>NC_135886.1:1870910-2508410 GCF_964194155.1 Cetorhinus maximus | reverse complement strand
TCACCAGTGATACTGCGTAATGGATATTGATATGTATAATACTGTAATTGCGGAGAGAACTCAAAAATGATGCCAGAGAATCATGAGTCCAGGATCCACAGGGCCTCAATGCAGTGCAATACTCTGTGTTTGAACAGGGCAAACCCCGATTGTAAGGCTCGGCTTTTTATTAGGTGTATGTGGTGAGAAGGAGAGCAATGGGGGAGGTGATGGCATAGTGGTACTGTTGCTGGGCTAGTAATCTAGAGACCCAGGGTAATGCTCTGGGGACCTGGGTTCAAATCCCAGATGGTGGAATTTGAATTCAATTATAATCTGGAATTAAAAGTCTGATGATGATGAAACCATTGTCAATTGTTGTAAAAACCCATTGGTTCATTAATGTCCATTAGGGAAGGAAATCTGTTGGTCTGGCCTGTATATGATTCCAGACCCACAGCAATGTGGTTGACTTTTAAATGCCCTCTGAACAAGGGCAATAAATGCTGGCCTAGCCAGTGACACCCACATCCCATGAACAAATAAAAAAAACACAGGTGAATGCCTGCACAGTCCTTCCTTGAGCTGCCTTTGGACAAGGGAAATGGGAAGCTGCTGCAAATATGCAATCGTCCACGCCAGGAAAAGGAGTTTCTGTTTTTGATATAAAGGTAGGATTCTCGAAATCTACCATGCTCCTGCCATTCAAGGTGGCAACCAGCTGAATCCCATCCATATCGAACCTCTCAGGTGACCTCCATATCCATTCCTTCCACTAGCACATCATATAGTAGTAATAAAAATACTGCAAATAGCTTGTTCATAGACCACAAGGATTAGGTACAACAAGACATCATGTTAAACACACACTACATGGTCACTATCAATTTTCAATAAAAATACACCTCATCTTAAACCTACAATCATTATTTCCTTTTGAAATTAGCAGTTTCCACACAAACAGCACTCGGGCAGAATTTTCCCATGGGTATGGGACCACATTAGGACCAAAAGAGAACCCAGGCCCTCACTTGCCTGGAGGGAGACCGGCTGAGCAATCTTCTGCGAGGTAGCCTCCTAATTGGCTGCCTCTGTGCTCGCCGTCCTATTGATGACAGGTGGGCTCCTGATGCTGCTGACCCAATCAGAGGGCTTGAAGCTCTACAGCCTCAGCAGCTCCGCCAGGCCAGGCGGGTGCTGCTGAGGCAGGTTGGGGACCACTAGGTCTCTTCAAAATAGAAGCAACCTCAGAGTCAAAAATTTAAACCAAGATTTGGAGGTGCCAAGTCAGTAGGCCCCTCAATCAGAGGGGAAACCCCTCTGGTGGTAACGTATGGTCATTCCTGACGGCAGCTCCCACTTTGGGGCACAAGCCTATGGCTTTGATACCATCCCTCCCCTCCAACCCCCCAAGCCCCCCACCAGTCTGCTACAGGGAGACCACCTCCACGGAGCTGGCAGCCTCTGGACAGGATGGGGGGCTGCCCCTCCAGCAGTTTTGCAAAATCACCCCTAATTGGGGCCTTAAGTTGTTTCCCTGTCTCCATTCAGCTGGCAGCTGATGCATCTCCCAGGCCACCCCTTGGAGACTTTATCAGTGGTGGGAATATTTTGGCTTGTCATCCCGGCACATTTCCTCCTATTTCCCTGGCTTCCCCCCAATGTTCACCATCCCCCTGCACCCCCCACTCTACCCTCCACCCCCACCATCCCGCTTCTAAGCCTGCCGCATGGGGGGTCAGAAATATTTAGCCCAATGTGTCTCCCTTGGCTTAGTGGCGGCTGTCAGGTCTCTGAGGCAGAAGGCTCTGTGCCTCAGGGAGATTATGAAGCACTCACTCACGCGCATGCGCAAAGTTCACACTCGGCCCACTTGCCCTCCGCCTCCCCCCCCCCGCCCGGACAGGCAGTGCTGACCGCTACTGCTCGTGTTTCACGCTGGGCTGGCCTTAATTGGCCCACTAGCGTGAAATCGCAGTGCGGTGGCCATCACAGGCAGTGGTCGGCTTCCCGGCTGCCCTCGCCCGCCCCTGCCAAACCTGTATGCCAAGGGCAAAATCCTGCTCTGTGTTCCCTCGTCACTGATCTCTCTGCTAAAGTAAACAGGCCCTTCCCATCCACTCTATCCAGGGCACTCTCAATTTTGTTCATCTCAATCAAATCTCCCCTCAGTGTCCTCTGTTCCAAGGGGAACAACCCCAACCTATCCAATCTTTCCTCATAGCGGCAATTTTCCAGTCCTGGCATCATCCACATAATTTTTTTTACCTTCGCTAGTGCAATTACATCTTTTCTGTAATAAGGTGACCATAACTGCACACAGGACTCAAGTTGTGGCCCAACTAATGTCTTATATAGTTCCAGCATAACCTCCCTTCTCTTATATTCTATGCCTCGGCTAATAAAGGAAATGATTCCACATGCTTTCTTAATCACTTTATCAACTTGTCCTGCTACCTTCAGGGATCTGCGGACATTCACTCCAAGGTTCCTCACTTCCTCTACACCTCTCAGTATCCTCCCATTTATGGTGTATTCCTTTGCCTTGTTTGACCTCCCCAAATGCATCACCTCACACTTTTCTGGGCTGAATTCCATTTGCCACTCTTCTGCCCACCTGACCAATCTATTGATACTTTCCTGCAGTCTACAGTTATCCTCCTCATTATCAACCACAAGACCAGTTTTTGTGTCGTTTGAAAACTTCTTGATCATTCTCCCTACATTTAAGTCCAAGTTATTAATATATATAACACAAAAAGCAAGGGACCCTAACTTAGCCCTGAGGAACCCCACTGGAAACAGCTTTCCAGTCGCAAAAACACCTATCACCAATTACCCTTCATTTCCTGTGACTGAGCCAATTTTGTATCCAACTTGCTACATTCCCCTGGATCCCATGGGCTTTTACTTTTTTAATCAGTCTGCCATGTGGGACCTTGTCAAAAGCCTTGCTAAATTCCATGTCGATCATGTCAACTACATTACTCTTATCAATCCTCCTTGTTACTTTCTCAAAAAAATTCAATCAAGCTCATCAGACACGATCTTCCCTTAACAAATCCATGCTGACTGTCCTTGATTAATCTGTGTCTTTCTAAGTGACAGTTTATTCTGCCTCTCAGAATTGATTCCAATAACTTAGACTGACTGGCCTATAATTATTCTGTCTATCCCTCACTCCCTTTTTAAACAAAGATACAATTTTAGCAGACCTCCAATCCTCTGGCACCACACTTGTATCCAGTGAGAATTGGAAAATGATGGTCAGACCTTCCATTTCCTCCCTGGCTTCTTTTAACAGCCTGGGGTACATTTCATCTGGCCCTGGTGATTTATCCACTTTCATGGATGCTAATCCCCTTAATACTTCCTCTCTCCCTATGTTTAGCACATCCAATGCTTCACATTCCTCAACCACAATGTCTGCATTGTCTTTCTCTTTTGTGAAGACAAATGCAAAGTATTCATTAAGAGCCATACCCACATCTTCCACCTCCACATATAGGTTACCTTTTTGGTCTTTTATGGGCCCTACTCTTTCCTTAGTTATCCTCTTGTTCTTAATGTAGTGATAAATATTCTTTTAGTTTACCTTGATTTTGCTTGCCCATATTCTTTCATGCCCTCCCTTTGCTTTCCTAATTTCCTTTTTGATTTCACTTTTCCACTTTCTATACTCCTCTAGGCTTTCCGTAGAATTGAGTTCTCGGTGTATGACATAAGCTTTCCTTTCCTGCCTTATCTTACCCTACAAGCTCCTTGACAACCAGGGTGGTCTATTTTTGGTCATCCCACCCTTTTTCTTTGTAGAACATTTTTACTCTGAACCCCTTGAATCTCCTCTTTGAATGCCTCCTGCTGCTCTGACACCGATTTACCTTCAAGTAGCTGTTTCCAGTCTACCTTTGCTAAATCGCTTCTCAGCTTAGTAAAATTGGCCTTACTCCAATTTAGAACTTTAACTCCTATTCTGTCTTTTGTCATTTTCCATAATTATGTTAAAACTAACTGAATTATGATCACTACTACCAAAATGCACCCCCACTGCCACTCCTTCCATTTGGCCAGCTTCATTACCTAAAACTAAGTCCGGAACTGCATCCTCTCTTGTTGGACTTACTGCATACTGGCCAAAAACGTTGTCCAAAATGCATCTTAAAAAAAAATTGTTCCCTCCATTCCCTTCACACTAAAACTATCCCAGTTAATATTGGGGTTGTTAAAATCCTCTACTATTGCTGCCCTATTATTTTTGTACTTCTCAGAGATTTACATATTTGCTCTTCTGACTGTTTGGTGGTCTATAATACACTCCCAGTAGTGTGACTGCCCCTTTTTTGTTCCTAAACTCAATCCATATGGCCTCAGTTGATGCTCTTTCTGACATATCATCCCTCCTCACAGCTGTAATTGCTTCTTCAGCCAAAATTGTCACTCCATTTCTTTTCATCTCCCTCTCTGTCTCGTCTGAAAGTCCTGTAACCAGGAACATTGAGCTGCCATTCCTGTCCCTCTTTAAGCATGTAATAACTATGATATCATACTGCCATGTTTCTATCTGTGCCCTCAGCTCATCTGCTTTAGTTGCTATACTCCTCACAAGTATATACCCTTGAGCGCTGCCAAACTCTTTTTTTTACTTTCTTCCCTTTGTTTTCCAGCCTCACTCATTAATTATCCATTTCCATTTCTGATTTCGCCCCATCTGAGTCTACCCTCAGGTTCCCATTCACCTGCCAAACTAGTTTAAATCCTGCCCAACAGCACTAGCAAACCTCCTGGCAAGGATATTGGGCCTGGCCCTATTGATGTGCAAACCACCCAGCTTGTACATCCCCCAGAGCTAGTCCCAATGCCCCAGGTATCTGAAGCCCTCCATCCTGCACCATCTCTCTAGCCACGCATTCATCAGCTCTAACGTCCTATTTCTTTTCTCACTAGTGCATGGCATTGGGAGTAATTCGGAGATTACTATCTCTGAGGTCCTGCGATTGCTTCAAAACCTCTGGCTCGCTCAGCCTGGCTGGCCTCGTCCATATGAAAGTGAATAAATGTCATTACCTGCCTGAATAGAGCATTATTCACCAGCTTGACGTAACTGTGGACAGCTGATTGAGACACTCCACCAAGATCCCCCGCTAACCCCTGGAAAGAGTTAGAGGCATAGAGGCTGAGGGCCACTGTGACCTTCAGAGCCACTGGCTTGGGGTGTCCACCCACACAGTTGGAGGTGATTGGGAGGCCCAATCATCTTACAAATGGAGGTCACAGTCTCCCTGGAGAGGCGGAGCCTCCTTCGGCTTTGTGCTTCGGGCATGTTGAGGTAGCTGCATCGCTGCCTGTAAACCCTGGCAGCAGGATAGTTGCGTCTTCTGTGGCCCCTTCCACCTTGGACTACCTGCTGGCCCTGCACCACTTGTGCCTGCGCCTCTCCTCCCACAGGTCCCTCCCCTGGAAGCTGCATTGGGACACCTGGCCTCCTCTCCCTTCTGCCCCTCACTTCCTCCTCAGAGGAGGTATCACCAGTGGAGACCATAATCCCCATTACCAGGGTAACAGAAGGCTGTCCGGTGCCTGTAAGGGTCCACACAGTCAAAATTCTCCAGGGGCCTTGGAGACACCAATGAGTCCTGAAATGAAGCCTAGAAATGCTAAGAATGAAGCTCAGAACAGAGATGAAACTGTCAAGTTCAAACAAGCAACCAGCAGCAAACTATCTCCTAAACTCCTCACTACTCACAATGCAATGCTGCAGACCCTTTCTATCCCGCCCTTGGATGAGGTTTCGTTAAAAGTGGGTAGCCCGCCTGCCCGTTTTGCCCGTGCCGCGAGCGTGAAATCGTACAGGCATCATAAACTCAGGATCAATTGCCTTTTTAATGGCCTTAAGCGGCTTTTTAACTGTTGGCGGGTGTGGCTCCAACACCCGCCGACCTGAAGATTGCTCGCGTGAGAGATGATGTCAGCATGCTCTCCCGCTGTCATCCCGTGCTATTTCACATCCGTTTGGGTGCAGCACGTGCCCTCCCGTGAGACGATTGTGTAAAAATTATGACTGACTATTAACACAGAATTCCCACGCATCCTCCCTCACGCCTTCTCCTCCTTCCCAGAAACATGATAGGGTCCCCCTTGTCCTCACTTATCACCCCACCAGCCTCCGCATTCAAAGGATCATCCTCCGCCATTTCCGCCAACTCCAGCATGATGCCACCACCAAACACATCTTCCCTTCACCCCCCCTGACGGCATTCTGTAGGGATCGTTCCCTCCGGGACACCCTGGTCCACTCCTCCATCACCCCCTACTCCTCAACCCCCACCTATGGCACCTCCCCATGCCCACGCAGAAGATGCAACACCTGCCCCTTCACTTCCTCTCTCCTCACCGTCCAAGGGCCCAAACACTCCTTTCAAGTGAAGCAGCATTTCACTTGCATTTCCCCTAACTTAGTCTACTGCATTCGTTGCTCCCAATGCGGTCTCCTCTACATTGGAGAAACCAAACGCAAACTGGGCGACCGCTTTGCAGAACACCTGCGGTCTGTCCGCAAGAAAGACCCAAACCTCCCTGTCGCTTGCCATTTTAACACTCCACCCTGTTCTCTTGCCCACATGTCTGTCCTTGGCTTGCTGCATTGTTCCAGTGAAGCCCAACGCAAACTGGAGGAACAGCACCTCATCTTCCGACTAGGCACTTTACAGCCTTCCGGGCTGAATATTGAATTCAACAACTTTAGATCTTAAACTCCCCCTCCCCCCATCCCCACCCCGTTTCTCCCCCCCTCCCTTTTTTTTCAATAATTTATATAGATTCTTCTTTTCCCACCTATTTCCATTATTTTTAAATCTAAAACTAAAACTTTGTTAGTCTTTCCACCCCACCCCCACTAGAGCTGTACCTTGAGTATCCTGTCTTCCATTCTTAATTAGCACTTTTCTTAGACAATATCACCACCTTCAACACCTCTTTGATCCTTTTGTCTGTGACATCTTTTGATTATCTGCTCCTATCACTGCTTGCTTATCTCCACAATCACCACACCCTCAACTTCTCTCTCCCCCCGCCCCCCCAACCTTAGACCAGCTTATATTTCACCTTTCTCCTAACTATACTCAGTTCTGCCGAAGGGTTGTGAAGGCTCGAAACGTTAACTGATTTCTTCTCCACCGATGCTGCCAGACCTGCTGAGTTTTTCCAGGTAATTCTGTTTTTGTTTTGGATTTCCAGCATCCGCAGTAGCTTTTAGCTTTTTGTTTTTATAACACAGAATTTAATCTTAGGTACTGTTTTAGATTCCTTCCTCAAACCTTGAGTTTACATCCAGTGGTTTCTGGTCTCCTGATTCCTGAAACTTTTAGAAATTATGCCTATTTCAGATGATATCCATTATTTCTGGATATCTTGCTTTCTAATTACTCAAGCAAGTGAGCTTGCAATAGAAATGCCAGTAAGGGAGGGAGTTTGGACTGATTATTTCAAAGCATCCTCATGAGGAAATTTTAATGAAAAATTCCCCTTTCAGTTTGGAGAGGGAAGAGAACCATGAGGTACTTCTATCATAAACTCACTCTGTGCAAATGACATGACAATAATTTTGATTAAATTCACAATGCTGCATCAAGTGTGATTCAAACAAATACAAAATATTACCAGACAGCTTGTAAAAAACAAGGGCACCACTTTTAATGAGGAAACATATCCAGCTTGTTAGATTAATCATATATAGACTTTAAAGTAATAGCATTCCTGTTATATATTTAAGAAATTACAAAGTAAAATTGAATGAATTATAGCCCCCCCCCTCATCAGGAGGACAAAA
The DNA here is from genome assembly GCF_964194155.1 of Cetorhinus maximus. NCBI lineage: Eukaryota > Metazoa > Chordata > Chondrichthyes > Lamniformes > Cetorhinidae > Cetorhinus > Cetorhinus maximus. The sequence continues at coordinate 2,500,606 of NC_135886.1, read as the reverse complement.
TCAATCATCTCCAAAATGAAAGAAGAAAAACCAGAATTCAGGTTTGAACTCCATTCCTTGTGCCAGCTGATCTTACCCTTGGCAATCTTCCAAAGTTCAAAATGAGCCAATCCTTATATTTTTAACACACCTTCTCTAGCTCTCTCCCTCTCTCTCTGTAATGTGGGAACAATAGCTTAGGTACAGGGAACACATTTATTGATTCCTTTCTTTGAAGTTCAGAGGAAGGTCCTGGAGAGATTGTGTCTCTAAAAATGCAAGATTGCAACTCTTAAAAAACGTCTATACTTCACATGATTCATGGTCCAGAAAGTGGTGACTTTAACTCTCACAAACTCAGCTCAGATGTTCGATGTAGATATTAATTCCTTTTTTACTATATCTATAGCATAGAAACCAATGAATTGCAAACTAGTAAACTTGTAAACTCTTGGAAACCCCCCTAAGTGAAGAATATCTCAAATAGATTCAAGTGCCATTTCTAGACCAATTATGCAAATTTGCCTTATACAAGATGAAATGTCTGGCTTGGCAATGCTTTCTTAAAATTCTTATTAGCTTTATCGAATATTAAAAGTTATTAATATGATATTGGGGAAGAAATCGAGCTGTTTCACGCTTGACTTTCAGAACAACGGCTGAATTTTGGGTGGTGGTATCACACGCCTGATCTTCACTGGAAGTTTAAAGGTTGCCATATTGGTCCTTTTAGCCATTCCAGTCGGTAGCCTGAACAAGGCTCTGAGGCAATTGGAAAAGCAACAGAATTAAATTGGGGTAAATTGGATTGGTGGGTTTTAGACCCACTCATTGGGACCAAAAGCCCACAGGCAGCTGCACTCAGGTAAACCTCTGGCAAGTTTTTTTTAAGGTTTGAGTGGGGTGGAGGCAATTTTTTTAAGGCTTCCGTGGCTGAGATATGTTTTGTCGATGAGTTCTGGAAAGTGACTTTGTGCAAGGGCTTGAGTTATTTAATGTGGTAGAATGGGTGTGTTGCTGGGTCTGCCTTTGGGGTTGCAGAAGGCGAGGGAGGAGGTGGTGGGGGGGGGGGGTGGTGGAGGAGGAGGAGGAGGAGCAGTAGCAAACAAATAGAGAACTGCAGTTGCTGGCACAAGAGGGCAAAGGAGGGCAGGCCTCGGGTGGCCTTACAGCAGGTGGATCTTCCACAACAAGATCTCGGTGAACAGCAACGTGTCCAGTGCCTCTGAGTCACAGTGACTGAGCTCTACTACTTGTTGCAGCAACAATTGGGGACCAGCAGCACGGTACTGACTATGGCACTCAATTCTCAACATGACTGTGGACACTCAATTTCTATACCTCAGAATCATTCCAGGCTGCAATAGAAGAGATCAGCACTATCAGCCAATTGGCAGTGCACTGCTGCGTAAGGCAGATGACAGAAGCACTTTTTAACAAGAGGAACAATTTCATCCTCTTCCCAATGGAGGCAGCCAAGCACCAGAGGAAAGCTTGGGATTTATCTAAATTGTTGGCACCCCATAAGTGCAGGAATAATTGACTGTGCATAGTCCTTCTGTGGTCTACCTAAAGACTTCCAAAATGTTCCTGTAGAATACATGTTCATGAATACATGTATACATGTTCATGTATTCTTGAAGAAGAAGGGATTACACTTAATGAATATATATCTTGTGTGTGACCACAGGTGATGGTTAATGCAGGTCTGTGCCTGAATTCCAGGAAGTTGTTCTGATGCTTTTGTTCTGCTCCAGTCCTTACTCCTCCTTTCTCCACCCAGACCGGGTCAGAGCTTGGCTGCATACTTTTTTTCTGTATACTTGGACAACTTTACCGATCTGCTGACCCTTGTAATGCCCTCTGACGACCTGAACCTCATCATCCTTGCGTATGGGCATTGAGCGAACATTGTATTTCTGCCTCAGCTCCTTGGAGAGTGGAGAGGACATAATTTTCCTGCGGATGTGAGATGGAGCATTGAAGTGCCTCTTGCGGTTCTTCCTCCGGGAAGATGTTACAAAGGGATTGAACTTCATACTGGCCTCCTGCCCTAGCTCCTATGGCCGCCGGTGATGGGGAATGAATGCCTGACTCATTCCTCCTGTTGGAAACCTGTGCACAGAAACTGAGTAATGTTACAGTCAAAGCCGCGCCACAACCAAAACTCTAATAAAAGTTGGCTGCCATGTTTGCCTACAGAAGTGATTGCACTTCAAAAGTATTCCATTGGTTAGAAATTATTTTGGGGCATCATGAGGATATGATAAATTGTTATATAAATGTTAGTGCTTTCTTCTTTAGCTAAGAGAACATACACCTTATGTCTTTTGGTTCAGGTAAGTTAGAAATAATCACATTTTAGACTCAAATACTGGAGCTTCACTCTTGCTGCTCTCTATGTGGCTGGTAGAGTGATCGACTGACTGATACACTGTAACTCGGTGCATGACTCCAGTGCAGCAGTGAGTGTGGCACCCCGGAAGATATATTCTCAATAATAATTAGTACCTTTTTTTTTACCAATGATATAACAAGGTAACATCCCTCTTTCTTTAAAAAATGCCTCTATATCAATATAATTGTTCCAATCGTTAATTTTTTTAAACTAAAGAAGGTTAATAATCGAACTTCATAAATAAGCTTAAGAGTCTTTTATAGCTTGCTTTCTTTCCCAAGAAAAGCATTATTCACAGTGTCGCTTAGTTGTAGGATGTTGTGCCTCTATCCTGCAGATTTGGCATTCATCTCTCAGCGGTGAGTTGGCACGCTACACAGGTAATGTGTGTGTTGCTCCTATTGTTGTAGGAGTTGTGCTTCATGTCACTGATGTTGGACAGAATTTTACTGCCCCGTTGTGGCGGGGGCGGGATGGTGAAATGTGGTGAGCCATTCGAAAGCCCAATGACTTCGACAGGACTGGGAAATCTAGCCAGCGGGAGGGACCATAAAATTCATCCTGTTGTGTCACTTTCTGGTGATGTTGTTGGTGTTGCACCACTTGTTGCTGATACTAATGATGTTATCTCGCCGGTTAGTGGTTTTGCTGATGATCATTTCTGTTTTTCCAGCTCAGGTGTTGGTCAAATCTGGACTTTATTCCTTCTCATTTGCTTACCAGTTTCAGTCTTAATGATGTATGACCTTGGAGTCTGCTTCACCAACAACTTTTACTGGGTTTTCATGATTGGATCCTGTACTTGTACAGGTTGTCCTTTCAGTAACTCAGGCAGGGATTTGGCATGCTTGGTGAAGTGTTGATCTCCTACTCTGCATCAGTAAATTGTTGTCTTACTTCCTCCTCATCACTTAGAGCAAGTAGCTTGCATGGCAGAGTTGTCTTATACTTTCTTTCATTCAACAGATCTGTAAATACTGTGGCTACAAGAGCAGATCAGAGGCTGGGAATTCTGCAGTGAGTAACTCACTTCCTGACTCTCCAAAGTCTGTTCACCATTTACAAGGCTCAAGTCAGGTGTGTGATGGAATATTCTCCACTTGCCTGGGTGAGTGCAGCTCCAACAACACACAAGAACCTCAACACCATCCAGGGCAAAGCAGCCTGCTTGATTGAAACCCCATCCACCACTTTTAACATTCACTCTCTCCACCATCAATGCACAGTGTCACCAGTGTGTACCATCTACAAGATGCACTGCAGCAACTCACTAAGGCCCCTTCTACAGCACCTTCCAAACTCAGGACCTCTACCACCTTGAAGGACAAGGGCAGCAGATGCATGGGAACACCACCATGTGTAAGTTCCCCTGCAAGCCACTCACCATCCTGACTTGGAAATATATCGCTGATCCTTCACTGTTACTGGGTTAAAGTCCTGGAACTTCCTCCCTAACAGCACTGTGGGTGTACCTACACCATATGGGCTGCAGCAGCTCAAGAAGGCAGCTCACCACCACCTTCTCAAGGGCAACTAGGGATGGGCAATAAATGCTAGTCTAGTCAGTGGTGCCCACATCCTGTGAAAGAATTTAAAAAAAGACAATTTCATGTCAGTCTTGAGATGTGTAGATTGGATTGACAAGAAGGCAGGTTTTGAGTCTTCCTTTGCCTCTTGTAATTTCGTGAGGGTTCTCTTGACCATCCGGATGTGTCTTTCTAAAAACTCAAATCCTCTTGGGTAATGTGATGATAAGGTGACAATGTTGAACTCATAAAATTCAGCAAATTCCTTAAATTCCCTGGAGGTGAATGGGTTCCATGGTCGCTTATTATTCTTTCAGGAATACCTTGCTCAGCGAACAGAACTCATATTTCAGAGCCGATAGTTGTAGCTCTCCAATCTTCTGATTTTCAGATAAAAGAGAACTTTGAGTGGTAGTCTCCAACTATGAGCTACCACTTTTGAATGTGTGTGGATAATTGGCTCCCACAGTATATCATGGTCTGGGTGGTACTTCACTATCTGTCAGCTCCGCTTTCTGCTGTGTATTTCTTTACTTCTGGCATACATTGTTGTGGACACCATTCTTTCGATGTTTTTGTGGAGCCCCTGAATATATATTTTCAGAATAATTATTTCCTATTTCTTTATGAATGATATATCAATATAACATCCCTCTTTTAAAAAAACTATATAATGTCTCTATATCAATATAATTGTTCCAATCATTAACTTCTTTTAAACTAAAGAAGATTGACAATCAACCTTCATATGTAAACTAAATACCTTAAGAGTCTTCTACAGCTTGCTTTCTTTTCTAAGAAAAATATTATTCATGGTATCACTTAATGATAGGATGTTGTGTCTCTATCTTGTAGATTTGGCGTCAGTCCGTAGCTGACCTGGCTCTGAGCTTACACTTCCCCATTCCCATGTGGCCTCCATGTATCTTCTGGAGAAGTTCTTCCAGGAATTGATCTGGGTATGATTATTTTGGATCTGGCTACACCAGTTTTTATAGTGATCAGATTTCTCTGATTGACCAGTACTGCCGTATTTCTGGCTGTGCTCGCAGTTTCTTATCAGCCCATCACAGAAACTCTGCCACTCTGCAAGTAGACGCTCCTACAAAAGGACAGGGAGCGGCTCTGGCACAAGAGGGAAAATCAATGGCATTCACATCCAAAGCTCTAACCTCAGCTGAGACCAGATACGCCAATGTAGAAAGAGAACTTCTGGCAGTCAGATATAGATGTGAGAAATCCCATACATATCTCTATGGAGGAAAGTTCACAGTAGAAAGCGATCATCATCCACTGGAACAGATCTACCAGAAAAAAATTGAGTAAAACACCAGAAGACTGCAGACGTTACTCTTGAGGTTTCAGAGTCACAATTTCAGTCTGTACAAGCCAGGGAGGTGCTAGCAGATACCCCATCTTGGTTGTCACCACAGGAGAAACATGAGATAAAAGATATCGCTATAAAGATCCATTACCTAGCGAATGCTACACCACCAAAACTGAGTCAAATTAGTGATGAGACCAGCAAAGACAAAGAGTTACAGATGCTCTCTCAGCAAGGGATCCAGAGGTGGTCAGATAAAAGTCAATTGTTAATCTTCTTTAGTTTAGAAAAAAAAAGTGTAATGTTGGAACAATTACATTGAAATCGGGGCATTATATGTTTTTTTTTAAAGAAAGAGGGTTATTATATTGTTATATTACTCATAAAGAAATGGGAACTAATTGCTTTGGGAATATATATCCCGGGTTGCCACATTCACTGCTGCACTGGAGTCATGTGCCGAGTAACAATGTATCAGTTTATCAGTCTACCAGCCACATGGGTCGCTGCAAGAAATACACTTGATGAAGCGCGCAGCATTTTGAGCCTAGAGTGCGATTATTTCTAATTTATGGGAACCAGAAGACATAACACCTGTGCTTTGGTATTAAGCTTCAGCTTCAGATTTATGGTTGTAGGCTTATTTCTCACCCTCCTCCTGACCTGAATGATTGTGTGAATTTATTTTCTCTGGGAACTGTCGAATCCAACCATTTCATGTAGTTGTATGGTCCCCATGTCTACTGTGTTCTCAAACATATCATCATCTTCCAGGGTATGGATGCTTTGGAATCTTATCCTTCTAGCTTGTCCTTTGCTCTGGCTCTGATAACTCGGTTATTTTCTTTCTTTGTTTTGCATGTCTTTCCCCAGTGATTGCGTTTTTCACAAGCTCTGCAGTTTGATCCACATGTAGGACATTTCCTTCTGTCTGTGAACTCGTGGGCATCCACAGCTCTTACACATATATCTCCCAGTCTGGTGTGGATTCTCTTGTTGCTGTTTCACTGCATTAACCCTGCTGCCTTTTTCCTGAATTAACTTGAATTGGATCGTCAGGATCTTCATCTGTCTACTTGTGGTTCCATGTGCTTTGGCAGTGTCTATAGCCTTTGATATTGTGTGCTTCTCCTTTCCAATCAATTCTTTTTGTACTTTAGAGCACCCAGATAAGCTGATCTAGCAGCCTTCATTTGTGTCCTTGACCTTACATTTTCTGGCTGCACTTTTCAGTCTTGTTAAGAAAGACTCAACAGGCTCACCTGATTCCTGTCTCAGGTCTTGAAGTACATATCGGTAGATCTGATGATTTGACTTTGGCTGGAGATGTGTGCTGAACTTTTCAAAAACATTTGTCTTGGCTATTGCTGTCATCTCCACTTAGCTCCCAGCTATTAAACAAATTTAACCCTTTCTCTCCTACCCACAAAAGGACGTATCCGACCCTCTCCCCTTCATTGATGGTCTTTTAGAAAGCTACTGAATGTCAGTCTGCACTTCTGTTTAAACTTTTCAAATGCCTCCATGACATCATCAACCTCCCAATTCATCATGGGCTGGAGCTGTGCATTTATACTGTGGTGGCCGTTTCATTTTCACACAAGTCACTCAGTTTTCTTTCTCTCTCTGGCACTAATTTGGGTTGAATTTTCAGTCTAATTCAGCATTAAATTAATTAAAAAGTTTTGGGTTTTTACTTACAGACGATGCACTGCCAACATGTTATGTCTTCGGGTTCCTATAAGTTTGAAATAAACACACTTTAATGTCAAAATGCTGGTGTATTTCTTGTTGTTTTCTATGTGGCTGGGTAGACTGATACATTGGCCTAGATGGTAGTGGAGTCATGGAGACTCTATGGCTTATTCAGAATAGCACTGGGAAACTGGATCTGGAAGTCCGCCCCCATTTCCGACTGATCCTAATTTCGCTGGTAGGGGAAATGGGGCAAGGGAGGGAAGCGGGATGTGACTCACTCATGGGGGAAACCTGAGTTCAGAAAAGCCATTTGAAATCATTGCTGGGTTCAAACAAACACCATTTTCGCTGAAGCAAGGGCCTTATCCCGCAATGTGACTTATGATTTTTTTTTTAGAATAGACGTAAGGGCTCATAAATAGTGGGTAAGGTCTGTGGAACTGTCAAGCTGTGAAGTTATTTAAATGGCTAGCCCTTTAAATTTTGAAAAATAAAACAGCCTGCCTGTATCTATGAGTTGAAAAACATCTGTGCTTGCAATTTCAATTGCGGTGGTAGCATAGTGATACTGTTACTGGACTAGTATTCCAGAGACTCAGGGTAATGCTTTGGGGACATGGGTTCAAATACCACCACGGCAGATGGTGAAAATTGAATCCAATTAAGAATCACGGAATCACACAGTGCAGAAGAGGCCCTTTGGCCCATCGAATTTGCACCGACACGTGAGAAAAATCTGGAATTAAAAGTCTGATGATGACCACAAAACCATTGTTGATGTTGTAAAAACCCATCTGGTTCACTAATGTCCTTTGGGGAAGGATATCTATCATTCTTACCTGGTCTGGCCTACATGTGACTCCAGACCCACAGAATTGTGGTTGACTCTTAAATGCCCTCTGAACAAGGGCAATTAGAGATGGGCAATCAATGCTGGCCTAGCCAGCAATACCACATCCCATAAACAAATTTAAAAAAAGGTTGTTGGCATAATCCTAAGTGGTATCCTTATAGCATTATTACTGCTTGATTGCTGCAACAACCTGTTATTCTCACAAGGGCTGTAAGTTCACAGTTTGATTGACAGCTCCAAGTGGCTATTAAGGGATTAGCTGTCTTTGATCTGGGATGATGAATACAATGTTTGCTTTTATACAGGATTAAGTACTTGAGGGGATTTAAATATATTGAATGGGCTTTTATCATGAAGTCTGTAATAGATATTTAGAATTTATTTTATTTCAACTCAACATGGCTTCTGAGGTCTGCCCAAAATGGATACTGGGTGCATTGGCATGGAGGATGTGGGGGCAAAGGTGGTGGGTGGGGGGGCATTGGTTGTCTTGAGTTTGCACTCAGTTGGCATAGGGGCTACAAGGGGCCATGGGATGAGTGGGGGGGTCATGAGTTGACTGGAGTAGGTACTAAATTGGCATAGAAGCTATAAGAGGCCATGGGGATGAGTGGGTGGGGGCATGGTTGGCATGGAGCATATGAGGGGTCATCGGGGGGTGGATAGAAGGGCATGAATTGGCAAGGATCGAGCATAGGAAGTGGGTGAGGGCATGAGGGATTGTGAGGGGTGAGGGCTAGAGAGCCTAATATTGGACAACACAAATGGCATAAAATCCAGGAGAACCAAAGTGGGCCTTTTAACCAGCCTGCCTCAGTACTCAGCAACCTCTTATAGCAACCTCCGATCTGAACTCGGAAGCGGTGGGCCCTATTCCAGTACGTAACCGCCCCCCATCACTCCCCCCCTCCCACGAACAAAGATCCCTCCATTTGGGGCACTTTTCCCCAAGGCAAGTGCAGTGAACTGGAAAATCTCCCAACCATGCGCACCCACCTCTTGGGAGGGAAAGTCCAGGCCATTGTTACTCGGTACAGGGCTGCAGTGCAGCAGTAAAATATGGCACCCCTGATATACATTCTCATAACAAATGGTTCCTATTTCTTTATGAATAATATAACAATATAACACCCCTGTAATGAAGTGTTGCTGTTTTGAACTCATGAATGAGAAAAGGAAATGTTACTCACTCGTGTGATAGTCTTGGGTTACTACCCTCTGTGTCATACTCAGGTGATCGAATGACAATATCATGTGTCTCACAAGCCTTTATAAAATGGGGTAGAGGTTCTGCTTTTGGTGTAATTGGTGATCCAGGTGCAAATATCGCCTAAAATTGCACTAATTTTGGACGTGTTGTTTTTCTCAAGTTTCTGCTCAAATTTATTTGCACATTATTGCCAGAAGTAAAATTTTCCATGAACCAGCATAATCCATAGTGATGTGGAGTGCAATTTTTAAAAAAGTGTTTTTGCCTTAAAACACGTTCCTTGATGCATTTAAATGGGGTACTTGACACAATTTGAATAGTAGTTAAAAATGGAATATTACAAAAATTAGTTATTTTCGTCAGTCCACCACCTGTGAGTTACTGGATTTTAAGTAAGTTCAAGTTCTAGCCGCCAGGACTAGTTATATTGGTAATTTGGTGTATATTGGTCAGTTTCTTAGCAAGTAAAAATAAAAATATATTCAAATGCTTTTAAAACGTGCATCTTAGTGTCCTTGCACTGAAAAAATGTTTAATATTTTTGAGCCTCTTTGAAGTCCTTTAAACGGGTGCAATTTGCAGAAACTCCCAATGCCGATTAATTCAATATGTACGAACATATGAACAATGAATTAGGAGCAGGAGTAGGCCACTCGGCACCTCAAGCCTGCTCCGCCATTCAATACGATCATGGCTGATCTGGCAGTGGCCTCAACTCCACTCGCTTACCCGATAGCCTTTGACTCCCTTTTTAGTCAAGAGTCTATCCACCTCTGCCTTAAAAATATACAATGAATCTGTCTCCAGCGCTCTCTGGGGAAGAGAGTTCCAAAGATTCATGACCCTCTCAGTGAAAAGATTTCTTCTCATCTCCATCTTAAATGTGAGACCCCTTATTTTTAAACTGTGTCCCTTAGTTCTAGACTCTCCCACATCCTTTCAGAATCGACCCTGAGGGACCCTCAGGATCTTATGTGTCTCAATAAGATTACATCTCAATCTTCTAAACACAATGGATCCAAGCCCAAGCCTATCCAACCTTCTCTTATAAGATAACCCCCAACCCAAACATCAGTAGAGTGAACCTTCTCTGGACTGCTTCCATCATATTTATATCCTTCCTTAAATAAGGAGACCAAAACTGTACACAGTATTCCGGATGCAGTCTCATCACCACCCTGTACAACTGTAGCAACTTTTATACTCCATTTTCTTTGCAATAAGCAGCAACATTCCATTTGCCTTCCTAATCAATTGTTGTACCAGCATACAACTTTGTGCGATTCATGCACCCAGGACAGGACACCCAGATCCCTCCGTACCTCAGAGTTCTGCAATCTGTCTCCATTTAAATAATACGCTGCCTTTCTATCCTTCCTGCCAAAGCGGATAATTTCAAATTTTCCCACGTTACACTCCATCTGCCAAATTTCTGCCCACTCACTTAATCTATCTATGCTCCTATGCAGATTCCTTATGGTCCTCTTCACAATTTGCTTTCCTACCTATGTATGTGTCATCAACAAATTTAACAACCATACATATAGTCCCTTCATCCAATCTGATGGGGGGCATGACCAGTTTTGTGTGCAGGGTCAACTTTCAGCGCAATGGATTTTAAATGAGTGCAGAGGATTGCAGAGACTCGATTCGCACTGTATTTGGCACTTAAAATCCCATGACGTTTTTCACTGGATTGCCTGACTTGCAGTGCAACATGGTGGGAATTTCTGCCCAACATGTGGACAGTGAAGCTAACTAAAATCTTCCTATTTCACCAAGAAGAATGTTGTTATAAACTTGATGCTTTTTAATAAATACAGTGCGTATTATTCTATCCAACATGCAGTGAAATTAATTTCTATACCATTAGGGTCATTATAAGGACTGCAATAGAATTTGGGGTCCGATCATGTGAAATAATTTAGAAGTCCAAGCATCTTTGATTTCTGCTATGACAATAACCGTCCTGACAAAGCTGAGAGAAGACAATGCAGAGATGAGGCCCACTCATGTGATATGAGATGACACTTATTAAATCTAAGATACCTGGCTTTTTCCAAAAGGTTGTCCAATTTTCTGTCATGAGATGCAAGTAGAAATTAGGTGGTAAAAATGACGACATCAACAATGCTCTTGCGAAAGATATTCCTTGATGTTAAAGCTTTATCAACGCTTTACTTGAGGTTGGCGGTATTGACAACAACTGTGGTTTATAGGATGTTGTGCTCAAAGGGAATAGCAGCCTTCCTTGCAAACATTTTATGATACCTGGACGAGAGGTTAATTTTACAGTTGGCATTTCTTAAGAGTATCTTCTATTGCAATACTAAAGAAAATATACGCCAATAAATATTGGAAAGTTAGGACTGTTTTCTTTGGAGAAGAGAAGGTTAAGAGGAGTTCTGAAAGAGGTATTCAAAATCATGAGAGGTCTGGACAGAGTAGATGGGGAGAAACTGTTCCCACTTGTGAAAGGGTCGTGAACAACAGGGCTCAGATTTAAAGTATTTAGTAAAAGAAGCAAAAATGATATGATGAAAAACCTGTTCACGCAATGGGTGGTTAGGGCCTGGAATGCATTGCCTGAGAGTGTGGAGGAGGCAGGTTTAATTGAAGCATTCAAAAGGAGATTAGAGTGTTATCCGAAAAGGAGGAATATGCAGGGTAACGGGGAAAAGATGGGGGAATGGAACTAGGTGAGTTGCTCAATAGGAGAGCTGGTGCAGATAAGATGGACCAAATGGCTTCATTTTGCACTGTAACAATTCTGTGAAATACTGTGGAATTCAAATATATTTATTATTATCTCAAAAACAAATTATTTGGACAGTAAGCAATGTACTTCCATCACCTTTATCTTCACATCACCATTCCAAAACAGGTTAATTAGCAGCAGCTGTGCACTAATATAGTTTATATAGTGCTTCAAATGTGGAAACATGTTCAAAGATTCTTCACAGAAGATTAAGCAGACAGAGAGAGGATTTTCAGAAGGAGATATAGGAAGGAGTTGCTAAAAGCAGAGTCAAAGAGATTGGTTTTAAATTGAATCTTAAAGGAGCCGAGGGGACTGGAAAGACAAAGAGGTTTGGGGAAGGAATTCCAGATAGTAGGATCTATTCAGCTACAGGCACGGTTTCAAATGGTGGAATGAAGGGAGGGTGAAGTGCACAAGGGGCTGCAGGCAGAGGAACAGAGAGTTCGGGGGAGGAGGGGTGGACTTGTACGAAAACACATAAAACATGAGAATTTAAATTTTAAGTGCCTGGGGACACCCAGAGCTGTGGGAAATGTTTACGTCTTGAGTTGCTCCGGTTAAGAGTCACTGCGCTGGATCATGAGTTAGAGATACTCAACACAGAAGGGAAGGGGATGAATTTCTAGATAGTTTACTCTGGATCACAGTCACACTACACAGGGAGATATAGGCAGAGAAGGTTTAGAGAAGGTAGCCCGAAACAATGGGCAAGGGGAGGAGGGGATGCAGAAAATCCTTGAGTCAGAGCAACACAGAGGGCAGAATCGTCTCAGATTTTCACTAAGTACGGTAGCGGGTGGGCAAAACGATGTTTTAAACACTGGACGCAATAGCAGATTTTCACACCGTTTAAAAATGTTTAATATTTTTGAGCCTCTTTGAAGACCTTTAAATGGGTGCAATTTGCAGAAACTCTCAATGCCGATTAATTCAATATGTACGAACATACGAACAATGAATTAGGAGCAGGAATAGGCCATTCGGCACCTCAAGCCTGCTCCGCCATTCAATACGATCATGGCTGATCTGGCAGTGGCCTCAACTCCACTCGCTTACCCGATAGCCTTTGACTCCCTTTTTAGTCAAGAATCTATCCACCTCTGCCTTAAAAATATACAATGAATCTGTCTCCAACGCTTTCTGGGGAAAAGAGTCCTCCATTGAAGAGCTGGAAATAAACAGCCTGGAAATCACACTCATCTCACTGTCCTGAGCATTTTTGATGTTGCCTGCTGGGATTCGCTTTCAGTTGTCCATCTGAGCTGACCTACATCTCCCCCCACCCCCTGATCACACCCCCATGCAACATCTGATCTCGCCCACCACAACCGTCGTTTCACTTTCGGTATGGATACCATGGTCTGGATTCAGTTTTTCGTGCGCTCCCCCCGTCTTTTCCCCTCCCCCAGTCACACATTTTCTCTCCCCGATCACAGTTGACATCACTTTCCGTCTCCCCTCCGTGATCTCCCAGCCCCAACTGTTTTCCTTCAGGGATGTCCAGGTGAATGTGCACATTCCCTTCCTTCCTGAAAATCCCACCCCCATCCACATTCACCTCCCCTGACCTACTCCTTCCCACACTCAAGGACCATGTCTGCCTCCGAATCCCCACCATAAACCCTCACCATTCCTTCTACCGCTACCGTTGAACCCTCACCCTCCCACCTCACTCTGCCCTCGGTCATTCTCACCATTCCCTCATACCACACCCACCCTCAGTTCACTCCCCAGGAGACAGTCATGGACCCATCAGACCCCTTCCTTGCACATTCACCTGGCCTTCCCCCACTGCGGACCCCTTCACCCCCTAGAACTCCTTCCCCACCACTGGGCCATAAGACCACAAGACCATGAGACATAGGAGCAGAAATTAGACCATTTGGCCCATCGAGTCTGCTCCGCCATTCAATCATGGCTGATAAGTTTCTCAACCCCATTCTCCCGCCTTCTCCCCGTAACCTTTGATCCCCTTACCAATCAAGAACTTATCTATCTCCATCTTAAATACACTCAATGACCTGGCCTCCACAGCCTTCTGTGGCAATGAATTCCATAGATTCACCAATCTCTGGCTAAAGAAGTTTCTCCTCATCTCTGTTCTAAAAGGTCTTCCCTTTACTCTGAGGCTGTGCCCTCGGGTCCTAGTCTCGGCCCCTTGCCCCTGGAACCCCTTCCTGGCTCTGGACCCCTTCCCCACTGGAATCACGCCCCTCTCCCCGGAACCCCTCCCTCCCACTTATTCCTCCCACCCCACCCCGGACTCCATCCCCGCTTAGTCCCTCCCCCTTCCTGACTCCCCCAGACACCTTTATTTCTTCTGCCGGCCTTAGTCCTTCCCCCTCCCGACTCCTTCCTCCAGCCTCACTTCTTCCTCCAGTTTTACTCCTTCTCCCTTCCCAACTCCTTCCTCCACCATTACTTCTTCCTTCACCCTTACTCCTTCCCCTCTCTGCACTCCTTCATCCCCCCCGTACTCCCTCTGCCCTGAACCTCACACCCCACCCGACACCTTCAGTACCCCACTCCCAACCTCACCCTTCCAACACTTTCATTCCCCCCTCTCCCACCCTCAGCCCGCACTGACACCTCTTCCTCTTCCAGTCAATCCTATACCTCTTTCTCCCACCCCCTCCACCATTATCCATTGTGAGCATCACGGTGACTTTCCAACTTCCGCGAGCTGCTTCACAGCAAAGCCATGTCCCTGAGAATCCACCCAGCAGGCCATGGACGTTCCCCCAGGATCCCGATGTTGTTGGGCTCCAGCATCCTCTGCTCCTTGGATGTCCGCAGTGTGAGCCGAGCCCTGGCAGTAAGTCCTGACTCCTGCATGTCACAGTTGTCGTGACGTACTCTGCATTGGTGTGTTTTCCCGCCGATGTGGCCGGACGATCCAGCGGGCAGGGCTGTGTCCGACGGGCCGGCCTTACAATGATATGCTGACGTTTTACAATAAGGTTCCCAATGTCCGATTGTGAGGAATATGGCTCACCATCGACGGGCTGAGGGGACGATCGCAAACTGTTTTTTGCGACGTTGTGGAACCGATTTTTGGCCTTCTCGCCATGTTGTCCGTTCACGCCAACCGAGCACGCCCGACCCCAGGGGGCACGGAAAATCCCGGCCAGGGAGCGGCATTTTACAGCCCCAGCGTGGCAGGGACAGGGCCAGGAAATACGACCAGCTGTCCAAAAGCCCATTGACTTCGGCAGGACTAGAAAACCTGACCGGAGGGAGAGGCCATAAAATTCCACCCAGAGCTTTGGCGAATGTGGGGATGTGGATTGACGAAGGGCTGGGGCAGGATACGGAAATACTCCGGGTGAGGCAATAAAGGGATTTAAACTTAAGGTTGAAATTTTAAAAATTCTTGGCATTGGGAGATTGGGAACCAAACTAATTCAGCAAGGCAGAGGCGATGGGTGAGTGGAATTTAGTGTGGGATTTGGATGCAATGGCAGAGTCTTGGATGATCTAATGTTTAAGGAGGATAGAGGATGATGATCCTAATAATAATAATAAGTCAGCTGCATACTCAGAGATTATTTTCTATATGTAGTCACTGGCCAGAAACCATTTGATTACACGCTACCCTCATAAGACTGCCTCGTGTGTAAAATGTTTCGAATACACAAAAGCAAAACAGAAGCGTAACTCACTCACGGCTGCAGCAGTCATGGGTTATTTTCTGTTGTTTGTTCAGGAGTTTGAATGAGTAAGAAACTGTGTTGGGTCTCACAAGACTTTAGATATTATTGAAAGATCCTTACAACCTGAGACGTTAACTTTGTTTCTCTCTCCAAAGATGCTGTCTGGCCAGCTGTGTTTTCTAACATTTGGTGTTTTTATTTCAGATTTCCAGCATCGGCAATATTTTTGATTTTGTATTCTTTTCGATCATATGTTTACAGTTCAGTGAGGCTAAATTGAGAACTTCCTATTTCTGTAAGAAGAATCTAAGCTTCATGATTTTAGTAACAATGTCGGGCGAGATTTTAACTCAATCAAAATCCATTCA
This sequence comes from Cetorhinus maximus, assembly GCF_964194155.1. NCBI lineage: Eukaryota > Metazoa > Chordata > Chondrichthyes > Lamniformes > Cetorhinidae > Cetorhinus > Cetorhinus maximus. Next base: position 2,484,836 of record NC_135886.1, on the reverse strand, counting down.
TTTACACAGAGTTAAAATCAGGCCCAGTATGTTTATGTGACAGCCTGTGCACTCCACCAAATGGTAGGAGGTGGGCTTAGCGAGTTACTACTCTTGCCTGGACACTGGCGAGTTGCAGAATCCAGGGTCGACACACGCTCACATGGAGGAATATAATTGGAGGATAGTTGAACTTTTATCTCGAGTTATTGAGTGGTCACATCTGGAGCAGGATTGTCAAAAGTTGGTAGCTTGTTTACTCTCTTGACTGTGGAAATAGAGCACACTATCGTGGGAAGGGATTAAATAAACAGGAAGAAAAAGGAATAGGGAATTAATAAATAGATAAAAATACAGATCAAGATCACACCAAACCTACAAGAACCTATCTGTTGTAAAATGGGAGCTCGTTTGATCTAATACTCAAGGAACTTGGGCATTTTATAAAGGAGTAGGTAATCCAAGTATTAACTCATGATAAAAACATGTGGGTATTGGTCAAATCTAATAGCTGCGTAGGGATCAATTGCTCACCATCGGGGCATTTCTGAGATGTCATTATTCACAGGAAGCCTAAAAAACTTTTAAAATTCATTCTGAATGTGAGTGTCACTGGTAAGGGAGACATTTATTGGCCCTCCCCACAGGCCCTTAGGAAGAGATGGTGGGCCACCTAATTTGCAGAAAATGTTTTTGCAGATGTTCTACACGATCGAAAAAATTTAAAGTTTTGCGGAAAATTTAAGTACACGAAGAGTTAATCTCACATTTAGTCAAATTGTTAAATGCAAAGTCATAGCCTAATTTAGCAAAATTATTTTTCTTGTTAGCTGGACTGCAAAGTCAGCAACTTTAGGAGTCATTCAGACAGGGTGTTTGCCCAAACAGGTCTGACTAATTCTTTTCCATTCAGGTTACCAAAACAAAAAAACAGTGATCTTTACTGACAATTAAAGCAAAAGCATTGAAACAAAATTTCTGCATTGAAATACTTGTTAAAAAAAATGCAGAGCTTACTTATTTAACATTTATACTTTCTATTCTTTATGATATTCTGCATGAGCAATGCCTTTTTATGATGTTATGTGTTATGTACAACGCTGGATGTCCACTTTAGGCAGCTACAAATAATCTTGAGGCTGAATCTACTCATTATCCTGCTTAGCGAAGAGGAAATTTCATGAAATAAAAACAGAAAATGCTGGAAAAACACAGCAGGTCCGGAGCTCTGAAGAAGAATCATACGGACTTGAAATGTTAACTATGGGAAAAATGTTCCCCCGTTAGGGGGGAAGTGCGGGAGCAGGTGTGCCTCTGATTGGCGCCCCCCAATTGGGGGCGCGCCACCAATTTACGGCCGCCCAGCATGACATCTACCAGGAAGCGCTATGCACTCCCTGTGTGGGTGGGGGGGGGGAATTCCCTCAGCCGGGAGTACGCTCTTTCGCACATGCACGCGAAAAAGCGCACAGATCTCCCTGAGTCTAAGTGCTGCCTCAAGAAGATCAGGTCCGATTTAAAACTTCCATTAAACATGCTTAAAAGTTTTCTCTGCCATGTCCCCTCATGTGACACAGTTGGGACATGTCCATAAGTTTTATTGAAGCCTTTCCTAAAGGTTTAAATACCCTCATGAAACCTCATCCCGCCTGTGGATGAGGTTTCATGCTTTTTCTGAAGCCCGCCAGGGCTCCCGGCCTGCCCGCCAACCTTAAGGTTGGATGGGCACGTCCATTAATGACCTTAATTACTTTTTCAATGGCCTCAATAGGCCGTTGACAGGTTGGCGGGTGCACAGCTGACTCGACTGCGCCCCCGCTGGCCTGAAAATGGAAATGACGCGGGGTGACGCCGGGATTTCCACCTGACGTCACCCCGCGTCATTTTACACGTCGGCGAGCGGGCCCCACCCCCACCCGCTGACCGGAAGATCCTGACCTATGTTTCTCTCTCCACAGAGGCTGCCAGATCTGCTGAGTTTTTCCAACATTTTCTGTTTTTATTTCAGATTTCCAGCATCCGCAGTATTTTGCTTTTATCTTAGGAAACATCACGAATTTCCCAATGGATTCTGCTGCTCCTTAACATAAGACCATAAGACATAGGAGCAGAAATTAGGCCATTCGGCCCATTGAGTCTGCTCCGCCATTCAATCATGGCTGATAAGTTTCTCAACCCCATTCTCCTGCCTTCTCCCCGTAACCTTTGATCCCCTTACCAATCAAGAACCTATCTATCTCGCTCTTAAATAATTGAAAAATTGAAATAATTGAAGAGTAAGTATTTTTTGATCACTATGTGACACTGTAAATGTGGTGGATAGGTTTAATCTGATTGGTAGTTTCAGTGAAATAATAAATGATTTTTAAAAATGTTTATTAATTTTTGCTGGAAGTAATAAATATACAAAACCTTTGTGCTATGTTGCACACAACAAACAGAAGAAATCTTCCCCTTAATTATATCTTGATATTTGGAGGAGGCAGTAATTCAACTATTTTTCCAATTTTCTCTCACTCCCTCTTGAAAAAGTCCAGGGCAATGTTTTATGATACCAAGGATCTAAGTTGATAATCAAATGGTAAGTGAACACCTTGCAAATAGTGATCATAACATGATTGAATTTGACATTATCTTCGAAAGGAAGAGTCACAAAGCAAGGTTTTAAATTTATCTCATGAGGTTCGGAATGTGAGGAAGTGATGTTTCAGTTGTACAGACCTTTTGTTAGACCACATCTAAATTACAACGTTCAGTTTTAAGTACCACATCTCAGGAAGTGGCAATTGGCCTTGGAGCAGGTATAGTGTAGGTTCGTGAGAATGATACTGGAACTTAAAGGGTTAAATTATTAGCACTTGCACAAATTTGGTTCGCATTGTCTTGAGTTTAGATGGGTGTGGAATGATCTAATTGAACTGTTTAAAATTATTAAGGTACTCAATTGGGATAGATACAGAGTGACGGAATGTAATCAGGAAACACTTTTTCACACAAAGGGTTGTGGAAATCTGTAACTCTTTCCCCCATTAGAGATATCTGGCTACACATGTAATGTTTAAGGTCATTTTTGCACATGGCCATGTGGGTCAGGTCTTCCTATAATGTAATAATTTCTTCATCAAATTGCCTGTATAGAATATGGCTTCAAATGAACTCTTTAACATAGCTCATTGCATAGGGGAAATGGTTACTGCCTCAGTGGTGAACTTAACATCGTCATGTTTTTTAAAATTTCTATTCCTTTCCTATTGTGCATTTTCACATATCTGCTGATGAAGATCTTCAAAACCATGTGTGCTCTAAGCTTGTGGGTGACAACGCTGATTGTTTCTTGGGAGTCAGAAATGGGCATTTAATTGCAGCTGCGGCATCAGTTTACAGACAGGCTGCGAGTTTTTTTCTGCGCGCCACAGGGGTCTTGCAGGGACCAGTCCTGGGACATCTGCCATTCATAATATTCATTAGTGACCCTGACTGAGGTCACCAATAATACTAAAACTGCAATTATATTTTTGGCCACAAAATCCCTTGGATAAATCCATGGTGGCTTTTGTTTATTGTCATCAATCCCAATAATGATGTTAAATTCCTTGCTTAAGATTGGATTTTCTCTCACATTTGAAGTCAACTGACTGATGTTTCCCAGGATTGCATTCCTTGAACTTGTGAACCACACAAAGCTTGCTGTGATGTAAAATACATAATGAAACATTATTACAAAAAGAAAATCACAACATAACCAAGATGAATCAGCCGCCTGAAAACTATCATCCATCGACTATCCAGATATCTAATAGAAGACTAAAAATTCTGTGTAGCAAAAAAAAAATCACAGTGCAAGAGCTTTGTTTTAATTAAATCTTAATCTTAATCTTCAGCAATATTTTTAACACTGTGTCAAATGATTTCTGCTTCATACTACTAAGTGCTATTTTCCATTCACCTGCCCAGTATGAAGTAAAGGGATATTAAAGTAATTTTTAACTTCTCAGGGCATCTCAACATCTCATGCAACTTATTTTCATTAGAAAGCTTAAATATTCTGCTTCCCGTCTGCTTGGTTAGGTAAAATGTTTTGAATGGAAGGGGTTGTAGGACTGATTTGGTTGGGATTCCACTAGTTCCTGTAGCCCAATATAGGTAACTACTACGAAAAATCATTTTCTATTTTTTTGTCAAGCCAAATTTCTGTTCATAGTTGCGATACCCCTCTTGATCTTCCTAGCCTTCTTTCAAATTTTGCAAGAAATTGTGTAAATGCATGCTGGAAGGGCAAAATAAACAACAGACCATGTTTCCCACATTCATGATCCGAGTTCCATCCATCAAAAATTGTAATGCTTGTTAGGCAACAATTCACATTGGAAGCAGTTTGGAGAAGGTTTGCTGGACTAATACCTGGAATGGGCGACTTGTCTTGTGAGGAAAGGTTAGACAGGCTAGGCTTGCACCCCTGAGTTTAGAAGAGTAAGAGGCAACTTGATTGAAACATATAAGATCCTGAGAGGCCTTGACAGGGTGGATGTGGAGAGGATGTTTTCTCTTGTGGGAGAATCTAGAACCAGGGGTCACGGTTTAAAAATAAGGGGTTGCCCATTTAAGACAGAGACGAGGAGAAATTTTTTTCTTTTGGGGGTCGTGAGTCTTTGGAACTCTCTTCCTCAAAAGGCGGTGGAGGCAGAATCTTTGAATATTTTTAAGGCAGAGGCAGATAGATTCTTGATAAGCAAGGAGGTTATTGGCGGTAGGCAGGAATGTGGAGTTGAGGTTTCAATCAGATCATCCATGATCTTATTGAATGGTGGAGCAGGCTCGAAGGGCCGAGTGGCCTACTCCTGCTCCTACTTCATCTGTATGTTTGTATATACATACATAATTTCATAATTGGCTTTAATTTATCATCTTGGGTCTTGATTCATAATCTGGAATGGCTTCTTTTCCACTTGCCTTTACAATTGCAAGCTAGATTGCTTATGTTTCTTCACTTTGCTAAAGATTTATATCACATTAGCAATTGTTTATTTTTCTAGTATTAACTCTGTTACAAGGAACAATCTAATCTTTATCCTATTAATTTTGAATTCTTGCTTCTCCCCGGTAAAGGTATTGTCCATTCCTCTTTTAAATTATCCGTCTCACCTACCTCACATACGTTTCCCCAAGTGAGACGTGAGGGGAGATCTAAGCAAGACAACTTTATTTTCCATACCTTCTTATAGTCTTGCTTCCCACATTTCTCTGTGTAGTATGAGGCACAGATTCAGATTTTAATGGGTTTAAAATGTCTTTGAAGAATCTTTTGTGCATTAAGAGATAAGCAAGAATAATTTATTTATTGTGACCTTGTGGCATTAAGGTATCTTGCCAGCTACAGTCGCGTGATGGATGAAAGGGTTGCCCTTCTTGTGCTTCTTTTCATTAGATTTGTTGAAAGATGCACAAAATTCTTTGAATAGTACAAGATTTCTTTGAGAAAAATATGGGAAGGAATTGAAAGAACTGCCAAATGTTTCTATTCTTAAATTGCCCACCTACTCTTGCACTAGACTGTTTGTCCCAACCTGTCTGCGCCAGACCTTTGAAAGAGCTATTCAATTAACCCCATTCCCCTGTCCTTTCCCCGCAGCTCTCAATTTTTTCCCCTTCAAGTATGTATCCAAATTCCCTTTGGAAAGTTACTGTTGAATCTGCTCTCACCACCCTTTCAGGCAGTGCATTCCAAATCACGACAACTTGCTGGGTAAACAAAAAAATCTCCTCATTTTAACTTCAGTACAACAATAGACAGAAGATTTGACAAAGCCATTACTCTATTAACAGCTATTAAATTAATAAATACAAGTGTTTGTAAATGCTAATAAGACCACAAAGGTCAAATAGACTTGTTTATAGATCACTAATTTCTGCACACCAACGAAATGATGGAAGCCAAACTCGTATGTCAAAAACTAATGACTGAATGTTTATTTTTGCAAACCTAGCAGCAGGTGGTTAGCAGCATTTGGTCAGAACTTTAATAAAGACCTTAATGATTGAGGAAGATTGTTGACCACTTTTAACCCAGTTCCTTGTGGTTGTACGTTCAAAGCAAAACAACATTCTTAATTCTATGCTAATAGGCACGAAATTGGCAGTATCACTAAAACAGGAGAACTGAGTAATTGAGTAGCCATTACAGTAGAGACTGGCTCTTGAAGCTGAAGTTGAAGGACAAGACCCATGTTTTTGCTCTGGAGTGTTTGTGCCTCTGCTTTTTCAATTTTTAAATGGCAGCAACACAAATGGCAGCTGCCTAGGCTCCAAATTCTGCAATCCCTCCCTAAACCTCTTTTCTATCTTCTTTTTTCATCCTTTAAGATGCTCCTACCTCTTTGACCAAGCTTTTGGTCATCTGACCCAATATTTCCTCATGTGGCTTAGTGTCATATTTAGTTTTATCATAAAAACAAAAATACTTGGAAAAACTCGGCAGGTCTGGCAGCATCTGCGGAGAGGAACACTTTACAGCCTTCCGGACTGAATATTGAGTTCAACAATTTCAGATCATGAACTCTCTCCTCCATCCCCACCCCCTTTCCGATTTTTCCCCTCCTTTTTGTTTTTTCCAATAATTTATATAGATTTTTCTTTTCCCACCTACTTCCATTATTTTTACGTGTATTTCCATCCATTGTTTTATCTCTACCTTTTAGCCTATTTCGATCCCTTCCCCCCACCCCACCCCCACTAGGGCTATCTGTACCTTGCTCGTCCTGCTTTCTACCCTTAATTAGCACATTCCTTTAGATAATATCACCACCTTCAACACCTCTTTGTCTTTTTGTCCGTGACATCTTTTGGTTATCTCCACCTATCACTGGCCCTCTATCCAGCTCTTCTTGTCCCAACCACCCACCCGCTTAAACCAGCTTATATTTCACCTCTCTTCTATTTTTACTTAGTTCTGTTGAAGGGTCATTCGGACTCGAAGCGTTAACTGTGTTCCTCTCCGCCGATGCTGCCAGTTTTTCCAGGTATTTTTGTTTTTGTTTTGGATTTCCAGCATCCGCAGTTTTTTGCTTTTATCTTTAGTTTTATAATGTTCCTGTGAAGCACTTTGGGGTGTTCTGTTACATTAAAGACGCTGTAAAAATAAAAGTTATTTTTGCTGATGCAGTTAATGTTTTGATGTGTACCCTTGACGGGTGTATGTGATTGAAAACCTCACCCTTCTGAAAAGTGTATTTCCCTCGACATTTTGCGTACTTGTTTAAAACTAGGACCCAAGTCAAAGATCAAAGACTAGAGCTCTATTTTAAGCTCACGATATTTGAGCCCGACTAAAAATTTTAGTAAACAAGATATAAAACAGAAATATTTACTAATACAACATGGGTGGGAGCTTGCATCCATCAGTCTGAGGTTTATCCTAATTTGCAGGTTAATGGTAGCAAAGGAAATTTTGAATGAATAAGGGTCAATGCTCTCAGAAATCATCTACAACAAAATGCAGACTGTGATAGAGAGAATAAAGCGCGATTTTAACCCTGCTGCCTCCGTGCAAAACAAATGGTGGAAAGTTAAAATTGCCCAGGAGACTTGCCAACCAACTTCCAACGCCCTTCTCAGCCTTCAATTTTATACAGATTCTCCCTGACTTGCTGAGTTTTTCCAGCATTTTACTCCAAGTTTTACCTCCTCTTTTCCAGCAAGCGGGAAGGGTTGGTGTCTTCATTAAGATGTACATCATGACTGCCATTTTGAGGGAGGGCGCGCAGCATTCACACTGGCTGAAGCAACGTGGGAAGAAGGGTCAAGGACAGAAGAAGCCCAAAGAGGTACGTTTTGAAAACTTTTCTTTTAAACTTTGCTTTTGGGGCTAGGAGGAGGAGACGGTTTTCTCCAGTCTACACAAGTGTAGGTCTCTCTTGCCTTGGGCAATCCCCACCCCCACTCCCAATTGCAAGGATCTCTCAAAATCCTTCCCTGTGATTTGCTTGAGTGCTAGGCTCTCTAGTCCTTCCCTACCTGCGATTTCCTGCTGCTTGGTATCCCTTTCTGTCCTTGACGGATAGCTGTTGCTTCCCACTGGCTTCAGTCAGCAACTGAACGTAAGCATGCAGATGAGGTCCATAAATTAAACTCACCCTGGTCTCATGCTGATGAGGTTATAATGGGGAGGAGTCAGGGGGTGGGGTTTGGTGAGTTGGGGTTTGCCACTCACTTTGGTCCTGTCCATTCTGATCTCCATTTGGAGTTCAAATAGGGGCTATAAAGGGAGTGACACCAAACACCAAATTCATTTTCTATTTTACTCAGGAACTCTTGATGCTGAGCACATACAACAGGAAAGCGTGTCATTCCACATCAAGAACATTGGTGTTTACATTCCAAGCTATGCACTGTTTGTCACATTTCCTACAGTCCAGCAGCGATCTATCTGTCTGTCTGTCTGTCTATCTATCTGGCTGTCTATCTATCTGTCTGTCTGTCTATCTGTGTATCTGTCTGTCTATCTGTCTGTCTGACTATCTGTCTATCTGTCTGTCTATCTATCTATCTATCTGTCTGTCTGTCTATCTCTATCTCTTTTGCTCTCTCTCTTTCTTTTGGTCTCTCTCGCACTCTCTCTCGTGCTCTTTCTTCCTCTCTCATAAAATAAGTCAAGAAGCCGACACATTCACAAATCCTTTTATATTTCAGTGGTGGGAAGAAATTGGGCAGATTGTCCGCCTTCTTGCTTGTAACCATTCAGTATTAGCAACGTCTTTAGATTCAAACCATAAACAACGTTACCTAGATTGTGTGTAAGAGATCTCACTCTGCAATTATGAATTTTCAGGATATTCGGTAAATCTGGTTTTTTTTAAAGAACACATTTGCTGTTCGTTATTTTGTTTTGTTAGAAACTATCCAACCTTGCACTTGGATGCATTGGTTTAGTGTGCATTTGCTCGTCATTGCTTCAGAGAGTCTGGGTCAATTCAACCAGAACCCAGATTTAACTCTTTATAACCCACACTCTTCCTCAAATGAAAAGTACCAACAAACATCTGCCCGAGGTTCTCAGACAGGTCTAAAACTTGCAGCAGATGCTTCTTCTCAGTTCAGTTGAGGCTATCTTCACAACTCATTAAATATTCAATTATTTTGATATAATAGGATCACAGCATCAGGCACCTTTCATGAGTTAAATTATTGGCGGTAGGTTTAAATACCTTTGCAAACAATTATTTATTGCGGATAGTAACTGAGAAGTTACGGTACTATCCTAGCAATCCAGAGGTTGTGTGTGCATAATCTGTTTATGAAACGGATGAAAATGATGATAAAAGCTACTAATTTGTTGTTAAATTATAACTGCTTCACTAATGGTCTGCAGGGAAAGAAAGCTGCTACCCTATCCATTCTGGCTCGCATGTGACTCCAGTTTTACACCAAGTGGTTGATTTTAATGCCTTCAGGGCAGCTAGGGAATAAATCCTGCCCTGCCAGTGTTAGGCATGTTGTCAGAATCCATTAAAAGTTACTACATAAAAAAAAAATCCTAAATCAAAGTTACAGAAGATTATTTTCCACTGTCACATCTGACCTTTGTGAGTTTCTTTAGCAGATACTGTCCAACTAAGTGTAAAAGTAGAGAAGTTTTGCTGCAGTTGTACAGGACGTTGGTGAGATCACATCTGGTGTACTGTGTCCAGTTTTGGTCTCCTTACTTAAGAAAGGACATAATTGTATTAGAAGCAGTACAGAGAAGGTTACTTGACTGATTCCTGGGATGAAGGGACTATTTTATGAGGATGGGTTGGGCAGGTTGGGCCTGTATCTATTGGAATTTAGAAGAATGAGAGGTGATCCTATTGAAACATATAAGATCCTGAGGGGACTTGACAGTGTGGATGCCGAGTGGATGTTTCCCCTTATGGGAGATACTAAAACTGGGAACACAGTTTAAAAATAAGGGGGTCTCTGATATAAGGTGGAAATGAGGAGAATATTTTCTCTCAGAGAATTTATTAGTCTGTGGAATTCCCTTCCCCAGAGAACAGTGGAGGCTGGGACATTGAATATTGAATATATATGTTCGTATGCATGAAAATGAAAATCAAATAATTTGTTTAAATATTTTTTCATCCCTTTCCCCTAACAAAAGCACAGCAGAACATTAGGCAATATGGTTTATTGTAATGAAACACAGCAGCTTGATTGAAAGGTTCAAAACAAAAACAGAAATACCTGGAAAAACTCAGCAGGTCTGGCAGCATCGGCGGAGAAGAGCAAAGTTGACGTTTCGAGTCCTCATGACCCTTCAACAGAACATGAGGACTCGAAACGTCAACTTTGCTCTTCTCCGCCGATGCTGCCAGACCTGCTGAGTTTTTCCAGGTATTTCTGTTTTTGTTTTGGATTTCCAGCATCCGCAGTCTTTTGTTTTTATGATTGAAAGGTTCAGCCTGTGGTCTCCTCCTCTAGGTCGAATTGTGTATTCTCAATTGCATCCGACTCTTAAGGCAAGTGCACGTAGCATATTTGATTCACCTAGTATGCTCTTCATCTATGCACTCATAACATGTTAGTAGGGTGGCAACTTTAATATTTAGCTGTAAGATGAATTTTGTACTTTCATCCATCTTCTGTGCATTTCACAGATGTATTTTCTTCAAGACAATATTTTTGAACTACTTTAATGTGAAATCATTACAATGTCTCACTCTAATCCAGCTGCTCTCAGACCAGCTGTAGTGATAAACATAATATTGAGGCTATTGTACCTATCGCGTTCGGCATCCTATGAGCCAGGGATTAGTTCTACTGCCCAGTGCCCAGGAACATGCAGCTCCAGTTGGCTTAACACATGTAGAATAGGCGGCACTTGTAGTGCCAGTGCTGGAATTTAATTTAAACACACCTAAATATTTGAAATCACATTTTTAATCCTCGCATCACTGATAGTGAGATTGAAATTGCCAACATAATTTACTTGTCTTTTATGTACTTAATATGATTATAGTGCAAAAGAGTGGAAGATATTCTATAGTTGAATAAGGGACAGTTACAGAGCTGATTAAGGATAAGTTGATAGACTCACATTCAGTCACCTCACTATTTAATAGTTTGTATGGAATCGTTCTCTTCAGAAATGTATGTAGTACACTTTGATATTCTCATAACACAAGACTACCTACCAATTAAATCGATGTTAATGGAATATACAAAATTAACTTGTATCTATTTGCAATATATATTCTGGACTAACAAATGGGAAATGTCATTTGTCAACTAGATAATCCTTTTTAGAGATTACAGGGTAATTTTCTTTGATTGGAAGCACTTGGAGGCTGAGACTCCAAACCAGGAGTGTCAAACGTAAAACTTACCTTAATAGACAAATCACGCAGTGTGAGCTGTGCTCAACTTTAAGCCTTTAAGAAGGAAAAATGTGATTTGTTTACCAGCTTCCTTCAGTAAAGGCAGTGATTTATGGCGGGGGGATTGTTTCATTTAAATCAGCAGTTCTGTGACACCTCAGGTAATTAACCATTCTTCAGCAGTGAGCCTGGAGGTGAATGCAGGTTGGCTATTTATTACTTGGTGGGGTAGGTGGTAGGAAAGGATTGTGGGGTGGGGGTGTACTGAACCTGCCTTCACTCAGCATCCAAGTAACCACTTCCATCAAAGAACCTTGGCAGGCTTTTTTTAAAATGCTAACCAAATTATTTCATAATGACACAAGAACATCAAGCTAGTCCATCCATAGTCTGTGTATGATAATTCTAAATGGCTCTTCCCTCACCAACTGTTGATTCCTTACTTTAGGATTACTTTATTTCCTTCCCTGACTTCCCCTGGGGATAATCATACAACATTCCTAAATATCTCCATCAACTTCAGAGCAAAAGGCTAAACATTCATTCATTTTTACAAGTTACACTGTAACCCCTCTAGTCCCAGAAACCTATTGTTTGGGAACACGAATTGCGCTGACCCAAGCAACTCACGGCATCATTTTAGTCCACAACTTTGGGAGCAGAAACACAGACTTGGATAGGTTAAGTGAGTGGGCAAAGATCTGGCAAATGGAGTATAATGTGGGAAAATGTGAAATTGTCCATTTTGGTAGGAAGAGTAAAAGAGAAGCATATTATCTAAGTGGTGAGAGATTGCAGAGCTCTGAGGTGCAGAAGGATCTGGGTGTCCTAGTGCATGAAATACAAAAGGCTAGCATGCAAATGCAACAAGCCATTAGGAAAGCTAATAGAATGTTATCATTTATTGCGAGGGGAACTGATTACAAAAGTAGGGAGGTTATACTTCAGTTGTACAGGGCACTGGTGAGACTACATCTGGAGTACTGTATACAGTATTGGTCATCTTATTTAAGGAAGAATGTAAATGCATTGGAAGCAGTTCAGAGAAGGTTTACCAGACTAATACCTGGAATGGGTGGATTGTCTTACGAGGAAAGGTTGGACAAACTAGGCTTGTATCCGCTGGAGTTTAGAAGAGTAAGAGGTCACTTGATTGAAATATATAGGATCCTGAGGGGTCTTGACAGGGTGGATGTGGAAAGGATGTTTCCTCCTGTGGAAGAATCTAGAACTGGGGTCACTGTTTTAAAATAAGGGATCGCCCATTAAAACAGGGATGAGGTGAATTTTTTTCACTCAGAGGGTTGTGAGTCTTTGGAACTCTCTTCCTGAAAAGGTGGTAGAAGCAGAGTCTTTGAATATTTTTAAGGCAGAGGTGGATAGATTATCGGTAAGAAAGGGGGTGATAGGTTATCAGGGGTAGATGGGATGTAGATTTCAGGTTACTATCAGATCAGCCATGATCTTATTGAATGGCAGAGAAGGCTCGAAGGGCTGAATGGCCTACTCCTGCTCCTTGTTCATATGTTCGTAATTTTAAATTCTGCTTTATAATGTTTTATCACTATTTTAAGTTTCAGGTAAATATTTCTATCTGCGATATTTTCTGGTTCACAAACTTGTCGTTAGGCATTCCAACGTCATCCTACAATCCAGAAAATTTGGAAATCCAGAAATGACTTGGTTCTAAGTACTCCAGACTGGAGAAGTCATAGAATCCCTGGACCTGATCCTTGAGCACATGAAACTAGATTGCTAGTCTAGTGCATTGCCAACAGTACTGTACTTCAGACAAAATCCAAATATTGAATTCTAATATTGGGATCTTACCATTTGATTTTCACTTGGGAATCTATCACTCAATTTTCTAGTGGTCACCACATACACCAGCCTAGTCATAGCACTTTTGTTTAATGTGCACATGTATGTCAAACTATAAGAGAAAAACACAAGGCTTCTAATAGATTTTTATGGTGATGTAATTGGATGATTATTGACCAACAACATGGTCTTGTAAAAAATAATAAAATGGCTTAATATGATATCTTGGTTGCACATTGCATTAGCTCCCAATGGACTGCCAAAACTCAGGTTCATTGCTGAGATTCCAAAGATAGAGAGTTCCCCATCTCAATCACGTCATCAGGGCTGTGTGACTGGTGTGATAAAAATCATGATGAAGTGGCAAGTCTGATTAAAAGGTTATTGACCTGAAATGTTAACTCTGTTTCTCTCTTTCTAGATGCTGCCAGATATGCTGAATATTTCTAACATTTTCTGTTTTTATTATGTGACATTCACTCACTTGGATTGAAAGAAAATAAGAGAGCAGTCTTATCACTGGGAAATGTAGATGACTAGCAAAGAGGATCAGTCCATTAAACTAAATCAATGGCTTTGAAATAAATATAGCAATGTGGGGAAGTGTGAAGAAACTCACAATATTTTCTCAATGATGAGAGACTAGAAACTCTGGAAGAGCAAAGGTATGTGGTTATTCAGATACTCAAATCACTAAAAAGAAGTTCACAGGTACAAAAAGTAATCTAAAAGGGTAATAAAATGTTGGCCTTTCTTTCATGGGGTTGAAATACAAAGGGGAAGAAGTGATGCTTTAGTTTTACAGAGCCTTGGTTAAAATGCATCTGGAGTACTGTATTCATTTCTGCGCACCCTCAGGAAAGATGTATTGGACTTGGAAAGGGCACAGAACAGATTTGCCAGAATGCTACTGGAGATTAAAGGGTTAAATTATAAGGACAGACTGCATAAACTTGGTCGCTTTAAGTTTTGAAGATTCAGCAAGGAATCTAATGAATCTAATTTTTAAATGTTGAAGGGATCTGGTGCAACAGACACAGGAAATATATTCCCTCCAGTTGGGGAACTTAGAGCAAGGGGGCACAGTCTTACAGGTAGAGTGAGGTCAATCAGGATTGAAATCATGAAAAACTTTTTCAATCAAAATTTAGTGAGAATCTGAAATTCTCTCCCCAAAAGACTGTGGATGCTGGGTCAATTGACATTTTTGAGAATGCGTTTGACAGATTCCCATTAGGTGAGCATATCAAGGGATATGGATCGAAAGCAGGTAAATGGAGTTGAGGTACTATTAGCAATAACCTAACTGAATGGGGGAACAAGCTTGAAGGACTGAATGGACTATTGTTGCTCCCATAACCTTCTGTACTAATTATGTTCAGGTGACATACAAGAACACAAGAAATAGGAGCAGGAGTAGACCATATGGTATATGGTCCATCGAGTCTGCTCCGCCATTCAATCATGGCTGATTTTGGGCTTCAACTCCACTTTCCCGTTTGCTCCCCATATCCCTTGACTCCCTAAGAGACACAAAATCTATCCATCCCAGCCTTAAATATATTCAACAATGGAGCATCCACAACCCTCTGGGGTAGAGAATTCCAATGGTTCAAAAATCTTTGAGTGAAGGGATTTCTCCTCATCTTAGTTCTAAATGATCATTCACTTATCCTGAGACTGTGCCCCCATGTTTTAGATTCTCCTGCTAGCAGAAACAACCTCTTTGTGTCTACCCTGTCAAGTCCCTTCAGAATTTTATATGTTTCAATGAGATCACATCTCATTCTTCTAAACTTCAGAGAATATAGACCCAATCTACTCAGACTCTCATCATAGGACATTCCTCTTATCCCAGGGACCAATCTAGTGAGCCTTCATTGTACTACCTCTAACACAATTATATTCTTCCTTAAATGTGGACACCAAAACTGCACACAGTATCCCAGGTATACCTGATCTGAAAATAATTCAAATGTAAACAAAAAGAAAACCTGTGAATCTGTAATAACTGTAACAAAGCTTCTTGGCTCTTATGGTTACAGTTTTGACTATTGAAGTAAATATGCGGTCTTTACAAATTTGTCTATTCAGATAATGACTTTGTTTTCACTCCCTTCTCCTTTCCCAGGTGAAGATGTTTATCCCTTGAAGGTATGTTTGGTTGAAAGGAAAGTATTGATGCATAATGCAAGACAACGTCTAACGTGTAGTGGAGCATGAGATTGTTTCAGTGTGCAGTCAGCCTACAGAGAGGAGAAACCAAGCAAATACAAAAACTAACGGAAATCATTGAAAACACCTGGAATAAAATAACAATGTGAATTTGTGAGACCATCACAACAAGGTTGAACAACAAGCATTCTGCCTATTTGTAATATGCAACATATTGTACTACATCAAACTTTAATAGTTGCACATATATAATCAAAAAGACTTTTTGCGTTCATAGTATGACTTTGCATTATTAAATTCAAGAAATAAATATCAGTTTTTGACTGTTCCTTTGGACCTATACCATCCCTTTCACTGAAGTTAAGTTCCTTAATCAGAGAGTGAATGAAAATACCGGGTATTTGTAAATATGTTCATAATATGGAAAATTGTACATTTACATTCATCACATGCAAACAGTATGCGGATTACATTGTAATGATCGGTTTAAATACTATTACTTTAGCCTAATTTTCAATCTTGATATCAGCTGTGCACTGCACTTTCAGATATAAATGTATCAAAAACCACACATCATTGCTCAAAAGTGCAAACTTTGACCAAAGCAAGTTTACAAAATATTTTTAAAATCTTGCTAAGTCTTTAGAAATTCCAAATGAATTAACATTCAATAGATGTTAGAGATTGGATCAAAACAATTTTGGTTTTGCTCTCTTTAATGATTACAGGTTTTTATTTGGCAGATTATTTAGTAAAGAGAAGCTAAACATGTCAATTTATAATTGGTTAAATAATGCATTGCGATTGCCCTTCATTAAGCCTTCAGACAAACTCTCTAACACAGCATAATGGTACTCTAGCATCCTTTTAGAGTTTTTTTCAAATGTCATCCACCCTATTAGAATCTGCAGGATAAACTGAATCCCATCTGATTATGATAAGGTAACTTGTATATCTTGTTAAACTCTTGCAATGTGATAAATCAAGGTTCAACAGAATTGCTCATATTCTAACTCATTCTTATGCAGTGCTCAAAATTACTGAGCTCCTTACCTTAATATTCCCTTCCTCCTAAAATTTACAGGCTTAATGCCATCAAATCACGACTGCTCGAATGATCTTGTCTTCTGCTCCTTCCAGCCTTGGTGATATACTGAACTATGAGCCCAGGGCCTTGGTGCAAATTTCTCAATGAAAACTAAAATTAGACCTAAATCTAAAGAACTGTCAGACTATACTATATTTTATGCTTTAACTTACTGTTACTGATGTTGATTCTGTGGCTGTGTTGCTCCTGGTGGCTCTTAAAGAGTATCACTGTACTCTCTTTGGAAAATCAAACACATCATTAATTTTCCAATCCTTGTATTTATTTCTGATGACTTTTTTGAATATTTTTGTTTGAAGACTGTATACTGCTGACACCATTGGAGCATTAAATGGGAGGTGTTTCAGGGTTCAAGGGGAGTGGAGATGAATTGACGTATAGAGTTGATTCTGAAATAGCCTAGATTAATGGGCACTGTTAAATCATCTCCTTCACACCATCAGATTTAGCAACACATCTCAACCAATCTGTCAATTGCTAACCCTCAGTACGTGAAATAAAATCACCGTTTTAAACAATAAAGAGAAAGACAGCATTAGGGCAAAGTTAGCTCAATTTAATGTTACTCTGTAAAAAATTTTTAAGTGGAATTGATAGTGTGACATTGCTTTTAAACAAAGTTTACAAACTCTTGCTTTTACAGATACACAAAGGAATACATAATAACTGGTTTAAAAGATGAATAAAAATGGAATATTGAACCCCTGTCGACGCCTACTATTTTTTGAGGTTTAGGTCTATTTTTAAAATACTTTCTCTTGTGTGCCTCAACCCAGCTGGTCTTTTCTCCCCACAGATGACTTGAAGCCACAGACATGATAGTATACCTGTCACATCTGCTCTTGTTGCAGATGCTCCTTAGGGACATAGGGGTCAAACTGTAGTTGAATAGGATCAAATAGCTACAGTCTGCCAAACCTACCAGATTCAAAATACTGGCACTCAGAGGGGAGCAAGAGTGGAATTATAAACAAAAGGTTATTGTGAATTATTGTGAAACAGATTTTTATTTGGCAGATTATTGATTGTGGGATCACAGTGCCAACTGAGACAGTTGTTCCTTCAACTGACTGAGCGAATGCGCCGTTTAAATAAGGAACCACCCTCTACTGGTTTACAGCTTATCAAAATAAATGGTTTTCAGTGTCAAACCCTGCTGTATAGTCTGGCCTTATTTAGATGAGTCTAGTAGTTATGGTGATTCGACCATGGTGCAAGATGAGGTTTGGTACTGTAGAGGTCATGTTATTGGAAGCCTAGATTACATAGGAGCATAGGAAATAGGAGCAGGAGTAGCCATTCAGCCCCCCGAGCCTACTCTGTCATTAAACTAGATCATGGCTGATCTTCTACCTTAATGTCATTTTCCCCGCACTATCCCCGTATCCCTTGATATCTCTAATAACTAGAAATCTATCCATCTCTGTCTTGAACATACTCAATGACTGAGCCTCCACAGCCCTCTGGGGTAGAGAGTTCCAAAGATTCACCACCCTCTGAGTGCAGAAATTCCTCCTCATCTCAGTCCTAAATGGTCTACCTCTTATTCTGAGACTGTGACCCCTGGTTCTAGGCCTCCCAGCCAGGGGAAACATCCTACATCCACCCTGTCAAGCCCTATATAAATTTATGTAATAATCCATGAGATTGTGAATTCAAATTCCACCATAGAATTTTGAGAATATGGATTCAGTTTTTTTTAAAAGATCTAGAAAGTAAAAGTGACCATGAAGCTGTTGGTTCATCACAAAAAAACTAACCAATATCCTTTAGGGGAAGAAA
The DNA here is from genome assembly GCF_964194155.1 of Cetorhinus maximus. NCBI lineage: Eukaryota > Metazoa > Chordata > Chondrichthyes > Lamniformes > Cetorhinidae > Cetorhinus > Cetorhinus maximus. The sequence continues at coordinate 2,466,620 of NC_135886.1, read as the reverse complement.
TTTGCCACCCTTACCCTGGATTATATACCCAGTCCCACACCAACATGGTTGACTCTTAACTACCCTCTGAAGTGGTCAAGCAACTCAATCAGTTACGTCAAACTATCAACGTTCTTTGGTAGATCCATTATCACCTTAACAGGGAAACCAATGATGGGCAATGAATGCTGGCCTTGCCAGCAACACACTCATAAAGGGAATCGATATGATAAAAAAAATATATTATCCAGTTCTCTTAAAGGTGTTTCCCAAGCGGTAAAAGATTTCCTTCCTCAGTTTAAAAAGAACATGGAGCGGAGGAGCAGAGAGAGAAAAAAAACATATGAAGGGGTAAAAAGATATTTTTTTTAAAAAATGGAAAGGCAAAAAAAGCAAAATAAGGTAAAACTTTAAATACCTTTTATGACCAGATAACTCAACATTGTTATATGATGTATGTGAATATTTTAGAATTTGCATACATGCCAAATGTGTCTTTAATTCCATCATCACAGGCTGGATTCAAAGCCAGGTCCCAGAAATGAAAACAGAGTGTGCTATAGGTCACCCTGGGATGAAGCTATGAAGGGCACTACGACCAAAAAATATGCAACGAAGACAAGATTAAGACAACATCTACTATTGTTTCTCTTCAAGTTAATCCTCTCTTCTGAAAACGTTGATGTCTTGTTCTCTCAACCTCTTGCCTTCATATCATCATCTCATTGCAGCTTTCCTTTTGAAGACTTGTCTAGATTCACTAGGAGGATATTACTTTGAACCAAATTTGGTCAGCTCTTCCTTGGCTGCTCCAACCTGCCCTTTACCAACATCTTTATGTTTAATTTTGAACAGTGGCAGCAGCTTTCGATGCAGCTATGGATTGGGGGCTTGTCCCACGTACCTCAGTTTTGCAGCCCTCTTTCTCACAATTTAATCCAGACAATGAGACTTTTTAAAGTTAGAGGCACTATTCTTTTTCGCTTCCCTTGCCAAATTTACAATGATTCCTGCCTAATTGTTTCACACTTGCTGTAAAAGCTTAAATGCTGCACCTTTGCAGATCAGAGACCCAAGAAGTAACTAATAAAGCAAACTATTCCCTTAATACTGAAATAATTATGTTAAAGTCCTTCGTAGTTTTTAAACTGAATTGGTACAATTGTGGTAAATGAGCACAAGTGTTGGATATTATTCATGAATCATTCTTGTATAGGATATAAATGGACATTACATCCAAATAATTGGCAATGAATATTAACTGCAACAGCTTCATAATAAGTTTCTCTTTCTCCCTAATTTTTTATTTCCCCATCTCGCCTGAAAATGTTAGCTTCATTCTCCTGATCTCTTCCCTTCACACTGTTATCACCCTGCAGCTTACATACTGAAGTCTTGCTTGCATTCATGAGAAGGTCACTACTTTGAATTGTATTCAGTGGCAGCCCTGGAAACATCGATCTCTCAAAATCACAAACATCACTTTTATTTCTCTTGTCAGCTTCCTTCCCTCCCCTTCTCTCCAGCAGCCACTGGTACCTTGCTGGGCTATGGGTCCATGGGCACTGCCTACCTCCCTGGTATCCTCTCCCAAATGAGCATTATTCAAATGTGAGCCTCAAGAGTGAGTGTTAGTCAGCTATACAATCACAGGCATCAGAGCCAAGCCTGATACTATCCTTGTCCATGCACATCTGTCACAGGTCACTGGACCAGGAAAGGGAGCCCTGGCAGATTTTTCTCCTCCCATAAAACATGTGCCAATGTAGCACAGACCTTAATTCAGCACAAATCAAGAATCAAACCCACTATATAAACTAGTTGAACCATCAGCAAAGCGCAAATTTTATTTCAATAGATGAAATATTAATTGGGTGTTTAATTGTATACAGGTGGTGGTTATTAACTGGAAATTCACTTGTGCTCCTATAAAAAGAAACAGACTGAAACTGTGGTCATTGTTTTAGGAGCTGCATATTCGTAATATGTATCTCTATAAATAAAAGCTTATTAAAGTGTGTAAAGATTGGGCGCCAGTTCTATCCTTTACCATTGGCTTCATAGAATAGAATAAGATCGACTCCTAAAGAGTTGACTTCCTATGCTCTGGCCAATAATCTTTCCTCAACCAATATCTCTAAAACAGATTATCTGGCTATTTTGCACATGTGTACAATATTGAGTTTGGCGCCCGCTGACAATTAAAGGGCCAATTAAGGTCAATAAAAAGCCTATTGACCGTGATTTTACATTACCTGTCCACTTTTATGGTTGGCGGACATGCCAATTTGCCTGGCGGGCTTCATGTTTTTGCTACAACCTTGAACCAGGGCTGGATGAAATGTCCAGGGTAAAATATAATTTTTAACAGATGTCTGTGGACTGATGTTTTTTTGAGTTCTGCTGTCAGATACTCGAATGTGTTGCATGGACACAATTTGGTGCATTTTTTTCTTGTCATTCAGTCTGTCCAGGTCTGCAGCTCCCTGAGGCAGCTCTGCAGCAGCTGTCTGCCTTCAGGGGGCTTGTTAGAAGCGCCCGCCCATACCCTCACTTTTCCTGGTGCCCGCCCTCTTCCTGCCGTCCCCTGGCAGTGCTGAGCCCTTCTCAGCGCGTGCTTCCCACAGGCTGTTCGTTACCAGGCCAGCCAGCGTGAAATTGCGTTTGGGGGCCAACTGTGGCCGGAAGCACATTTTATACCTGCTTCCGGGCCCACCAATTGCACGTGCCCCTGACAAACACAAGATTCAGGTACAAAAATACTTTGTTGGCTATGAAGCATTTTGTGACATCTACAGTCATGACAGTCACTGTATAAATGCAAGTTCTTCTCCTCCCTCCAATTTTAGACCTGCCTTGTGGTGGTTTCCTGTTGCCCTCCAACGTGTCTACCAATAGAATTGTCCTACACCCACATTGCTTGAAGTCTCCCACTGTCAATAATCCTATGCTATGCATAACCTCCGCTGGATCCCTCCATTTGCTTTGATTCCAGATAGATATGGAAGCGACCAACACAAGTTCAGAAGCAGCAAATCTGCAGAAATTGTGAAGGTTGCTCATGATTTGCTACTTAACTGGCAAATATGAATATGAAACAGGAAACTAGGTTAACACCAGGTCATTAGAAAATAAGAACATAGGAGATAGGAGCAAGAGCAGGTCATACGGCCTCTTGATCCTACTCAGCCCTTCAATATGATCATGGCTGATCTTCTGGCTCAACTTAATTTCTTGCCTGCTCCCCATATCTCTCGATTCCCTAAATGACCAAAAATACATATCCACGTGAGCTTTAAATATAATTAATGATGAAGCATCTATAACCCCGTGGGGTAGAGAATTCCAAAGAGACACAACCCTCTGAGTGAGGAAATTTCTCCTCAACTCAGTCCTAAGTGATTGGCCCCTTACCCTGAGACTGTGCCCCCTTGTTCTAGATTTCCTAGCCAGGGGAAACATCCTCCCAGTGTCTACCATGTTAAGCCACTTCAGAATCTTGTATGTTTCAATGAGATCACCTCTCATTCTTCTAAACTCCAGAGGGTATAGACCCAATTTACTCAGCCTCTCATCGCAGGACAACCCTCTCATCCCAGGAACCAATCTGTACAGCCCCCAGGACAATAATATCCTTTCTTTGAAATGGAGACCAATACTATGCACAGTACTCCAGGCGTGATTTCACCAAAGCCCTGTACAATTGAATCAAGACTTCCCTATTATTTTACTCCAATTCTCTTACAATAAAGGCCAACGGGCCATTTTGCCTCCCTAATTGCTTCTGTACCTGCCTGGCAACTTTCTGTGTTCTGTGCATGAGTACACCCAAATCACTCTGAACATCAGAGGCCTATCCATTACGGTGATTTGCACTACCTTAATTTCAGAAGGAACTTCAGGAGAATATGCCAAAGTTAATGCGTGGGGCTTTTCTGCAAATTAATAAATTTAACAATCATTTTGTACGAGCACTACCATTACCACTTCAAGGACATCAGATCTGAAAATCCCCCTCTTCAATATTTTTCTCTCCTTTCCTAAAGATGCTGATTCATGTTGGAGTATGGTTCCGCCATTGTTAGCTGTCTGCAGCACCTTGTCCAAATGCCAATTGTAAGCCTAGATGGTGAATGTCGATAAGGTGTTTGTCTGTTAAATGAATCACAGCCAAACCCAATGCTGTTCTCACTCAAAGTTCTCACACACACGTTTTCCAGCAGAAATTTTAATCTGTTGCAGCAATCTAGATATTTTTATTTAATTGTATTAGAAATGGATGTTCCCCAGGAAAATCAATTAGAGCCAGTGATCATATGGATTGTGATATGGCAGGGGTTCACGTCTTGTTTGTGTAATCAAGTGACCAGATGATTAATACTGTCCTCTCTGCTCTCAAATGTCTGTGGGTGTATTGTATGCTTGTTAGTGTGGGGGTGTGTTTATTTGTGCAGGTAGGGTTGATATGCTTGTATGTGTGTGTGTGTGTGGGTGGGTGTGATGTGCTTATGTGTGTGTGCATGTATGTGGGTGAGGGGGATATGCGTGTGTGTGTGTGTGTGTGTGTGTGGGAGGAAGCAGAGGTTGTAGTTGTGCATCACAGCAGGAAATCTCTACAGTTGCACTGCAGAGTGATAATCAGAAATAAAAGCAATTTTATCAAAATCTTGTTTACTGTTCAGTGAGAGAGATTTGTCAACATAGAGCTAACTTAAATAAGCCGTTTACCATTAAGCCCATTAAGTTTGCAGAAAACGTAGTGATAAGATCACAAAACTGGGTGGAGAATGGGAATACCCTTTACTCTCTTCCACATTTTTTGTGTGGAAATGTAACCTCAATGAATAAGCAAATAAGGTAAAGCTGCCTTAAAATTCAGTGGAACATAGTCAGCAACTTGCATTGACATACAGCAACTTTAACATAGGAAAATGGCCCAAGGCACTTTTCAGGGGCCTGATTAAGATCCAATTTGTAACATTGTGGAGAGGGATCTTTTCCTGGTGGTGGTAATTTTAATGATGAGGCAGGCTTGAGGAAACCCAAGATGTTGGAATGTGGTAACAGTCTTCCGTCCATTTAGATCACTGTGAGTCTCATCCCTATCTTAAATTGTGCTCAAGTAAACAAATGAAAGAGTTTCCAACATCATGGTCATGTCACAGGTCAGTCAGAAGAAAAGTATGCAGAATTATGCAAGGGGGATAAAAGGGGTAATTTTACGTTGCTTTGCATTGAGAGTAGGTTCAGTTCGCAGGCACAAAGCAATGGTGGCAAGAGACTTTTAATGTGAATCTGCCCCCTTTGCCCTTCACGTGTGCCTGTGGGAGCTTCTTTGAGAGGAGGTGTGGAGACCTTTTGCATGGAACAGGAAGAAGTGTGCAAGTGGGTTGGTAATGAGGTGGGCTTGATGCCAGTGCACCTCTTGCCTCATTTCCCCAGGTAACTGCTTGGCAGAGGCCCAGATCAAGCAGTGCCTTCAGGAAGAAAGCCTCAGTGTTTGCATCCAGTGCCCTCTGCCTGCATTGCACAGCTTCATTCCCCCACTGCCCCTTTTGGTAGCAAGCCCAAGTATCCCTGCAATCGTGGAACATTATAATTTCCAAACCCAACATTATATGTGAATTCGTGTCCTATCAGAAGAATGCACATTGGATGCACTTTGTCCAGCTTAGACTGAGGAAGATGTTGGGAGGGGGCAAAAAGTCAGTCCCAAGTAAATTGCGGTCTCCATATCAGACCTGGGCAACTTATATGACCCTTGGCTGGGTTCAGCTAACACAGCACAGATTGGTGCTCAAACCCTGGGCCATCTTGCTCTATATGGTTCAATTCTATCCAAGGTAGTGCTGAGCCACTGAGATTCAATGACAAATTGAGCCTTTGAGATAACGCAATAAGCTACTTAATGGAAATAGGGAAAAATCAGAGGCGGGTCAATAGTTAAAAAAACTTTCATTAAAAGGTTGCTTTCTGCTAAAAGGGAAAATAGAATCTCACTATTATGCAGATAAGTATACAAATCAAGTACAAAATACAGACGAAGGGTAGAGAGCCATGTACATTGTTAAATGTCACAAATGCTTGCACTGGCTTTCAGGAAGTAGGCACGTGCACAAATGGTAACGTGGACCTAGCCACAGAAGAAGTTGGCAGCATGGTATTTTTAAAAATCACACGATAATGAAACAAAAACAAAAGCTGGAAATTTGAAATAAGAAGAGAAAATAGTTGAACTACTCAGCAGGGCAGGCAGCTTTCATGGAAAGAGAGAAACAGAATTAACATTTCAGGTTGACAACCTTTCATCAGAAGTGGAAGATGTGGTAGGCTAACAGCTTTTAGGCAAGTCCACCCAGAGGGAGGGCGCAGGAAAAGAACAAAAGGAAGAGGTCTGGTGGAGGGCAGGAGTCATTACCTGGCAGACATGATAATGGTGCAAGTCAAAGGAATTGACGAGTCAAGTCTCAAATCAAAATTTGGGCCTAAAGGACAGAAAAATGGTTACTTTAATGGTTAATGGACAGATAAATGAGGGTCTAGACAGCAATGCCCACATCCCATAAAAGAATAAGGAAAGGTTTACAGCAGAATGACAGAGGATGAAAGAAGCATGGAAAATTTAGCAAAGAGGAGAAGGTTCCTGTGGCCCAGGAATGTGGTAGGAGAAAGGTAGGTATTTCCTAGGGCTGCGGACCACCTGGCCAATCTTGTGCCAATAGGAGACACCCACCTCAAGCACCACCCAGAATCTCCTTCGCTCCCAGTAGCTCTTGTGCAGCCATGTTCCATAGCCAGCAATTGATGTCCAAGAGAAAACAGGAGCGAAATGTTAAAGCCTGAAGGCTGTAGGGTGTTAAGTAGAAAGATGAGGTGCCGCCTCCAGCTTGCTTTGAGCTTCATTGTAACAATGTAGGAGGCTGAGGACAGCGAGGTCAGAGTGGAAGTGAGATGGAGAATTAAAGTGGCAAGAAACCAGGAGCTCGTAGTGACGCTTGTTCAGCAAAGTGGTCAGCCAATCTCCATTTGGTCTCCCCATAAAGCACGCTATGTTGGAAGAAGTACAAGAAAATTTCCTGTTTCAACTGAAAGTGAGGTGGAACAGGGTAAAAGGAGAGGTGTTGCGTTTCTAGTACTTGCATGGGAAGGTGTCAAGAGAAAGGGAGGGTGTTTTGTCGGGGGGGTGGTTTGGGGTGCAATGGGAGAGTGGAGCAGTGTGTCACAGAAGGAATAGTCCCTTTGGAATGCTGAAAGAGGGGAAGATGGGATTGGTGGTGGCATCGCTTACAGGTAACCAAAATGGCAGAGGGTGATACATTGAATGCAGCAGCAGCTGAGCTGGAAGGTGAATACTCTGTCGTAGTTTTTGGAGGGAGGAGAAGGGGTGAGGGCAGCAGTGCGGGAAATGGAACATACATGGTCAAGGGCCATGGTGAAAGGGATTCCTCGGCTGAGGAGAAAGGAAAACATTTTTGAGGCTCTGCTATAATAGGCAGTGAAAGTAAGGGATGGGTGGAGACTGACAAGTATCATTGAGTTTTAGATGCAAAGAATTGGTAGTATACCCAGGTTTTATTTACTATAAGATTTACATTTATTATAAATTTGTTCATTTTGGGGCTTTAATCTGAATTGAATTGATAAACTCACAAAATATATGCAAAATGCAAATTCCTAGCCTGGGATTTTCTGGCCCCATTGATGTCAAACATCATGGTGGGTGGGTGGGGAGAAAATTTGGCAAGAAGGCCAAAAATTGGTTTCATGCCATTGTCAAACCAGTTTGCGATCATTCACTCCACCCGTCAATAGTGGGCCACGTTTCCCACCACCGCACGCCAGGAACCTAATTTCAATACTTTAGGATCTCAACATAAGTCCTGCTCGTCCGAATCACCCCCCACACTGGATCATCCGGACATATCAGTGTGATTGCGAAGCTGCACTTCACTTGGGCTTCGAGGTTTGTTTGCCTACCTTGCTTCGGGCAGCACTCGCGGTCATCAGTGCCAGGTTTCGCAGGCAGCACCACATCACTTTTAGGGGGCTCATGGGCAGGTCTCTACCTAGGCCAGCCGTAAGGTGGGGGTGGCTTTTCAATGGGCTGCAGGGCTAGAGCTTGCTTGGGGAAGGGGGAGAAATGGCCTCAGGCAAGGGGTGAGGCTGCAGGGCGAGGGCAATACTGGGGAAGCAGGGTGTGTGTGGGGGCACATGTTGATCATTGCAAGTGGCCTCAAGAGGGTGAGGGCTGAGGAGGCAGTTTCCAGAGGAGAAGAGACCAGATGGTGATGTGAGGGGGTGTGTGAGAGAGTGAGTGGTGATGTCCCTTGATCTGGCAGTGAGTGAGATGCCAGTGAATGTGTGATGGACTTGTGAGTGTGTGACTCTTTAGAGTGATAAGATGCCTTATCTTGGTGGCACGGATGAGATCATTCATCCATTTTCTGCAGAGGGTGGATGACTTCTTGTGGAGCATTAGCATTGACCACCTCTGCCACTACATCCCAAGCCAGAGTGATGAGACAGATGGCCCACCTGCAGCCAGAGCAGGGGTAGAGGACATCGCGGCACCCAGAAGGCATCCCAGGATGTGCCACTGAGCCTGGGGGCTGCACTCTTCTTCACTTTTAAGGCCATGTCTTCACTGGAGCAGCATTGAAAAGCACACGTGCGGGGCTGCAGTTTAAATATCGCACCCTGCATGAGGAAGCGGCGAGGTAACAGCATAGCAGGCAAATAGGAAGCCGCCCATCAGCAAGAGAGCGTGTTTCCTGTGGCTGCATAACTAATGAGGCAGAAAGGGGATGATTTGGTGCAAAAACCTGCATTGCTGTCAGTGGGTAAAATGACCTTCCCCCACCCGCTACCACACCTTGTGCAAGGCTGAGACAATTTTGCCTCTAGGATAAAAAATGTACCGGTTTTACTTCATAATATAACAGAGACAACATTAAAATCTGATAAAAATGACACTAATTTAAAACCACAAATGTATTATAGTGGTTGATTGTTCCACCCTCTCAAATGTCATTAGAAAGCATTAATGAACTGGATATGTGGGTGTTAATCACTGGTAATAACTCATGGGGATGGAGCTATTTAAATTGTGTTTGGTGATCTAAAACCAAGATAAACACCTACAGTGATTACTCATTCATGTTCCCTGTGGAGTGTTCACAAGCTACTTACTGCTATAGGGGATCTACATTAATATTGAACAAAGCCTATGTACTGAGTCTTACATGACCACAGACTTCACAAGGAGCTTTGTGAGGCTGTAACAAATCGGCCAAACAGACAGGACACATTCAATCCAATGTAAAGCCATGGCTGGGCAGAATCTTTAGGAGGATATTTACAGCTTCTTTTATTTTTTTAATTTTCAAAAACATTGACTTCCTGGAAACAATAGTTACTACATCCTGAAAAATATTATTGTGCCTTTGTACTTTGAACCCTGGAGGCCATCAGACCTTGTTTTGTGCCAAGCAGTTGAGTTTAGCTGCAGGGTAGGTTTAGTGGTGTTTTGTGACCTGGTTTCTAATTTTGGAGAAATCAAAGGTGCGGCACAAAACAAGCAGAAGTTGCACTTGGTATTTTGGGGGAATTCACATCTATTGGGAACCATTTGGTACTTCCATTTCCTTCAAGGAATATCCTGTGTATACTTGGCAAGTCAATGGCACAGGATAAGATGGACAGTTTGGTAAATTGGGGAAGTCGTGATGTGATATTTTGGAACATTGCCATCGACCTCATTTGTCAAAGAGTGACCTGCCAATTTTGCATGGCCATTTTTGGAGCTTTACCGATGGAATAGCAGCATTTTCTTGTAAAATAATGGAACATAGAACAAGCTAAAGATCCTTGCAATCTTTGCCATGTCGCGCAGCAAGCAATCACAGTGAAAACGTCTCAAGGCAGAAGGCCTCAGTGCTGTAATTATTTAATTGTAACACTTCTCTACACTTGGCCAAAATACAACAATCAGTTGACTTGTGATCCCATAATCCCAATGCTCGTAAATAACATGCAATTGCATCGCATCTCCAAGCCGTACGGAAGGTTAGAAATGTCCTGAGAGTAACTGCACAGCCTCAGGTTATCTAGAAAGGAAGCCAATGGTTCTAATTTTAATGAACCAATTTCTTCTGGTAAATTGTTGATCTGTAAATAGGAAAAAGGGTGTGATTGGCAATGGGACGATGCCTGTTTGGAGAAGTGTCTTTGTGCACTGTGGTTTGCCATAGGCTTTCCATAGTCATGTCACCTCTGATGTCGTCCTTTGTGTAATAAAGACTTGAGAGCATTTTATCCACCACTTGGGACAATACCATCAGGTTACCAATCAAGCCTGGAGCTATCAAGATTTTATTTCTAGCTAAGCTTTAGAGAATATTTTTCTATAAAGCTGTAAGTGTTTGTACTAGAGTAAACAAAGCAATCTTGAATTTCCTTCAAGCTTGGGCTAGAGTTCCAGTATAAAGGGGCCGGGAGAGGACTAACAAGGGTAGGAAATTCAGAAGGACCTAGAAGCTTTGAAGACATCGCTTTGGGAAATCACTTTGCAGTTGTGGGGAAGAAGGGGCAGTTGGAAGGTTTCTCTGCCCCTTTGGGGGGCTGGTGTAAGAGGAGTCAAGGGATGTGTTATGATATGGCAGGTGGCATTTGCCAAGCTGACCAAATCCCAAAGGGAAACTTGGCCAGGCTATCACAATGATTTTTGCAATTTGTATTTATTACGAGAAGGTATGTAAACTGAAGTCAGAAGTAAAGAGTCCACTATCATCTTCAGAGATTTTAAAGATTAAATTAAAATATTAACAAAAGAAAAGATAAAGTTACACACACAAGATTACAGTTACACAGTTAAACTTTGCTTTTGGGTCAATAAAACATGATATCCCCACTTTTCCTGCAAGATGCAACCACTTTCCTTGTCACCTTCTAATTCCCCTTTGAAATTCAAACAACCTCTCAGCTTCTCTAAAAATGTAAATGTTAGCTTGTCCATTTCTATCTCAAAATGCCTGTTTTACACTTTACCCCTTTGATGATTTAAACCTTGCAGCCTGACTGTCTTCGCTTTAATAAAATTAGTCACAGACACATACAAACATATACACACAAGCCTCTAGAAGCCTGCTTCAGTATCCCACAGTAACATTAGGAAAAAAATGATCATTTCTTTACAGGGTGATGCCACCTTCTTAAGCCTTGCTGTTCCTGTCTCCTTTACTCCAAATGATCAGGACTGTCGGAAGTTACTGCCACCCATGTCACTGGCTTCTGTCCAGGCCTAGAACACCTCCAATTATTGGCTGGCACAATGAAACTGTGCCTCTTATGAAGGAGCCAAATTTACAGATTTGAGACATCTTCAGTTGGACTCACAAAGTCTCTCTAGATGCAACATTTTTCATCATGCCTCTTCTATCAGGCATTCCAAGATACATTCGAACTGATGTAATCACTTGCCAGATTTCCACGTGACATGTATACCGAATAATAAGATGACTCCAGGAGTTGTAAAATAAATGTCGGAGTTGTAGTTCTGAAATTATTGACATCATAGTCCTCTCAATAATACAGTCACAACTAACTTGACAATTATTTGAATGCTATTGTATGAAGGCATGATTTTTGAAACGTAGGCATGGGGAAAATAAATATATTTTAAAATTATTTCCGAAATATGTTGCTTTATTGGATCCCATGATACTTAAAACAGAGACTTGCTTTCAACATCAAGGAATAAATAATTATAGAAGGGAAGATTATCAGATATTGAAGGGAGTGGTGACAGACTTTTACTTGACAAGTAATGATGGATAGTCACAGTTTATGCTCAGTGTGGAATTCTTCCCAGTTTTGTTTTACCAGTTTCTGATTTGATAGGAATGTAAACTCCATGTTTGAGCTTTTGTCTGTTCTGCAGAAATAAGTCAATAATGACCTTCTGGTTTAAAGCAGCCCATGTCAAGAACTGGACAAGTTTTGACCATTTAATTATAGTGTTACCAGACAACAAAGTACTTACTCCAGTACCTTCGATTCTCCCTGCGTTATCCAACATGTCCTCCTGTCAAACTTCAGGCAGATCATTTACAATGTGTTTATTATCCTTTTCTGCTTCTTATCTGCAAGGGACAATGATTCCATAGTCACCAGCAGCCCTATGGTATCTCACCTAAGGCACCTTTGGTATTTGCCTAGGCAATGACTGCTACCAGCCTGCACTAACATAGAAGGCATTGCAGATGAGTTCAATCTTAGCTGCAATTAACATATTCACATGAACCTTCCAATAGCTTGGGACTGATCATGAGCCTAGAAATCTGGCTGACTTTTCCCATTTCCTGTCAGGTCCAAGCTCAGTTGTAGCCCATCAGCTGGTATCCTCGAGACCAACAAGCAGATAGAACATTTATAACAAGGAGCACAGGCACAATTGACATTAATTTTTAATTAACTCAGCATTTGCCAGCGGCAACTAGTCCAAATGAAGACTGAAGAAGCTCTCTGAACAGGTCAGAGTAAAATTATCCTAAGTCAAGGGGGTGGGGCGGGGGAGTGCAGGGGTGGTTGCTTTCCCAGGTTCACAATAGTCCTAGTTAACCTGCCATGTATGTCATAAAAACAGTAAAACAGTTTGTCCACAATGACCGTTCAGAGGTATTATTTAGAAGAAGGTTCTTACAGTAAAGGGGGATTGGGATGGTCTCCATCACTGTTGTCACATCAACCTCATGCAATTGGGAGTATTTAAGTCTTTAGAATTTAGTCTTTCTGATGACTCATCGCCAATAAAATGCATTAAAAAAGGGCTTGCAATAATATAGTGCCTTTCACGACTTTAGAAAGTCCCAAAGTGCTTTACAGCAATGAAATACCTTTTTGAACTGGAGCCACGGTTTAGTTTAGCTTTAGTTTAGGCAGCCAATTTGCATCCAGCAAGCTCCATCAAACAGCAATGTGATAAGGACCAGATAATTTACTTTAGTGATGTTGATGGAGGGATAAGTATTGGCCAGGTCATCGGGAGACCTTCCTTGCTGTTCTGTGATATAATGCCATGGGATCTTTTTTTTAAAGAGGGCAGACAGGGGTTATTTCTTCATGAAAAGACATTAGTTAAGAAAAAGCAGATAAAATTACTACCCTGTGGTTGGTGGTGGAGGAATCTCTGTGACAAGAAAAATATAATGAGAGGAACATCAGCAATTATTAGAAGTCTTTGCTCTGGTTTCATTCAGCTAAATCTTAGAATGAGTATATAGTATCAATAAATTGCTATGTCTTTACCCTGGCTTAATGATTTTTTTTTTGTAACCTGCTAATACATGGTTAGAATGCACTGCCTTAGAGTGTGGTGGAGACAGATTCAATCATGGCTTTCAAAAGAGAATTGGATCATTATCTGAAGAAGAAAAATTTGTAGGGAAAAGGCAGGGGAGTGGCACTAAGTTAATTACTCGTGCAGAGAGCCAGTATAAACACAATGGGCCGACTGGCCTCCTTCTGTGCTGTAACCATGCCATGAGTCTATATGATTCTTCGTTTTTGTGATAGTTCTCAATAGCCTAAAAATTACCGTTGACAATACTAGCGTACAAAGGTTAAAGTATTCTTTTGATATTCTTCTATCCATTACCTTTTGGAGACAATAACATGTTTAAAATACATTGCAAAATGTCTGCATTGCAAATGGCTCAAGGAGTGATGCCATGTATTAACAATAGCAATTTCTAGGCTAGTATGTAATCATGCATGATTTTCAATGCTTTTCCTCAATATTTTTTCTAGTAGCAATATTCTCTGAGAAGATGTGATTTTGCTTCCAAAGAAACAATACTAATAAACTTTATAATAGACTGAATTTTTACAAAGTGAAGGATGATGGCCATTTTTATACTTTCTACAGAATGCTTATGGGAGGGGAGGAGACTGGGCAAAAGGATAGCCTTTGTATTGTTGTGAAAGAAATCAATTTTTGCGCATGGCCTCTTGTAAACTATGAATAGATTCAGTAGGCTAGTGACGGAAGGTCTTAGTCTGATGTGCTGTAGCCTAGGAGAACTTGATTCATGCTTGGGCTTACTCCAGGTACTGAGTTATCATTCAGATGAACTGTCAGCCACACGGCTAAGCTGAAGCGATTCGACAGAAGGGTGGAAATTTTAATTTGTGTGTGCATATCCTCTGATTGGGGAGTCAGTGATGAGAAGTGTCATCAATTTAAAATTGCCACTAAAACGCTAAAGTGATAGGAGAAAATGACTTTTACAGAGTTGTTGGGGCAGAGTGCTTTACCTTAGGGAATGGTTGAGGCAGAGACCATTGCATTTTTTAAAGGAAAAGTGACAAGTTTAAAGTGTAGGAAGATAAAGGACAATGAAGAAAGTGATGGGCACTGGAAATAGTTTTAGAATGCTGTTGCAAAGGGCCATAACAGTCACAATAGCCTGAATGGTCTCTTTCTGTGCTGTAAGGTTCTATGGCCCTACGTATATGGGGAGATGGTGGCCCAGTGGTCATCCAGAGTCCCATGCTAATGATCTGCAGACATAGGTTCAAATCCCACCATGTCAGCTGGTGCAAATTTTAAAAATCTGGAATTGAAAACTATTAATAGTGAACATGAAGCTATCATCAATTGCCGTAAAACCCATCTTGGTTTACTAATGCCCTTCGGGGAAGGAAATCTGCCATCCTTACCCAGTCTGGCCTACATTCGACTCTGGATCCACAGTAACCGCCCCCTAAAATGGCCTAGCAATTAGGGATGGGCAACAAATGCTGGCCCTGCCAGTGATGCTGCATCCCATGAAACCATTTAAAAAAACATGGGTGAACAGGCAGGTGAGGCTGCCTTAGATTGTATCCCTTCTGGCTGACTGCCAGACAGTGTCAGCAACCATCAGTTGCCAATGCTCGCTACCCATGCGAAGGGCATGGAGATAAAACGTGTTAAAAATAGACTTTTAAAAAATAATGGTTTGGAGTTTTGTTAAAAGAAACAAATGGTAGCTTTAACAGATAAGTCACTTTCTGAAAGTTTATCCTCAACAAGCTGTTCATTTATGTTTCAAATGGTCCAAACTACAATTTTGAATTATATATCAATATCTGGAAATTTTATGGTTAATGGTTGAGAAGCCCCAAACCTTTATCAGATAAGTCGCATATGCAAGTGTTTGCAACATATATGATAGCCAACAACTGCAGCCTTGTTGCCAAAAGGTTTATTGCGAAATTGTGGATGTCCCGATTAAAGGTAAAGACTTAAGTATTGCCCAAATCACCTGAGTAGGTCATTTTTGGTTTAGGCCAAAGCAATGCTTGATAATTTGTAGCCCTTCAAAATGGAATAATTCCTTCCCTAGCAGAATTATTAGGACATTTTTAAAAAATAATGTGCACTTTGTAAAGTGCCAGTTTTACGAAACCAGTTTTGTAAGTTTCTCTTCACTTTTGTACAAGCTATGAGGTAACCAGCTCCTTTCAGCTGGTACACAGCTTTGCTTGACGTGTCAATCCTTAGCTGAAATGAAGGCCAGGAAGACATCTATAACAGTTGGCAAGTTGAAATAAGAGAGGAAGTTAGATGTGGCAGCTGGCAAGTATTCTTCCTGCCACTGTTCAAACCAGCCTGCAGGTTACAGCATCAATGCACTCAAGAGGAAAGTGTCTATTCAGTCAATTCCGCTTAAAGCGGCAGTATTCCTTTTTGTCAGTCAACACAGGCTGTATTTCAAAACTGATAGAATCAAAGTTACACAATCTCTTCTTCAGTGTAGTCAGAACAGAGTTCATTAGTGTTTCCTGCACTCTTTCAACACCGAAACCATTCAGGGAAACCATTTTATCCTAAAAGGTCATGCTTTATTTTACTTTCAATAAATGCAATAAAACTATAATTGATCAATAATAATTTTGTAACCATTTCCCCTCTTCCTCCATTTCCTACTTTTGACTGCTTTCTCTTTCACAAGTGCTCCTCCCATGACTATATAATGTCCTCAAAAGCATCTGCCGGGGCATTATAAACACTGTTCGTTGGTCAACTTTTCACACACGTTACTTCCACATTATGGTAAAGGAAGGGTGGGGACTGGGGTGGGGGGTTCTCACTTCCACAGGTAGCCCACTAGAGGCTTGCAACACCCACCCTGTGGGTCTGGAAAATTGTAGTACAAATGAGAGTTGAAACTGGGTTTCAAGCTCAGGTTTCCAAGCTGGGAGCTGGACATTTTAGCATCATTGGTACCAAGTTCACTATTACTAATGAGGTGAAAGTAAGACACCTGGCTTTTTTTTTGTTTTAAGGGAGTTAACAATCCCTCATGTAAAAAAATGTAGACTTCTGTGAAATGTATAGCAGAGCTCCCTTGGCTGTCTGACCTCACAATCTACCTCTCAGAGTTAAGGTAATTTCAAGCAGTTCTTGATTTGGTTGAAAATAGCAGGAGGAAAATAGGAGAAAAATTGACTGGATTCATTCCACCCTTTTATCATCATGTCTCCAACAGCAAATATATTGGATGGTATTGGCCCCGAGATATGAAGACTTGTGGAGAAGTACTCTCTTTCACAAAAAATGTTTGCATTGATACTTTGCTGATGTTTTCCCTCAAACATGACCAGTTTTCAAACACAGGAGCCCTGCCTGCATTGCCTCACTCACCCGCTTTAGGGGAAGGGTGCAGTTTAGACCTTTACACAGTCTTTATAAGTGGCATTACAGTGATCAGGGTAACAATTCTTTCAGGCATTGGTCAGTGCCAGTTTCCTTCTTGCCCCTCTCCCAACACTAATTCCCACTGGATAGACCCCTTATACTTGCTTGATACTCTAAATAGTAGTGTAGCTGTCAGCTGAAAGACTTTTTAAACTCTCTAATTTAATATAGACTGAAAGAAGAAAAGCAGCCCAAGAGAAAGGGGGGAATTAGGGCACGAGCAGGACAATAAGTTATATAATGGAACAAAAGCAGAAAATGGTGGAAACACACAACAGGACAGTTAGCATCTGTGGAGAGAGAAATCTAGGGTTAATATCTGAAGTCGATGATCTTGCATCAGAATGAAACTGTTTCTTTGAAAATCCCGATATGTGTATTACATTCTAGTCCATTGATTTCTGATAACTTTCCTATGTGGGCTTTGAAAAATTAAAATACTTAGACCTTACAAAAGTAACTTTGTAAAGTAATGTGCTTGATAGGGTCTCTGAAAATCAATTATTCTGATAAGTTTTATTTACTGTGAGGTTGTGTTTGAATTGTGGCTATTAATCGTTTTCTAGTTTTCGCCAATGGAGGTTCATTGAATTATCTAATTCTCATGTGCACTACACACACAAGAATGCAACAGAACAAAGTCTGGTAGCCTAAATAATTATATAACGTACACCATCAGTGATGGATGAATACAAGTATTCTTTCATGCGTATGTAATCATGACTCATCGCGAATAAAAGTGGCAGTAAGTCACTTGTTAGCCCCACTGTCACTGTCGAGCTAAAGAAATACTTAATTGATTCAAAGCACCATATCAGCTTTGTGAGTTGCAATATGCTGGTGGCTGGATAGTGTCACCAGCACACTACAGCCACTGGGGATATTTTTGGCAGTGTGAATTGCTTTCAGGACTTTTGGGACAAGATTATCAATATTTCACAATTGCTTTTTGCTGTGGCATTGGGCAATTTTTTTGTTTTGTGTCCATCAGGATAGGCTACCCACTGCCCCACCACCCCCCTCCCCACCCACCTTCATCTGGATTTAAAATAAGTGGGCACAGAAATGCCCAAAAGTATGATGCCACTTTGCTTCAGTGAAGCTCCATTGCTTTAACCCTTTATCTGAAAGTGGTTTGAGGCAATTTGTGGAAGGATATGATTACCATTTTAGAATGTTTCTGAGAACATAAGAAAGCGGTGCAGTTCCAACCTGCTCCGCCATTCAATACGATCATGGCTGATCTTGGACTTCAACTCCATTTTGCTGCCCACTCCCTATCCCTTAATTCCTGAGAGACCAAAAATCTGTCAATCCCAGCCTTAAAAGTATACAATGATGGAGCATCCACAACCCCCTGGGGTAGAGAATTCTAAAGATTCACCGCCCTTTGAGTGAAGTAATTTCCCTTCATCTCAGCCCTAAATGATCGGCCCCTTATCCTGAGACTGTGCCCC
The DNA here is from genome assembly GCF_964194155.1 of Cetorhinus maximus. Lineage (NCBI taxonomy): Eukaryota > Metazoa > Chordata > Chondrichthyes > Lamniformes > Cetorhinidae > Cetorhinus > Cetorhinus maximus. Next base: position 2,448,443 of record NC_135886.1, on the reverse strand, counting down.
CATGTTTTAGACTCACTGACCAGTGGAAACAATCTCACAGCATCTACCCTGTCAAGCCCCTCCAGAGTTTTGTAGGTTTCAATGAGCTCACCTTTCATTCTTCTAAGCTCCAGAGAATATAAGACCAATTTATTTAGCCTCTCATCATAGGACAACCCCCTCATCCCAGGGACCAATTGTGAACCTTCGCTGTACCGCCTCCAATGCAAGTACATCCTTTCTTAAATGTGGAGACCAAAACTGCACACAGTACTCCAGATGTGGTCTCACCAAAACCCTGTACAACTGTAGCATGCAGAGTAGAGTAGTGTAACTACCACACTGCTGTGATAGTGTAGCTTGTAGAGAGTCAACAGGGACCAAAGTTTTGTTATTTCAAAAAAGTTCCAACAGAGGCTTTGATTTTGAAGATGATTGTTTTTTGAAGCTGAGGATTAGAAAGCTAAGTGATGGAGGATGCGAGAATGACATTCAAGGTGGATTCACGTTCACAATCCCTGGATCTCAACGGTACCAATGTGGGGATATGCTGCGTGCAGTTCAATCCCACAGGATTTTCTCAGGGGTGAAGAGAATACCAGAGGGAGAGTTAACCCAGGGAGTTGTTGCATTATTTCTAATTACTTATTACAAAAGATCATTGGGGGAGGACTTGGAGTGAGTTATCACCTGACCTCTCACTATGAATGACGCATTGTGTGTCAATGGACCAATAAAAAAGTAAAAGGGAGAAAATATGGAATACCTGAAAGACTGGGGCTCAGTCTGATTTTCAGTCCCCCAGAAGTTGGATTTGAATGCTCTAGCCTTTATTTTAACCTTATCTGTCCTTATGAATGAGGCACAGAATTGGGTGGAATGTAAAATGGTGGCCTGGCCTAAACCCAGCCCATTCCTGCCTGGTGGGTTAGATAAATATTGTGGTTAATACTTTTCCCAATTTAAGTAAGAGGCTGGACTGACTGGGTCTATGGTGTGCTTGATCAGGTTTTAAAATGTGTACAGGTGTTTTTTTTTACATATATTATAACAGCAACCTGTGTTTATATAGCACCTTTATCGTAGCACAATGTCCCGTATAACATACATGGATGAATACAAAGATACATTTAAAATATTATAAACATGCAGATTGATAGTTAAAACCTATTTGTTAAAATAAAAGATAAGATAAACATCTAAGGGGATAAGAACATATATTCCTTTTAAAAATAATAGTCCATAAATAAAATTAAGCATTTGACACACACTGTGATAATCTTAATCTACCTCCCCGCAGACACGAGTCCACAAAACAAACAAACAGAAATCCAAAAATTGGCACTGGTTGTCATAAACGCTCATTTGGAAATCTCTCTCTCTCAGAGAGGCTGCAGGAATAAAGAGTGTGGAAAATGGAAATGTCACACTGTCTCAATATGGGGTCCTCCTTTTGAGATTGGATGGAAGCGTGTTACTGGAGCCATGTAGGGGTTGAAACTGCTTTGGCTGCACTTCACAAATCGTGGCTGACCCGAGAATCTGTGATGCAGCCACTTGGTGAAACATGGAAGCAGTTTGCATTCCCCAGGGCTCGACATCTCTCACCTTGATGAGCACAAAGACATAACGGAGAATAGTAACTGACTGTTCTTTGGCTCTGGTATGAGGGTTTCAACGATGTGCACGTAACTTCGGCTTCAAAAAAAAAAGTGAATTTAAAAGGAAATGAAGAAAAGTGAATTCAGAAGGAATTGAAAAAAGTTAGCGTCCCCACCCTGAGAATGAAAGTGTTGCATGATAAATGTAGACAAAAGAGGAAGGAACTTGAGTGAAAGTGGAGCACATACAAATAAAGACAAGCAGAGGAATTAAAAGACAAAGTGAGACAACGAGAAAAAAAATGACAAAGCCCCACATCAAATCTGACAGCCAAGGATAAAAATCTTCAAATGGCTCCCCTCCATTTCTACAATGTGCTCAAAGCGGTCTGATGTCATGCCAGCACTACTCACTAGCATAAAATCATGGCAAGTTCCAACTGCAAGTCATTGGTAGCCTAAAATGGGAGGACAATTTCTAAATCCACCTCGTCCCCAACCAGTTTAGTTCTGCTCCTAATGCATAAAGAGAAAGAAAGCATTGCAGAAATGGGAGTGGAAGATTTGCATTTTTCATCAGTAAAGGCTCCCTTGATGGTTTTTCACCCAATGCATCTATTAATTTCACTCAGTGGTACCATGTACAGGTCTCAGTGAATGGCGCCACCTGCACTGCACCCTTACTGACATATACTAATACATGGGAAACTCCGTAACATCTGGGCTTCAGATCTGCAGAAATTTCCACACAACTTCCTTTGAAATCTATAATAGATGATTTCGCAATCCCTGGCTGATGGTGCAAATTTCAAACGTGGATCTTAACAGAAATTCTTTATTTTGTTAATAGAAATTTTAAAAAATGCAGGGGATTGTGGCATGAGGCATGAAACCATTTTTGTTTGTCTTGAATGGGCACTGGAGAGTACCATCTTGGAAAAGTCTTCATAAACTGTAAAAATGACATTTAAGAGAACTATTAATGCATTTAATGCTGCATTATTTTAACTCAGGGTCCATGCATTTATTAATGTTGATGCTAATAAAATTCTTAAATGCCATTACTTCATAATATGCTCCTAAATAATTCCATTCCTTCAGCATCTTTAGGTCATGCTGAACATTGTGATACTTTCAGATTATTAAACTTTGTTGCGTTTCTTTTTTCGCCTTATTGCCACCCTTGGTACCAAAGATTCCTTAAACATCTTGCCATGGCAGCCTCTCCACTACAGCTATTTGTTGGCGAAATACAATGTTTCATTTCCAAGCTTATATTCTTCTTTGTGCATTATACTTGGGTGTTGAGTAAAGGCCCACTTTCCCATAGGTTTCAGAGCAGTAGTCGATGATGACCTAGAGAATCACTCAAAACCAGCTCTGCTGGGTGGGGCATGTTGTTTGTAAGCCTGACGCCAGAGTCCTGAAGCAACTGCTCTATTCTGAACTCGGTTGTTACAGGAGGCTTCCCAGAAGGAGAGCAGAAACACTTCATGGATATCCTCAGAGCATCCCTGAAGAGGTCAAACATCTCTGCCCAATCATGGGAGCCCGTCGTTTGTGGCCAACCAAAATGGAGGAGGTTTATTTGGGAAGGCACCAAACACCAAGAAACTTTGTTGGGAGCCTGCAGAAACGATGTTGAGCTGTTGGAGGGAGAGCGCATAAGCCTCCAAACACCTCATCTGCCCAGCCATTCAAGCAGCACCTGCCCTGCATGTGGCAAAGTCTGCAGATAACTTATCAGCCATCTCAGAATCCATTGAACTAGAGTGGAAGCAAGTCATCCTTAATTCCAAGGGACTGCCTGGGAAGAAAAAGAAGATACCCTGGTGTCCCCAATATACCTTCCTTTCCTTAGTGATATTTTCTAACATTAACCTCGGGAGACAATTTCAGGTCAATCAATCCCTTTAAAACCTCATCAACATCTACCCAATCATGGAGGTTAATTAAGATAAATAAGAAGCCTATATAGAACCTATTTTCAAGCTCTTGTTTACCTTCATGTATTTGATTCACAATCAATCTCAGCTACATATACACAGGGGTACAAGATGGAAGAAACCTTTTAGCCATGAGTTATTTAACGTCTGCTAGAAAAGAAATTATGAATGGAGTTGAAAATCAAGAGGGAACAAGAAAGACATCCCAGTGAAAGAAAGAAATAACTTGTATTTATATTGCTTCTTTCATGATCTCAGGGTGCCCCAAAGTGCTTTTTTGAAATACTGTTAAGTGTAGTCACTATTGTAATGTAGGGCACTTGAACCCGTAATCTTCTGATTCAGAGGCAAGAGTGCTATCATTCAGTGTGCTGATGGGAGTCTAAACCCATATCTCTTACACAAAACGCACACCAGATTATCATGATTAGCAACTCAGATTTATCCAAATGTTTAGATAGTGGTTGAATTTGGAACAATTTAAATTCCTATTTTGGGTTAAACTGAAAGAAAGATTTGTGTTTGACTAATGCTTTTCATGGCATCTGAATGTTCCAGAGCGCTTTGCAGTCAATGAAAATTTTTTGCCATGTAGTTACCTTTGTAATGTAGAAAACGTAGTAGTCAATTTTTGTCCAGCAAGCTCCCACAGACAACAATGTGATAATGGCCAGATAATCTGTTTTGGTGATGGTTTTAGTGAGGGTTGAATCTCATATTGTTTGTAAAGCCTTAAAGTAGTGATTGATGGTGCCAAGCACTGAGCTGTGCACATGATCAAGTAAGATGTAAAAGGAACCTGTGACTGTCTATTAACAGTTTATGTAACTTACGCTGACCCTATCTAGTTTCTACCTTGCTTGCAGTGAGACCTGGGGTTTAACTCAATCATTGAAATCATTTTGATGGCATAAATTAAAGTGGAATTACCCCTTCAAACACAATGCTCTACACTCTGAGAGGCTACTGCTACTGAGCCTGGTTCCCCAGACTGGAATGCAAGCACACAGACACTGTCTAAACCACCCACCCTCCGTGTTCAGCAATATTCTCAGTATTGCCTCTTGAATCTCTTGTTCATTCCCAGGATGTGTTTTTGCTCAAGGTATTATTCTTCAGCTCCTCACTGCTGATAGTAATTTATCATTATGAGTTTCTTTTTATTTTCTAATTCATAAGTATGCCTGTGAAACATTGGTTCAGGTGTTTTTACAGTTCAACATGGTTTTTAATAGCACATTAACAAGACCCATGTCAATAATCTATCTGTTTATCTTTGGAATTCTCTACCCAAGACAGTTGTGGATGCTCAGCCATTGAGTATTTTCAAGACTGAGATCAATAGATTTTTGCGCATTAAGAGAATTAAGGGATATGGGGATAGTGTGGGAAGGTAGAATTAGAAGTTCAGTCAACATCTCATTGAGTGGTGGAACAGGCTTGAGGAGCTACGCCACCTGCTCCAGCTCCTATTTCTACTGTATTTTTTATATCATACATTTTCATCATTATCCTTCATCTTTTATTCCTGCCATTTCCTGTTGTACATAATAAAAGCAAAATGCGGCGGATGCTGGAAAGCTGACATAAAAACAGAAAATGCTGGATAAACTCAGCAGGTCTGGCAGCATCTGTGGAGAGAGAAACAGAGAGGCTGCCATTTCCTGTTGCACATCCAGCTTTTATTTTCCAGAGAATGACTTGTAGCATTGATTTGTGTTCCAGCTTGGGCAGCCCCCAGATTCAGGTCCCACTCCAGGGATTGATTGCAAAAACCAAGGTTGACAGTGCAGTGCTGAGGGAGTGCCTCATTGTCAGAGGTACCGTCTTTTGGATGAGATGTTAAACTGAGGCCCCATATGCCTGCTCCAGTGGATATAAAAATCCCATGGCACTATTTCAAAGAAGAGCAGGGGTGTTATCCCCACTGTCCTGGTCAACATCTATCCCTCAACCAACATCACAGAAACACATTACCACATTGCTGTTTGTGGGAGTTTGTTTTGTGCAAAATTGGCTGCCGTGTTTCCTATATTACAGCAGTGACTACATTTCAAAGCTTCTTCATTGCAGTAAAGCGTTTTGAGATGTCTGAAATGCAAGTCTTCCTTTCTTAGGCTTACCAGCTGGGAGACTGGCAATTTTTTTTACACACAATAACAAGCTCATACTGGCATCGCTCTGGTCACTTGAAGAGGGATGTTCTTCCTGAGTATGAGACTGCATTGTACAATTTGGTGGATTTATAAAATTCAGTTCATCCTGGATTTTTTTCTCTTCTTTTATGGGATCTGGACGTCACTGGCAAGGCCAGCATTTGTTGCCCATCCCTAATTTCCCTTGAACTGAGTGAATGGCTAGGCCATTTCAGAGGGCAGTTAATTCAACCAAATTGCTCTGGAGTCACATGTAGGCCAGGTAAGGATAGCAGATTTCCTTCCCTATAGGGCATAGATTTGTAGACAAATCAATTATAGTTTCATGGTCACCATGATATCTTATAATTCCAGATTTTATTACTTGAATTTAAATTCCATCAACTACCATGGTGGGGTTTGAACTTGCACCCCAGAGTATTAGCACAGACTCAGGATTATTAGTCCAGTGATATTACCACTACCCCAATTCATATACCAAGTGATATAGTCCCATTAAAAATTTGCCAGTATAAATGAGGTAAACAATTACATGATAGCACCAGTTAAATATAACAGCCTAGTCCGATTTACATTTTGTTTGCTCTTTATAGCACAGTTTTTGTATCTGTCTTGTTCAATCACCTTATCCTATAACTTGGAAAACTATGGAATCCACCAATTAAGGTAACAATGTCTGACTGCAGACTTTAACTCATGAAAGCTAACATGCAAGTTCAGCAGGTAATAGGGAAGGCAAATGGAAGGTTGGCCTTTATTTCAAAGGGAATGGAGTAAGAAGGAAGTCTTGCTAAAACTATTCAAGGCACTAGTTGGATCACACCTAGAATACTGTGAACAGTTTTGGTCCCCTTATCTAAGGAAAGATATACTGGCATTGGAGGTAGTCCAGAGAAGTTAGACTAGGTTAATTCCGGGTATGGAGGGATTTTCTTATGAGGAGAAGTTGAGTAGGTTGGGCCTGCACTCACTGGAGTTTAGAAGAATGAGAGGCAGCCTTATTGAAACATATAAGATTCTTAGGCGGCTTGAGAGGGTAGATGCTGAGAGGTTGTTTCCCCTTGTGGGAGAGTCTAGGACCAGAGGGCATAGCCTCAGTGTAAGGGGTCACCCATTTAAAACAGAGATGAGGAGGAATTTCTTCTCTCAGAGGGTAGTTAATCTGTGGAATTCTTTACCACAGAAGTCATTATGTATATTCAAGGCTGAGATAGACAGATTTTTAATCAGTACGGGAATCAAGGGTTATGGGGAGAAGGCAGGAAAGTGGGGTTGAGGATTGTCAGATCAGCCATGATCTCATTGAATGGCGGAGCAGACTCGATGGGCCGAATGGCCTACTTCTGCTGCTACATCTTATGGTCTTATGGACTTATATGCCTATTGCTCCCAATGCAGTTCCTCCACGAGTATCAGTCTGGTACCTCTGTATCACTACTATCTAACAGTATAGCCTTATAAATATGCTTACCCAATAAGATAAAGCTACAGTTCATCTGATTCATTAGCAGCCTTTGTGCCCTGGTAAAATGTGCAAGCAGGTAAATTGTTTACAATTCTCCATTCAGAACTAATTGATTGAGAAACACAGAAGGCAGTTTTGGAATAAAAAGACAGGTAGCTGTGGATATCACAGCATGGGGAGCCTGAAACATTTTAATATCACTTATAACCCATGTACATAGTGAAGAAAAATCTTATTTTACACTGCAAAAAGTAATTCTGTAACAGCCTGATTCTTGCCACTCAGCTGGTTCTACATTTCTTTCCCCCCCTTTCCCCTTCCAAGCTTCCCTCCAAATCTATAAGGAAGTTTCACAGTAGCTCAGTGATAGCACTCTTACCCCAGAGTCTAAAGGTCCCACTCCAAAAACTCAAGGATAAAAATCTAACCTGATAGTCCAATGCAGTACTGAGGGAGTGCTGCTGAGTCTGTGGTGCTGCCTTTCAGATGAGACTTTAACCTGAACCCTGCCTATTCTCTCAGGTGGATGTAAAAAATCCCATGGCACTATTTTTGGAGAAAAGCAGGGGAGTTATCCCTGGTACCCTAGCCAATATTTATCCCTCAATCAACATCACTAAAACAGATTATCTGGTCATTATCTCATAGTTGTTTGTGGGATCTTGCTGTGTGCAAATTAACTGCTGTGTTTCCTACATTACAATTCTGTCTTCACTTCAAAAAAGTATTTAATTAGCTGTCCTGAGGTAGTGGAAGGTGCTGTTTAAATGCAAGTTTCGCTTTCTTCACCTCATCATCTTATTTGTCTTAGTGACAGCATGGCATCTCTGGACATCAGCAATGAAAATATTGCCTCTTTATTGTTCACGAGATGTAGGTGGCTGGTTTTTCTGATTCCTGATTGCCCCTTGAGAAGGTGGTGGCTTCTTGAACTGCTGCAGCCCATGTGCTGCAGATACTCCCACAGTGCTGTTAGGAAGAGAGTTCCAGGATTTTGACCCAGCAAGAGTGAAGGAGCAGCAATATAGTTCCAAGTCAGGATGGTGTGAGGCTTTGAGGGCAACTTGCAGATGGTGGTGTTCCCATATGTCTGCTGCCTTTGTCCTTCAAGGTGGTAGAGGTCACAGATTTTGGAAGGTGCTGTTGAAGGAGCCTTGGTGAGTTGCTGCAGTGCATCTTGTAGATGATACACACACTGCTGCTACTGTACATTGGTGGTGGAGGGTGTGAATGTTTAAAGTGGTGGATAGGGTGCCAATCAAGCATGCTGCTTTGTCCTGGATGGTGTTGAACTTCATGAGTGTGGTTGGAGCTGTACCCATCCAGGCGAGTGGAGAGTATTCCATCACACTCTTGACTTGTGCCTTATAGATGGTGGACAGGCTTTGGGGAGTCAGGAGGCGACTTACTTGTTGCAGAACTCCCAGTCTCCGACCTTTAGCCATACTATTTATATGGCTAGTCCAGTTCAGTTTCTAGCCAATGGTAACCCCTAGGATAAAAACAAAAAATGCTGGAAAAACTCAGCAGGAGAGAGAAACAGAGTTCACATTTCAAGTCCCTATGAATCTTTAGTCATACGGTCTTGAAACACTAACTCTGTTTCTCTCTCACAGATGCTACCAGATACGCTGAGTTTTTCCAGCATTTTCTGTTTTTATTTCAGATTTCCAGCATCCACTGTATTTTCCTTTCATCTTAGTGGTAACCCCTAGGATGTTGATATTGGGGGATTCAGCGATGGTAATGCAATTGAATGTCAAGGGGCGATGGTTAGATTCTCCCTTGTTGGAGATGGTCATTGCTTGTCATTTCCCCAATCATATATTTGGCACAGCATCAAACATATGCAGAAACATTGTGTCATTAAAGTGTTGCCTAAAATTGCAGTTGTATTTGCATATGAATGTATTGTGTAAGGTGATCAGTACTTCCTCATTTATCTTGTCTTTTCTTTTATTCTTTTTAGCCTCGGTATGGGTGTCCAGTGCTGCTGATGTCTATCCTTCACCTTGCTTTCTCAATCTTCTTCAGTGAGGATGAGCTTCACACGACTCTGTGATTTGAGGTGCCTTTTACACCTCTGTGAGTTTCTTGATGAGTTATGTTGAGCATGATTGATAATAGTTAAAAAATATTTGTTAATGTAGGTTGAAATCTATTCCATTTCTATTGCTAAGTCTCTAATGATGACATCACCAACAGGCAGGAGGCTTGTTTTGGGCGATTTCTCTTAAGTTAGTTTTATGCAACCCTTCCTTCAAGCTACAAATATTTATCTATTTATTTACCAATCTATTTCATAAGAAATAGGAGCAGGAGTAGGCCATTCAACCCCTCAAGACTACTCCGTCATTCAATAAGATCATAGCTGGTCTGGCGTGGCCTTAATTCCACTTACCTGCCTGCTCCCCATAACTCTTGACTCCCTTGCACACCAAAAAATCTGTCTAATTCAGCCTTTGTATATACAATGACCTAGCCTCCACTGCTTTCTGTGGAAGAGAATTCCAAAGATTCTGAGAGAGTCTGAAGAAATTTCTCCTCATCTCTGTCTTAAATGGGAGGCCCCTTATTTTTAAACTCTTCCCCCTAGTTCTAGATTCTCTCTTTGTGCCTAGCTCCATTAGCAACTTTTGGAATCTTCCGCACTTCAGATTTCACAGTTTGAAGTGTTAGAAGTAATGAAAAGAGAAAAAGAGGCAGTAATTTTATGCTACTTCTCCTGACCTGAACCAGACATTTACAAGCACCTGCCAATGTACAAACTTCCCTCACCAATAACAATTACATTTTCATTGACTTTAGGTTGCCTTGCATAGATACCAATTTCACAGATCATCTGTAAACTTAAATGGATGGGTGAAGATTAACACAATTGCCTCCATGAAGCATCAAGTGGTATATCTGGTATTCCATGACGCTCCTGTCATTGAAAACAACTAACTTATCATGAGCAATGACAGAAGAGGTCTTTAGTTATTATTAAAATAACTTAGCTCCTGATGATGAGCTTTTGAGTCAAAGGGCTTTTGTGTTGACTACTTTTTCCTCTTTTTCCAGCTTCCTATTCATCTTTTTGCATCTTCCCCCCTGCAAGAGAAAACCTCAAAGGCTGTTAACTTTCCCCTGGTTTTTGAAGGAGGAGTGCTCATTGTTGATAATATAAGGACCAATTTATTTTTTGTCCTCCAGCTATTGTTGAAAATAAGTGGGCTAGAGTCACCTTCCACTTGAGACTAAAATATAACTACAGGGTTTTCCAGTGACTGTAATACTGCTACTTTTAAAGACCACTTTATTGGAGAATGGGAAGTCGGGACCACACGGTGTTTCAGAGTTTGTCTTTCAGCTGACCAATAATCAACTTCCCTGAAGAAGTCATACAGATTCGAAATGTTAACTCTGTTTCTCTCTCCACAGATGCTGCCAGACCTGCTGAGTTTTTTTCCAGCATTTTTTTGTTTTTATTTCAATAACCAACTTCATTTGTTATATATGACAACAGTTTAAGAGTGCTGAGCGAAGTGAGACTAGAATGCTCAGTTCCGTGGTTAGTTGTCATTCATTCACTGCGCAAACCTGCCCTCTGTTTTAGAAGAGGTTCTTTTGTAATACTCGGTCATGGAGGTCATTAACATGCACACTGTGAATATCATACTCTAACTGAACGGGTTAGGGTTGGGGTTGAAATGTCATGTGCTCATTTGGTCACATTCTCACATTTGGCTCAGCAGCTTGAGAGTTCAAACCTCATTCCAGATACTTGAGCACATAACCCAGCCTGACACACCAGTGCAGTGCTGAGGAGGTGTTGCATTGTTTGAGGCGCAGTCCTTCAGCTGAGATGTTACAGCAAGGCTCCCTCCTGTGAACATAAAAGATCTTATTCAAAGAAAAGCAGGTTAATTTCTCCAGTGCCTTGGTCAATATGTGTCAACCAACACCTTGAAGAGATTACCTGGTCATTATTTCTTGCTGTTTGTGGGACCTTGCTGTTTGCATATATTAAGGTATATAATGACTAGGCTTCAAAAAGTATCTAATTGGCTGTAAAGAGTTTTGGGATGTCTTGAGGTCATGAAAAGAAGCTACATGAATGCCAACTCCTTCTTTCTTGCATTCTGGGAGAAGTCTTGCCTTTTGGCAAGTTTTGGTGCTGTTATTAGTTGGAGAGGATTTGTACTGTTATCAAGTAAAAAGTTGAGAAAATATGACCATTCCTCACACTAATTTGCACTTGTGTGTATGTACAAGAGAGCCTGTACAGTTTGGTGGCTCACACCATTCTTTCAGCCTTCTGCTTTAATAAATACAGTCTAGTTGTTGTTATAAACTCCTATGTTTGTATTGTGGCAATGCCTGTTCTATTCTTGTAACATTTTTAAATTGTGAAATGTAAGGGAAATAGAGGAGAACACCCAATACAATGATGATTCAATTCTCCTGACATTATAAGGATTGAGTTGTGAGGAAAAGACGCAAGGTCAGATTCCTGGTGAATGAGATAACGGCACTCACTCTTCATTACGAGCAAATGTCTTTCGTTAGGTGCTCATCCATAGAAATACATATGAAACTGTTAGTGAAGTCTTTCAGAGGAATGAGTTGAGTGACAACCTAGTTGAGTAGAGGGAATTTTCAACTTCCTTGGAACGGTTGCTTCAAAAATACATTCAATTATATGGAAAGAGGCATACAAATAGGGAGAGTAACAGATGAGCAAAAGAGATAAAAAAGTACAATTTTGCCTGTTACTATTTGGACCCATACACGTTATAGTTGGAGCATTTTTTCCTTTTTAATTGGTGTTTTGGTGATTTTTAAATTTATAAATATTCTATCTATGAGAGGGCAAGAAAGGAACACACAAATCTATACATGACTTCCGGGGAAGAGGACTACAGCCGTGCCAAGTATGAGCCAAGGCAGAATGTGCCAACCTTTCCTTCCTTGAGGTTATTTACACAGGTAATACTACAAGGTGTCCCCCTAGTGACTTAAATAAGAACTGACTACACTCATCACTTGTGTGACTTGTGAATACTTGCGCTGGGTTTACAAAAAGGTAGGAAGTCCTTCCACTGGGACTGAGAGTGGGTCCTGAGTCCACGCAGATGGATGGTGGAACCCCAGGCAGGATTTTACCGGCAGCGGCCTGAGACCCTCATCCAATTGGAGGGTGGTGGTCTGCCTCTTAGAGCTGCCGCCCCAATCAGACAAGAAACAGCCTTGGCAGTGCCACGGATAGAGTTGGGCGCTGCTGAGGCTGCAGGGAGTGGAAGACTCCATGTGCAGGGAGCCTCCATGTTGAGACGCCCTTGAAGGCAAGGCTTATTTTTATTGTGCCCCGGTGATTGGAGAGATGAATCATTGTCACTGGGCAGAGGGTAGGGGGTGGGGGGGGCGGGGGGGGGAACCTCTCTGGATCATGGATTGGCTTTTAAGGAAAGCTACCCCCTGCCCCACACTGGGAGCCCACTGGAAAGCTGCCATGGTTTATCTGCCGGCCTCTCCACATGGTGGGGGCCCGTCACCGGTAAAATTCTGGCGGGGCTGAGAAGTGGCCATTAATCGGCCAATTAATTAGGTTAATTGGCTGGGAGTGGCTGCGCTGCCCAGCTCAGGTTGGTGGGCGATTGCGTTCCAGACATTGAAAATATCCTGTGGTGACAGGAAGACTTTCTAAAAATGTATTCAATGTGTAGGCTTCTACTGGGAAAGGTAAAGGTAACCTGCTCTCCTTCAAAACCGTGCCATGAGATCTTTTGTATTCACCCAGGAGGGCGCCCCTGATAATGCAGTCCTGCCGTGGCACTGCAGCATCAGCCTAGATTTTGTGCTCAAGACTTTGAAATGGGTTTCTACCTCCAGACTCACTGGCAGGAGCAGGACCACTAAGCCACTGGCTGACATTGGATTGTAGGTAGGTTGGCTTGTTTAAACATCTTTTAGTATTTGAAGTTCAAGTTCCTTTGTAGACCATAGGTATCAGCTTTGAAAAAGTCTAGATTATCCAATGTCGACAGTGAATGTACAACAGCTCTCTAATTCTGACATTGCTACAAAAAATGCAAGCACTAAAAAATGCTATAGAATGCAACAAGTGGCTTTCTTTCCCCAAGTATTTAGTCAGGGTGCGAACCACACCAGCACCTTTGACTCTGGGATATGTTTACTGAAGAAACTGAAACTCCAATTAATTAGTTTCTTTATGAGTTTTAGCATGCTTTAATAAAACACATCCGACACTTGCTAATCTTGGTTGAAAACATGCAGATTCATGTTGGGGTATGATCCCACAAGCACTGGCCACTCTCTAGTACCTTATTCAAACATCCAATCTTCATGCATTAAACAACAAGGGATAGACTTTCATCTTGCTGTGTGGGCATTAGGAAATGACTGATCTGTCAACGACCAGTTCTTTGCCTAATCCACCCTAGATTATTACCTAAGAACATGATGTGATTTAGTGGCAAGGGCAGGGTAACGTCCTAGAGTCATAGAATCATTGAAATTTATAGCATGAAAGAAGGCCATTTGGCCCATTGTGTCCATGCTGGCTGACAAGTAGCCATCCAATCGAATCTCTCTTTCCAGCTCTTGGTCCATAGGCTTGTAGGTTGCAGCACTTCAAATGCATATGCAAGTATTTTTTAAATGTTATGAGGGATTCTGCCTCTACCACCCTTTCAGGCAGTAGGTTCCATATACCACCCTCTGGGTGAAAAAGTTCCCCCTCGAATCCCCTTTAAACCTCCATCTCTTATCCTAAATCTATGCCCCCCAGGTTATGGACTCCTCAGCCAAGGGGAATAGGGCTTCACTATCCGCTCTATCTATACCCCTCATAATTTTATACATTTGTTAGGCCTCCACTGTTCCAAAGAAAACAACCCAGCTTATCCAATATTCCTCATAAATTCTCCAGAACAAGCAACATTCTCATAAATCTCCTCGGAACCCTCTGTAGTACAATCTCACCTTTTCTGTGGTGCAGTGACAAGAACTGAATGTGCATCATCTGTGGCCTAATTAGGGTTTTATACAGTTCCAACATAACTTCCCTTCTCTTATATTCTATGCCTTGCCTAATAAAGGCAAGTATACCTTATGCCTTCTTGACCATCTTATCTAGCTGTCCAGCCACCTTCAGGGATCTGTGGAAATGCACCCCAAGGTCCCTCTCTATCTCTGCATTTCTCAGCGTCCTACCAGGGGGAGATGGCAGTGGATTGGTAATGTCACTGGACCAGAAATCCAGAAGCCCATGTTAATGCCTTAGGGCATGGGTTCAGTTGGTGGAATTTAAATTCAATTAAAAAATCTGGAATTGAAAGCTCGTCTGTATAATAGTGACCTTGAAACTATCTTTGATTGTTATAAAAACCCATCTGGTTCACTAATGTCCTTCAGGGAAGGAAATCTGCCATCCTTACCTGGTCTGGCCTACATGTGACTCCAGATCCACTGCAATGTGGCTGACTCTTAATTGCCTCTAGAACAGCTCAAGGGGAATTAGGGAGTGGGCAACAAATGCTGGTCACCCCATGCAAAAACAAAAAAAAGTTGTATATTCCCTATCTTGTTGGCCTTCCGCAAACACATTACCTCACACCGCTAGATTGAACTCCATTTGCCATTGTTCCACCTACCCGACTAGTCCATTGATATCTTCCTGCAGTCTACAGCTTCATTATCAACTACACAGCCAATTTTTGTTATAGTTTCAGAAAGTTAGGCAATATCTATTCAAAATGGATGTTCTGAAAACCTGCAGTCACCCAGTGATAGTTGAAATACTCGCATCAGTGGAAATGATGCATTTGTTATCAGTTCAGGCAACTGCACTTCACTTTGCTATCTAGAAAATGTTGGGCATGTTTGGCCTGTCAGTCAGCACCTGAAAGCGAAAGATATGCTAACATTTTAAGTGCAATTCTTCAGCAGTTCTATTGGAGCACCATACCTGAAGAATTAACCCATCTTTCTCTTTAGAAGCTGCCTGACCTGCTGTGCACCTCTGGCATTTTCTGACATTATTTGCATTACAGTGTTTGCTGTTTGTCTTTTTATGTCTTTGCTTGCTTCTATGTAATTTACATAAATTCCAAGCAATGTTCAGATATATATAGTTTCCCAGTTCCAATTTTGCAGTTTACACTGTCGGTCTGTAACAGCCACTTGTTAAATGTGCAACTCTACAAGCTTTATAGCACTCTTGCATTATGAGTAATTTCAGAGGACAAGATTTGACTGTATGTGATAACCTATCTTTGCCAGTCAATTTTCTTCCTATCTCATCCAGATATCTGTCCTAAATAAGAATGCCATCACTAGATTTTCCCGTTTACAAAGTCTCATGTTAAGAGGTTTATACATTACATATCGATTGCGCAAGATGAATTTGCAAATAATAAATTCGCGTTTTCGTATTTTGTCACCATAATTGTTAAGGAAATAGTTACTAAGAAATTAATAGACTAGTTCCATTTTAGTGGAGCACAACCTGCCTGTAGGTCATATGAGTTTATATAGCAGACAGTGCAAGGACTATATTTGTATTTCCCTTTCCCAAGTTCCCCAAACAATGCTAATTTAAATAAATCAAATACTCTGCTGAGAGGGATCGACTTCTTCAATAAGTTTTCTGTTTTATTGAACACCAGGTTTTAATCTGTATCTACTTGGAATTTTGAGTCATTCTTTAATACATTTGATATCTTGCTTGTGCCCCATTGATGTCAGTTGGTTGCACTCTTGTCTCTGAGTTAGCAGCTTGTGGGCTCATAACAACAAGCCAGCAACTTGAACACTAGGCTGAAATCTAGGCTGACACTCCATTGCAGAACTAGGGGAGTGCTGTGCTGTTAGAAGTGCTGTCTGTCAAATGGGATGTTACATCAAGAGCCTGCCTGTCCTCTCAGGTGAATGTAAAAGGTCCCGTGGAGCTATCCATTCTGAAAAAGAGCAGGGGAGTTCTTGCTGCTGTAATTCTGTTTTTGTTTTGAGTTCTTGCTGCTGTCCTGGCCAACATTTATCCCTCAACCAACATCAATTATGTTAAAAACAAGGCTCAACCAGTCATTATCACATTGCTGTTTGTGGGATCTTGCTATGCGCATATTGGCTGCGATGCTTTCTACATTATCTCAGTGACTACGCTGCAAAAGTTCTTAATAGGCTAACCAGTGCTTTGGGACATCCCGAGGCTATGAAAAGAACTGTAGAAATGAAAGGTTATTTTTCTTTCTAGTTTTGAAAGTTACAATCAAACCCTATTATTCCGTTCATGGGAAGCAGATGAAATTCAGGCAGTGACAGAAGCAAAAAATATCCTTTACAAAGGCAGCAAAAAATATCTCCAGGATCAAAACCTGCATTATCTCAGGAAACAGTGTCACAGAACTATCAATACAAAACTGATTTATTGACCTTTTAAATATTTTTCACCATTAATTCACTCTGAAAGACAACTTGGCCTTTCACCTCTGTGACAAATCTCTCTTTGAAGCCTGGCTGCTGTGCAGGAATCCACTTGTCCCGGAGATGGATGCAGCTCAGATCCTCAAAGCTGTGATTCTCTAAATGTGGTGTGCATCAACAGAATCTGACTGTACCTGACATCATTTCACAGTGTTTCTATCAGATACCTCATTTGGCAAGTTTTTGTATTTATTATCCAGTGATGGGGGCTGAACCATAGGGTTGTCCCTGATGTGAATTTGATTAGGTAACCTTTCCGCAAACAATTAATCTATTGAGTACTCGATTATTGCAGCGGTTTTGTACAGAAAGCATGTGCAATATAACAAGAGTGTCTAAACTGCAGAATAGATTAAAAATTGGAAAAAAAATCTTGCTGGGAATCTATGCATTTTTGTAAGTTATTATTATGCCAAACTACATAGAATATATGGCAAAGAAACAGGCCCTTCAGCCCAACTAGTCTGTGCTGGTGTTCGTGTACAACATGCATTTCCTCCCATTCAATGTACCCCCATCTCAACTTTTCAGCGTATCTTCCCTTTTCTCTCTAGTTTCTTTTTAAGTGTTCAAGCTGTTGGCCTCAACCAATTCATGTGGCCCATTGAGTTCATTGACTGCTTTCCAAGAGCAATTTAGCTGGTTCCTCCTTTTCCCTGTAGCCCTGCACATGTTTACCCTTCAGGTGCCATCCGACTCCCTTTTGGAAGCCACTGAATCTGCCTCCACCGCACTGCCAGGCAGTGCATTCCAGATCCTAAACACTTGCTGCATCAAAATGTTTCCCCTCATATTGTCTTTGGGTTTTTTTTTTTGCCAATCACCTTCAATCTGCCTCCTTTTATTCTCAACACTTCCATCAATGGAAACAGTTTCTCTTTATCTACTCTGGCGAGATCCCTCATGATTCCGAACGTCTCCATTGAGTCCCTTTTCAATCTTCTCTTCCCTAAGAGAAACAACCCCAGCTTCTCCAATCAATCCACATAACTGCAGTCCCACATCCCTGGAACCATTCTCATGAATCTTTTCTGCACCCTCTCTAAAGCCTTCACATCCTTCCTAAAGTGAAAACTTACTTCAGACTGACATTTTCTTTCAATCCAGGAAAAGACAGATAAACAAAATAATCACAGTCCCTCCTCCAGCTTTGTGTGTAGATAATTGGCCCATTGTGCTGCCAATTAAAACAGTCGCTTCAATGAAGAAACTGCCCCTCATGGCACCTATGTTGCCTATTCAGCTAAGATTGATATTGTGCTCTAATGAATAAAACTATTCCAGTATTCTATCCATTTTCTCTCTGTAATGTACAAATAGATTCCATTGAGTGGAATCGTCCCAGATTTGCATTAAGTATGATAGCGGCTGGGGAAAACGATGTGTTCCCCACCGGCCACATTGATGGGTTTTCAAGCCTTATCATCCCAAACCTGCTGCATTAATTATGCATTCCCGGGAAACACGGCGTTTCCATGGCAGGTGGGCTCTTATTCGCCCGCCATGCCATCACCTCCCTGCTTCAGCACGCCAGGCGCCATATTTACAGTCCAGCTGTGCGCAAACCTCTCAGTGCTTCCACTCCAGGACTGCTGTAAAGAAGACATAGCCCTGAAAGGCAAAAAGACTGCAGTCCCCAGGTGAAATGACACATCCCTCGAGCGTCTTTTGGACACAGTGGAGGCTCGCTCTGATGTCCTCTACCCCCGCTCTGGCCAAAGGATGGGCAGCAACCTCACTAATCTGGCTTAGGGGTTGGTGGCAGCAGCGGTGGTCAGCGCCAACACCCTTCAAAGGAGGACAGCCACCCAGTGCCACAGGGGGATGAATGATCTCCTCTGTTCCGCCAGGGTAACTCACTCTTCTCATCACTCTCAGTTCACACACTCAAAACCCATCACACATTCACAGGGATCTCACTCACTGCCGGTTCAAGGGACATCACCATTCACTCTCTCACACTCACCGTCATTGTCCTCATTCCGTCCACGAGGCCACTCACCACCCACACAGGCCAGGCACATTTATCATCTGGCCTGGCAGGCATCCTGCTTACACTCTCTCCATCTCTATTCATGCAGGACAAGCTGGCACACAACAAGAGGGAGAGGTCTCAGACCAGTGGAGGAATGCCTGAAATCAAGGTCCTCACGGACTTTGAAAACACAGCCATCCAGCTGGCCGGCGATGACTGGGACCGTTTCTGTACTGACAGTGAGGTTGGCGCTGCTCTACCAAGTGAGGGTCCAGCAGTGCAACATCCATCAGACAATCATGCTGTGAGTGATGTGTCCTGTTTCACAGGCCACTGCCAGGCACTAATTATCTCACCTTGCTTCCGCAGACACAACTGGGAAACATCCGACAGAGTCCACAACATAGGGTCTCCAATCAAGCCCCGAAGAAACCTCTGTAGAGGAATCTGGAGGCACGCTCCTTGAAGTCCCATCACAGCGCTCACCCACACCCTCCACCAGCGCAGAGACACACACCTCGGTGAAATCTAGCTGTAGAGTAGCCTCGGTATCACAATCTGGTGAGCACATCGCACTGTCTGATCCACAGCAGGCGGCTGCCGTGACTTCCCAGGTCCCCGGCACTCAGGGAGCTGCTGGAGGGCAGAAATTTGCTGAGTTCGAGTCAGGTGATGAGCCTCTGGACTCGGTCATGTCACAGTTGCTGGAGCTGCATAGACAAGCTCGGGAACATCAGGAAGGGAGGTCAGCTGCACTCCTCAGATTGCAAAGCACGATGGAGGAGTCCATCAGCCTTCAGGCTGAAGTGATAGCGCCAGCATTGCCAACGCACAGAGGTCAACATTGGTAGGATGGCGGCCACCATGGAGACCTTGGTCCAGGACTTCGCTCCTGTACTGTTGCGCAGGCTCAACTCCATCACTGACGCCATAGTTGGCCTCCGACAGTGCGTATGCGAGAGGGGTGCAGGGCAGATTGATCTCACTCCAGCTACCCTTCTCCTCAAGGAGTCAGCCAGCGGCCCTTGGCATAGGGAGGAGGATCAGCAGCTGTAGCCCCCGGGGCCATCCATCCAGGTGGTGCTGGGAGTGTCCAGCCCATCCAAATCCCCTCTTCCTGTGACCTCAGCAGCTCCAGCTTCACAGGCCGAGGGGGGTGTCACTGACACACAGCAGGACCCCGAAAGCAGGCCGGGGCCCTCCGGGTCTCGGCCCTCCAGAGGACGCCTGCCAAGGTCATCACAGACAGGGCGTCACAGTCAGCAGGCTGCCTCCACCCCCACTGTGGATGTCCGGGGAGCACCAAGACGTAGCGGCAGGGTTAGGGAAGTTAAGGAGAATTAGTTGCACAGCCTGGGCACGGGTGTTAATCACTTGTACACAATGTTCACTATTGCCAATAAACTCCTAAGAATGTCTCCCTGCCTATGGATCCTTATTCTGATGAACAGTGTTCATGTCACTCAGACGTGAAACCTTTCAGCACAAGATAAAGGCAGGTGTCTCAGTCCAGGGCCTCTTCCCTGTGTCTGTGCAGCCTTCAGACCAAAGTGATGGTCCAGCCTCACACTCCCTGGACATGTTACTGATACCTGCACCTCGATGGTGCTTGTCATTGCTGCCAGAGTGTAGTGGGCAGGCGTCACAGAGTTCCATCATTCTCTCTGTGTGCTCTCAGCACCTTTAAGGTGGGGCTGGCCCCCATCTCTTCAGCATCTGTGACCAGTGATGCTGCGCTCCAGCTCCTGAAGGGCTCAGGTACTGAAGGCGGACAAAGGATCAGGTGCTTTCAAAGTTTTATGGATGCGTCTCCATGATGTGACCCTGATCACAGAGCACAAGTGAACTGCCCTCGGCCAGACAGGAGTCAGACATTCTCAGGGACTATGTGAAGATTTATGGAGTGTCCTTGCTGCATGTCATCATCATCCTCCTGCAATCGAGCGGCGATTAGGGCCTCCACTGCATCTCCATGACAGGAGCATTCTCACAGAGGGTATTCACACTGCCATAAACCAGACTGGAGTCAAACGTTCACAGATGCAATGTGAGGATCTATGGGGTCACCTCACTGCATGTCGTCATCATCCTCCACAAATCTAACAGCTATGAGGGCCTCTCGAGCACCCTGCCTCGTCTGGCCAGTGTGAGGGCCTCATCCCCATCATCATCGCCTTCAAGGACCTCCTCAGCCTCATCCCTGTCGCGTCCTCCTCACTGGAGGAGATGTGCAGCTCCTCTATCTCCCCCTCAGCCAGCTCCTCTCCCCGTTGCAGTGCCAGGTTGTAAAGGGGCAGCAGACGATGACGATGTGTGACACCCTCTGTGGACTGTATTGCAGGGCTCCACCAGACCGGTCCAGGCACCGAAACCTCATCTTCATCCTCCCGATGGTTTGCTCCACCAAGTTGCGAGTTGCAGCGTGAGCCTCATTATAGCGTCGCTCTGCTGC
Organism: Cetorhinus maximus; assembly: GCF_964194155.1. Taxonomy (NCBI): domain Eukaryota; kingdom Metazoa; phylum Chordata; class Chondrichthyes; order Lamniformes; family Cetorhinidae; genus Cetorhinus; species Cetorhinus maximus. The sequence goes on along the minus strand of NC_135886.1, from coordinate 2,427,380 downwards.
AGTCTGAGGCCGCCACACGGGTGTCATCAGCCACGGCCTCTGTGGGTAGCCCTTGTCCCTGAGGAGCCAAGGCTGCAGCATCTATGGACCCTGGAAGACATCAGGGATCTGTGACTGACTGAGAATGTATGAGTTGTGCACACTCCCTGGAAATCGTGCGCACACCTGCAGGATGCGTTTGCAGTGGTTGCACATCAGCTGCACATTCAGTAAAAGGAATTCCTTGCGGTTGACGTAGTTGACCACATGTTGCGATGGAGACCTGAGTGCTCCATGGTGCAGTTGATGGCACCCTGCACCTGTGGGAAACCTGAGATCTGGGCAAATTCAATTGCTCGTGCATCCTGGCTGTCCTGGTCTTGGGCGAAATGCACAAAGTTGTGTTGCCCTCGCAAAGATGGCATCCATGGCCTCATGGATGCATTTTGGGCGGAGACTTGTGAGATCCCACGGGGGCCCTGAAAGGAGCCACTGGCGTAGAAATTGAGCGCTGCAGTCACTTTCACAGCCGCTGGCAGTGGATGCCCTCCATGTCCCTGTGGCGCCAAATTCTGCAGATGCGATCGACCAGTTCCCTAGACATACGCAGTCTTCAGCAAGGTTCTCAGGTTCTCAGGCATCTGCAGGAATGAAAGGTGGCATCTATAGACCCTGGTGCTGCTAGGTGCCAACTAGTGATGGCTCGTTGTGGCTCTTTGGCGATGTGTGCGGGAGCCCCAGCCACCCCTTCTTCTAGCCCTCCCTCTGCTCAGCCAGGCGTCTGTCGCTTTCTTCCCAGCCATCTTCACTCTCTGTACACCATGAGGCATACAGCTAGTTCACCAGGCTCCAAGATCCTGATGTACTCCTCCTGCAGGATGAATGAGAGAGATGCCTGTGTTAGCATGGGTGTACTGAGAACCTGTCCTGGTTAAGTCTGAAGGCCCCTGAATGCATCCTGGAGAGTGTTGGCCATGACTTGGATGGTCAGAGATTAGTGCGCTGCATGGCTGCCCGAAACCCCACCCACCTCCGCCCCACTTCACCCGATCAATTGGCAGCAGCTTTGCCCACTGGACTGCAGGCTGTGCTCTCAGCTCAGGCACAAGCATTCTCTTAACCCGCACTGCAAGGCTGCACTGTTAGCTTCAGCCAAGGGGGAGACTGGTCTAAACCAGGATGCTGACATTGCCATGGGCTGTGAGCACCTCCAGCAGTGACTGCTCCATGGCCAGGTTTAGCAAGGAGATTGTACAACGTGTCCAGTCGTCCAACTGCTCTGCCGTCCACTAAAACGCTCATTACTTTGCAGTCTGTGCCTGAGGGGTGAAAAATTCTGGAGCGCTTGGTAGCACTTTGACACCTCTGCGTTGCTTGACTGGGCAGATAAGCTAGAGGCCCAACTCCAATCATGTAAATGTGGCTGCGGCTGAACTGTGTCAGCTGTGGAGGAATGGTCACTTTATACAATGTTTCCCTAATGTGTGGCCACTTTCCTCGCCCACTGCCCCCCCACCCGGCATGTGCTTGGGCGCTACATTCAACCACAGGGCAGCCCTTGCCCCCCCCACCACAATGTGCTTCAACTGCAGAGCAACCGTTGCCCCTTCCTACATACCTCAACCTTGAAGTCCAACAGGTGAGCGTTCTGCTGTGCACCCACCTCCGAGTGCCCCTCAAAGTTCAGCCTGCCAAGTGCATGCCTTTTATAAGCTGTTGTAAAACACATCGGCGTGCAGTCACGCTGGCAGACGATCCAGTGGGGGGACGATTCCAGCAGGCTGGGCTTATAATGATGTGCAGATTTATTACAATTAGGTTCCTGACTTCCGATGGCGGGAAACGCAGCTCACCATAGGGGGGGCTGAGCGGACGATCGCAAACTGGTTTCACGACGTTCTGAAACCAATTTTTAGCCTTCTCGCCATATTGTCCGCTCACGCCACCGAACATGCCCAACGCCAGTGGGCACTGACGGTTCTGCCCATTGTCTCAAACTATATAGTATGCAAGAAACACACTTCTATTAACTTTTTCATCTGATCCCAGTTAATGGATCTAATCCATGCCCCAGTAGCTGGTGGTTTGTGGCGAGTCATTCACTAGAGGATTGCTTTCATCTTAATTCAAAACCCAAAATTCCTTCAATGTCAAATAAGCAAAATCCTTGAAATGTGGCAAATAGGAATAAACACTTGGGGGTGACTTAGATTCAGCATTATATTTCTTGAGCCACCTAAATTTTAATTGAGAATTCTTTGTGAACTCAACAATATTGTGCTGCAGAATAAGGTGCAACATATGTGCCAAAACCTGTATTAGCGAGGCAGTAATAATGACCAAAGGTCAACAGAGGTTCAACTCGATCTATCCTTTAAAGTTGCCCAATTTAGATAGGTTTTGATTCAGAGTAACTTCAAAACTCAAGCAGTCTCATATGAATAATGCAAATCCATACAAACATAATGGAGAGCATGTATGAAGAGAAGCTGCCAGACACAAAGCCATAAAGAATACTTTATATACGAGATTTTGAAACTGTACATTAAATGGTTTTATGGTGACTAGTGGAAATTACATCATATTCGCCATGTGTTTGGATTTTAAACAGTTGTAAATTTGGAACAAGTACAAATTTATAGCAGTAGACTAAAGGCCTAAATCATGCCAGTTGCCCTGGTCATATTTGGTCAAATTTGATCAAGTGACTGGTTTCATGGAGACCCTAAATAAATATCTTTCCTTAGTCTTTAATAAGAGTCACAATTAAGGCCTGTCATCTTCCGACTTACTTTAAAAGTAATTCTATTGCAAGAACCAACAATGGATTCCATCAGTATCCTGGTAAGAAAGCACTTGCCAATCATTTCAAATATTTACAGTTTTCTGTCTCCTTTGTGTCTCGTTAGTGTTCAGTATTCAACTGTACCAGTAAAATCGTGAAAAACCAGCAAACAGCAGTGATGACAGCAATTTACTGAAGCAAGTAACACACAGATTTAAAGCTTCAAAGGCTGCAAAACTCTGAACGTTTCATTTTTTCAATTGATAATGTCTTTGTCTTTTCCTCTAAAGTTTTATAAACTGTGGCATTGTCTACTTCTCCCAGTCCTTCTTTGGCAGCTTTGAAATTCTCCACCACTATTTTTGACACATGATTTCCTCTCACTCTTTAAGCTTCTTCCACCATATCCACCATTTCGCAACTGAGAATAGTCTTAGCTAACCTCCTTGGTGTTCTATAGCTAAGACACTCTTAAACCAGCAGATATATCAGAGAAATATGTGCCAACTCACCCTTTCATTTTCACACCAGTTTGCTGGGGAAATGTCCTGTCTTCACTCTGTTCAAGATACCATACCTAAAAATGCACCAAGAATCAAGACTAGATGTCACAAAGATAACAAAAAGACAAAACTAAAGGCTCTGTATCTGAACGCGTGTAACATTCATAACAAAATAACCAAATTGATAGCACACATTGAAGAAAATAAATATGGTCTAAGAGCCATTATTGAATACGTGGCTCAGGATGACAAGGATTGGATCCTGAATATTGAGGGGTGTTCTGACCTTCAAGAAGAAGGTGGAGGGGTAGCATTGTTAATCAAGGATGACATTTGTGCAATAGTTAGAGATGACCTTGGGACAGGAGATCAGGATGTAGGATCGGTTTGGGTGGAGATAAACAGTAGTAGGGGAAAGAAGTCACTAATGGGAGTAGTCTACAGGCCCTCTAATAGTAACCACAATATAGGACAAAGTGCACAAAAAGAAATACTGTGTGCTTGTGAGAAAGGGACGGCAATAATCATGGGTGACTTTCATCTACATATAAACTAGAAAAATCAGATTGGCAGTAGTAACGTTGATGAGGGGTTCGTAGAACGTTTTCAAGATAGTTTCTTAGAGCAGCATGTTCTGGAACCAACCAGAGAGAAGGTTATATTAGGCTTGGTATTGTGTAATGTGACAGGATTAATGAATGACCTCAGGGTAAAGATACCCCTAGGTAGCAGTGACCACAATATGATTGAATTTTACATCCTGTGTGAAAGGGAGAAGAGTGGGTCTTAGACTAGTATTTTAAACTTAAATAAGGGCAACTATGTGGTCATGAAAGCTGAGCTAGCTGAAGTTAACTGGGATACTATGCTAGGGGATAGATCAATAGAGAAGCAGTGGCAGACATTTAAGGGGATTTTTTGGAACACTCAGAATAAGTATATTCCTACTATAAAGAAAAATTCTAAAGGGAGGGCCCACCATCCGTGGTTAACTAAAGAAGTTAGGGAAAGCATCAAACTTAAGTGAAAAGCATATAACTGCACAAAGATGCGGCAGGTCAGATGATTGGTCAGAATATAAAGAACGGCAGAGAATGACCAAAAGGTTAATCAGGAGAAAGAAATTAGAGTATGAGAGGAAGCTAGCTAAAAATGTAAAGCAGATAGCAAGAGTTTCTACAGGTATTTAAATAGGAAAAGAGTAGGTAGAGTGAGCATTGGTCTTCTAGAGAGTGAAAATGGGGAGTTAATAGGAAACGGTGGATGAAATGAACAAATACTTTGTTTCTGTCTTCATTATAGAGGATATAAAAAACATTCCAGTAATAGCTATAAATCAGGAGGTGAAGGGGAGAGGGGAACTTGGTGAAATTACAACGACTAGGGAAGCAGTACTGCACAAACTGATGGAGTTGTGGGCTGACAAGTTTCTGAGTCCAGATGGACTTCATCCTAGGGTCTTAAAAGAGGTGGTAAATGGGGTGGTAGATGTGTTGGTGTTAATTTTCCAAAATTTGTTAGATTCTGGGAAGTTTCCATCAGACTGGAAAGTAGCAAATTTAACCCTTCTATTCAAGAAGGGAGGGAGGCAGAAAACAGGAAACTATAGGCCAGTTAGCTTGACATCTGTCATGGGGAAGATGTTAGAGTCGATCATTAAAGAGGTTCTAGCTGGGCACTTAGGAAAGCACAACTTAATCGGGAAGAGTCAGCATATTTTTGTGAAAGGGAAGTCATATTTAATCAATTTGTTTTTGATAGAGTCCTTTGAAGGAGTAACACGTGCTGTGGATAAAGGGGAGCCTGTAGGCATTTTGTACTTGGATTTCCAGAAGGCATTTGATAAGGTGCCACATCAAAGTTTATTGCAGAAAATAAAAGCTCATTGTGTAAGGGTAACATATTAGTCTAGATAGCTGACTGGCAGAAAACAGAGAGTATGTATAATTGGGTTTTTGTCTGATTGGCAGGGTATGACTGGTGGAGTCCCGCAGGGGTCTCAACTTTTTACAATTTACATCAATGACTTAGATGAGAGGAGCAAAGGCATGGTAGCTAAATTTGCAGATGACACAAAGATAGGTAGGAAAGTATGTTGTGAAGAAGACATAAGGAGTTTGCAGACATAGACTAGTTGAGTGAGTGGGCAATAATCTGGCAAATGGGGAAATATGAAGTTGTTCACTTTGGCAGGAAGATTAAAAAAGCAGAGTATTACTTAAATGGCGAGCAACTGCAGAATCCAGAGGTGCAGAGGAATCTAGGTGTTCTCCTGCATGAGTCACAAAAAGTTAGTATGTAGGTTCAGCATGTAATCAAGAAGGCTAATGGAATATTATCCTTTATTACAAGAGGAATTGAACATAAAAGTAAGGATGTTATGCTTCAGTTGTACTGGGCATCGGTAAGTCCGCATCTTGAATACTGTGTGCGGTTTTGATCTCCTTATTTAAGGAAGGATGTAAATGTGTTGGAGGTGGTTCAGAGGAGGTTTACTAGATTGCTACCTGAAATGAGCAGGTTGTCTTATGAGGAAAGGTTGGACGGACTGGGCTTGTTTCCACTGGAGTTTAGAAGAGTGAGGGTTGACTTGATCGAAATGTATAAGACTCTGAATGGTCTTGACAAGGTGGATGTAGAAAGGATGTTTCCTCTTGTGGGTGAGTCCAGAATGAGGGGGCACTGTTTTAAAATTAGATGTTGCCCTTTTAGGACAGAGATGAGGAGAAATATTTTCTCTCAGAGGGTTGTGCAACTTTCGAACTCTCTGCCCCAAAAAGTGGTGGAGGTGGGGTCACTGAATATTTTCAAGGCAGAGGTAGATAGATTCTTGTTAGGCAAGGGAATCAAAAGTTATTAGGGGTAGATGGGAATGTAGAACTCAAAACGCAAACAGATCAGCCATGATCTTATTGAATGGTGGAGCAGGTTCGAGTGGACTACTTCTGCTCCTATTTCATATGTTCATATAACAGAATTGGATAGTAGTCAAAAAAGCATTTTGGCTGATATTTTGAATAACCCTTAATTATTCTGTCCTATTTTCCTTTTGAACTGCTACTTAAGAGTTCCTCAATGAAACTTGACAATTTCAGAATTTGATTTAATTCAATTTTAACCCTATTAGAAAGGAGACATTATTTTGAAGATGAAAAATCTGAAAAGTTTACATATAAGCAGATGCCTGTGGGAACAGACATAGGAATAAGATTTGAAAATAAGTTTCAGCACAATCGAAATCCACTTTTCTTTTTGCAGAAATATTAAGCCCCTTCCATGATTCCCCACACTAGGGAGAATCTGAAGAGGTGAATGAAATGGAAAAGTATGTCAATTTGCTCCCGTCCCCTCTTGAAGATATTGGGGCAAATTTTCCTGTTGTTGCACTTGGTGGAGGGCCATACAGGACGTTCAGGGCTGGGGACGGAGGATTGAACAGCCTTAACGGAGTGCATCTGAGTTTCTGTCCATTCGTTTGAAGACTCCATTACAATGTTCAATATTTCCACTTCACTTGCCTTTTTTATGCGATCCACGTGGGAGAATCTTTATACTAAGTGCAATAATACAAAATCAAGGCATATAGAACTAATGGAGTTCAGGTGCAGATCAGCCACAATCTAACTCAGTTGTGAAACAAGCTCAATGGGGATGAATGCCCAACTGCTGAAATTATAAAGTGAGACTTTAGCTTATTCATTTTAGCTCATCTAATTACACAGAGTTGAAATTGGGCCCCTATATGTTTCTGTGCTACATTCGGCTTCAGGACCTTTGGGCTAGGGAGGGGAAGAAATCAGACAGAATTCTATTGACTTTTGCTGGGGTACAGCTACATGGGTAAAATATGCCAGTACCACACTGCATGGCTATCCTTCTAATGCCTATTCAGACAGCCAGTGTCAGCAGAATTTGATTTGATACAATTATGGGAGGTATCACAACCAAGGTGGATCTTTTTCTCTGTTGATATCTATACACACGTAGACAACACACACATTTCAGCGGGATGTACGCACTGGTAATTAGGAATGAAAGCTCTGTCTGATTGTTGAATCATTCCCATGGATGACATGAATAATGAATATTTTTTATTGGGAGGTTGGAAAAGGGTCTTTGTCCTATAGATAGAATGATAACCATTTCAAAATCTAATTGTCAACTAGTCCCACTTATTAACAACTACTAAGGGTGACAATGGGGATTTGTAGGTTCTCTTTTATTCCCTGTGAAGTTATGCGATTATTCAGATTAGCTAACCTGGGCTATTTAATACTCAACCCTTAACAATTAGGAAGGGAGCAGATTACTATAATGTTTAACGCCAGTAAAATGTAGATTGCTCATTTACAAGTAGTAATGCGTGAGTTTGAAAGTGCTGATTGCAGGCTAGTCTTTTCTCTTTTCATGCATCTGGGTCTTTAGAATTGAAACAAATTTCCATACATTTTAGATTGAGGTCTGGGCATTTGGTAGCCTGAGGTTAGAAATTTAGACAATCAACTGCTTGAATCCAGGAATTTCTCTTCACCTCAGTTAACACCACGTACTGGTGCCTGAAGCAGGGATGAAACATTCCACTGACCTGTTAGCCAGAGGCAAATGACATTTCAGTTTTGGTGAGTTAGAACACAAAGCAACTCATCATCTTGTAAGGAGCATTTGTCTCTTGATCCTTCTATCTCTAATTCCTCATGGTTTTTTTGCCTTTTTCCTGCTAGCACGCTCTTTTGCTGCTGCTCTTTCCTCAGCTTCGAAATAGTTGCGAATAAATGGAAACAACGTTTATCTCTCGCCTAAAGAGCTTTTTCTCCAGACGAAGAACCTTATCTTGAGTGTCAGTCTTGGCTCACTTGAAGCACCCTTGCTTCTGACTCAGGAGGTCATGGATTCAAGCCTCACTCTATAGACTTGAGCACATAATCTAGGGTAGCACTTTGGTGCTTTACTGAGGAAGTGCTGCACCGTCAGAATGTTGTTCTTTGGATGAGATGTCAAAATTTCTCTTGTCAAACAGAGGCCCATTTATTTGCCCTTTCAAGTTGCTGTAAGACGTCCTATTGGAAGATAAACTCTGGACTCTGCCAGTGTCATATTTTATTAGTGAAAATTTATCCCTCAACTTATCAATAAAATGAGATGATCTGTTCACTTATCTCACTGCTGTTTGTGGGAGCTTGATGTGTGCAAATTGGCTACCACATTGCCCTACATTGCAACAGAGAGTCCACTTCAAAAATACTTCATTGGTTGTAAAGTGCTTTGTGGTGTCCTGGGATCATGAAAGGCGCAATATAATTGTAAGCTTTTCTATGTTTCTTTCTTTATCTGGATGCAATAATACATCCAATATTCTAATATTAGGATTATGTGCAATTGACAGCAGAGGTCAGAGAGCCAGAGCTATGTTTTCCCTGGGATGCAGCTGTTTCAAGAAGCGTAATGGATCTCTCAGCCAAGCATACATAATGAGGCTGTCAATTGTAGAGTGTTTATTTATACAAGGTTAATAGTTTCAAGGATCTTGTAATGTCTCTTTATTGATAATTTAAAGGGTCTGGATGATTGACACTTTTATTGAGCTGCAGTGAAAGGAATTTTTTTTAACATGATGGAAAGTAACGATTGAATGACTGACTTCTTTTTAAAGCGTTTTTTTTACATATTCTACTGTCACTGTCAGGTTCATTGGCTCTATACAGTGAATAGTGAGTAAAGGAACATAGATGTGCCATAGCTTGGCATAGGGGGCATGGGGGTCCATGGGGTAAGGTGGAGGGGCATAGGGTGGCATTAGGGGTCAGAGGGGCTATAGCGGGTGGGTTGAAGGCATGAGGTGGCGTGCATGGTGCATGGGGAGTGTGTGTGGGGGGGGGGCAAGGGGTGAGGGATGGAGGGCTTTCTGTTTTTGTTTTAACTGGGACGAAGTCTCATTGAAGCGGGCCTTTTAAATGGCCCACCTCGGCAGCTAACAGCCCCTGTAGCTGCCTCTTTCTTGGGTTGGCTGGCCCGGCACCAGCTGCATCCACCCCTCTGGCAATGGAGATCTCACCTTTGTGGGCACTTTCTCATCAGAGGGGTGGGCCAAGCCGGGAATTTTCCTGATTCCCGCTACCTGCCTTGGTGATGAAAATCCAGGCCATGGTCTTCAAGTAATGGAGCAATACTCCAATATTCCAACTTTAGGAATATGTTCTTCAAGTGAAGCAACGGAAATCAGGCAAGAAAGGGTGTCATACATGGAAGTAGCTGTCAGTACTTTTATTCTTTCTGTGAGGTAACTTCAATTGCTCAGAGCTGATTATGTTTGCGGTATGTCTAGTTACCTCACAAATAGACTTGGCATGTATTAAGAGAAGCATCAGTGTGCAGTATTCTGTTTAAACTATCTCTATCTTGTTATGAGTTAAATGTAGTTTCATTTTCAAGTCTTGAAATACTTTTCATGTCATTTTACAAATGTCAAGGCCAGTAACTTCCTCTGAAGGCACAGAAGGCTGAATGATGCAATGGTTATGCAATTCAGGGTCTAACTGGTGTCAAAATTAACTCTCATGATGAACACATATGAGGATTAGTTCATGTTAGTGTTCAGAAATGTCGTGTTGATACCGATGGTCTGCATTTGTTCATGAATTTGGCAGTATCTTCAATGGAAATGGATTTTTGGACACATGAGTGCAATGGTGTAAAGTTTGGAACTATTGGCTGGAGTTTTACGCACAACCTCTCTCTCTCTCTCTCTCTCTCCCCCCCACCCCCCCTCCCACCCCAGGCCAGCACTGGAATGGGCTGATAGATGTGGGGGGAGATGGAGGGGGAAGAGGGGGAGGCATAACTGGGACGACAGTTGGGATGACATGGGGCCCATCACCTACCCACCTCTGCTTGTGTTTTACCAGACGTGAGGGAGGTGGTGGGCAGCCCATCTGCCCTTGGTCCAGTTGGCCGTGGGCTTAGTGGGATGGGGCTCTCATCTGTTCGGGCACCCTGTGATCCACAAAGGCCCTTCATAACCAGAGGCTTCCAGACTGGCCCTGGAGAGGCTGCCCCGCTTTCCTCAAACTCTTCCTGCAGCGCTGCTCCTGCTTGGGGACTACTGCTCCCAGTGGCACTCCTGGGACTGGAGATCTGCTGGCCATCTGATTGGCTGGTAGCTCTTGGAGGCAGGGCATTGTCTCTGATGGGGGTGGAAGACACAACCCCAGGCTGCTAATTGCCTGATGACTGTAAGTTCCAGTTGCAGTTTCCAGGACAGACGAAGCTGGGCTCATACCTGACTTTCCAGCCAGTGGCTGGGCCACCACCTCAGTGTAAAATTCAATAAATTATCTTTTTCTCTTTTCTCCAAAGATATGACACAAAATAATGTGACCAACTGATGGCTTGCAAGGCTGAGGTAGTTTTTAATTAGATAAGGTATCAAAGGACATAGAGCAAAGGTGGTAAAATGGATTCGAGGTTCAGATCAACCATAATCTAAATAAATGGCAGAACAGGCCAGAAGGACAGAATGGCCTCTCCCTGTTCATAATTACCAATTGGCTGGCAGAAACATTGAAAGAAGATGCTGTTCCTTCTGTGGTTGTAAATTCTGTTCACATTTTCAATTATGGATGTTGGTCACAGCTGATGTTTGGGCTAACTTGTCATCGTTAATTGAATTTATATTTTGGTTTCCAATTTTCTAGCCTCCTTTCTTGGTTCTATCATTTGGTAATTCATCTAAGTTCTGCTCCTTTTCATCAGTTCTTTTCCAAGCTGCTAGATGTGTCTTTATTGCAGCACTGGAACACTGCATCTTGCACTTAAGAACTTATGAAATATGAGCATTTGGCTCCTCGAGTCTTCTCCACCATTCAGTTTGATTATGGTTGATCTTCTACCTCAACTCCACTTTCCCAAGAACTCCCCATATCCCTTAGTTCCCATAGTGTTCAAAAATCTATCAACCCCTGACTTAAATATACTCAATGACTGAGTATCCACAGGCCTCGGGGTAAACAATACCAAAGATTCACAACCCTTTGAGTGGAGACATTTCTCATCATCTCAGCCCAAAATGGCCGAGCCCTTATCCTAAGAATGCGCCCCCATGTTCTAGATTCCCCAGCCAGGGAAATAACCTCTCAGTGTCTAACCTGTCAAGCCCCTTCAGGTCCCTGTATGTTTCAATGAAATCACCTCTCATGCTTCTAAACTCTGGAGAGTATAGGCTCAATTTACTCAGCCTCTCATCATAGGATGAACCAATATAGTGAGTCAATCCAGTAGATAGAAGAAGAAAAACCAGCAAGGCCCTCTAAATCCCCAACAAAGCATCACCTGTTTGCCAGTCATCGGTGTGTTCATGATACAAGGTTTGACCTGGTCGCAGGAAGATACAATCATGTAGAAGATTGAAAAACAAGGAGGCAAAAGTATGGGAAGGGCAATGCATGTTTTTATAAAAAGAGCTATACTGATAACTTGATTGCTTTGGAGATTAAACAGTTTAGAGGGGTATAAATAAGATAAAACTAACAGAAATCACTAGCTTCAACTGTGGCAGAGGCAAGATGAACCTACTGAATACAAATATCACTTTGAAGAAATTTCTTTCAAAACCACATTGATTTCATATGGAATCCTGATTTAAAATAAAAATAAGTCACCAAGTTAATGTGATTTCAGGAATGCTGTAGGAGTAAATTCATTTGTTGTACATAATACTAAATTGTTTTCCTTCCATTTTTGCACCATTCTTGTGTCCTTTATTTTTACTTAGGGTAGTCTTCGTTTTCTTGCAGACCATTTTGGGTTATTTCCTACAATTTACTTGTTCAATGACCTAATAACAGTTTCTGTTAGTAAACTGTGCTCCCTACACTCTGAAATCTGTGTCCTTTCACCCTCTGTCCTGGCAGAGTTTATGAACCCAGGGATTAACTCGGCACTCAGCAGAGAGAACAAAGGAGATTAATTTCCTAGATGCAGTTTTTCATCATGACCCCGCAATGGTATCTGACCTCCATGTGGGGGGATATCTGGGCAACATGATCATAGTGTCATCAGATTTCAGTTGATTAGGCACATTGCCGCTCAAGATAAGTTAGTGTCGATGCCAGATTTCAAGAGGTTAACTTTTTAAGAATGAGTGAATTTGGGGAAGATTAACTAGGCTGTTAGTTAGAAATAACTGTATCAGAGAAGACAAATTGAGCTCCTTTAAAGCTAAACTCAGGGACTGGAAAGCCATTTATGTGATTCAGATTAAATAGCAGCTACACAGTGAAGTAAATACCAATAGTTTATCAGAGATATTCATACACAATTTAAATTTAAGCATTTTACCAGATATAAAGAAAGTAAATCTTGAATTCAGATAGGCATATTCAAAGGGATTCTTCTCTTTAGAAAGAGAAGGCAAAGGGGTGACCTAATAAAATTATGAAGTGGTTTGATGTGGGAAGGATGTTTCCACTTTTGTGAAAGTCCAAAAGTAGGGACTGTCATTGATAAACCCATTAAGGAACTCAGGCGAAATTCTTGATTCAGAGAGTGGTTAGAATATGGAACTCACTACTACATGGAGTAGTTGAGGCAAATGGTATAGGTACATTTAAGGAGAAGCTCGTTAAGTCCACGAGGGAGAAAGGAATGGTAGGGTTGGATGAAATCGTGTGGGAGGAAGCTTGTGTGGAGCACAAACACAGACAAGTAGCAGCTGAACTGAATGTGTGCTGTAATCTCAATGTAAGTCAGTTGAGGTTAGCAATCTACTCCTAGAATGGCCTAAGGAGTATTGGAAAAGAGAACTGTGGGCAGGTGCAATAGTTACAATGTGGTCATTTTCAGTTGTATCAGGAATCAGGGACCACAAAGGATATTTAAGAGATTCTGCAGATCAGAGTAGGCTGAACAATCATTAAGAAAGGATTGAGGTATTAAAAGGATATTTTTGGACCATTTTCTTTACCAACAATGTTTTAAATTACCAGCAAAGATGGATAGAAATTTATCAGAATTAATTCCTTGGAAATCAATGTATGAATGGCCCTTGATAGAATTAAAACTGTTGAGGGAGATCCTGAGCATTGAGTTCATTCCCAGTTGTAGAAGGCATGTGATAATTAGTTTTAATTAGCAAAAACGGTTGTTTCAGTCTCCTTTGTTTGATTGCCTTTGCTGGTTGGACAGAAATTTCCCAGAGATTTTCCCGAGATTGACTTAAGGTTCCCTCTCCCAGGATGTTGCCTGGCTAGAAGCTGGGGGCAGGGGCGTGGCTGGCACTATATCAGTGTATGTAAGCTGCATCTTGTCCTGATAACATAAATTGGATGGTCTATTTCTGTCTTTTTCTTTCATATAGTTCATTGCCCACTTACAATTCCACTCTTGGATTAAATATGGTCCTGTGCTGTGATTGCACTTATTGTAATTGGGATGAAATAGTACAAACAGCTGAAAATTTCACAGGTTAAATCATTGAGTCAAATTTATTTGCAAAATAAAAGAAAACAGAAAATTCGACTGTAATACTAGAATTTTTGACATACAATGCTCTTACTCACACTTCTCCAGAGGTAGAACAATGCTTGGGAATTTTTTAAAAACCCTTATTAATAACACAGTGAATTGATTTCACATGCCCATTTGAAATGGAATGTCATTTCCAATCTTATCCCTCAGAATTTCATGTTGCTCAGATAAGCCAAATACTAACAAGCATTTTAGTCTGAATAGATTTCAGAACCTAGTCAAAGATAAACTCTGGATTTTATCTGATTAATTAGTTTAAAGACTGAAGGAAAAAGGCAAAATATGATTATTGATAGTAGGTTCCAGGTAATGGATTAGCCTTGGAGGTAGAGGCAACACCTGAGAGCATCTCTTTCTCTGCCTGCTTACCTAGTGGAAGCATTGGTTTCAGTTGAGGCTTTTGGTCACTGTTGCTTCCATTCTTTGAGGCCCTTGGCTCCTTTAATGTCACTCTTGTCTCTTCAGATGTTGTAATGGATGATTCTGCTGTAGCACTGCCTGGATTGTCCAGGGGTCCACAGTCCAGAATCTGTCTGGAACCCACCATGAAACCAGGTCAGGGTTATGACGTGGTCGGACCCACAACACTTTACAGGTTGGACCATAAGTATCAGATGTTTGGGCTTTCAATCTTAAATGGTGATGTTATTGAGGTAAATAAGAGAGCAATAAATATGGAAAAGGTAAATCCAAGCAATTACTTTAAATTAATTTGTGAGGGTAGGGCAAGAAGCTCCAGGATCAAGCTAGTAAGATGCATATTTAGAACAGATATCAGGAACAACTTCTTCACAAACAGTGAACAAGAATGGAATATACTCCTAGATAGACTAATGGGGGAGAAAATGCTAGAACTATTAAAAAACTAGTTGGAGAGTTTACAGTCATTCTGGATGGATGAATTAAGATGTGCCTAGCCTTACCCATAATTATCCTGTGATCCTATTCTGTGATCCACTTGTGTGAGAAAAACTTTAATGAACATACCAGATCTGGCAAAGTAAGAGGTAGCTATGCTTTCAAAGAACACACTGTAGTAAACATGCCTGCAACTTACAATAACTTCCCCACAATGTGCTTGATTAGTTTTCCATCATTGCCCATGAGGTAACATGGTGCTCTCTACACCCACAGCCCCTGCACGTATCCTTTTGCATTGAAATTTTGTACAATATCCAATTGATTCCTTCATGCCCTTGTCATCAGCTCTATTCTAATCTATACGTGGAGTCTTGGAATTGATTGACTCTCATAGCAACCAGAGGCCAATGTAATTTTTTTTCATTCTTCTTAAAGGAGAAGCCAGTTCATAAAACAGAGGCTGAGACCAGAGGGGAAAGACGTACCCTCAGGACCTTCAGGCGCTGGCGTTTGAAGTGACATCACGATTCAAAAACTAATGTGACACAGGCGAGGTAACTGATTGGTAAGTAGGGTCAGTACTTCCACTTCTACTTTTTCTACTAATTAAACTGCTGCAGTACATTAGCTTAAACAAAATAAATTGAGGGCTTTGGACTGTAGTGGGAGTATTTAGAGTGGAATAAGGCTCCTAGCGTAGTTAGTATTCTTTAAAAGGAGTAACTAACAAACTTAATCTAAAGGGAAGTCATGGCAGCAGAGCTTGCACCCGTGATATGCTCCTCCTGCATTATGTGAGAAATCATGGACACTTGCAGTGTCTCTGGTGACCATGTGTGCAGGAAGTGTGTCCAGCTGCAGCTACTGGCTAACCGCATTTCAGAGCTGGAGTGGATTCACTGTGGAGCACCCACGATGCTGAGATTATCATGGACAGCACGTTCAGTGAGGTGGCCACACTGCAGGTAAAGACTGAACAGAGGATGGGTGACCACCAGGCAGAGTAGAGGAAGGCAGGTAGTGCAGGAGTCCCCTGTGGCTGTCCCCCTCTCTAACAGATACACCGTTTTGGATACTGTTGAGAGAGACGACTTCTCAGGGGAAAGCAGCAGGAGCCAAGTCCATGGCACCAGGGGTGGCTCTGCTGCACAAGAGAGGAGGAAGGAGAGTGGCAGGGCTAGAGTGATAGGGGATTCAATAGTAAGGGGAATGGACAGGTGTTTCTGCAGCTGCAAAAGAGACTCCAGGATAGTATGTTACCTCCCTGGTGCCAGGGTCAAGGATGTCTCAGAGAGGCTGCAGAGCATTCTGAAGGGGGAGGGTGAACAGCCAGTGGTTGTGGTACATATTGGTACCAATGACATAGATAAAAAAGGGATGAGGTCCTACAAGCTGAATATAGGGAGTTAGGACATAAATTAATAAGTAGGACCTCAAAGGTAGCAATCTCAGGATTACTATCAGTGCCATGTTCTAGCGAGAGTAGAAATAACAGGATATATCGGATGAATACGTGGCTGAAGAAATGGTGTAGCGGGGAGGATTCAGATTCCTGGGACATTGGGACTGGTTCTGGGGAAGGTGGGACCAGTACAAACAGGACGAGTTGCATCTGGGCAGAACTGGGACCAATGTCCTTGGGGGGGTGTTCGCTAGTGCGGTTGGAGAGGGTTTAAACTAGAATGGCAGGGGGATGGGAACCTGAGCAGGGAGACAGAGGAGGGGGAAACAAGGATAGAAACAAAAGACAGAAAAGTAAGAGGCAAAAGTGGATGGCAGAAATAACAAGGGCGAGAAACAAATGGGGTCATAGTGCAAAATAAAGCTAAGGTGGCTAAGAAGATTAAAAAGGCAAGTCTAAAGGCATTGTATCTTAATGGGCAGTGCATTCGCAATAAGGTAGATGAATTAACAGCGCAAATTGATATCAGTGGTTATGATATAGTTGCAACTACGGAGACATGGCTGCAGATTGACCAAGGATGGAACTGAACATCCAGGGGTATTCAATATTTAGGAAGGACAGACCAATAGGGAAAGGAGGTGGGGTAGCATTGTTAGCAAAGGAGAAAATCAATGCAATAGTGAGGAAAGATATTGGCTTGGAAAATCATGATGTGGAATCTGTTTGGGTGGAGATAAGGAACACCAAAGGGGTGTTTTGGTGGGGGTTGCCTATAGGTCCCCAAACAGTAATGGAGATGTAAGGGAAGGCATTAAACAGGAAAATAGAGACGCATGCAATAAGGGTACAACTGTAATCATGGGTGACTTCAATCTCCCTATATTCAGCTTGTAGGACTCATCCCTTTTTTTACCTATGTTGTTGGTACCAATATGTACCACAACCACTGGCTGTTCACCGTCCCCCTTCAGAATGCCCTGCAGCCTCTCTGAGACATCTTTGACCCTGGCACCAGGGAGGCAACATACTATCCTGTAGTCTCTTTTGCGGCCGCAGAAATGCCTGACTGTTCCCCTGTATTATTGCTAGTTTGGCTTGTCCAATCTACATGTTGATTAAAGTCACTCATGATTACAGTTGTACCTTTATTGCATGCATCTCTAATTTCATGCTTAATGGAGTCCTCCTCCAATGGGAGTGTGTACGTGATGGTTTTTTAGACCAATACGTTGAGGAACCAACTAGAGAGCTGGCTATCCTAGACTGGGTATTGTGCAATGAGTAAGGATTAATTAACAATCTTGTTGTGCGGGGTCCCTTGGGGAAGAGTGACCATAAAACGATAGAATTGTTCATTACGATGGAGAGTGAAGAAGGTGAATCTGAAACTAGGGTCCTGAATCTAAATAAAGGGAACTACGAGGGTATGAGGTGCGAGTTGGCAGTGGTGGATTGGGGAACCTTACTAAAAGTGTTGATGGTGGATAGGCAATGGCTAATATTTAAGGAACGCATGCATGAATTACAACAATTATTCATTCCTGTCTGGTGCAAAAACAAAACAGGAAAAGTGGCTCAACCATGGCTTACAAAAGAAATTAGGGATAGTATTAGATCCAAAGAGGAGACATATAAAATTGCCAGAAAAAGCAGCAAGCCTGAGGATTGGGAGTAGTTTAGAATTAAGCAAAGATGGACAAAAGATTGATCAAGAAGGGGAAAATGGAGTATGAGAGTAAACTTGCAAAGAGAATAAAAACTGACTGTAAAAGCTTCTATAAGTATGTGAAGAGCAAAAGATTAGCGAAGACAAATGTAGGTCCCTTACAGTCAGAAATGGGGGAAATTATAATGGGGAACAAAGAAATGGCAGAAGAATGAAACACATATTCTGGTTCTGTCTTCACAAAATAATTTCCCAGAAATGTTAGGGAATGAAAGGTCTAGTGAAAGGGAGGAATTGAAGAAAATCAGTATTAGTGAAAAAAAATGGTGCTAGAGAAATTAATGGCTGAAAAATCCCCAGGGCCTGATAATCTACATCCCAGAGTATTAAAGGAAGTGGCCCTGGAAATATTGGATGCATCGGTGGTCATCTTCCAAAATTCTATGGACTCTGGAGCAGTTCCTACAGATTGGAGGGTGGCAAATATAACGCCACTATTTAAAAAAGGAGGAAGAGGAAAAAACAGAGAATTACAGACCAGTTAGCCTAACATCAGTCGTGGGGAAAATGCTAGAGTCTATATAAAAGATATGGTAACAGAACACTAGGAAAGCATTAACGGGATTAGACAAAGTTAGCATGGGTTTATGAAAGGGAAATCATGCTTAACTAATCCTGGAGTTTAACTAAAACTGGAATTTTTTGAGGATGTAACTAGCAGAATAGATAAGGGAGAACAAGTGGATGTGGTGTATTTAGATTTCAAGAAGGCTTTTGATAAGGTCCCACATAAGAGGCTAGTGGGCAAAATTAAAGCACATGGGATTGGGGGTAATATACTGGCATGGATTGAGAATTGGTTGGCAGACAGGAAACAGAGAGTGGGAATAAATGGGTCTTTTTCTGGGTAGCAGGTGGTGACTAGTGGTGTACCGCAGGGATCAGTGCTTGAGGCTCAGCTATTCACGATATATATAAATGATTTGGATGAGGGAACCAAACGCAATATTTCCAAGTTTGCTGATGACACAAAACTGGGTGGGGTTGTGAGGAGAATGCAAGGAGGCTTCAGGGCGATTTAGACAAGTTGTGTGTGTGGGCAAATACATGGCAGATGCAGTATAATGTGGATAAATGTGAAGTTATACGCTTCGGTGTGGAAAACAGAAAGGCAGACTGTTATTTAAATGGTGATGTATTGGGAAATGTGGATGTACAAAGGAACCTGGGTGTCCTTGTACACCAGTCAATGAAAGTAAATAGGCAGGTGCAGCAATCAATTAGAAAGGCAAATGGTATGTTAGCCTTCATTGCAAGAGGATTTGAGTTCAGAAGTAGGGATATCTTACTGCAGCTATACAGAGCCTTGGTGAGATCACACCTGGAATATTGTGTGCAGTTTTGGTCTCCCTACCTAAGAAAGGATATACTTGCCATGGAGGGAGTGCAGCGAAGGTTCACTAGGCTAATACTGGGGATGGCAGGACTGTTGTATGAGGAGAGATTGGTTTCGACTGGGCCTGTATTCACTAGAGTTTAGAAGAATGAGAGGGGATCTGATTGAAACATATAAAATTCTAACAGGGTTAGACAGACTGGATGCAGGGAGGATGTTTTCCCTGGCTGGGGAGTCTAGAACCAGGGGCCACAGTCTTGTGATACGGGGCAGGTCGTTTAGGACTGAGATGAGGAAGATTTCTTCACTCAGAGGGTGGAATTCTCTACCACAGAGGCTGTGGAGGCCGAGTCACTGAGTATAATCAAGAAAGAAATTGATAACATTTTGGATATTAGAGGCATCAAGGGGTATGGAGACAAAGTGGGAAGATGGCGTTGAGATAGAGGATCAGCCCCGATCATATTGAATAGCGGAGCAGGTTCGAAGGGCCGAATGGCCTACTCCTGTTCCTGGTTTCTATGTGTCTTTGTTCTAACAGCAGAGAGAAAAGGATGAGCCCTCAAACTTCACTTTCTCATGTCTACAAGGAACAAACATTGGAGCATCTAATGTGTGAGGCTAGAGATGTATCGGAGATGCAGGAGTCTATGGCCAACACGAGCTCCAGGTTCATTGTGGAGTTCTCCTTCTCTTCTCCCTCGTCGGACTGCAACTTATATTACAGGAAGCTATCATTAACCTTCATATAACTTCTACTGAAATGGGGCATTTTCCTGGGTCCGTGCCTAGGTGTACCAGAGCATTGCAAATAGCAGAAAGCCTGGCTGGACAAAGCACGTGCCTGTGAAGAAGCACATTAGATTTTCCTTCCATTGGTTTATATCAGCTGAGCAATAATTGAGCTCTAATACTTTAGCCTAATAAATAAACAATGAACCTCCTCTCCACTTTAAACCTTGTTTGGAAGGATAGATTGACTTTGTCTTTTAAGTTTCTATCAGAAACAAGACAACATAAGTTTCATTGTGTGACCTAGATTACGCAGAGTGACAGTGGTCATGTTCAAAGTTTTAAAGGAGACATGTGAACTGGTTGGGAGTTAAGTTGAAGGGTAGATAAAAATTGGGAGTAAGGCATATACAGGAAAACCACATGTTTCCCACCATCCTAGCTTCACGAAAATACATTTCTGCCCCTCAAGCCCATTGTTTTGAAATTGAAGCTTATTAATGCCTGTTACTTAAGCTGGTCTGTCACCTTTGATTATGAGTTTCACCAGCTCTTAGCCAAATCTGTAGTTGGAGCAGCAAACCAAAGCCATCACTCCATTGCAGGCAGTGCCACTAGGAGCATGGCTGCTGCCAGCAATGCACCCACCAGAGTCCCAGGATCAGCGAGGGGCACAGGCCACAGGTGAGTTAGGGCAGGATGGGGGACATGGGGAAGGGGTCTTGGAGAGCACACCCTTCCCGATACCGTGTCCCTCGATCAGGCAACAACGAGGGGCCCCCCCATCCCCTCCTGGGAGCCTGCAAGCAAACTTGACAGGCTTGGCTTTTCGGGCTCCCTGTGTAAAAACTGCCCCGCCTGCCGCTGGTTGAATACAAGCAGTGGTGGGATGAAGCCCATTAACTGCCCACTTAAGGGCCTCATTTGGTATGGGGTGGGAAAGTTATCCATGAGTAAAACTGTACTGAATTTAAACTGGGCAGAGGTGGGAAGGCAGTGGGGTCCCTACCCTGCACCCTCTAGCCCAATGAAATGCTCTCCCACCTTGCAACTTGCTTTGGGGGTGTGTATTAAATTCCACCCACTGAGGGCAGAATTTATTACTGCTGCTTTTCATCAAACTTTTAAATTAATTGTATCCTGTCTCCATACGTCATGACTCTTTTGCATACCTGTTTTCAAAATAACTTCACTGAATCATGAATAAAACTGGGATTGGTGATATATTGAAACTAGACAAAATGGATAACATTAAACTCAATGTGAAAGGTCACATTTTCATCACGTTCCCTGTATCGTGGGAATAAAGTTATGTTTCTTAAGCACGTTGTGAAGCAAAGAATGTCTTATTAATAGTTTTCTGGAAGGAGAAACAATGATGTGCCACTCCACTGCAGCACTACTTGAGGAGCCTACATGGAGGTCAGTCTTTACCAGCAATCCCCATTGGCCACCAAGGTACAAAAGGGGAAATGTAAGCTCTTCATACAAATGGCAAGGGACTGCTGTGCGCCAACTTTGTTTACATCTGGTGTCAATTTACGCAAGGTTTCAAAGCCTTCCTTGTTCTGTGAAGCAATTTTTGCATTGGTGCCCCCAGGGCTCAGGATCCAGCTGCTCCACCCCTGGTACACTCCACACTCTGGCTGCATTATGTTTGATCTATGGGATGTACTGCAGCCACTCGTCAAGCTTATCTCCCCCGGTTACCTCTACCACTGAGTTATACAAGAGCAGCAATGTTATGAGAACACCTCCAAATTCCACTCCCAACTCTCACGTCATCCTGACTTGAACATATGTCACCGTTTGCTCAGCATCCTTGGGTCAATATCCTGGAATTCCCTACCTAACACCCTCGTGGGAATATTATTGCCATAAAAACTGCAAGGATAAGGCCTGCAACCACCTCCCAGAAAAACAATGAATGGGGATTATATGTAGACTTGCCAGTGTCACCTGCATCCTGAAAACAATTTTTTCATTAAAAAAAATTCTAGGGATTTTATATCATATCTATAGGTCAAACTACTGTACATGAAAATAATGTGATATCTTAGGTTAAAATAAATCTTAAAAGAAAGTTTCTGTATCATAAGATACATCAATATGAAGAGGAATACCAAATTAAATGTGTCAAAATACTATGAGTTTTCTATGGATGAGTGCCCAAAGAAATGCGCATCCTATCAGTAACCTGTGTCTATTCTGAAGCGGCAGCAACACATCCTTCTACAAACAGAGCTTAGACAGTCTTTACTTTAATTATAAGGTATGAGGTTTTCTTGATAGTAGTCAGATCAGGGCCGTACAGCCTGCAAAGAGCTGTAATGCCAGTCTGGACATTACAAGTGCTAGAATTGTGTTACAGACTAGAACTTTCTTCATAGTAGTATGTGCTTGTTTGTTCTCAGCCCTCAAAATGTTTTGAGAACTTTCCTTCTGGAAGAAAACAAATAAACAATGAACTATTAGCTTTACATTGAGTGGTAAAGTGGAGTACTATGTACCTTTAAGAGAATGCAAGTGGACTAACCATGTGACAGTACTGACCAATCACTGTACAGCGCGGAGTACTGGTTAACTAGCCTAGAGCTGGAGGTGGTTGTGGGAGCACGCAAGGACTTAGTGCTCTGCCCTGTGTTGCAATAAAGAATCACAGTTTGTTCTTATGTCAGTCTTTCTATGTTATTGATACCGAGCATCAACTAACATAGAGAGACTGACATAAGAACAAACTGTGATTCTTTATTGCAACACAGGGCAGAGCACTAAGTCCTTGCGTGCTCCCACAACCACCTCCAGCTCTAGGCTAGTTAGCCAGTAGTCGGCGCTGTACAGTGATTGGTCAGTACTGTCACATGGTTAGTCTCTTAAAGGTACATGGTAATCCACTTTACCACATCCCTCCCCCTTCTGGTGTGGGGTTGAGAACCACAAAGGCAGGCAAGTGACTCCCAGGTACAGCTTCAGGTGGCTGGTGCAGTGGGGTGAACACATCTAATTCCTTTGACAATAAAAATAAGCAAAACCAATTGAATTCAGCCTGGAGCGTGCATCAGTGTTTGTTGATAACTCATGCAAACCACAACCTTGTTTTCCAGCAATGCCTGCCCCAGTCTCTCTCTGCTACGAAAGATAGGAGGTATCATGAGAACCTGTAGACAATCTGTCGACATTGTGCAGACATTTAGCTATCCCTTCCCCAGCATTAGCAGCAGCACTGAGGGCAGAGGGTGCAGTCTGACATTTCAGCAAATGGGCTCAGGTAGGGGTGTGACTGAGCTGGGGTGGTGGGGAGGATAACTTAATGGTAATTGAATGCAGCAAATGAATGACAATGAAGGGCACACAAATGGATTGTGCGTATATATATATATATATATTATATATTCCTTAGTATGAGTCTAATCCATTGTTGTAAGCAAACACACCTAAATGCCAGCCAGATTTGTTGCTTCTGTATGCTTCCATACCTCAATAATTTATTCTCTACTTTTGCAGCAAAGGGTTTCAACACAACTTCTCATTCTTCTTTTTCATCTTTGCTCACTGAATGCTGTGGTACAAAGTGATGTGGATGTCCTCGTTCATGAATCACAAAACGTTAGCACGCAGGTACAGCAAGTAATTAGGAAGGCAAATTGGGTTATTCTTTATTGCAAGAGGGGACGAAGTATGAAAGTAGGGAAGTCATGCTACAATTGTTGAGACCACATGTAGAGTGTCAAGTCCAGCTTTGGTCTCTTTACTTAAGGAGGGATATGCTAGAGAAGGTTCACTAGGCTGATTCCTGGGATGAAGGAATTGTCTTACAAGGAAAATTTGAGCAGGTTGGGCCTCGACCCATTGGAATTTAAAAGAATGAGAGGTGATCTTATTGAAACATATTATTGAGGAGGCTTGATGCTGACAGGATGTTTCTCCTCTTGAGGGAATCTAGAACTTGTTATGATCCCGTTATGGAATGTTAGCACTTAAAGAGAAATCCAAACACCTTGTTTTAGCCAATAGCACTTTGCTACAGGATTTCACATTTTTAAACAAAGACAAACTTCATTGTATATAAAAGTCTTAAACAAAAAAGCACTATTAACAATATGGTTTATTATGGTTTATAATTTCATATGTTATGCGCTAAGTTTTACTTCCTACTTTCCCCATGAATTCTCTTACTATATGATTTCTTAGAATAATTTACTTCTGTCGGGACCCAAATGTATGTCACAGTCACAGTCCTCTGGAAACTACATTAATTCTGCTCAGTTCAGCTATTCTCAGAGGTAAGACTTTCATTTACTACCTCTTGATTGTGAATGCCTCAGTCCCTTGTTCTGGTTGCCTTCTCAATACTTTCCAGCCAATACTACCGATTGCTTTCTATTGCCACAAAACTCTGTGAGGACCACTGTAGATTCTTCCAATAGCCTCAAACCAGGCAATCATCCAGCTTCTGTTCCCTCTCAAAATTAAAACTGAGATTGAGCCCTATCCACGTTCCATGTGCTGAATGATGAAGTCTACTTACAGTGCAGGCCTAACTAACTATCATTTACTTTGATTATCTTCTTTCATTGAGCTACAAACTGCACACACCAGATCCAAACTGCAAAAAACTCTTTTAGCAGACACCCAGATAAAATGAACCTCCCCAAGCTCCAACCATTTCCATGACAATGCATCATACTCAGGGATGTCCTTGAACAGACCTTTAGATTAAGTATCTCTCATTTAAAATTCCTTCTTTGATCTGATGAAAGAAATAGATTTTACAACCCTTCAGGGCTTACTGAATGCTTTGAAACTAATTTAACTCTGACTCCCAAAACAAAAACATCTCTCTGGACTGGCCTTACTGAAATGATTGCAGATCTCATGTCTCCCCCAAAAGGCCCACAGGTCAAATATTGTGTAAGTTTCTCCACCTGCTGTTTTATGATTCTACCTTTCTAGCAGCTGTTAACTTCTTAATCAACACGGCCCCAACTTTTAAGTGTAATAGACTCCAAGCTTGTTTTGATTGCGTTTACTGCAATTTCTACAGTTAAAACTTTAATTCCTAAAACTATAAATTATATTCTAAAACATATGAACCATGAACTAGATATTTACAACAAACTAGAGGGCGTGGTTTAAAAATAAGGGTCTCCCATTTAAGACTGAGATGAGGAGAATTTTTTTCTTGCAAAGGGTTGCTAGTCTTGGAATTCTCTTCCACAGAGAGCAGTGGAGGCTGGGTCATTCAAGACTGAGTTAGGCAGATTTTTGATGAACAAAGGTTATGGAGAGCTGGCAGGAAAGTGGAGTTAAGGCCTTAATCAGATTAGCCATGATCTTATTGAATGGTAGAGCAGGGTAGAGGGGCCAAATGGCCTACTCTAGCTCCTATTTCTTATGTTCTTATGTTATGTTCTCACCTCAACATTTCAACAGTTGCAGCAAAAGAAAAGCTTGCATCTTTCATGTTCTCTTCATACCCTAAATTGCTTCACAGCCAATGAATTACTGTCCAAGTTTAGTCACTGTGTAATTCTCCTTTTCTCCCTTCTCACTTTTATCCCCATGAACTCGACTATTGACAAAACACGGTGAATGGGAAGGAGCAGGTGTCATTACCACCACACAGGGAGTGGGAGGAATCAGGCTGTGGCTGGCAAACTCCTGACTTGTGCCAACGCCAAGTGCCTTTCACGCAGTGCAATCCAGCACAATTAGAAATCGGAGGGCTGAAATTCTGCAGCGCTTTCACTGGTTTCCCACCGTTACCAGTGGAGGCCGTGCAGAATTTCAGTCTGAGATCACTTTCTGACCCACTTTGCATTGTGATACTTGCATTGCCTCCTTTACTGCCCCTCTGCCTGAAGGCTGAAAATTGCAATGCAGCATTCCAGTTTCAAAATCGCCCGCCCTCAAAGTGTGTATCTGCTTCACACATGAAGCTTGGTGAAAGCTCCGAGGCTTGGAGTTTAATTTCTTTTTTTAAATTGGAGTTTCTGACTAAATATAAAAGGTTTGACACCTCTGTGTCACACTGATATCATAAAGGTTTCAAACATGCAAAGAGCTAACTCTGGCTAGAATTCCAGTGAGTCACAAAAATGGTTAGCTTCTATGAATAATAATTATGTCTGCTGGAAAAAAGAATAAGTCAGTGGACGGAGGTAGAGAGAGGAACGACATTTAGTCATGTGTATAATCTGCTCGGGCCTTGCTTCTGCAGTTTCTGACAGCACGAGGAATCTTTGTGTTCCTGACAATTATACACAGGCTTCATGGTGGGAATACCACCACTTCCAAGTTTCACTTCAAGTCATACATCATCCTGCCTTGGAAATATATAGTTGATCCTTCATCATCATTGCATCAAAATCCACGGATTTAAGGAAGTAACTCAGCACCAGTTTCTCAAGGGCAATAACGTATGGGTGATAAATGCTTGCCTTTTCAACATTTCCCACATTCCATGAATGTATAAACTAAGAAAATAAATCGCGATACCACTGTACATATTCCTGGTTATTGGCCTAACAAATAATCCCCAAATGGCTGCACAACAGAATCCCCTGCCATGTTTGTAATGAACTTAATGTACCAGACAGGTTTCGTACTTGAAACAGATAAACTTAATACAGGAGCTACATGCTTGAATCAGGTCCATGTCTAGAAAGCTCTGCCCTTAAGTTTACCTGCGCTCAGAGCTCATTCGTCAGTACAATCACGTGTCCCCTAAAGGCAGTAGGACAGGTTGTACCTGCAATCACTACATTTCCTCTCCCTTTAGTTTTTTTTACATTTCCTATTTACAAAGAATATTTAAATCCACAACATATACATATGTACACAGGTCACGTGATTAAAGATTAAGCCTCTGAGGTGGTTTCCTAATCTGGTTAGGGCAGCGTAGCTCTACCATTCTCCCACTGGATCGACATGATCAGGAACTGCAGCATCAGGGACATCCTTAGACAGTGGCAGTTCAGTATTAGGTAGTTCAACAGAGACATCAGGTATGTCTATTCTTGGTCACCTCAGGGATTAAAGGTTCCACATCAATTACAGGCGGAATAACTGGTTGTTGGAATGTTTCTTGACCCCGTAGATGATCCACATGTTTTCGAACAATCCAGTCTTCCACTTCCACTCGGAATGACAAGGGTCCAGTTTCAAAGACAATTATAACAGGAACCCGACTAGGACCATTTCCAAAATTCCACACGGAAACTGTATCTTCCACAGTAAATCTTTGAGCTTTGCTATGAATATCGTGATTCAATTTCTGATGGCTCTGATTCTTCTTTACCTTCCCCTCTAAGTTTGGAAACACCAGACTTAACCTTATACTAAGGCAGTGTTTCATCAGTAATTCAGGCAGTGTTGAACCCATGGTTGTATGACGACTCCTTGGTATGAAAATTGAGAAGAACATGGGAAAGTTGAGTTTCTAAAATACCTTTGGATAACTTCTTCATTCCTGATTTGATAGTTTGCACTGCTCTTTCTGCTAATCTATATGATGAGGGATCTGTTTTAATATGTTTAATTCCATTTAAACTCATGAATGTCTGAAATTCTGTACTAGTGAAGACAGTACTGTTATCTGAAACAATGATTTCCAGTAGGCCATGTAGACTAAACATTGGCGCAGCTTTTCAATAGTTACACACGATGTCGGTGATCTAACTTCATATACATCCATCCAGTTAGAATGCACATCGATGATCAATAAAAACATGATACCTAAAAATGGACCTACATAGTCCATATGTAGTCAAACCCAAGGACGATCAGGCCACTACCACGGATGCAGTGGAGCTGAAACAAGCAACTTCTGTTGTTGCTGACACTGGAAACAGAGATTGACCATGCTTTCAATGTCACTGTGTATGCCTGACCACCAGACATAGCTTCACGCAAGCATCTTCATCTTCAATATGCCTGGATGCGCACTGTGAAGCTCTGTCGAGAGTGGTTCTCTTCCTTGCGAAGGGACGACGACTCTTGATTCCCACAACAAGATTCTATCTTGACAATTTAATTCTGCTTTCTGGGCATGGAATGGTCTTATCTCTTCAGACACTGGTGAATTCGACCGTCTTTGCAATACCTGGTCTCAGACTTTTAACAAGATTGGATCCCTGTTTGTCCAATTCCTTATTTGCTTCGCACAGACTGGCAAAGAGTTCAAGAAATTCAGCACAAGCACAACTCCGTGTGGCAATGGAACATGTACAATGCTATCTGGTAATGGAAGACGACTTGAGTGCATCTGCATTAGCAATATACACACCAGGCCAGTACATAAAGGTGTACTCATACGCCAATAATATCAAAGTCCAACATTGAATTCTTGCTGAGGTATTGGTGGAACGGCTTTATCCTCACCAAACAAACACATGAGTGGTTTATGGTCTGACACTATGGTGAAATATCATCCAAGCAGATACTGATGGAATTTCTTCACTCCAAATATTACTGATAAACCTTCCTTTTCAAGTTGTGAGTAACCCTTCTCGGCTGCAGAGAGGGGTCTGGAGACATAGCCTATTGGTCTTTTGGAACCATCTTCCATCCTGTGGGACAACACAGCTCCCACACTGTAGGGAGTTGCATCACAGGATAATATTAATTTTTTTGACGGGTCATAATATATGAATAGATATGATGAGTGTAATAGCTTCTTGACTTTTATCAACGCTCCTCCTTTTTGCGCATTCCATGACCAACGATGGTTCTTTTTCAGTAGTAAATGTAAAGGTGCTAACACTGTTGACAAGTTTGGCAAGAAGTAACTGTAAAAATTTTTCATGCCCAAAAAAGACTTGAGCTCAGTGACATTGGTAAGGGAGGGCGCCTCTTTGATTGCCCTGACTTTCTGCTCCACTGGATGCAACCCCTGCGCATCCACACAATGACCCAAGTAAGTGACTTCAATCGCTTGGAATGTACCTTTCTCTTTCTTTAATCGTATACCAGCTTCCAAAAATCTCCTTAAAACCTCTTCTAGGTTGGCCAAATGTTTGGCTTCCATTGATCCTGTGATCAGGATATCATCCAGGTACACTACTACTCAGGGAAGCCCTTGCAATAGGCTTCCCATGGTCCTTTGGAAGATTGCACATGCAGATGATACACCAAAGGGTAGGCGTGTATATTGGTACAGGCCCTTGTGTGTGTTGATGGTTACATACCCTCTAGACGTGCTGTCCAGCTCTAGCTGTTGGTATGCATGGCTCATGTCCAGTTTAGTGTTGGATTTACCTCCCGCTAGCTTAAGGTACAAATCTTCAATCTTCGGGATAGGATATTTATCTAGTTTAGCAGTCTTGTTCACAGTTAATTTGTAGTCTCCACAAATACGAATAGTTTGATCAGATTTCATCTCAGGGACTATGGGCGCTGCCCATTCTGAAAATTGGACTGGCTGGATGCTTCTCTAAGTGAGACAATTCTGCACCCACCTTCTCCTTTAGGGAATAAGGCACATTTCTGGCCTTAAAGGACCGGGATGTCGCCTCCGAATCTACATGTATTTTTGCTTGTAAACCTTTTATCTTTCCCAATTCATCACGAAATACGCTGTCGTATTTCCGTAACAGCTCAGGAACTCCTCCCCTTCTCACTTGAAATATTTCTGACCAGTCGGGCTTGAGTTTTTCTAACCAATCAGGGCCCAGAAGACTAGGTCCTTCACCTGTCACTGTGATCACTGGAAGCTGGGTTGTCTGTTGCCTATAGGATACAGGTATTGTGGCGATGCCCTTTACCTGTATGGAATCTCCAGTGTATGTCTTTAGTTGAGCCATGGTTTTCTCCAGATTCAGTAACTGGGCACCTTCATTTAGGTATTTAAATGTGTGTTCTCCCACCACTGTGACCGAGGCTCCCGTGTTTACCTCCCTGACTAGAAGCTTCCCATTCACTTGAAGGGTGATGGTTATTGATTCAGTTTTTATGACTTTGACATTGTATTGGGAATAGATATCAGTATCGGCAGCTTCTGGTTCTGTTATATTGTGCACTTCAATCATCTTGGTCTGCTGTCTGAGGGGCTGTCTCGATTTCACCCTGCATCGCTTTATTACGCGCTCTCTTTTATGGCAGTAATGGCATTATGTCTCCTTAAATCTGCAGGTTTCCGGTACATGGTTACCCCACATTGGTAACCGATTGATTTCTGAATCGCTGCTGAATCGCTTCCACTAGGCCTTTTTGTTTTTCGAGCAGCAGAGACTATCTCCCGCTTTGTGGCTGTCTCTCTGGTTTTCACGCCACGCCCAGCAATAGGTTCCTGCCCCAGCTGAAGAACGGCACCATGTTGCACGCTCTGTAAAGCCTGCAAGTCCCTCGCAGCACTTTCCATTCCTAGCGCTATTTCCATGGCGTGCTTCAAATCGATGCTAACTTCTGCAAGTAAACGGCGCTGAATGGCGTTGTCGTGAACGCCATAAACCAACTGATCCTGCAACATGTCACTGAGTGTATCTCCGAAGTCACAGTGCTCAGTCCACTGTTTCAACTTCACTATCTAAATTGTGATGGACTCTCCCGGGGCCCTGACTCTGGAGTTGAACTTAAATCTCTGCCGATGGCTTCAGCTGAAAATGCGTCTTCGTGAGGTCTACCAATTTGTTAAAAGATTTAGAATTGGGCGCATTCGGGGCTGCCAGACTGCAGATGAGGTTATATGTTTTGCTACAGCAGAGACTTAAAAGAATTGCTTTCTGCTTCTCCTCCATGTTTATTTCATTCACCACAAAATAAAAACCTAGGCGCTCTACATACTGGCTCCAGTCTTCCACGGATGCATCATAAGGGTCGATTCTGCCAAAGAGTGGCATGACTGGTGAGTACACTTTTCTTTCTTTCCTTAAGAACTGATGTACTCACAATCACAAGACGAGTTGCAATGTCGGAGCTATCCCATCCTTGTCGCCAAACGTAATAAACTTGATGTTCCCGGGCAGGTTTCTTACTTGAAACGGATAACTTTATCACAGAACTCTTTTAGAAGCTACACGCTTGAAACAGGTCCACGACTAGAAAGCCCTGTGCCTAAGACTACCCGCGCTGGGGAGGTCATTCGTCAATACAATCACGTGACCCCTAAAGACAGTAGGAAAGGTTACACCTTCAATCACTACAATATTGAAGCTCTGAATGGCAGAATCAGTAATTGAATTTCTATTCAAAAATACAGTTCTCGGTGCTACCTACCAATTGATCTTTATCACTTTCAAATTCAGCAGAGCTGTTGTGGCACATAAATAGAAATGGTTACCGCAGTAGAAAGGAAGATTTAAACAATTCTATGGCATTTGACTGAATATTTTTTTAAGCCAACAATAGGTTGAAAAACATCATTAACTCAGGGGAAGGACCTACTTTGAAATGTGTCTGCTGAAATAGAACATAGTTACAGGATATTAAGGCAATGTGATTGCTGACCATTTTGACCAGGTTTTCTCTACCTATTTATGCTCTGGTGACAGTAGAAAATGGAAAAAGTGAGAAGTACAAGCTCCCACTTCCTTCAAATGAATGTTAATCAAAGCAGAAGGAACAATGCAGCAAGATCTCCTTTCTGCAAGCCTAGAATTAGAATAATCATTTTCACATGAGTCCTTCACTTATAAACAGTCTCACTCTGTTAACCTGACTTTAAAAAAAAACCAATCACAAATAGCTATAATTGATACAGAACACTGTTTGCAATATACACAAATACCATCAGTGATATGATTATCATTTTTGACAGGTTATAAGATGTGGATTGTTTTGGATGTCACCAAAGATGTAGGCTTTGAGTTATGAAGAGGCACTTCAGGAGTTAGGGCTTTGCTTACTGGCACTGAGGAGATTGAGCAGTGGCCTGATTGAGGTTCTCAAGATAAAGAGGAATTATCGGCTGTTTCTACTGGAATGAGAGGACATAAAATTAAGATAAGCACAAGATAAATTAGAGGCGAGGTTAGATTTAAAAAAAACTTTTTACACAGAGGTTTGAGTGTGCAAATCTCTTCCGCAAAGTCTTAGTGAAGCAGAGTGCACATGCACCATTAGAAGGGAATTAGCTGGTTGCTCGAAAAGTGAGATCCTGCAAGGGTATGGGAGTCAGGAGGATAGTGAGATTAGATTAGGTAACTCATAGAGGAAAACAGTGGTGTAGAATTGACGGCCAAATGCCTTGTTACTGTACTATTATTCATACATTCTATGATCATAAGAATATTCTTCCAATAGCAGCTCTGTTGAGGTGCATTCTTGTGATGAAGAATTTACAGATAAACTGAGTGGCTTGTATTGCAGCTCTGTGTACTAGCATCACACTGAAATTAAAGCGTGTAATATTATGGAAAGTTTTCCTGAACGTGTCAACTTTAATTTTATATATCTGCTTTATGCACTGTCGCCAGTACACATTCACACTGTGCATATTTTTACAATTGCACAGGGTCACTACTGCACTATTGAAAAATGAGTGATTCTTCTATTTTTGATTTAGAGAGCGTTGTGCTAGATATCACAAACCATGTTTCTTTATCACAGTAACAACATTTATTTTAATAAACCCACTTGCATGTTTATAAGAATCCTTGCTGGTCTCCCTTTAGAACAATAAGAAATTGGACAGTACAACTCCAATGCAATGATCTAGGGATGACTATACAGGGTGCAGCTTCAGTCACTTTCCTTTGCCTTCCAGACTCGGTGGACACATAGCCTGTGCAAAGCTTGTAATCCTAAACGTTTCTACCCGCCCTTACGTTCCATCGACTATTCCTTAGAGAAAGATCATGGGCAGCCGAATTTCCCTCATTTCCCACTTGGTGAATTCTCAGCTGTAGTTAATTTTGAGTGAAGGCCAGGCACATAATGGAAGGACCTGTGGCACTGGTCTGCTCTCAAACGCCAACTAGCAAACTGAAGAACATCGGTGATGGAGGCAAGGGAGATTTTCAGTTTGTGCCCTTGGCTGAAAAGCAAACCAGACACGTGATTTAGAAAAAATCCTTATAGGGTGTCACCAAGACCAGATCAATTCCGCTTTGGCTGAGAGCTAACTTTAAAGTAACCAAATATGTCTCATTGCAGAGTACAGCTCATGCCTTATGTGGACATGGACAGTGTGAGTTAATTAATAAATTGTACTTATCAACATTCTCCACAGGAATCCAAGACCTGAAATGGAAAGCACCCATTTACCACACATCCTCTACATTGTACCTGTATGTGGATCCTGGCACCTTTTGTATTCTCTTCATCTATAAAAGATTTATAACTTAGGGTAATTTAGATTGGGATTTTATACTCCACCAAGCCTTTCAACAATTACTCTTTGTATCCATAATCTATTCCATTGAAAAAAGTGCCACTTCTTTTTCTCTTTTAACTCTCTCAAAACTGCAGCACTAAAGTCAGGGCTACAAGTTATTTGTCCTATATAATAGTCATAACGATCACAAAATTATACCACGGGAAACACGGTGGCAAAGATTGCTGGAGGTCCAGTGCACTGTGTGTGATTCCCTATAGTTGAGTCCTGATTTTTGGCTGTGCTAAAGAAGGATATGAGGCTTAATGAAGGTAAGCCATTGCCCGATACATGGATGGGAACTGCCTCAGTGTCAGGTGCAATAATTGCAAAGTGTTTCAGTATATCAATACACTGTGCCACAGAGTGGGTGGATGCATGCACACAACCTCCGTTCCCACCCTTTGAGTTCCTAATCTTCACTGTGCCATTAGTAGGAAGCATCAAGCAGAGGTTAGTCACTTCCTCACAGGGTAGGAATCAGCTTCAGCAAGGTCAACTTAAACCACTCACATGCAACTCCTAGCTCTGGCAAAAGTGTAAAGTAAACAAAGAGACCAAGAGAAATTTGACTGCTCATGATCTTCTTCAAAGGAATTGTTGATGGAGCATAGAGTGGGTAGAAAAGTTTAGGATTACAAGCTTTGCACAGGGAATGTGTCCATTGAGTCTAGGACAAAAGAAAGCGAGGCTGCGGGTGATAAAGCATGCTGATTGGTCTTAGCTAATAGGAAATGTAAACCAATAAAAAGCACCAAATGTAAATGAAGCACTATCCTAATAAAAATATTATATCTTTTTTCAAAATTAATTCACTAAGAAGTGAGTAATGTTTCTGAAAAATAAAATTTATAACATAATAAACTGAAGAAAATAACACTTGCCTACAAACTTATTCCTCTCATCTTCTTACACCTGCAACAACTTACCCCATCAAAAGTCTGCCCCTTCCTTACTGATACTTAGTTTGCATTTACTCCTTCCCAGACCTCTCACTCTCACCTGGGCATTTCCTCATGTACCTGTACTGCCCTCCTACCAGTCTGATCTCATGCACTGGCCCTCAGTTAAAAGTTAGGAACACCTTTCGACTTTCTTAAATGTAGTTTGTTTTACAAAATGCTGGAGATTTCAATATCCTTATTGCAAAGGCTGGCTTTCCACCCAGTTAACTTAGGTCTGTCACAGCTCAAAGAAGGCAGCAGGAAATCTAGTGCCAATGATTCCGAATGCAGAAGTCACCTGCATTCTCACTAAGCTGATGCTTACAGCTCCAAGGATAGACTTGATCAGATTCGTGCCAGTCCCTGATTGCTTCAGTAAAGTTAGATGTAGACAGAGAAAAAAACTGGAAAAAATAGATATGGAAAAGAATATGAAGATCAATAGATGGAGATGTATGCATGTTAGTGAGGTGAATATCATGGTAGAAAAAAGTAGAAATAAATAATGGGAGAAACAGAACAATGAGAGACAGCCTGTGATGTAGTCAGCAAAGGGAATGAATTCAGAGCAGACAGAAAGAAAGAGGTACAGTTAGAAAGAGGTTGCAAGCTGTTGGGGATTGCTAGCAGAAGCTGCAGCCACTTCAGGAGCTGAGGCCTCATTGGCAACTGGAGCAGGAGCAAGAACTTGCCTGTGAGTGATAAAAAATATACATGGAGTGACTAAAAGAATAGGGACACAGACAAGTTATTTGATGGAAAAATATTCTAAAAGCTGAATAATTCGCCAGGTGATCAAAGACTTGATATCGTATTATTAGAAAAAACAAGTTGTATATTGGGAAAATTGGTACCTGTGTGTGTGTGTGTGAATATTGGATGAGGATGGGATTAGGCTTGACTCAACAATAAAACCACCTGCTGACAGTCACTGTCCATGCTTACATCTGAATAATGGCTGTTTGGGCAAAGTACCAGAGGGTGGTTCGATTCTTTGGAACTATCCCTTCAGGCACAGAAAGAACTCAAACTAAAATATTTATCGGAAGTGTTGTTTGAGGGCAGGATCTTATCAATGCAATAAATTATGGTAAGGGAAATTTGAGCACTTAAAGACATAAAATAAATCCAACCAAAAGTGAAACAGTAGCTTTATAATATTGATGCTCAGCCAGGGTTGGGTGTGGACTTCAGCCTCAAGCAAAAGGGAATGTGGTTTGCTGAAAAAAACAACTAATGGTTAATAGGGTACAAAGTGGATGAACCTCAGCTCACCCACTGAGAGACAGGGTTTATGCTCATTGTGTATGAGAGCTGGTATTACATGTATTGGCATCACAAATAACAGGCATAAATATTTATTCCAATCACTCAGCCTTGGATTTAGTTCTTTATTTGCTTGAATAACTTCTGCAACTTTCAAAGCTTATCTCAATTGTTCCTGACTTACTAGTTTCAGTTTTGTTCTACCATCAGTTCACTGATGAGCTGTTGATGTTTTGTGGACGGGCGTTGGTAAGGATGGGGGAATTCAGTTTAAAGGCAATGCCAATCACAGCCATCGCCCTACAGACAACTTAAGATCATAAGAAATAGGAGCAGGTGTAGACCATATGCTCCTCACCAACCTCCCCCGTCCACTCCCCGGGCTCCCACCTCAAAGCCTGCTTCACTATTCAATATTATCTTGGTTGATCTTCCGCCCAGTTTTCCGCCTACTCCTGATATCCCTTGATACCCTAAGAGATCAAAAACCCGTCTGTCTCGGCCTTAAATATATTCGATGATGGAGTATCCACAACTCTCTGATGCAGAGAATTCCAAAAATTCACAAGCTACTGAGTGAAGAAATTTCTCCTCATCTCAGTCCTAAATGATCAACCCCTTATCCTGAGGTTGTTGTTCCTTGCCTGTCCAGAGATGAAGATAATATTGTAAAGATTCCACTGTGATATTCTTATTCTGTGATTATTTCCAGTGTTGAATATGACACAGAGCACAGAAATATAACATCAAAAGCAGTTATAGGAACCAAAATAAGAATGTAGATGTAAAAGTGCTTAATGGAATTATTGTAAAAATCCTTTTGTAAGTGCCTTTTCTTAATGTCCTTGAGCTAGTAAGGGGAAGAAAAGTAACCAGAATATCTGCTCTTGATTCTTACCCAGCGACCTGGAACTGGAAAGTACACAAGTGTGGATATTGCTTGAGAATAGGATCAAATTTTGATTGGGATGGCTTACAACCAGTCAAATAACCCATCAACATTCACTAGCCAATTCCACAATCGAAGAATGACTGCTTATGTTTGGTACTGGGGTCAAAATAACTAAGATTTTAAACAGCAGTTATTCAGGGTCCTGCCATTCGCACCTCCTCTTGACAAATCTTTTGCTTCTTTCCTTGACCCATTACCACTTCCTTTGGCCTTGCACCATGATACCCTTTGTCATTTAATCTTTCCTGAACAATGTCCTATCACCAATCTTCCCTTTTGTTCTTCTTCCCATCCTCCCTCTTTCATGCACTCAGGACCTATAACATTTCTAACTTTTCCCAGTTCTGATGAAAGGTCATAAACCTGAAACGTTAACTCTATTTCTCTCTCCACAGCTGCTGCCGGACCTGCTGAATGTTTCCAGCATTTTCTGTTTTTATCCCAAAAAACTAGATTCCAGCATACATTTACATTTTGAAGGGAAATAAACAGGGAGTGCAGGATGGGGGTAAGAGGAGGGTTAATTTATCTCAGAATATTCAGTAGGAGAGTTAGAGACCTTAATAGGCTAGATTGTTTGCGACCTCCAGAATGGTCCTTTCTCATTTCATTCTTTTAGTAAATGATTAAGTTGGAAAACTAAACAAAATCAATCAACATGTTGCTGCTAATTAAGAATATTAACCCTGGAAAAGAAACCCTGTGTAAAGCAATATGGGGTTGGTTACAGTGAAAACATGTAGTAAGTATTGTGTGCTCAATATTTATTGAGCCCCAGCCAATTCACCAATTAAAGTTGTCATTTTAGAAACTTGGTACACTAGACAAGAGCACACCATGGGCTAACCCATGTGCATTGAGTTCTAATTCAAGCTGATTGTTGGAACAGAAAGGAAGGGGTAGGTCATTTGACCCCTCGAGCCTGCTTCAACATAAGGCTGATCTGCACTTCAGCATCATTTGCCCACCTTTTCTCTATATCCTTTGATAACCTTACCTCACAAAAATCTATTGATCTTAGTCCTAACAGCTCCAATTGTTTTCTAGTATCCACAGCCTTTTGGGGACAGAATTACAGATGCCTATCTCCCTTTGTGTGGGAAAGTGCTTCCTGATTTCCTTCCTAAATGACCCATCTCTAATTTTTAAGGTCATGTCACCCTGTTTCTCTGCACCCACCCTATTGAATGCTTTAAACATTTGAAACCCTGACGAGGGTGTATTATAAACTGTTTTGAGTGTGAGCAGTTGAGGAAACAACAGCTGCAACCTCCCGACCACCTGATCCTCTCTCAGGGGCAACGAGTGACTAACTTATCAAATCCGACAGTCATATGGCGTCAAGTCAGGATGTGGTCGGGTCATAGGTGCATTTCATTATAGAAAAGCACTAAAGGAGGCCCTTTGGTCCATTGAGTCTGTGTTGACTCTTTAAATATAAATTTAACAAAAGCTATATTGCAACAGGTGAACAAGTGGTCATTTTGAGATAGGGGTCTCAGCCCTTCAATATTCAACCAGATTGCCCTTTAATGGTGAAGATAAACATTGCAGTTGAAGCTACAAAATTAATTCACTTTTTTGTAACCTCACAATAGAACGGAAAGGTAAATTCCTACTATAATGTGCCATTATGAAGTTGTTTTGCCAGCACCAATGGTGTTTTCATCTGGCAGGGTGAACCTATATAAACGATATGCTGGTGTAATAGGTTTACAGAACCATAGCCTTTGCTTCGTTCTACATTGGCAGCCATGTTGGAAGCAGCAGTGAAACATAGGAATTTGGGGTGGAACTTTAATAGCTAAATATCTTCATCTTCCTTTTTTCCCTCCAAACAAGGAAATATACCTCCAGTTCTGCAACACCACAGTTTCTCTCCCATTAACCGCCTCCCCCACTCTCTCCAAGTTGATTTCTTCCCTGATAACCTATTTCCTCTTCCCTCGATTCCATTTTCACTCAATCCTTGGTTGCTCATTGATTGCCCCCAGCCTTATGGTTTCTGATATTGTAAGTGGCTCCTCTGCTGAGGCACTGGCCGACTTATTCAAAACTGCCATCCTCCTGTTCCTCAACAGATTTCACCAAATTGAACATTAGAGACAGCAAAGTCATTGGGCAGAATTTACTGCCCTCCCCTGAGGGAGTTTGGTGATGGTGGGGGAATTTAATTGGGCAGGTGGGTGGTGGGTGAGAACCCTGACACCTTTCCACCTCTGATCTGGTAATGTGCAGGGTGGCCTTCCCACCCTGCTGCCAACTGAGACCATTAAGTGGGCAATTGATAGTATTCACCCAGCGTCAGGTGGGGGACTTGCAATGAGGGGTTACTCACAGGCTTCCATAGGGTCCCTTGTTCAAAGGCACTCAGTGCCTGATCAAGGGGTGAACCCAAAAATAATGTGGCATCAAGGAGTATGGGTGTTAAGCCCTTGCTGTGGGCTCAATTTTTAACTCCTAGTTGGGAATTCAAGTGAGTGGCATGCCCATCACCAGCGCCAGCAGGCTGCTTCAGCTAATTTTAACAGCTCAGACTCAATAGCAAGCCACTTGCTGACCTCCTGACCAAGCCGCGGCTAGGCAGTCAGCGGGATGCGGCTGTCCAAATAAGGCAGCAGGAGGCTGTTGCTGGGGACTTGGTTTGGGGGGGCGGGGGGGGAGAGAAATCCCCAGCTCAAGGTAAGTGCTCTGGGAGGTGAATCTGGTCAGAGGAGGGTGATGCTCTGGACTGTGGGAGACACAAGGTTTCCTCGTGAGTCCCGTAGGAGCATTCCTGCTTTTCCTGATACACAAGGAAACTGGGGAAAAATATATAAATTCTTACTTTGCTGGCCCCGATTGTTGCTCGGGACAAGGTTAGAATATTGGGAAGGCCACTATTGTTGCCTCACTTCACCTCTGATTAAAATGGCAAATCAGGCCCCACTTATGTCAACGAGGCCTATTCTGCATTGGCTGACCTTGCTACCTGCAATTGGAAATCAGCGGAGTGGAAGTGTCCCGCTCCGTTTTAACTGTAAAAATCGAGCACTGGGTGCCTGAAACCTGGCTGTTCGCACTGTAGTCAAAAGGTATCGGGGGTAGGCAGAACGTGGAGTTGAGGCCACAATCAGATCAGCCATGATCTTATGAATGGCAGAGCAGGCTCGAGGGGCCGAATGGCCTATTCCTGCTCCTAATGTTTGTATTGCCCATCCTCCCAATTCTTACTGACTTTCTATCACCCAATACACTGAATTTAAAATCTTGGTCCTCATCTTCACACCGCTGCACTTCATTTTTTCTCTGTAACATTCTCTGGTTTTATAGTCATAGCCCTCTGCATCTCACATTTTGTGTTTCCTTCCATCCCATTATCTAACCATTAGTGGCACAGTCTTCAGCTGACTTGGGAATTCCCTGCCAGAATTTTCCATTTCTCCACTTCTTTCAACATCTTTGAAACTCTTGCAAAGTCTGATCCTTTGTGACCAAGCTATTGACCACCTGCTTTAACTCACCCTCCCTAGCTTGGATCCTGGTTCTGTATCTGTCTTGTTTCTTTCCTCACCCATCCCCCCCCCCACCCCACCTCTTTCTATAACATACTCCGTTCACAAAAACCACTAGTTAAAGGCACTTTGTTGTTATTGAAGGTTTTAGCCAAACTGTTTTTCAAACTGATTCTCCTCAAATTAACCTACTCTGTTTTTTCGGTGAAAGACTTACATCTGTGAAGAGTTCTTTCTATGAAACTCTATGCTTTCAATCCTGCACCTTAAGTATTGAGGTACTTTCTAGACCATCTGTGTTTTTCACAGTGGAAAGTTTAGAGGTGGGTGTTTTTATTTACCAGTCGAGAATATTTTTGTATTTTTTTAATTTAAGAAATGACTGATTATTCAAAAGGGACTTTTCATAAAAAAAATACAGAAAACATGGGTAACTTTAATGTAATCTTCCGATGGATGAACCCTAACTTGTGCTATCAGGAAGTGTGGGCACTGTGACTGTGTGAAAGACAACATTTTTGCCAAGTTATTAATAGACCATTATTTTAGAAGGGTGTTTTTGAATACTATTTTTCTGTAGGTACAACATCTGGTATTCACACTATACAGCACCAGATAATCAACATCTACAGTACTAACAAATCAGATTTTGTGATGTTTGGTAGGTGTATTACACAAAATCCAGCAATCATATTTATTTGTTTCGCATCTTCACACACACACTTTATTCCCCTTTGGGGAATAGTGGGGAAGTAGTGGAAGGATTAGCAGGCTGATTATCAATCTGTCGAACCACATCATGAATGCTCCTTATGTGGCCAACAAGTCCTGGAGTGGGACTTAAACCCAGACCTTTCGGCTCAGAGGTAGGGGCTGAGCCACAGGAGCTCTATAGCAATCACACTGAACAACATCCAACACGATACATTAATTCTGGATGTTCCCCTAATTTTACTCCTTTTACCTGCTCTGGTTTGCTCCCCATTACTCTATCCAGTTGCGAATCCTCCCTTGTCAGGCTTCTTACATACTGGGTTAGAAAGGAGTCCTATATACATGCTAGGAGCTCCATCCTTTAGCCCCTTTAACTACCTCGCCTAGCCAATTAATTTTGCTATTTGAAATTATTTCTGCAATAATCTTGCAGAATGGGAAAATAATTGGCAAATTGAATTCAACATGGATAAGTATGAGGTAGTACATTTTGTAGGAAGAAAAGGGATGCCACTTATTACTTGGAAGGTACAAGTCTAGGTGGGTAGAAGAACAAAGAGATCTTGGAGAACAAATACATCAGTCACTAAAAGTTGCAGCACAGGTTAGCCAGGCTATAAAAAAGGAAACCAAGCACTAGGCTTTATTCCTAGAGGGATAAAACTGAAAAGTCAGGAAATTATGTTGTATTGGAACTTGGTTAGACCACACTCAGAGTATTGCGTACCGTTCTAGTCATCATATTATAAAAATGACATGAAAGAGCAGGAGAGAGATTTACAAGGATGATACCAGAAATGTATATATCAGGAAAGGATTGACAGGCTTTTTAAGAAATTATTTTATGGGATTTGAGCATCGCTGGCAAGGCCAGCATTTGTTGCCCATCTCTAATTGTCCTTGAGAAGGTGAGCTGCTTTCTTGAATCACTGCAGTCCATGTGCTGTAGGTACATTCACAGTGTTGTTAGGGAGGGAGCTTCAGGATCTTGTCCCAGCAACAGTGAAGGAACGACTATGTAGTTCCAAGTTAGGACGGTGTGTGACTTGGAGAGGAACTTGCAAGTGGTGGTGTTCCCATGCGTCTGCTGACCTTGTCCTTTCAGGTGGTAGAAGTGGCAGGTTTGGAAAGTTCTGTCAGAGGAATATTTATCCTTGTTTGTTTGCCAATAACCCCCTTCCCTCCAACTCTTCCTCGGGTGCTACTCCTTTTTGGGGTTTGGGCAGCAACTCTCCAGTATCTCACTGAGGCGACAATCTACCTCATGTAAACTGAGGCCACAAGTGCTGGCAGACCATCTCAGCCCAGTCCTGTGTGACATACTTCAATCACTATTCAGTGGTGATGAGGCCAATTGTCAGTCCCCAAATGTTATCCCATCTCAGATCACCTCATTCATTTTGGTAACCCAGGATCTTTTCATTAATTGTTTCTTAGCATCCCATTGTACTGTTCCTTTGCTCACGAGGTCACCAAGTCCTTTCCTACTGCAACCACAATGTAATGCTATCAATCTGCCATAAATATATCTGCTGTAATCATTTGCTGTTTAATTGACATCAGAGTTCCTACACAATTAAATATTAAGCAAAATACCAACATTGTAGTTTTAGGCAGTCAGTGGGATAATAGCGAAATATGTATACGATGCTACATATTGTTTTAATGAGGATAAGTTCTTTGAGCCCCATCTCATCAGGGTTGAACTGTTAGGCCATCTTTTACTCTGAGAAATCACACATGTTTATTGATCTGTCCACAGCTTGCCCCTGCTGGGGTCAGAGATACAGGGTTCGACCAAACTGTTCTGAGGGAGTAAAGGGGAGGTGGAAACATTTTTTCATACTCGTGGTTTGTGCCTGTATGATGAAGGTGAGGGCTCACAGTCCTCTCTAACAGACCTATACTTTTCATTTGTCACACAGTGAATGCATCGACTACAATAAACTTAAGCACAGCACAGGTGTTCCTACGCTACCCTGATAATGAATTTTAACCACAGCTTCTGAAGGCACCAATTACTCTATTATTGTAGACTCCATTGCCCACCTGCTGGATGCTTGTGGTCTCTCAAAACACTTTTACATTTACGGGGGCCTTTTCTTCTTGTTTGTGGAGAAGAAGCTCTGCATCACTGGTCTCCTTTTACATCTGGAGGTTTGTGTCGGTCTTTGCAGGTATGCTGCCCCTCCCCCCACACCACCCTCATAATGGAGGTTCAGTGGTATGGATTTAATGGTCATGGTGGTGGCCCGTCCACCAGCTGGAGTGCCAATAGCAACCCCACCGTGGCTGTTCTCCGGCACCCTGACGTGATTAAAAGCCAACCAGGTACCTGCCTGGCCAGCTCTGGGGTTCCTGGTGCTGCAGGGAGGATGTCGCACCTTTGAGAGGTCTTCAGTTCTAGCAGCACCCCCAGGAGCAGTGGCCACTACTGGTACTGCAGGAGGCCCCAGGAGGAGGAACGGCCATGCAGCCTTAGAACCTAGCTAAGGGGCAGGCTTGTTGGGGCCAGTCAGACAGGCCGGGGTGAGGGGGGATCAGTTTAAAGGGCAGGGGATGTCTTCCCACAAGGACAGCCCTTGCCACCAGCAGGTCCCTCAATTGGATACTGGGTGCCCAAGCGGGAGGGACACCCTGCACCCCCCTCCCCCTCTAGGCCATTGGCAAGCCTGCCTTGGTGTACCTGGAGGCTTGCACACATGGCATGGCCCCCCCGCCCCCGTCACTGTTATTCCACTAGCAGTAGTGAACTGAGACCGCTAAGTGATTCTTTATTCATCACTTAAGGGCTTCAATTGGCCTCTGGGCATGAAGGCGGTCCTCGATCCTTCCAGTCCTGGACTTAATTGGGGGGAGTTGGGAAGCTGATGGGCTCTACATTCCCTTCCCCCCCTTACCCCATTTTATGCCCCCCCCAACCCCCAATCTCTCAGCCCACTCCCACCTTCTGCCCAATGTCTGGATTCAGTTCCTCAGACCAACTCTAATGCCAAAAGCAGCTGCCACTTGGCTGGAGAGTCATAAAAGCCACATTTGTATGAGTCTCACATGCCGCAGATTTGCTGTAGGTTCCACTGTTTATATTCAGGAGCTTAGATGGCAGCAGGAGGTCCATGTGTTTGGAGTTGTCTGAATTCCATTAAGGGAAAAGTGTGCATCCAAAAGCTAAAACTCAGCAGTTTGTAACCTGGATTTTGATGTTCTCATTCTTGTGTTTAAATCCCTCCATGGCCTTGCCTCTCCCTATCTCTGTAATCTCCTTCCACCCTACAACCCATTCAACATCTCTATGCTGGCCTTTTGTGCATCATTGATTTTCAGTGCTCTACCATTGGTAGTGAACTCTCACCTGTCTACGCCCTAAACTCTGAAACTGTCTCCCTAAACCTCTTCAGCTCTCTAGCTCTCTCTTCTCCTTGAAGTCGCTGCTTGAAACCTACCTTTTTGACCATGATTTTGGTCTACTTGTGGCTCAGTGTCAAGTTTTGTTTGATAACACTCATGTGAAGTACCTTGGGACATTTTTACTATATTAAATGTGTTACCTAAATGCAAATTTGAGTATTGCTAAGAAAAGAGACATTATTTTGTCGAAGTGTTTCGTCTTTCAACCATCAGGACAATTCGCAAGACTACCAAATGTAAAGGGAACTACAATTTATACTATGTGAGAAGAGAGCGCTGATTGGTTGGCAAGTGGACTTGAATTTCGGTGCCAGTGTGATGTGAGGTATGTAGGCTGCACATCCCAAAAGCTTGCAGATGGTATCAAACAGCATGTTCCTTCCACTGTTTGCAACAGGCAAGGTACAGGCTGTAGTCAACCAGCCTGCAAAACTCAAAACA
Organism: Cetorhinus maximus; assembly: GCF_964194155.1. Classification (NCBI taxonomy): domain Eukaryota; kingdom Metazoa; phylum Chordata; class Chondrichthyes; order Lamniformes; family Cetorhinidae; genus Cetorhinus; species Cetorhinus maximus. The sequence continues at coordinate 2,383,001 of NC_135886.1, read as the reverse complement.
CAGTGTCCAACATTAGATGTGATTCCACGATTGGACAACATTTTCTAAATAATCCTCAGTGTTATGCTGACAACCAATTTGAGACTGTCAGTTGGGCTTGCAGTGTGGCACATTTGCGTGTAGCTACATATATTAATACACAGGGCCCTGTTCTTTGCAGACAGAAAGAACATGTACACACATTGCACCTGTTTCAGCTAAACAAAATAAGTGACAGCCATTCACTGGTTCATTCCTCATGGCAATGCTTTCACCAATCACAGAATCACAGTGCAGAAGAGGTTTCGGCCCATTGAGTCTGCACTGACACGTGAAAAGCACCTGACCTACCTACCTACTCCCATTTACCAGCACTTGGCCCATAGCCTTGAATGTTATGACGTGCCAAGTGCTCGTCCAGGTGCTTTTTAAAGGATGTGAGGCAACCCGCCTCCACCACCCTCCCAGACAGCGCATTCCAGACTGTCACCACCCTCTGGGTAAAAAAGTTTTTCCTCACATCCCCCCTAAACCTCCTGCCCCTCACCTTGAACTTACGTCTCCTCATGACTGACCCTTCAACTAAGGGGAACAGCTGCTCCCTATCCACCCTGTCCATGCCCCTCATAATCTTGTACACCTCGATCAGCTCGCCCCTCAGTCTTCTCTGCTCCAACAAAAACAACCCAAATCTATTCAACCTCTCTTCATAACTTAAATTTTTCATCCCAGGCAACGTCCTGGTGAATCTCCTCTGCACCCCCTCCAGTGCAATCACATCCTTCCTATAATGTGGCGACCAGAACTGCACACAGTACTCCAGCTGTGGCCTCACCAAGGTTCTATACAACTCCAACATGACCTCCCTGCTTTTGTAATCTATGCCTTGATTGATAAAGGCAAGTGTCCCATATGCCTTTTTCACCACCCCACTAACATGCCCCTCCGCCTTCAGAGATCTATAGACACACACGCCAAGGTCCCTTTGTTCCTCAGAACTTCCTAGTGTCATGCCATTCATTAAATACTTCCTTGTCAAATTACTCCTTCCAAAGTGTATCACTTCACACTTTTCAGGGTTAAATTCCATCTGCCACTTATCAGCCCATTTGACCATCCCGTCTATATCTTCCTGTAGCCCAAGACACTCAACCTCACTATTAACCACCCGGCCAATCTTTGTGTCATCCGCAAACCTACTAATTCTACCCCCCACATAGTCATCTATGTTGTTTATATAAATGACTAATAATAGGGGACCCAGCAAAGATCCCTGTGGTAAGCCACTGGACACTGGCTTCCGTTCACTAAAGCATCCTTCTGTCATCACCCTCTGTCTCCTACAACTAAGGCAATTTTGAATCCACCTTATCAAATCAGAGTCAAGTTGCTTGGTTTAAGTGTTCAAACAATGCTTGATAGTTAACTTTCATTCACTATCAACTCTCCATGGCAATGCCCCTACCAATCAGAAACTACTTGTAGTATATTCTGATTGGTAATCAGCACTTTCCTTTCATATAGTATAAATTGTTGTTCCCTTTACACTCAGTGTTCTTGTGAATTGTCCTAATGAGTTCAAGATGAAAAGCTTTGACAAAAAAATCTCCCTTTTCAGCAATACTCAAGTTCTGTACCACCATAGGCTATTTAAATACAAATTGGTGTTGTCTTAAGAGGACACGGAAAGTTATCTTCACAACAGAATTTGGGGCAAATTTCTGTTCTGAATGCCACTCTATGGAAACTGGCTTTAGTTACTGATCAAACTGGCTGAGAAAGAGCAATGTTCCTTTCCTCTGGTGAAGACTTTTAGTCAGATCCCAGATGTGATAAACTAAAAGCATCCGCATATTGTCCTTGTTGTGAATTCTTGTTTTATGCAAGATACTAGCTGGTTTAACTTCACTAAGTATCTTGAATTTCTTTGAAAACTGCTACACCATTTCTGACCTCTTTTTTTTTCTTTAAATTCCTTGAAACCATTGTCCCCTCCAAAATCTCATAGTCATTGGAGCACAGAAGGAGGCTATTTGGCCCATCAAATCCATTCTGGCTTTCTGTGAAGCAATCTCATACCCCTGCTCTATCCCTGTAGCTTCGTAAATTTATCCCCCTCAAAAACCCATCCACTTTCCTTTAGAAATCATTAATCGTCCCTGCTTCCACCATACTCATTGGCAGCAAATTCCAGGTCATTACCACTCGCTGCATAAAAAATTCTTCATCACATTCTCCCTGCATCTCTTGCCCAAAACCTTAAATCTGTGTTCCCTTAGCCCTTATACCATCAGATAATGGTGACAGCTTTGCTTTGTCTATCTTATTTCGAACCATAATAATCCTGTAAACCTCTATCAAATCTCCCATCAATCTCCTTTGCTACAAAGAGAGCAACCCTAACTTTTCCAGGTCAAGAGTTAAAATCACTCATCCCTGGAACCATTCTGGTAAAACCCCTCTGCACCCCAGTTTCCATCTCAGCGTTTGAATCTCTCCAATCAGATTTATGCCCCAACACAGCAGCAAAATGACCTTAATCAAAGCTACAAATGAAATTAACTGTTACTCTGCCTGTAGTTCATTATTCACCCCACCACCTTGACTTCTTCCAGTTTTTGACATAGTTGACGACACCATCACCTCCACTGCCTCTCCTCCATTGTTCAGATTTTTGAGACTGCCATCTTGTATTTCTACTTTAACATATTCAATATTAGTCAATGTATCTCCAGAAATAGCTACTATTTCCAGAGTCCACCAAGGAGCTATCCAAGGCCCTCTTGACTTCCTCTTGGTGACTTCAACTGAAGATGTGGGGTTAGCTTCCACTTGTTTGCTGATGATACTCAGCTCTGCCTCTCCACTCTTGACTCTCTCCATTGGATGTCAGGCATCTAGTCTTGGATGAGCTGCTTTCCCCAGCTAAATATTGGAAAGATTGACCTCAGCCACAAGCTTTGTGTCCTTGCTACCACTTCCATTTCCCTCTTCATCCACTCTTCCAAGTTGAGCAACCTTGTCCTTCTCTTTGATCCTGGACCAAGCTCATAACCCACATTGACTCCATCACAAAACAACCTATTTCCACCTCTGTAACATTATTTACCCAACCTCAGCTCATCAGCTGCTGGAATCTTCGTCCATTGCCTCAAGACTTGACCAATTAATTGTGTTGCTTTCTGTAATCCCCTGCATCTACCATCTTCTGTACATTTCAGCTCACCAAAAACATTGCTGGGTTTACCTTATCCTGCATCAAGTCCCATTGGCCTCTTACCTGACTCTCTCTCTCTCCTAACACCTCCAATTTACAATTCTCATATTTGTACTTGAATTCATTTATACCTTCACCTTTCTTTAACTCTGTAACATAATCCAACCCTACAACCACCACCCCTGATTCCTATTAAAGAGATTGAAAACAATGGGCATTGATATCTGGTTCTCATTTTAGCCAATTCCAATTTGGATTAACCATGTATAAAACAACAGAGTAATTTTATAAGAAGACAAACTCATTGATTCATAGGCACAAAGACTAACTGATGGGACATAGGTTGAATGGGCTCAATTTTTGTCTGGGTGCAGAGGTGTAATTAGGCGCACGAATGGCCACTCTTTGATTTTTTTGGAGGAAATCCAATTTTCCTCCACACTTCCGACACCACACTATTTTCCTCAGGCCATTGTGTGGGTCACGAATGCCTAGCATGCAAAACACACTTGCACCCCATTTTAAATGGGGGATGAAAATTGGATTTCCTGCCGCATACCATTCTCATCTTGTGATGCAGGGTTTGGGAAGCCCATTAAAAATATGAGAGGTTGGAGAGATCATGAAGAAAATGGAAAGCTGATGAGTCAGGAACATTTAATTGGGCTGGCAGATCTGGCTGTGTTTCTTGAAAAAAAAACTCTGCTTCTGAATGTATAAAAAAAAGGGCTGTACTCACTTCCCCTCCACCAATCGACAGGCACTCTGCTTTGAAATGGGAATGGATATCTTTCTGTCACATGAGCTGGAAGCTTTTGTTATGACAGCTGTCCTATTATGAATGCTTGGCACAGCAGGTGATCGTCTTCATCCAAGAACTACGGAAACTTTTACGAGCCGATAATAACAGAATATGTCTTGGTGGCTTCTTATTTGTTTACAAACCTAATAGGCATTTAAAGGATTACAATTTATTTTTCCCTTTTCTTTTAAGTCCAGTATCAATGATAGTGAGTTTGAATTCAGGATTTTCTTAAATTGTTAGAGGTTTAATGGTTTTGCAATGACTTTAAAATAATTCCCATTGCTATTGCATGGCATGTGAGAACTGTACATGATACACACTGGGTGAGTGGTTATGGAGGATACATGGGAGGTATAGAGATGGCATGAGGAATGTGTGGTGTAACAGGGCATAGAAGTGGCATGGGACATGTGAGGTGACCTGCCCTTCACATGTGAGGTTACATGCCCCTATGCCATGGGGATCATACCCCTTTGCTATGGCATAGGGGTGGGTAGGAGGATGAGGGGTGAAGTTTAGGGGACCTTCAACTGATGTTGGGAGCTGGGCTGTTGTGTTGGAAAACTGCGGCAGACCTTCTAACTAGCCTGCCTCTGCACCCACACTTCTCATGCACTCCATCGCTGCTCGCAAAATGCATGTTGCATAGGGCAAGGAAAGGACCTGATCTGCATTGTGGTAAAACTAGTTTCTATAATGAAATGCAATGCAAATACACTTTGTTTGTGATGTCAATGGAATAAAATCTGGCTTTTTAATCTCTGTGCAGTACTTTTTTTTTTAAAGACACAAGCTAACCTGAACTCCAAAATATCCAAATGGGATAGAATCTGGCTATTTCAAGTTAACCCAAAATTTGCCACTTTTATTACATTAGCTTCTGAACTAGTTTCAGGTCTCAGTTCCTGTACATACTCAATATATTACTCATTAACACAATAGTAATATTGACTTGTTACCAGGACGGTATAGTCAGGAAGGTATAGTTCTGACTTTTTAATCTAAACTATGTCTGTTCTGTTTCCATTCAGTTACAGGCTCTTCCCCTGCTGTGGTTCAACAGCTAAAGCTCTTTATATCATCGTGCGATTCTGAACTAAGAGCAGAAAGCAGAGTGTCCAGAGATGTTCTTGAAGACGCATTTAAGGGCAAACTGTAGCTACGTGTATGAGAATATTTTTAATGATTGAATATTTGTAAATGTCTGGCAGAGAGTTGGACACAGGATCACAGTCCTCCCATTCTGCTGAGTTGCTGCTCTTTCACTTGTCCTCAATTCCACATTGCCCTACAGAGATTGATTGGGGACCTCATCATTCTTGGATCAGAGCAACATAGGTGAAAAAAATCTGAGATCTGACTGCTGGAAGTCTCAACTGAAAACCTCGCTTGGCCCGAAACAATGTGGCATGGGAGGGAATCAGACTAGACAAACATTAGACTAGATGCTCTGTCCTGACCAGCAGTCTCATCTCTTCCCAACAACAGCCCCAATATTTTGATGTGGTTGTCTGTGATCTGACTATGAAAACACCATACCTGAATAGAAAACATGAACAAATTCTGTGTACACTCTGTGCCCTAGCACCACCCTACCACACCCGAGCCCAACCCAGGCACCACTCCTTCAAACAGATTTCAAAGTACAGTTACCCCGCCCGCTCTCTTTTAAACTGAAGTTAAAAACAACCTGCAACTCTTGGTCCAGCTTTTGCAAACCTGTGAATCTATTGATTTTTATGAGGCTGTGTTGGATCACTGCATGCTGGATTGAGTAGCTGTTGAGTCTGTGCCAGGCATCATTGTCATCCTAATGGTGGAGTGGGTGAATGCTCAGTTTCTGACACTTGCCATGAAGTTTCTAAGAGAACATCTGTTGCAACTGAACAGATAAAGTGGTTCACCTCTTAACTGTCAAAAATATTGTGTTGCTGGGGATTGCAGAGCTTAGCTGTTTGCTTATTGCTCATTAAAGTTTTGCAAGGACGTTTTTTCCGTACATAATCAGATGTAATTGTGTGGTGTTAATCTTTAAGCAAGTCGAAGAGTGTTTCTCTTTGTTTATTTTTTAAATAATTCTGAATGTTTTTGATTCAAATGTTCTGCCTGTGGATGTTTAATGTAATAATACTATAGTGAAGCGAATGCCTCTCTTTTCCAGATATTTTCCTTTTCTTTCCTGAAGGAAGTGACTGCTATTGGGATGTAAACCTTGGGGATCTATTGGCCATTCTAATGAAGAGTGAGGTTCAATGGGATAATTGACTTTTGAGTCACCATCTCCAAACCTGAACATGCCCTCAGCTATATTTCACACAGTAAGAGGGAGGAGGTGGTCACTGGTTAGTGATCAGGAACACTGGGCCTCATCCAACTGAAGCCCAGGTGGACGTAAAAGATCTCAAGGCAGCATTGAAGATGAGCAGAGAAGTTCTCCCCTGTGTCATCGCCAATATAAATGCAGATTCTTTCTTTTCTTCCCTCCTGGATTGCTGCTGCAATTTGCAATAACCCATTAGATAGATAGATAGATAATTGGTTTACTGAAAAATCAGGCCTATGATAACAAACTTTGCTGCTCTGGTGGAGCTGGGCTAACTTAGCAAAGAGGAGAGATCGGTGACCCAGCTGGTCTGTATGACTCTGTACTAGGCCAGATTATTCTTATAACCATTGGGCTATTGGGAAAGCTTATATCAACGTTAATATCAACACTTGTTATTGCTGAAAATTGGCTATGTGATTGGCACTAATCCGTAATTAATTTTCCATAAACTGCTGGTAAAATATATTTCATGGTGCGTTGCAGCATATGTCACCATCCTGACTTGGAAATATATCGCCGTTCCTTCACTGGCGCTGGGTCAAAATCCTGGAACTCCCTCCCTAACAACACTGCGGGTGTATCTACACCACATGGACTGCAGCGGTTCAAGAAGGCAGCTCACCACCACCTTCTCAAGGGCAGTTAGGGATGGGCAATAAATGCTGGCCTAGCCAGCGACGCCCATATCTCATGAACGAATAAAAAGAAATAAGGTACTGACAGCACAGAGGGTGACTTCTGATAAATAAAGAAAAATGATCAATAAAAATTGGGAGAAATAACAGAAAGAGCAAAGTAATACACCAACAGGTTTTGCAATGCTAGATTCAGATAGGTTAATGTTGATATCCTGTCAGATAAAGCTTGACGTAACAGTGAAACCTTTTGGAACGCAGTTAAGGGACCCCACCCATCAGTGAGAAAAGAGGAAATACGTATTACTTTTAGATCAAAAGGGTTGGGGCTAACTATCAGTTAGTTAAGTTCAAAATCTTTTATAGGCAACAGGAACTTGATGTCAGGTAAAACATCACATCAAAGCTTGGGGGGGTTGGGGTGGTATCAGGTAACTGCAAATCTGAACTCACTGACATTGAGGGAACTGCTCTGCTTTGGACTTTACAGCAATGGATATCATATATCCTGGGCACACAGTGGCAACGTCCATGTGCGGGAATTAATCACACGTTATTTTCTTCCTCCTACTCCATGTGCCTCGAATTCTTTCACCTTCCTTGGTCTGTTTGTCTCTAAATTGCAATCTTTCTGCTGACTGGAGCACTTCCAGAATATGAGGGAAATTGGGAAGGCCCTTGCTTCCCCAGACCATTGCCTGGATCCAAATCACACCACAAATATGGAAGTTGGTTACTATTTTGTGAAGGCAAATGAGTGATGCTGGATGCAAAATAAGCAGAAGATGGATATTAAAGGGATCGGAACTATAAGAATCGTGGCCCTCGGAGACATGGGGCAGGTATAGCGTGCAATGAGATTGGGAAGATTAGGCATTAAGATGATTGGGACTATAGACATGAAGTGGGTGTGTGGTGGCAATTGGTGGAAGGGAATATTTAGCAGACCGTCTGGCATATTAATTTTAGTGTTGAATTATACCCCACTGTTTAAATGTTGTTGTGACCACAAGCAATTTTTAAAAAATATGCCCACTAGATGGCGATGTAATTGGAGTACTTGGACCCTTGATCAACAAATTAATTTCAAAGAGATTATAGACTCGGCAATGGGGCCTATTAATTATTAAACTGGGAAATGACACAGTAATTTGTACATGCAGGATATATTCAGCATTTCCCCGAAGAACGGATACTCAAAACGTTAACAGCAGGTCCTGGATGTGGTGAGAGGTGATAATTATCACCAAGCAACCTCCTCATAAAAGCTCTTCATGTTTCAGTTTAATGTCACTATAGGCAGTTGTTGCAAAATGTATGTAACCTAGTCAAAGGATGTTCAACATGGAAGGGGAATAGTTGGTCAAAATGGCCTGCTGCTCTCCATTGGATGTAATTCCATTTAATTCTATGTACTTTGGCAGCTATGATATATATCATTAGGGAGATCTGTGTATTCAATAACCAGGGAAATACCTCACAGAGTGGCTAGAGAGATGAGTACAACGTTTTCAACATGGGTCTAGCATTGATCAATGACATACTGGTCATATGCAACCATTGACTTCACTAGTACTAGGCAAGCTAATCCAACTACAGATCACTTCCTTATGACTATCCTAATCAAATTTTCTAATCCCAGACAGCCAGCTGACAGAAATAACAGTAACCTAACTATATTGTCTGCAGTGCACAAACACAATGTTACTAGGAAGGAGAGTCAGCCTTGGAGATATCTCTTCCGCTTCCTCATAACAACTCCTTTGCACTAAAGGTTCGATAGTTAAAGACTTGGAAATAAATGGGTGTTAACTTTCCCTTTATGGACAGTTTGCTCTGCATTAATACCAGCCTTAAGATAATGTTGGAAATTGCAGAACTTTTCTGAACACTGAAGAGAAATCAGCACTTTTATGCTGATATGCCCTCAGTAGACTTTCAGAAAGGAAGAAAAAGTGCAGAGCGAAGAGTCTGTAGGATTCCAGAGTTTGGAGTTGAAAGTGCCACACGACCCCAGTGCTATCAAAAATATGAAAGTTCTGATATAAGATCACAGACCTGAAACATTAAACTCTGTTTCCCTCCGTAAATGCCGCCTGACCTGCTGAGTATCCCCAGCATCTTCTGCTTTTATTTATGATTTCCAGCCACCCGCTGTATTTTGGTTTTGTAGTGTTATTACAAATATGTTTCACACGAGCGTAGAATCATAGAAATTTACAGTCCATTTGGCCCATTGTTGTCTGAATTGGCTCTTCTGAAAAAGCAGTTGTGCTTAGTCCCACTGCCCCATATTTTGTCTTTAACCCTGTAAGTTCTTTATCCTCAAGGACCTTGTACAACTCCTTTTTCAATAAAACTGCCGGTTCAGTGGCAGGGATGAATGTACTGTTCCATTCTTGATGGCGTTGAGCTTCTTGAGTGTTTTAACAGCTGTACTCATTCAGATGAGTTGTGGGCATTCCACTCACACTCCCGATTCCTTTGTTGTTTAGCTCCATATATAGGATCCAATTAGATATTTTCAACTCCTTCATCTCTCGTCTCAAAGAATAGATTCCGTTACCCTACTGAACCAGGAATCTACCCATTTCTCTTCTGAATCAATCAAGTCTGCATTCATTATGCTATTTGGAAATTACCTTTACCTAATTGCTCAGCGTTCTTAATTTACTGTGAAGACCTCTAATTCTGAGTATAAATAACTTCCATACCTACCCTGCCAGTTAAGAACTTGACACAAAACATAGAGATACCGCCACCCGCTCCCCCTTCCCTTCTACAACCACAATCGCCCCCCACCCGTCATAAACTCTCCACCAATTGCTCAGTGGGTTGATGCATTATTTCACACGGTACAAGTATTGTAGACCAGGAAGAACTTAAACTTCATCCATGGTTTATGCTGAATAATCAATCTCAACAGTCTGACGTGTGGTCGGGGGAGAGAGGTAGAGTGGGAGGATGCTGTAGGGGCATAAGCGTATTATGTAGGTCTCGGTATTCCTGGAGGAGGATAGAATCAGTCAGTCCTGTCACTGTGATTAACACATGTGAAAAACAAGAATTTAAATTTCTACAGCACAATTCATGTACAGAAGTCAGGGTAAGGCTCAACAATGAAAACCCCCACAGTTGAATAACCTTTTAGTACCTACTTTCCAGGCTTATATGAAGGGTGGTCCTGTGGGTAAGGTATTGCAGAGCCTCTGCTGCCTGTGAATTTACCTCACTTTGAGATGCCACTGTCGGGTGAGGAGGAATAAGAGGTGACGGAAAGACTTCAATCATCTCCCCCCTTTGATTTATTTTTCTCATGAGAACAAGTTTATCTTCTTGTAGTTTAATGACGTAAAGTCAAGTAGCAGCCTTCTTGATCTCCTGTGAGTGGTTTTTGTGAATAGAGTGACTAAAAATGCAAGACTTAGAAGACTTGCCATGTCTAGAGACATATGAGGCAAACAAAGCACATGCTTATGTCTGTCTTCCAGAGCTTGCTTTTCATGGAACAGGTAGTTAGCCTAAAGCCAGAGGCTATAGATTGAGGGGCTCCAGTCCGCATCAAGTTTGGCTGACCAGGAGTTTCTCCCACTCTTACCACCTGCCAGAGGCACATTGGAAGGCTTTGCGGGTTGATACCCAACCTATTTGGCCACATTATGAATGCACCTTCCGTGGTCAACTAGTCCTGGAGTGGGATTCAAACCCATAGCTTTTGGCTTCGAGATTGAGACAGTACCCACCCAATGCACCAAAAGACCTCCCACTGAAAATAAAAGACATACTTCAAATGCAGCCTTATCAATGTTTTACAACATATGTTGTAACTCCATTGACTTTGTAATCTTTTGAATAACTTATGTTCCTAATATTCAATTTGTCTTTGCTCTTGTACAAGATGATAATATTTTTAACATATAGTCCACTAGCACACAGAATCTTCAACCTGATGTACATATAGAACCATAGAGATTATGGCACAGACAGAGGCCATTTTCCCATTGTCATCAAGTTGGCTCTTTGCTGCAGCAATCTAAAACTAATCCCACTGTCCCCAAATCGCTCCTCAGAACTTTTTATCTTCCTCTGTTTAAAATATTTATCCAGTTTTCCCTTTAAAGACACAACCTTCCCTCAACTATTCCCTTCGACAAAGAATTCCATTTTCTAACATTCTTCTACATAATGAAACTTCTTCTAATGTCTCTCCTCATTCTCAATTGAAATCGATGACCTCTTGTCACTGACTCCCCAACCAGAGGAAGTATTCACTCTATAAGCCATCATAATTTTAAAAACTTAATTGAATCTCCTCTTGTCTTCTCTGCTCCAATGGAAATAATCCCAGTATCTTCATTCCTATAATTTATCATCATCGAGCATCACCTGATGAACCTAAGTTCTACACTGTCTTTGGTTTTGATGTCCTTGCTGTGTTGAAAACCGCACACAATAGTCTTACTGTGGCCCAACCAATGTTTTATATAAATTCATCAATACTTCTTTACTCTTATGTTGTATACCTCTATATATAAAATTCAAATTATTATTGACCATTTTTATGGCTTTCTCTACCTGTATTTCTATTTTCTGGGAATTATGTACTGAACTCTTAAATCTCTTGCTTTTAACAAATCTGTGGCAGCTCCCCTTGATTAATCCATGCATTTTTAAATGCTCAATAATTCTATCTTGAGTTAAGGATTTCAAGAGTTTGCCAACACCAATGTTCGATTAACGGTCTGTAATTTCCCTGTTTAGCCTCCTCTTCCCATCTTAAACAAGTGAACCTGGGTTAATTTCCTGTCTCATGGCACAATTTTCATAATTAAGGAAGATTCAAATACGACAGTCAAAGCCTCAACTCTCTGTGACTTCATTCAGTGATACACCATTCACTGTGCAAACATATTTGCTATTTTTAGCAGGAGATCACCCCATTATATATTTTTCAATGTTCAATGCTATTTGTCATTTATCAATGCGTTGCTCAGGGACCATAGATCTCTTTGGACAATATAGGAACATGGAGACATAGGGGAACAGGGGTGGGGTGGGGGGGGGGTGGTGGTGCGGGGGGAGTGCGGGAATAGGCGCCGGTTGCCAGCCTTCCGATTGGCAAACCCGGTCAGGGGGGGCGCCGCCGTTTTATGTGGGCGGGCCAATTAAGGCCTGCCCAGAGTGACATCCGCCAGGAAGTGCTATGTGCTCCCTGTGCGGGCAGGTGTGAGGGGGATTCCCTCAGCTGGGAGTGGGCTCTTTCGCGCACAGGTCTCCCTGAGGCAAAGTGCTGCCTCAGGGAGATCGGCTCCAATTCAAAAGTTGACGGAAAGGTAATAAAAAAATTTCCCTGACGTCCCCTCATGTGACACTGTCACATGAGTTGGGACATGTCCTTAACTTTTATTTAAACATTTGATAAACATTTAAAAGCCCTCATGACACCCCATCCCGCCCGTGGATGAGGCTTCATTCTTTTCCCGAGGCCTGCCTGGGCTCCCGGCCTGCCCGCCAACCCGAAGGTTGGACGGGCAGGTCCATCAATCAAGGTAATTAGTTTCTTAATGGTCTTAATAGGCTGTTGACAGTTCGGCGGGCGCGTATCCGATTCGTCGATGAAAGTCTAAATGACGCGGGGTGACGGCGGGACACATGCTCCTGACGTATCCCCGCGTCATCTGACGCGTCGGCGAGCGGGCCCCGTCCCCACTCGCCGACCAGAAAAACATGCCCATAGGAACAGGAGCAGACCATTTAGCTCCTCAAGCCTGTTCACCAATCAATGAGATCATGTCTACTCTGTAGCCTTAATCTAAATATCCACCTTTAGCCCATATCATTTAATACTTTTGGTGAACAGGAATCTATCAATATCAGATTTAGAATTAGCAATTGAGCTAGCATCTATTGTTTTTTTGTGGAAGATAGTTGCAAATTTCTACCACCCTTTGTGTGTAGAAATGTTACTCAATTTTACTCCTGAAAGGCCCACCTCTAATTTTTAGGCCATGCTCCCTAGTCCTAAATTCCTCAACCAGTGAAAATAGTTTCTATCTACCCTATCAGTTCCTATTAGTAACTTAAAAACTTTGATCAAATCACCATTAATCTTCTAAATTCCAGGGAATACAACCCTCATTTATGTAATATCTCCTTATAATTTAACCCTTGAAGTCTAGCTTTCATTCTAGTAAATCTACAATGTGCTTATATCCTTCCTAAGTTCTGATGCCCCGAACATCGGGTGTGGTTTAACCAGAGTTCTGTATAACTATCGCATGACCTCCAGTTCTTGTAATCTAGTCCCCTAAATATAAAAATTAACATTCTATTAGTTCTTTTAATTATATTCTGAATCTGTCCATGACCTTTTAATAACTTATGTAACAGGAGACCCAAATCTCTTTGGATCTCCGCTGCTCTAACTTTTCACCATTTGGAAAGTACCCTCACAGATCCTACTTGGTTCCAGGTGGATGGCCTCACACTTGCCTATGTTGAAAAACTTTTGCCATAGTTTTGTTCATTCACTTAATCTATCAATTATCCCTTTGCAGTTTTATGCTTCCATCCACACTCCTTAGAATGCTGCCCATCTTTGTGCCATTGGCAAACTAGGATATATGGCTCTCTATCCTATCATCTAAGTCACTAACAAATACAGTGACACCACTAGTCACATCCTACCAGCTTGAGTGCTTGCCCATTATCCTTACTCTCCATCTCCTGCCGGTCAGCTAATCTCCTAATCAATGATTAGTGTGGTTCAAGAAGGTAGCTCACCACCACCTTCTCAAGGGCAACTAGGGATGGGCAACAAATGCTGGCCCAGCCAGCGAAGCCCATGTCCCATGAATGAATTTTTAAAAAATTGTCCAAAATTTTATGAGCTTCCACTTTAGTTAACATTCTCTTATGAGGGGCTTTATCGAATGCTTTCTGGAATTATAAGTAAGATCCATAGATATTTTCCTATCCTCTACTTTATAGTTACCTCTTAAAACATTCAATCAGGTTCATCAGGCATGACCTACCCTTTACAAACTCAAGCTGATCCTCCCTGATCAGCTGAATATTTTCAAGAGTTCAGTCACTCTATCCTTAATTATAGACTCTAGTACTTTCCTGAAAACAGATGTTAGGCTAACTGTCAATAATTTCTAGTTTTCCTTTCTCATCTTTCTTAAATAGCAGAATGACGTGCCATTTCCCATTCTAAAGGAATGATTCTTGAATAGACCAAACCTTGAAAGATTATAGTTAGGACATCTGCAATGTTGTCACCTGCTTCCTTTAAATTCCTAGGATAGAAACCATGTGGTCTTAGGGATTTGTCACTCTTTAGCGCCATTATTTTCTTCATTGCTGCCAATTTGCTTATGTTAATTATGTTAAGTCCCATCTCTGATTCAAAATTAGTTTCATTGGTGTCTGGAATACTATCATCTTCTAATATAAATACCTGATTCAAGGCAATTATTTACATATCACCATTATCAGTTTTTAAGTGGATCACCTCTTGTTTTTCCTAATATAATGGCAAAGAATGTGATTTTAAAAAAATCCCTTTCCTTACACCCATTTTGTAACTTATACTATCTGTTTTGTTATCTTTTGCTGTTCTCTGTAATTCTCCCATTAACCAGGATCTGTGCTTTCTTTTTGCATTTTTGTATGCTTTTCCTTTTCGTTTTATGTTTCCTCTTACCTCTGCTTGGTCATAGCTGATTTTTTTGGCAAGTAGAACTCATGCTCCTTTGGGGTAAAAACAGATTCTGCATCATGTTAAACTGTTTTTTGAACACCTCCTGCTGATCATTTGAAATTTTATCCATTAATAGATTTGCCCAGTTTCCTGTGGACAGTCTATCTCATCCCATTGAAATTGACCTTGCCCAAATCTAGACATATAGTAGCTGTTTCGTGTTTCTTCCTTTCAAACGCGTTGAACTCGCTCATATTGTGATATTAATATCCTCATGACATTCTGCTTTATATATCCATAGAACTATTAGAACTCTTGTGTTATTCATAGAACACAACATTTTACTTTCTGTTCTACTGTTAGTGTTATTGCTAAACATGATGAATTCCAACCCCTGGGCAAGTTGGGCTGTCCAATTATAACTTACATCGTTGATAACCATCATCTGTGTCCTATATTCAGTCAACTGAGTATTCCATTTTAGCAATAAGTCTCCAATGGGAAAATATATCAAATGCTTTGTGAAAATTGAATCAATATGTAAGCCCTGAAATGACCAGTTAGATACTAGTGTCGGAAACTTTCTTAAAAATTAGATAAAGAGCTAAATTTCAGGTGGCATATAGCATTCACACTGCATAATTTCAGAGCCACGTAATATCCAACTTACATCCACCAAAATGCATACATTCTCAAGCATTCACATTTCTTATTCTTTTAATATTGGATTCATACAACTTATTTTCCACCTGGCAACATCTGACGAGCTTTCTGCCACAACCACCCCCCCCAGCAATGCTCTTTGTTTTTTAGCAGCATTTTGGTGCAAAAATGTTATGGAAGGTACTAAAGGGTTGATATATAGGAACTGGATTACACAGGTAGAATTTTACAAAGTCAAGTACAAGTCTTGCAAGCCGACTGCTTAGCTTCCATTTATTTTTAATCATTCTCCTAGATGAATCATCGCTCGAGGGAAGTGAGTTCTATTTTTTTTGGGAGGTTAAAAAGTGACATTTTGTCTTCTGACCAATGCACCCTGATAGAGAATCTTGCACCATCAATCTCAGAGTACATGTCCGGATTGTCCTATGTTACGGTCAACTTTCCTGCAGAGGTTTAAATGGTGATGTTTCATGCCTTTGTCAGCAATGGTTTATGCTGCTTGATGCTAACTGATACCCTTAAGCACTTAGTGCATTGCTAATAAGGATCAACTTTTTTTCAAAAGAGCTGAGAGGTATGTCAAAAATATCAAAGTGGAGCCAATATCCTAGTTGCGGCTGCTAACAGTCTCTTGGATTTTTGGGCTATGTAGAAATCTTCCAGACCACTGATTGAATAGGGTAAGGATACAGCTTTACTTTAGGGAGTGGAGTTTAAAAAAGGAAGGGTTAGCAGGGGGCAACCTTAGGATAAAACAGTGATAAAGAAGGACAGGTAAATGCATTACAAATTAATTAGAAGTTGCTGTGCCCCATCAATATCTCCCAATCTCAATGTTAAGCAGCCAAAAAGTGCCCTACATATAACATGTAATGACATATATGTTGAAAATATAACCTGATTGCATAAAAATTGACAAAATTCTTTACTGACAGCACAGATGATAGATTTTTTCCTACTCTCATTAGTCTGTTCTCACTAGGCTCACCGCCTGTGTCACGAGTTGGCTTTCACCATCAATTAGTCTGCTTCCTGGCTGAGACAGGCTTGCTGATCAAAGGATGCTCAGCTTGACAGCTATAAAAGGTCCATATTAAACCTAGGCAGTGCTCATTCCAAGTCAGGTACAATAGAGAATACCAGAGCCTTTTACCAATACATCTAAAGCGAGTCTGCTCGGACAGCAATGGCTGTAAATTTCACTGAATCGGCAGAGGTAAAGCTCACTTCATATTTCAGTTAGTTGGACTTTGTTGCACAGTCTGTAGAATTATTAAAGCAAAATAAGAGAACTCTTTAGCAATTTTCAACAGCTGCATTTAAATTTGATCACTTTGATTAAGCTCAGAGGAATTAGAAACAAAAGCTTTTGAAAGTGAAGTGTGTTGGTGGTACAGCAAGGTCATGGAACAGTCCAGAGAGGGGCATTTGATAATGTTCTGTCAAAAAAGGTTTTTCATGCAAAATTCCTAATTTTAGCTTCTTGTATTGAGGACAAAGTACCAAGAGTAATGCACTGCAAACAGACCATAACGGCTCTCGAGAAAAGGGGCCCACCATTCCTGTCAAAATAGTTAAGTTAACGTGGTCAATTACAGCACTTTTACCTCTAGGATCTATCTTCAAATCTAGCCCAGAGTAATGGAATGGGAGTTTACTGTCACTGGGGGAGTTGCTGTTATCAGTCTTAATTAAAATTAATTTGGTCAGTCTCCCCACTTCAGGTTGTGGACATAACTTTACAGCATGGTTGTCCTAAATTGAGTATGGTAACCTCGCAGTCTGACCCAGATGTGACCAAGTCTGACCTTGTTCTGTAGTACAGTAGTAGGTGGCAGCCTTTTGAACCAGCATCATTCAGTTGCACCTGATGAATCATATCAGGGCACATAGAACTGTCCTTGTATGCAAAGTTTTGAATAATACTGTTGCCCAACACCTCCTACTTTTACAGGCAGAAACAAAAAAGAAGTGGATTACATGATACCCAAGCTGCCTGCCATCTGTTGTCTAAAGCACTGCTCTTGTGCTTATTTGTACAGTCTCTACAAGGAGCCTGTGCATAAGAATCCATTGAACTGGAGAGCTGTGCCTGTTTCTGCTTCACTTGATTTAGCCCCACAAAAAAGTTCTACATGGGACACATGATTGGCTTGAAGAGGCTAACAGACCAGTGACTTTCAGTTATCCACGTAATATTTGTATAGTCTGATATTTTGGGACTTTCCTCTAAATACAATCATAGTTAGAAAAACAGCAGGATAAACATGTTACAGGTATAGATATCAATCATAAAGAATTTTGATAAACTGGAATTCATTCTGGAAGATCCTTATGACTAAAATTTGGAAATTTATTAGCTGTTAATTACATCGAATATGCAGCAGAGAAACAGGCCATTTGGTCCATTTGATCAATGCTGATGTTTATATTCCACACAAGCTTCCTCTCACCCATCTTCATCGAATCCAATCAGCATAACTTTCCATTTCTTTCTCTTTCATGTGTTTATCTAGCTTCCCTTTGAATATATCGATGCTGTTCACCTCAACTACTCCTTGTGGTAGCTAGTTCCTGATTCTAACCACTCCCTGGGTAAAGAAATTGCTCCTGAACTCCCTGTTAGATTTTTTTTTTCTTCCATGGGCGTCGCTGGCTGGGCCAGAATTTATTTCCCATCCCTAATTGCCCTTGAGAAGGTGATGGTAAGCCACCATCTTGAACCTCTGCAGTCCATCTGGTGTAGGTACATAGTGCTGCTTAGAAGGGCGCTCCAGGATTTTGATCCCATGAAAGTGAAGGAACGGCGATATAGTTCCAGGTCAGGATGGTGTATGGCTTGGAGGGGAACGTACAGGTGGTGGTATTCCCATGCGACCTGCAGCTGCCCTTGTCCTTCTTAGTGACTATCTTATATTCATAGCCCTGAATTTTGGCCTCCATCTTCTCTACATCTGTCAAACCCCTTCATAATCTGAAACCTTTCCACTAGGCCACCCCTCAGCCTTCCCTTTTCCAAAGATCAGTTAGTTTAATGTTTTCTGTTCTAGAGTCAAATCGTTTTTGCACCTTCTCCAATACCTCCAGCCCGAAAGGAGATTCTTCCATCAGTAGTGACAGAACAACAAAAGTAACAACTTGCATTCATATAGTGTCTTTAATGTAGTAAAAGGCCCCTAGGCACTTCACCTGAGTTTGTTATCAAACAAAATTTGACACAGGATTGTAGGGCTGGAGGAGATCACAGAGATAGGGCAGGATGAGTCCATGGAAGGATTTGAAAACAAAGATCAGACTTTTAAAATCAAGATATTACTTAGTTGTGATTAAGAGGAAGCTAGATAAACATGTGAGGGAGAAAGGAATTGAAACTTACGCTAATAGGGTTAGATGAAGAAGAAAGAGGAGGCTTATGTGCAGATTTATAGTGGCCCTAATGTAAAAGTCCACTGGGTATTAGTGGAATAAGTGGATTTCTGAGGCAATGCCGGGATATTGTTTGTTGGTGCTTTAACACTCATTTCATTTTCTTCCCATTTCTTTGGGCCTCCTAGGGCTGCAGGTCATTCCTGGCCTGGGCAGCCAGAGACCCTTACCTGGTCCAATGTTCCTGTTGACTTCACTGCTTGAGGTGCATTAAAAAAAATGCAAAGATATTGTCTTAAGGAGCAATTACTTCACCTTCAAGGGAGAGACTCACTGTTAAGCAATCATGCCTCCTATAGCTATTTTTATCTGGCCAGAGGAATTCTCTTTGGTGGATGTTACCTGACTGATAATTTACAAATCTGGATGGATTGGATCGATCCTAGATATGTGAACCTTTTGCAGAGTGAGTCGGTCCATTGCTACAGGGCAAGGCATAGTTCAACTCAAGAGGTAATTGGGAGCTATTGGTTTAGTTTTAAATCTGTGTTAAGTTTTGATATGCTATTAGCAAACCATCAATTTTAAATAGAAAACATGGTAACCTCATTTAAAAATGAACTTTTCTCTCCTTCCGACCTACACAGATTCAGCAATAAAAGGTTTAATTAGAAATAGAACTGGATGTTTGATTAATACAAAGTCAGTGAGAATTTTTGTATGTTGAGTAGGAAGTAGGCAAAGGCACTTAATAATGAACCATAAGGTGACTGTGTATTAAAGCACTAGTGTGCAGCAGCACAGACTGGCGGCACACAGGTTGGATTCCCCACCATTTCCCTGTTTTCCCATCTGATAGCTGCACTGCTGTCAGCAAGTGTTCAGTAGAGACAAGGTTCTTCCCCACAAAGGCTGCAGGACAATTTAAACGCATCGCTGGGGCAGTCTTGCATGCCCCTTACTAATCGGATCAAGAGGGGCATTATGATGGGTTTAGAAACAGGATGTTACTTGCCATGCTCCTTAAACGTCCCACTTAATCAGAATATCCTGCCCTCAAACTACATTGCTGCAAAAAGCAACATCTTCCAAGCAGGTAACATCATCTGCTTTGCGTGTGTTCCATTCAAAGCTAGGCTGCTGTCCTAAGCACCAACCTGGAATCCATCCATTGAACACATTGCCAATTGAGGCAGATAGCACTCTGGTCCCAGGAGACCAAAATGGAAAATACTACAAAAAGGCACGAATGCTAATAAGTTCTTGATGAAGCTACCACAGTCGATATTCCAGGACAAAAAGAAAACAGAAAGCCTATTAGTAGAACAAGATCACAGAATTACTTAAATACAAGTGTATCCCATAGTGATTTGAGACCACCCACTGAAATGCCTCTTGTACTCTGGAGACATATTTTAAAGTGTGAGAGCTAAGATCATGAGATTTCAAATGGTCTCTGTTTTCTCACTACCCTGAAGTCCATACAAGAGGTGAAATTTAATGCCCTCCCCATGGTGATCAGGAGTCAGGAAGATGGCGAGTGTAGACTCCGATGAAGATGGCGAGTGCAGACTCCTATGAAGATGGCAAGTGTAGACTCCGATGAAGATGGTGAGTGCAGACTCCGATGAAGATGGCGAGTGCAGACCCCGATGAAGATGGCGAGTGTAGACTCCGATGAAGATGGCGAGTGCAGACTCCGATGAAGATGGCGAGTGCAGACTCCGATGAAGATGGCGAGTGCAGACCCCGATGAAGATGGCGAGTGCAGACTCCGATGAAGGTGGTGAGTGCAGACCCCGATGAAGATGGCGAGTGTAGACTCCGATGAAGATGGCGAGTGTAGAATCCGATGAAGATGGCGAGTGCAGACTCCGATGAAGGTGGTGAGTGCAGACCCCGATGGTCTTCCAGCCTTTGCCTTGATTAGCTCTGAGGCAATTAATGTCCGCATAAGGGTCTCATCCTGCAGCTGTTGGTGTTCACCGAGCATTGGGCAGGGGAGGCTCACCATGTGGGAAGCCCAAAAAACAACTCTCTCGGGGTTGCTTGTGGGCTGCCAGTGGGGGTCCCTTACTCAAAGGCAGTCAGTGCCTGATCGAGGGACACAGTACAAGGAAGTCGGTGGTGGGGGGGGTGGGGTGCGCCCACTGATAAGCAGCCCCCTACCCTTGCTGCTGACCACCCCTCCCTCGTGACCCACCACACCACCCTCCCCACATCCCCACCCCATCACTCACCCCTGTGCCTGGGTCCATCGGCAATCCTGGGACCCATATGGGTGTAGTACTGGTAGCAGCCACTGCCTCCCCAGTGGCACTGCTGAGCAATGAAGAGCTTCCAGCCTCTGATTGGCTAGCTGCTCTCGGCAGACAGGATTTCCGCCCCGCCATCCTTCATCCCAGGGAAGGTCCACTGCTGCCCAAATTGCCACTTAAACTGGCGGGCCTTCCTGAAAACAGGAGATGTAGAGCTCTCACCAGCTCTCCAACTGGCAGGCGAGGCCCCTGCCACCCCCATTAAATATTGCCCCAGGAGCCAATACAACTGAATGGTGTCCTGTAACATGTAACATGGTGCGTGAGTAAAGCTTGGCCTGTGAAGAGTATAAAGACTAACTTCAGAGTGAATAATCAATCTACACAATGTATTTTTGTGGAATTAGACATAATTATGGAAGATTCACTTTAATCAATGAATCTTTGAGTGTGACGGTCACTTCAAATTCTGACTGAAGTAGCGCGGCACCACGCGTAGCACTTTTGCCTTTAAGTTAGGAGGTCTTGAATTCACGTCGCACTCCAGAGAGTTGAGCACGGAAGTCTTGGTTGAATACTCCAGTGCTGTACTGTGGGAGTGCTGTACTGTCAGAGGTGCTGTACCTCAGAGGAAATGTTAAACAGAGACCCCAGCTCTTTCAGGTGGATGTAGAGGATGCACTATTTTGAACAAGTGTAACAGAGTTATCCCTGGTGACCTGACCAATAGGTAGCCCTCAATCAACATCACAAAAACAGATTACCTGGTGACATCAAGCAACATCTTGATTTTAAAATTCTCATCCTTGTTTCCAAATCTCTCCATAGCCTCGCCCATCCCTCTCACGATAATCTCCCCCAGTCCCACGACCCTCCAAGATATCTGTGCTCAGCTAATTCTGGCATCTTGAATCCCTGATTTTAATTTCTCCACAATTGGTGGCTGTGCCTTCAGTTGCATATTGCCCAACTCTGGAAAACCCTTCCTACACCTCTCCACCTTTCTACCTTGCTTTCCTGTAAGACATTCCTTCAAACCTTACTCTTTAACCACGCTTTGTGTCATTTGACCTAATATCTCCATATGTGGCTTGGTGTTGGACTTTGCTTTATAATGCTCCTGGGATGTGTCTTGGAGTGTTTTATTACATTAAAGGCATTATATAAATACAAGTGTTGTTGTTGTAAGATATAATTAATTGAATGATTTATGTGGAGATAAGGTACTAGCTCCTCAAAACCGTTTTACTCTAATTTACACTATAATTCTGGCTTCTATATTCTGCAATAATTCTCTAGGTTAATTTAAATTTGCAATCGTGCCAGCTGATGAATTTCACACATTATTTTTCAACTCAAAAATATTCTAGATGGTGTTAATAACAGTGAGTTGCAATATCCCCTTTGGTGGGTTTGTCATGCTATATTGGAGAAGTATCAACTTCCCTTTTAACAGTCTTTTAGAGAAAAAAGATAATTTTTATGAATTTTAACTCTAGCTATGGAATTGCTTTCCCACCCTTTGCCAATTTACGGGTTTAAAACTAGATGGACTCATGGATTCAGCATCAATCACTGTTCATTCCCATAAACAGACCATCATGTGTCTTCCACCATCTGATATTTGCCTTTACCACCCAAAATCTAGTTAAGTTATGTCAGAGATCAGAGCACAAGATCTTGCACATACTGCAGGCCATTCATTGTACTTTCTCCTGTCTTTATGGAAAGTGAAATGGAAAAGACTCTAACACGACGATGAAGGATTGCAAATAAACAAACTGATTTTCTTTTTAAATAAGAGACACAAATAAAAAAAACACATTCTCAGTGCGAATTATCAAATCCGTTGCACCATGAAAAAGAATAAAGATACACCTTTGCTGAAGCCCAGGACAGTTTATAGCTAGTTATTCTTTTCTCTTTGGGTAGCTAATTAACACTTAAATTACCACGGTTACCTGCCTAGTTTCTTACTTGCAGGCTGAAGATGCCTCAAAAATCCTGCTAGTAACACTATATACTAATAAAAATAATACAGGCAATACCTAAAACACTCCAGCATTATTGGCAAATTTATAAGGTCGAGCTATCATTTATAAAGTAATTTTCACAACCTCTGAACAGCCAATTGAGTGCCTTTTGAAGTGTATCCACTGTTGTGATGTAGAAAATATGTTAGTCAATTTGTGCATAGCAAGCTCCCACAAACAGAAATGTGATGATGCTCAGGTAATCTGTTTTGGTTGAGTTGGTTGAGTGAACAATATTGGTCAGGACATTGGCAAAAACTCCCCTGCTGCACTTCAAAATAATGCCATGTGATCTTCTTAACTAAGAGGGAAGACTGGGGTCTCAGTTTAACATCTCATCTGAATGAGAGCACCTCAGACTCCCTCAATAATGCACTGGAATGTCAACCTGAATTTTGTGATCAAGTGTCTACTGTGGGTTTTGAACCCACAGCCTTTGGACTGGAGGTGTGGACTACACCATGCCGTAGCTGGAACTGACAACCCTAGTCAATTTTGATTCTGACCCCCTATCTAATCTAGTGACACTGAGGCCAATTGTTGTGCCTTCGTCACCACCACCACAGAAGTTAGCTCACACAGCACAGCCAAGGGATCAAACTGGGACCATAATCAAATAGATTAGATTCATTGAAGGTATAGCAATGGTGTAGACCTGCAGACCTTAGTAATTAAAAAAAAATGTTCCTAATGAATGAATTGATTCTTTATTGTTTTCCTACAAATGCTCCATGTTCCCTTTAGTTCAATTTCAAGACCTACAACTTCTATAATCTACTTCAGCCAGAAGGGAGGATCAAACTTCATCAAGGTGACAAAATATTTCATTTGCTGGGTGACATGATGAACATCTGTTGCTCATTGTCAGAATGAAATTGTCCCATTTTATGGAGCTCTTATAGCAATCTCTTCCTTTTATGTTCCCACTGCTAACTGAGATTGTAAATGATTACCTCTTCCTAGGTACGGTCCCCTCTCACTTTCAAAATCACCATCAATGTCTGTTCTTCATAGAATTCACCCTGGACTCATCTGTCCTTGTGAACTACTACCCCATCTCCAAGACCCTTGGAAATGTTTCCATCTTGGAGCTCCATATTCACACCTCCACAGCTCCTTGCCAGAATCCCTCCAACATAACTTGTGGAATTTGAATTCAATTAATAAATCTGGAATTATAAAGCTAGTCTCAGTAATGGTGACCATGACAACTCATCAATTGTTGTAAAAACCCATCTGGTTCACTAGTGTCCATTAGGGAAGGAAATCTTCTATCCTTCTCCAGTCTGGCCTTCATGTGACTCCAGAACCACATGAATGTGGTTGACTCTTAACTGCTGTAGGGGTCACTCAGTTCAAGGGGCAATTAGGGCAATAAATGCTGGTCTTGCCAGGGATGCCCACGTCTCATGAAAGAATAAATTTTAAAAAACTTCTTGGCATCAAAGTGTCCTAACCGATGAATGAGATTCTCTGTCACTATAGGACATTATTCCTCTTCATCATTGTCCTGCTCAACCTCTCAGAAGCTTTTGACACAGTCACGATTCTAATTCAATGTTTTCCCTTCATTGCCCAAATTTGTGAGAGTAACACTCTTATCTATCTGCTCATAGCCAACGCGCCATTTAAAACTCTGCTATTCCTAGTCTTTCCTGTACTTGCTCATACCTTTGGTCTCTTTGACCTACATTCTCTAGTGCCTCAAATCTAATATTCTTGTGCTTATGTTTAAATCTCTCCATGGTCTCATCCCTCCCTATCTCTAACTTGTAATCCACACCCCCAAACTTTCTGTTACACTGAATATGGCCTCCTATTGCAACCTGCCCTTCCCTCTGCCCAACACTGGCCTTCATTCCACTCTCAGAATTCCCTCTCTAAAACCTTCCATTTCTCTATCTCCCGGTTCTTCCTTAGGACCTCCCTTAAAAAAACACATCTCCTTGAGCAAAGCTTTTGCAGCTGTTTTTAGTTTCCCCATCTTTGCGTGCCATTCTGGTCGCCACATTACCAGAAGGATATGGAGGCGTTGGAGAGGGTGCAGAGGAGGTTTACCAGGATGCTGCCTGGTCTGGAGGTTACTAGCTATGAGGAGAGGTTGGAGAAACTTGGATTGTTCTCACTAGAGCGATGGAGATTGAGGGGTGACTTGATAGAAGTTTACAAAATTATGAGTAGCATGGACAGAGTAGATAGTCAGATGCTTTTTCCCAGGGTGGAAGAGTCAATTACTAGGGGACATAGATTTAAGGTGAGAGGAGAAAACTTTAGAGGAGATGTGCAGGGCAAGTTTTTTACGCAGAGGGTAGTGAATGTCTGAAATTTGCTGCCAGAGGAGGTGGTGGAAGCAGGTACGATAGTGGTGTTTAAGAGGCAGCTTGACAAATACATGAATAGGATGGGAATAGAGGGATACGGACCCTGGAAGTGCAAAATGTTTTAGTTTGACAGGCAATATGATCGGCGCAGGCTTGGAGGGCCGAAGGGCCTGTTCCTGTGCTGTACTTTTCTTTGTTCTTTGTTCTTCTTTGTTCTTTGGCTTGGCATCCATATTCTCACATCACTCTGAAATTCTGTGAGACATTCTTCCTCATTAAAGAAACTCTATAAAATGCAAATTGCTATTGTTGTTACCTGCCTGCCAACTTTCCCATTAGAAAGCCCATGGACTAGCATATCATCCTGTCAGTGTAATCAAGAAGATAGATGTTGAAGCCTAAAGTTTCCAATGGGTTTCTGTTGGGGTGGTGTCTGGGTGAAAAAGTCCTTCATTGCAGGAGCAGGTGGCTAACAATTTGGGGCTGGATTTATATTATGTTATAGTATGTGGTTTGAAAGATCCTGCACCTCAGGGTCTTAGTGCCTTTATTAGTCCCCTGAATTATATGACCATTTTTGTGTTGATGCACACCCAGAACTACCTTGCATATATACAGAAGTGGTAATAGAAATGAAGCCAAAGACACTCACATGTACTCTGGACTTGCTCCGGCATCTATTGAGCATTCCTTCAGAAGTTGAATTTACTCCCCATAATGTTAGATAATTAGTGTGGATAACTTTGCAGAACGATGTTTCCTTTACATTGACAATGAATCAGTCCCAAGTTCACATTGACGAACAAGTAAGCGAATGGAAGAAACGACTTGTATGGCACCATAACACTTCTCTCCTTCAAAGCATTTCACATGCAATTGGTGGCGAGACTAGAGAAACTGAGTTTGTTCTCCTTTGAGCAGAGAAGGTTAAGGAAGATTTAATAGAGGTGTTCAAAATCACAAAGGGTTTTGATGGAGTAAATAAGAATTAACTGTTCCTGATGGCAGAAGTGTTGGTAATCGGAAGTTTAAGACTTTATTTATAAACTTAAAAGTTATAAAAGTTCACAGTAGGTTGTTGTGAGCTTGAAAGGGTATTGGAAGCGGATTCAATAATAACTTTGAAAGTGAATTGAATAAATATATCAACGGAGAAAATTTGAAGGGCACTGGGTAAAAAACAGAGGTAGGGTATTGATTGGATAGTTCTTTCAAAGACCCAGCACAGACATGATGGGCCAAATGGCCTCCTTTTGTGCTGTAACATTCTTTGATTCTGTGATTGCTTTGGATTTTAATCATTGCTTTCTGCAGGTAAATGAACCAGCTGGTGAATCTGGTGGTGATGGTTGAGGGAACGTTGTTAGCAAAGACACACTGAGAGCTCCCTGCTTGCCTTTGAATATTGCCATGGGACATGTCAGCTCAAGTCTGCATTGCTGGAGATGTTGGGGACTTAATGTTAAACTAAAGACCCTCTGCCTGTTTGACTTTTTTTTTGCAGAAGTATACTTTATTCATAAAATATCTAAAAAATGGTCATTAGAGAAATTGTAATGATATTTAAATTTTCTACATAGATCACATTGCACATGTAACACTTACTGTATGCATTCAATGTGAGTCATACAGCCCAAGGGGTTCTATACAATGCCCAGCCCCTCGGTGCACTGTGGCAGAAAGGTCTTAGACAGCGACCTTTCCCCATTTCGCCTTTGCGGTGGCTGCCCCAAGCTTCAGTGCATCCCTCAGCACGTAGTCCTGGACCTTGGAATGTGCCAGTCTGCAACACTCAGTCGTGGACAACCCTTTGCGCTGGAAGACCAACAGGTTTCAGGCTAACCAAAGAGCGTCTTTCACTGAGTTGCTGATCCTCCAGCTGCAGCTGATGTTTGTCTTGCTGTGTCCCTGGGAACAGCCCGTTGAGCATAAATGTGCTCGGGATGAATCTCAACAAAAACCACTGCATCTCTCTCCAGACCTTCTTAGCAAAGGCACATTCCACAAGGAGGTGGACATTGTTCTCTTCCCTACCACAGCGAGGGCAACGTGCAGAAGCGGTGAGACTCCGGGTGTGTAGGAAGGATCTGACGGGGAGGGGCTTTCTCACCACCAACCAAACTCTGTCTTGGTGCTTGTTGGAAAGTTCTGGCGATGAGGCATTCTGCCAAATGACTTTGAAAGTCTGCTCAGGGAACCATCCCACAGGATCCACCCTCTCCTTTTCCTGCAGGGTCCCTAGGACATTATGTGCTGACCACTGCCTGATGGACTTGTGGTCAAAGGTATTTCTCTTCATAAACTTTTCCATGAGGGACAGGTGGTAAGGCACAGTCCAACTACTTGGAGTGTTCTGTGACAGCATGGCCAGATCTATCCTTTGCAACAGTGGGGACAGGTACAACCTCAGCACGTAGTAACACTTGGTGTTTGCATAGCGAGATGCAGCCACGTACAAAGGTAGCCATCAGGATGAGAGCGATGTTGGGCATGTGTTTTTCCACTTTATCTAGAGGTTTGTACATGGTGTCCCTGTGAACATGGTCCATTTTTAACCTCCAGATAAAGTGGCGGATTGCTTGGGTGATCA
Source organism: Cetorhinus maximus (assembly GCF_964194155.1). NCBI lineage: Eukaryota > Metazoa > Chordata > Chondrichthyes > Lamniformes > Cetorhinidae > Cetorhinus > Cetorhinus maximus. The sequence goes on along the minus strand of NC_135886.1, from coordinate 2,355,100 downwards.
CCACAGCACAGGAGTGAGGAATGGGCCAGACCTGCACCACGTACAGTAACATCGAGATGGCCTCACACCTGATGACCAGGTTCTTACCCACAATGGAGGGAGAGCATCGCTCCCACATGCCCAGTTTTTGGTTGACCATAGCAACTTGCTCCTTCCAGTTTTTAGAGCATGTCCTGGTCACCCTGAACCACATCCCCAGCAACTTCAGGCCGTCTGGCCTGACTGTGAAGAGGACAAAGGATCGGTCAGCCCAGTTCTCAAAGAACATGGCCTCACTCTTGCCGTGATTTACCTTGGCTACCGAGGCCAGTTCAAACTGGCCCCATATGTTCATCAAACTGCGCAGCTACAGCGGGTCCATTGTCCATGTTCAGGGGGGCTTTGGCCTGAGTGCCTCCACTGCCTGAGATCGTCACTCTTCTAATGCCCGAATCCTTCCTGATGGACTCAGCAAAGGGTTCTATACAAACACAAACAGGACAGGGGAGAGAGGGCAGTCCTGCCTGACTCCAGATTTAATTGGAAAGCTTTCTGATTCCCACCCATTGATTGAAACTGTGCTACTGATGTTTGTGTCGAGCAGTTGGATCCAAATATGGATTCCCTCCCTAAAGCCCATTTTGGAGACTACATCCACCATGTAAGTATGCGATACTCTGTCAAAGGCCTTCTCCTGGTCCAGACTGATGAGGCAGGTGTCCACCCCCCTATCCTCTACACAGCCTCACGCTAGTCAGGGATACAATTGCCTATCAGAGATCTTCCTGCAGGGTACAGTGTAAGTCTGGTAAGGGTGGATTGCCAACTCCAGAGCAGACGAACTCATTGGTAATGGCTTTGGACAGAATTTTATAGTCCACATTCAACAGTGAAATGGGCCAATTTCTAATTTCCTCCCTTCCCATGTAAGACCTCCATGATAGAGGATAGGAAGGACTGGGAGGCCGTGCTGTCTGTGGGCTTCACGTCATACAATCCGGCATAAAAGGATTTGCTGATCCTCAAAATGTCGGACTGCGATGACTTTACTGAGCCGTCTTCTTCCTTCAGTCTGCTGACCATAGAGCTCTCTCTGTGTACCTTTCGGAAGAGGAAATGCGAGCATGTCTCATCCCACTCCATGGAGCAGACTCTGTACTGGAAGATGATCTTGGATATCTCCGAGGCAAAGAGCGAGGCTTGCTGGCTCTTCACCTCTTGGAGTTCCTCCTCGACATTGACCCCCATCGAGTGCAGCCGGAGCAGATTCTGCGTGTTTTTCTGGAGACCGGACATTTCTGTTCCTCGCTAACTTTCTAAATACCTTTCAGTATGAGAAACCTCTTGATGTTTTCCTTGATTGCTTCCCACCAGTGTGTCATGGACTCAAAGAGGAGTTTCACGGTTCTCCAACCTTTGTAGTCCCATCTGAGTTCCTCAATATTTTCTGGGGTCAACAGTTTCAAGTTCAACTTCCATGTACCCCTGCCAACCCTCTGGTTTTCCTTCAAATGACAGTCAGCCAGTAGGAGGCAGTGGTCAGAGAAGAACACCGGCTTGGCGTGAATGCTCAGGCACAAACAGGATTTCTATCCTGGAACAAATGGACCCGTTTGGCCGTGACCAGGTGTATCTACGCTGTGCTTCATCTGCAGGGTTGCTGAAGATGTTGTGCAGCTCAGCATCTTTCACTGATTCCGTCAGGAGTCTGGACATGGCGTCCAGTCTGCTGTCGGCCCTGCTGCATCATCCGGCCACATTGATGATGCAGCTGAAGTCACCGCCCAGAATGACCGGCTTGGAAGTCGCCAGCAGCAGTGGGAGCTGTGGAAGGACCGCCAGTCACTCTCGGTTTTGAGCCAGGGCATATACATTAACCAGAGTGGAGCCTTCCTGCACAATACATCTGCTACGAGGAGGTGCTCCCCCACCACCTCCTTAACTTCAGAGATGAAGAAGTTGCCTCCTTGCAGCCATATATTCTGGCCGGAAGAATGTGAGTCATTTCCTCCTGACCAGTTCGATGGCCCATGTGACCACCATCGTGACCATTGCCTATAGGAGCTGAGATGCGGTATCGCACACTCCTGCAGAAATAGCAGGTAAGCTTGACGTTGGCAAGGTAATCCAAGGTTGCGCTATGCAGGTTAATGGACACAATCTTAATTCCAATTTTAAAGCATCTTGTTGCTTACCAGACCTGTGCCTTTGACAGTTCCAGTTCTCTGGTCTGTTCCTACATACCCGTAGTGTTTGCAAACTGTCTCACTTGTGATGGGCTGACGAAACTGTCCTGAACCGCTCTGTTGGAAATGTTCCATCCGAGTGACTTTGGGGGTTCATGCGAGGAGCAAAGTTTGGATTATTCTCTGTTGCAGAAGTCGCTCCCATGCATTCCCCCTCAGGGGCATTGCTGCTTCCAGCTTCCCGGAGTTGGAGGTGTGCCGAGCGCTTCACTGCTCCTAGTTTCCTGGAGCTGGGGTGTGCTGGTCTCTTGTGGAGCTCGGGTGTCTCCTCCTCCAGCTCCCCAGAGCTTTGCCATCACTTCTGGTGCTGCCTTTGTCCTTCTTTGTCTGAAGAGCAGCAGCCCCTGTTGTCTGTGCCAGATGGTAGTCGCCTCTCGCTGCTTGCCTGGGAGGTGGCTTGGTCCCGGCTTGGTCCCTTCTTTTTGGTCTTCTTGACCAGCTACCAATCTCCCGGTTGGTCGTCCTGCTGGTTCTCCTCCATCGACTCGGTCTGCTGAGGAGTGGGAATCTCAGGGGGCAGTGCTGGTGTTTGCAGTCCGCTGCCTAAATATTTTCCTTCCCCTTACCTCTCTCGCTGTTCTCCTTGGTCCCATTCTGTTCGCTGGAGGCCTCGGTGGGTGGAGGTTTGCAAGTCTCCTTGGAGGTGGTCATACTCACTGTTCCATTGGCTCGCCCCTTCTTGGTTTTTTCTGCCTGTGCATAACTAAGACAATGTTTGGGGCAGGTCTTGTAGAGGTGGCCTGTCCCATCACACTGGCTGTAGCACTTAGTCTGCTTGCAGCCCTTCGCCTGATGCCCTTCCTGCTTGCAGCTCTTACAGACGACGGCGCTCCACTTGGACACCACATGACCAGATTTGCTGCAGGAATGACAAATTTTGGCTGCCTGGAACAGACAAGGTAGCCACTGCTTCCCCCGATAGCAAATTTGGATGGAAGGCGGAGGATTGCTCCTTTAATACCATCCATCTTGAGAATCACCTTAACTTGCCATTTACTGGTCCAAATCCCAAAAGGTGTCTTTGACCTCAGTGCAGTTCCCAACCTTGTTGATGTATCTGGTGAGGAAGGTGAGCAAGTTGATGACAGGAACATGGGGTTGTAGAGGCGCACAGTCACCATGTGGTACCATTGCCTGTTTGACTGGATGTAGAGGACCCCATGACACTATTTCAAAGAAGAGCTATAATCCTTGTATGTCTTGGGTAAATCAGTTCGTGAGTCAACTGAACTCTAACCGCTCACCTTCCTATGTTCTCCTCAATTGCTGCTTGCAATCAATAATGGGGAGAGACTGATGTAAGAATAAGCAGTGATGGTTTATAGAGACATAATGCAGAGCACCAGGTCATATGTGCTCACTCAGAAACCTCCAGAACTAGACATACAGTTCCCAGCTGCCCGCGCTGTAGAGTGATTCGTCAGTGCTGTCACATGATCAGTACACTTGAATTCTCTTAAAGGAACAGGGTACCTCATTTTGCCACAGATCCCAGCTTCCGGGCCAAGACTTATTCCCCAATCACCAACAAAAAATCAAAATATCTGATCATTAGCACATTGCTGTTTGTGGGAGTCTGCTGAGCTCCCATTGGCTGTCGCGTTTCCTACATTGCTACAGTGACTACATTTCAAAAAGTACTTAATTGGCTGTAATGGGTTTTGAGACATCCGGTGGTTGTGAAAAGCGCTGTATAAATGCAAGCCTTCCGTTTCTTTTTGAATCACTGGAACAGGCAGATGGAACTTCGGTGTAATGTCACCTGGAGAATTTGGTGTTGCCAGGGTTGCCCTGGAGTGTCCAGGAATTAAACATGAGTCCCCTGAATATTGTTGTGAGCAGCTCAGGGGAACATTTGTCAGTGCATTTAAAAAGCGGTGCATTGTTTCAATGTGGGCGTTTGTTTATTCGTTATAAAAACATTGGCGCCTGAATTTTTCGGTCGATGGGCCTGGGAGTGGACGGGAAATGGACCATGGGCCACGGACGGACCCCTATGATGACCCCGATAATGACCCTGACCCCAATTGATGGCCAGCCAGTGTGGAGCGCAAGCTGAAACACTCAGAGCTGCCAGGGTTGGGACAGGAAGAGGGCGGGCGCCAATGTAACCGAGGGTGGTGAGTGAGCGCTTCGACAGAGCCCCCTGAAGGCAGACGGCTGTCCCAGGGATCTGCAGACCTCCACAGGATAAAGGAAATGACAAAAATGCTGCAAAATATGTCCATGCAGCACAATAAAGCACCTGAAAGCGTACCTCATAAAAAAACCAGCCCCCGGATATCTCTCTTTATTTTATTTCCCCGTGGGGATTTCATTCTGCCCTGGATCAAGGTTTGAGCAAAATTGTAAATGCCGCCTGGGAGAATGGCCCATCCGCCAACCATAAACGTGGACGGAAAATTGTTGTTGATTGCATTGTTAATGGGCTTAATTTCCCACTTAATAGTCGGCGGGCACGCTTCCAACTGCCGTGTGCGCCCACTGAGCGAAATAGTGCGCAGTGACGTTGAGACGCTCGCCCAACGTCGTCTCGCTCTATTTCACGTCCGTTCGGGTCGGGCGCGCATCCGCCCACAGGATGTAAAATTCCGGCCTGGAATTGTGAAGGAAGGCTGTTTGACTGGGTGGGGCGTTTGGAGGTGAGAGGTCATGTGGTAAAACCTCCAGGAATAAGTCCGGCTAGCGTTAGCAACCCTAGTAGGATGGCACTTGCCAAAATGCGGCGTTCCCTCAATACTGTGGCGAAGCATCAGCCTGGAATCTGCGCTGGAATCCTGGAGTAGGAATCCTGAGCCTACAACCCTTTGACCCAGTGCCACCAACTGAGCCAACCTGGTGACCGGATTGGAGGGAAGGGGTCTGAAGAATAATCCTGAGATTCAGCAACCTGACTGAAAACTAATGAGTCTTTTCGCTCTGCAACTGGCAGAGTCGAGTGGCACAAGACTTGAATCTGTGACTTCCTGCTTCTGAAATACATATAATCTTTGTAGCAAGTTAGGCTAGCAAATCACAGATTTAAAAGGACAGGATGTGCCAATGTTGTAGCTTCAGCAGGCTGCAGGCTTTGGATAAGGGCAACAGCTTTTAGTCTGTGCAATATTATCACACTGGTATTTTTTTCACCTCCTAACTGTGTAGGGAACAGAGAGGAAAAAATAAGTATGACCACAGTGGCAGTCTACCAGCAGTTAATAGTGCCAGCAGGAAGCTAAAGAAAACCACACAGATCCTCAAAACAATATAAAACAATAAATAAAGTTCTTAAATCAGTTCATAAAGCAGTGGACTGGTTTGCAATGTTATTGAAAGCCTGTTATTAACCCTTGCTCAGTCAACAACAAAAACTTGTATTTATAGCAGTGCCTAATGCCGTTGCCCTAAGGTGCTTCACTGGAGCGTTAACAACCAAAATTTGATGCCAAGCTTATCTAAAAAGATTTCAATATGGGAAACCAATAGCCTGGTCAAAAAAGATAGGTTTCGTGGAGGGTCCTGATGGAGGAGAAAAAGGCAGAAAAGTCTAGGAAGCGAACTTCAGACCTTGGAGCCTAAATATGCTGAAGGCGAATAGCCACTGCATTGTTCATTCTAGAGATAAGGGTGCAAGGAGTGATCCTGCAGTCGTTAAGACATATGGATCAGCAAGAATGCAAGCTTTTATCTGGGCCAGCTCTCCGAGCGAAAGCGGTTTCAGTGTAAAAACAAACCACCCATTAATTTTTCCAATGTTCTTTTTTTCCTCTCCCATAAGTCTATTTGTTTTGCACCATCCTCCCACAACAGGTGACAAGCTCCCAGACTTCATCCAAGGTAAAATGTGCTGGACCTGTTTGCCTTTACAGCCATCAATCAATCTCACGGTCAGTTCAGAAGGGAAATGAATGAACGTTGCTAAACTATGGAAATTAGGCAGATATGACAGCCTTTTTCAAATGTCATATTGCAATAATCTTCTGACACTAAGAGTGTCTTGTGGCCTAAGTTGAACTTGGTAGTACCAGGATGTAAATATAGTCACCCAGGTGGCTATCGGGCACATCAAGAGTTTTCAAACGATGGACTTGATGCTGCCTTTTATTGATGTGGTAGAATAAATTAATCCTGGTGTTGATGGGTTTTGGCAAATGATTCAAAATACGTTTTGATCTGAGAGAGAGAGAAAGCAAAAAACGGAACAGAGCACATCCACAGTGAACTTAGTGAAAGTTTCTGTGAGTTCACTACACACTTGGAGTTAGGGGTGAATGTATTGGAAGTGTGAGATGTCAGACAGCTGAGTATGTCTGTGAAAGATCGTGCCTCAGACACAGAAATGGTGAGTAATCAGACACTAAAGATAAGTGCTGCTGAATTCGGAGAAATGCTTACAGGCTAGGATAATGGAATGGTTGCTGCAATTTGCCACTGGAATAAATTAGAAGTAATTTTCTGTATTTCCTAATCATCTTGCAGTGTATTTGTTTCATTTTTTGAGTTTAGCCAAGTACTTGTCAAGAGGGCAGGAATAACCTACAAATTTAATCTTTAATTATAATAAAATTGATGTTAATTTTGTTCTTTCCTGCACCCGAGGTGTACAATTATAATGTTCAGTTTTCAGTAGACATTTTAAAAAGACATATAAATAAAAGTTAAATTTCTTAGAAAATGCCAGACTATTTTTACCCCTTTGAGTTTTTTTTATTTCTATAAACATCAAGGCATTTAAACATTCATGGACCATTAAGCCTTAATCATCTTTCTTCCATATTCTGCCACAGACATAACATTTTGTCTGCATATTGTTCCATTTCTTTTTTCCTTTGAATAACTTGGGATTTTTTGAGGCAGCTACAGTAAAGCTACCCTTGCATTAGCAACCATAGCCCCATTCAGTCCTCTTGGTGCTTTGAGTTCAGGTTGGGATTTTTCCAGCCTTAGCTCGGTGGAAGCGTCTTGCCTTGGAGACAGAACATTGTGGGTTTAAACCCCACTCCAGGGACTCGAGCACATAATCCAGGCTGGTAGTTCAGTTTGGTACTGAGGGAGTGCTGCACTTGTCAGACATTAAACCGAGGCCCCTTTGCCCTTTCAGGTGGACACAAGAGATCAGGTGAGTTCTTGGCCAACATATATACCTTAACCAGAAGTATGAAAACAGAAGCTTAGGTTATCCATCTCATTGCTGTTTGGGTACCTAGCTGCTGTGTTTCCTACATTATAACAGTGGCTACCATTTAAAAGTACTTAATTGGCTGTAATGTGTTGATGTCCTGAGGTTGTGAAAGGCTCTATAGAAATGCAAGGTCCTTCTTTTTTCCTTTATTTTGGGAAATTCATGTGCATTGAACCCTGTGTAAACACTGAGAAGATTATCCCAATTGCTACTATTACATTGTTCCTAGATCAAACCTCATAGAATACTTTGTCAGAAGCTGACTGTTGCGTGATTTATAAGGAGGTCGACACATCTGTATAATTTTTATAATGGCTAAATTGATCTTAAAAGGGCCCCAGGAAAGTTACAGCTCTGAAGAAGAGTCATTCGGACTCGAAACGTTAACTGTTTGTCTCTCCACAGATGCTGTCAGACCTGCTAAGTTTTTCCAGCATTTTCTGTTTTTATTTCATATTTCCAGCATCCGCATTATTTTGCTTTTATTCCAGGGAAGCTGTAATGTAAAGAGAGCAAACTTTCTAGTTTATCAAAAGATGCTAGAATGAGCTTGAGATGTGTGAGTGTATACATGCAGGCTTAAGTCTACTTTTGAAAAACTGCAACACTTTAACCTGTCTCTTTCTGAACTTGCTGCACTCCGTTCTCTTAGGTCCAACCCTGACTTTGTTATCAAACCTGCCGACAAGGGTGGTGCTGTTGTTGTCTGGCGCACTGACCTCTACCTCGCAGAGGCTGAGCACCAACTCTCAAACACTTCTTCCTATCTCCCCCTGGACCATGACCCCATTACTGAAAAACAAGCCATTGTTTCCAGAACTGTCACTGACCTCTTCTCCTCTGGAGATCTTCCCTCCACAGCTTCCAACCTCACAGTCTCCCAACCTCGGACAGCCCGCTTCTACCTCCTCCCCAAAATCCACAAACAGGGCCGGCAGACCAATTGTGTCAGTCTGTTCCTGCCCCATGGAACTCTTCCTTCCTATCTTGACTCGTTCTCTCTCCCTTTGTCCAGTCTCTCCCCACCCACATCCACAATTCCTGTGATGCCCTACGTCATATCATCAATTTCCAGTTCCCTGGCCCTAACCACCTCCCCTTCACCATGGACACCCAATCCCTCTACATCTCCACCCCCCAGCAGGACGGTCTGAGGGCTCTCAGCTTCTTCCTTGAACAGAGGTCCGAATAATCACCATCCACCACCACTCTCCTCTGTCTGGCTGAACTTGTTCTCTCACTGAACAATTTCTCCTTAAACTCATCTCACTTCCTCCAAATAAAAACTATGGCTATGGGTACCCGCATGGGCCCCAGTTATGCCTGTCTCTTTATGGGGTATGTGGAACATTCCTTGTTTTTCTTGACTTTCGGTGTCGTTTCATGTTCTCATCGGGACCTGCCACCACCAAACACATCTTCCCCTCACCCTCACCCCTGCCCCCCCGCCCCCCCCGTCAGCATTCCATAGGAACTGTTCCCTCCGGGACACTCCGGTCCACTCCTCCATCACCCCCAACACCTCATCCACTTCCCACGGCACCTTCCCATGCAATCGCAGAAGGTGCAACACCTGCCCCTTTAGCTCCTCCCTACTCACCATCCAAGGGCCCAAACACACCTTTCAAGTGAAGCAGTGCTTCACTTGCACTTCCCTCAATTTGGTCTACTGCATTCGCTGCTCCCAATGCGGTTTCCTCTGCATTGGAGAGACCAAATGCAGACTGGGTGACCGCTTTGCAGAACACCTTCGGTCTGTCCGCAAGCATGACCCAGGCCTCCCTGTCGCTTGCCATTTCAACACACCACCCTGTTCTCATGCCCACATGTCCGTCCTTGGCTTGCTGCATTGTTCCAGTGAAGCTCAACGCAAACTGGAGGAACAGCACCTCATCTTCCGACTAGGCACTTTACAGCCTTCCAGACTGAATATCGAGTTCAATAACTTCGACCATGAACTCTCTCCTCTATCTTCACCCCTTTTTTAATCTCCCCTTTTTTCTACATGCATTTTTATTTCTTATCCGCTTATTTTTATTTTTATTCATTTATTCATGGTTTTATTCCCTTTTTATCCCCCCGTCTATCCCATTTTCTATACTTTTTCCCCCCCCACTGCCCCCTTCCCCCCCACCCCATTCCCTACAGGGCCGTCTGTTACTTGTTCCATGTTATTCTTTCACACAATGCTACCCTTGTTTTGCTATTATCACATTCTGCTTTCTTACCTTTATGCCACTATCAGCACATTTTTTAGCCCTTACCGCTACCATTAACACTCCCTTTGTCCTTTTGTTCATGACATCTTTGCCAATCTCTCCTTTGTCCCCTCCTATCGCTGGTCTTCTATCCAGCTCCACCACCCTCACCCCCCTTAAACAGTATATATTTCATCACATTTCCTTCTCTTTAGCTCTGAAGAAGAGTCATACGGACTCGAAACGTTAACTCTGTTTCTCTCTACACAGATGCTGCCAGACCTGCTGAATTTTTCCAACATTTTCTGTTTTTGTTACATTTTAAGTGTCACCTTGTCAAAGTAAAACTTTAGACAATCAAGTTCTCAATTATTTCAAATTTATCTATTTTGTTCACTTTCAGTGAACGACAGTGTTGAAATGGATGAGTGTTGTTTGGAATCAAATCTCAAGTTCTATACTGATTAGATTGATTTTGGACCTGACCAACAAATGAATGTCACCGTAAGGCCCTCATTAAAAACATTAAGTTGCTAAAAGTAGTGGCAAGTAGCAACTTTTTTCCAGGTATTTTTGTTTAACTGGTACTGACTGCACCATTAACTGATGAGAGTGACTGTGCTTACCATATAAGAGAAGTAAAGTCACATCAGGAGATACAGTTGCATTGAACTGTGCAATTTAATTGGGCTTTTTCAGGTTTTTGGGCATGTTAACTCCACCATTTAAGCTCTCTTGAAGGTGACACTTGGTCTCATTAGGCATTCAGGAGTGGAAAATCCTCAATCCTTCCTGCACATTCCTGCCATAACTCCAGTGGGAGTGGGACTCAAGGGTTACAGATTAGCCCCGAGTCTCAATGTGCCAAAGTCCACTCTCCACTGAAAGTTTCCTCTGGCCAAAGTTGGGGGCAGATTCTCCGCTCATTCCAAAGAAGGCAATTGGCATAAGTGTATGTGTGAATGGATATGAGTCACAGTCACCTGGCAACATCCTACAATCCCTTGTCTGACTACAGTGAAGACTGCCAGGCTGCACACTTGGCGAAGGCCTCTCTCGTCATGGTTAAAATCCCAGTGGCAGTAGGAAAGGGCCCTCAAGTGGTGAATAATTGGCTACTTAAGGGCCTCAATTGACCCACAGGCACACAGGCCTCCCAATGTCTCCCCTGCCACTGGTAAAATTACGATGAGGGCGGGTGGGTAGGTAGCAGGAATGGTACCTATGGCATGCTGCCCAATTTTATGCAAAACTGCAGTTGGGAGATACAAAATCCAGCTTTATTGATATAAAAACCCACTCAAAGTATAAAATAAATCTGAGAAAGGAGGAAATTGTTTAGATATAGTCAATGGTATGGAATTGTGAGCCAGTGAGAGTCACTATCAATTTCTTAACGCCTCATTACATGGCAACAACTGAAGAAAGACAATTGTGAGATAATAGGCATTGGTACTGGAGGGTGACATAAATGTAGATATTAGATGGATGCCCAAACATGAAGAAAAGGGGTTTGAAGGAATATGGGCACCGGATGGGTAAATGTGATTAGAACTATATTGCTGAGGTGAAGGTAATTTCATCATGAATGAATTGGACTGAATGGCCTTTTTCCATGTTGTAACTTCTACATATTGGAAGTGTCACATGTCTCCCAATCGTTGCCTCAATCTGAGACGAGAGGGGAAAAGGAGAAGAAAACCTAGGAATATTTCAAGGGAAATTTAAACCTTATGCTTCTCAGAATAATCATTCCTTTACAACTTTATGATAAGCAGTGTTTTCCTGCAAGATCTGGTGGCCTTTATACCCAGACACTGAGAACAAATTTTATTGGGAACATATTGACTATTCTGAAGAAAGTAGAGCACCTGAAAAAATATATTGAGGGTATTTTAAAATTGGGATGAGGGTTAAGATACTGGATAGTGAGTTAAAAGTGTTGATTTTTGGCATCATGGAAAGGGAAATAAAGATGGGATTAGGAGAAGACAGATAGAAGGAGATAGAAAGAAAAGGTAAAATAAAACTAGTTCTTATTAATGTCTTCAACAATAATTAAAATTTGAAGGAATGAGACTCCACGCTAGGAAAAGTTAATTTTCAGTGCCAGAAAGGTTATTTGTTAGTAATTAAGACTTATCAAAGCATTAAAAACATACGTACACATGAATGGACAATCCCTAACTTTTTCTGATGTGTTTAGCGGGTATACATCACATAATTAATGCAAATTCATACCCTTCCGTGTATGTGATGGCAAATATTGGAGGAAGACAACTTAGACAACAACTTCCTGATTTTCATGTTTGTCTGTGCATATGTGCGGATGCTGGAAGCTGTTGTCCAATTCACTCTTTAATAATCATGAGCAGTGATGGCCTCACTGTTTTTCTACCACAAAATCTATTGATGCTATTGAACTTTATCACCAAGAAATTAATTGGCAATTTGCCATAAGAAAAAAAGTCACTGGACATGTTATCACAAGCCATATATATGTACAAGATATAAATTATGCTCGGATTTCCATTTTGATTTACTGCAAGTCTTCCTGCTGCAATTTCAATGACAACAAATAAGCTCAAATTGTCCCACAGATATTCCAGTGATGCACTACCAGATGAAATTGCTTCCTCAGCCAAACTCATTTTCTTTCTTCAATGTATTTTTAAGTGAGTATATAAACATGACTAGGAGTCACCGCTGTACAGGGTCGGAAGTCTCTGAGACCCAAGATGTTGCAGGAAAAGAAATTGCCGGTGTAACATTTGCACACTCTCCCTTGCCTGTCTGAGCAAGATGGACCATTTACTGTCTCTCCTTCTTCTTGGGTTTCCTGCCTAGAGGCAAGTCTGACCCACAGTGTCACCCTCTCCACCATGGGTAGGGCAAGGAGGCAGGTCTATAATCCACCCCATGCTTTTGGCACCGATCTGATCCACACTGGCTGTCCAGTCAACTGACCCCCGCAAGGAATCCGAGTTGCTGTGGCAACATACGCTTTTACATGCATGTTGGAGCTATGTTTAGTGATGGTAGAGGCTCCAATTTCTTTCCATCACATGGCTGACCAGGAATCTCCTGCTTTTATCATCTCCCACTGAGGTATGTTGGAAGGATTTATAAGTTGATACACAACTTGTTTGGCCAATTTACAAACACACCTTCCTTGGCCATCAAGTAATGGACTTGGACTTGAACCCAGAGCTTTTGGCTCAAAAGCAGGGACGCTACCCCCGTCGCACCTTCCAAACCCACAAGCGCTACCATCTAGAAGGACAAGAGCAATAGAGACATGGAAACACCACCATCTGCAAGTTCCCTGCCAAGCCACACACCATCCTGACTTCGAAATATATCGCCATTCCTTCACTGTCGCTGGGTCAAAATCCTGGAACTCCCTCCCTAACAGCACTGTGGGTGTACCTACACCACATGGATTGCAGTGGTTCAAGAAGGCAGCTCACCACCACCTTCTCAAGGGCAATTAGGGCTAGGCAATAAATGCTGGCTTAGCCAGTGATGCTCAAGTCCCATAAAAATTAATAAAATAAAAAAGACCTCCTACCATTTAGTGTATATGTACAGAAAATGCTGAAAATAGTCAACAGGTCTGGAGGCATCTGTGGAGAAAGAAATAGAATGTTTCACATCTCTGACCGTTTATCAGAACTTCCTGATGAAAGATCACCGGCCTGAAATGTAACTCTGTTGCTCTCTGCACAGATGCTGCCAGACCTGCTGAATGTTTCCTTCATTTTCTGCTATATTTCAGATTTTTATTATCCATGGCATTTTGCTTTTTGTATTTGTATTTTTGTACTGACAATTTAGTGGTGAGTTATTGATAATTCTATCCTATGGACTCATGCCCATGCAACTGGATGTACTGCAGCAACTCGAGCTAATTTTCTTTTATATATTGGTTCATGGCATGTTGGCATTGCTAGCAAGGCCAACATATGTTGCCCGTTCCTAATTGCCCTTGAGAAGGTGGTGCTGAGCTCCCTTCTTGAATCGCGTCAGTTTATGTGGTGTAGGTACATGCACAGTGCTGTTAGGGAGGGAGTTCAAGGATTTTGATCCAGCGACAATGAAGGAACGGCGATATAGTTCCAAGTCAGGATGGTGCATGACGTGGAGGGGAACTTGCAGGTGCTAGTGTTCCCATGTGTCTCCTGCACTTGTCCTTCTAGGTGGTGAAAATCATGCGTTTGGAAGGTGGTGTTAAATGAGCCTTGGCGAGTTGCTACGTCTTATAGATGGTACACACTGCTGCCATTGTGCGCTGGTGGTACAGGGAGTGAATGTTTAAGGTGGTGGATGGGGTGCTGATCAAATGAGCTGCTTTGTCCAGTTTAACTTGGGACACTTATCTATATACACCAAGGAGCTGAGTCTTTCATCCATTTACTCTGATTGGAATTTAAACCTGGGTCCCAGAGTTTAAAGCTCACTCACTGCACCTGCCAATCCCCTTCAGATTTTCTTTTAGCCAAGTTTCCAGTTCAACACTACACAACAACTACCAACAGGAAACTATGAGGTCTGATGAATTGTTCCAGGGACGTTTCATCTAACATCAGGGCAGTGTGTCCACATTATGCTTCCTCCTTCCGCAGATAAATCCCTGCAGTATCGGCTACACAATTCACAAAATATCACCTATCTTGTGTTTTTATCCTCAGTTGACACATTTGGGAAGAAAGCATTTACGGTCAGATAATACAATGTATGAAAATGCAGCTGAATCATAAATTCTGTGAGGGTTTATTTGAATTTAGACCTTTTGAAATTTTACTGACTTAATATTGGCAGTGATTCAGAACAGTGAGTTTACTGTATGTCTGTAAACAGGGGAAACTGTATTCAATAACATCTAGAATAAGGTCTAAGTGTTTTATAATCATGACGTTAAAGACTAAAAAATCTCAGCTGAGCTAGTGATGGGGCACTGCACTTGGTCTTATTATTCCTATGATTTTAAGTCCTTCTTCTGTTCGGTGTGCAGTGACCTTACTGAAAATGCATGTACGTGGATATTGGGTGAGGATGTGATTGGGCTGGATGACCCCATCTCTGTCCCTGCAGTTTAACTTCCACTGCTAACACCCACTGTCCAGGATCATATGAAGAACGGCCTTTGGGGTGAAATGCCAGTGTAGTGCCTGAATGTGAATTGTTCCCTGCAGCAAAACGATACCTGGGAGAAGACATCTGACTCAGAGAAAGTAATACTACAGAACATAATACCTCCAGCTGGTGACAAATCCCGTGGCATTATTTGGTATAAGTGCAGGGGAGTTTTCTCCGGTGTCCTGGCAAATACTGATCCCTCAACCAACATCACTAAAACAGATTATTTGCTCATTGTCATGCTCCTGATTGTGGGATCTTATTGTGAGCAAATTGGCTAATGTGCTTTCTACATTACAACAGTAACTACACTTCAAAAGTACTTTACTGGCTGTAAAGTGCTTAGGGAAGTCCTGAGGTAGTGAAAGGTGCTTATATAAATGCAATCTTTTTAATGACAAGCCTATTGTAATGGGGCAAAGCCTTCACATTATATTTTTATTTAAAAAAAATATATCATTTTTATCTTCATAGTTACTTTCTAAAATTTTAAAATTGGACTGACCTTTTAAAATGACGGAAGCTATGTCAACTGTGACCATCTAACAATAGGAGCTACTTGGCATTATCGCAGAACCTTATGTCTCGTTATCTCTGAAGAGATGCTAATGACTCCTGTGGGCTGCAGAGCCTAAATTCATAGCGAATCATACAAAGGCCATCTACATTCCATAAGCCAGGCCTGGCCACTGGAGTCCACTCATCTGCTAGGAGCAACCTTCCTTTGAAATTCTTAATGGTTGGAACATCAACAATCTCAGGAACCCGGATCAAGGAATAAACACCACTTGTCAAAGCCAAAGTGGAGAGGTGGGGGTCATGTGAGATGACCCGGCCCCACCCCCCCGAGAAAGCTAGTTATACTGTCTTGCTGTACAGCAAATCAGTCTGCCATCTTCCATCTACCAAGCAGCAGCAGAGAACAAGAGCTCTGTCTAGGTTTGAATGTTTGGCCCCCATCTACACTGCTTCTACTGGAACCTCTGAACTTCGATACCATCACCTACAAGACTAATTCATCTCTGTGTGCCCATCTCATCGTGGAAGTCATCTCTACTGGAAAAGTGAATGACCCACCATTAGTTTTCAGCCTGCTGACCTCTATGAAGGAATACAGCATTGGACTTTGATTCTGGACTCAGGTGAACCAATGATTCTTTGCTCTCTGGTCTTTGGCCTGTAAATCTTTCTTTCTCTATCCCTTGTCTATTATATGAATATGTAGAGGGGGCTATGTAGCAACACCTCCCTCCACATTTTGAGTGTGTGCGAGTAAACTATCCCACTGAGTTCACCCTATCTCAGGTTTGCTGTGGGGCTATTAATAAAAATTGGATCACACCAAAGCTGAGGGGTTGGGAAATATGCCTCAGCTTATAAAGGGGGAAAAATCAAAACACATTTCTGTTTATGGACGGGTGGTGAAAGGATAAATCAGGGCTACTTAAATTAAACCCTCCCTTGTCCGTAACCCTATATAAAATTATGACAAGATCTTGGTTAGAATACTGTGTACAGTACTGGGATCCACACTGTAGGAAGGATAGCGTGTTTTTAGAGAGGGTGCAATGCCAGGTATGAGGTAAAGTACATGTACAATGAGTTTTTCTTCATTAGAATTACTCACAACATGAAGATGTGTTTATAATAATGAAAGGATGGAACAGAGAAGTTAAAAGTAAAAAACAAAATACTGTGGCTGCTGGAAATCTGAAATAAAACAGAAAATGCTGGAAAAAATGCTGAAGTTGAAAGTAAATTATTTTCAATAGTTGAAAATGTAATAATACAAACTGTAAAGGGAACAACAATTTATACTGTATGAGAAGAGAGAGCTGATTGGTTTGCAAGTGAACTCTGATTGGTTGTAGGGTCCACTTACCAAGCAATCAGCACTCTCTCCTTATACAGTATAAATTGTTGTTCTCTTTACATTTGGTATTATTACATTGTTCCCTTTACATTTGGTATTCTTGCAAATGGTCCTGATGAGTGAAAGATGAAAAGCTTTGACAAAAAATGTCTCCTTTTTCAGCAGTACTCGAGTTCTGTACTATCGAATAACTAAGGGAATTGGATTGCTATCTGAAAAGAGAGAATGTGCAAGGTTACGGGGACTAGGTAGAATGTTCTTTCAGAAAGCCGATTTAATGGGCTGAATGGCCTCCTTCTGCACTGAAAAGATTCTGTGATCCTGTGACTAGTTGAAAATGTCTAGAGCTAAGTAACACAGATACAAGGTGAGATGTAAGAAATGTACAGCAGAGAGCAAGAGAAGCTCCTGTACACAGGGAGTTGTGAGGATATGGCAGTCAGCTCCAGGATTAGTGGTTCAGGCAGAAAACTATGTCAACATCAGGAATGAGAGAATTCAGCTACATGGAGAAACTGGAGAAGCTAGGGTTGTTCCCCTTTGAGCAAAGAAAATTAAGAGATTAAGAGATGGAGGTGTTCAAAATCATGAATATTGTTGAGAGAGTAAACAGGGGAAGACAATGGCGTAGTGGTGTGGTCACTGAACTAGTAATCAAGAGACCCAGGGTAATGCTTTGGGGACCTGGGTCCGAATCCCGCCATGTCAATAAAAATCTGGAACTAAAAGTCTAATGATGGCCATAAAACCATCATCAATTGTTGTAAAAATCGACTTGGTTCACTAATGTCCTTTAGAGAAGCAAATCTGCCATCCTTACCTGGTCTGGCCTACTTGTGACTCTAGATCCACAGCAATATGGTTGACTCTTAAATGGCCTAGCAAGCCACTCAGTTGTATTAAACTGCTACAAAGTCTCAAAAAAGGAACGAAACCAGATGGACCACCCAGCATCGATCTAGGCACCGGAAAAGACAGTGGCAAACTCAGTCCTATCGACCCTTCAATGTCCTCCTTACTAACATCAAGGGGCTAGTGCCAAAATTGGGAGAGCTGTCTCACAGGCTAGTCAAGCAACAGCTTGACATAGTCATCCTCTCGGAATCTTATCTTACAGATAATGTCCCAGACATCACCATCACCATCCCTGGGGGATGTTCTGTCCGACTGGTAGGACACACCCTGCAGAGGTGGCGGCACAGTTGTATACAGTCGGGGGGAGTTGCCCTGGGAGTCCTCAACATCAACTGTGGATGCTGATTACCACATACCGCCCTCCCCGAGCTGATGAATCAGTGCTACTCCATGTTGAACACCACTTGGAAAAAGCACTGAGGGTGGCAAGGGTGCAGAATATACTCTGGGTGGGGGACTTCAGTGTCCATCACCTAGACTGGCTTGGTAGCACCACAACTGACCGAGCTGGCCGAGCCCTAAAGGACATAACTGCTAGACTGGGTCTGTGGCAGGTGGTGAGGGAACCAACAAGAGAGAAAAACATACTTGACCTCATCCTCACCAACCTGCCTGCCACAGATACATCTGTCCGTGACAGTATCGGTAGGAGTGACCACCACACAGTTGTTGTAGAGACGATGTCCCGCCTTCACATTGAGGATATCCTCCATCATGCTGTGTGGCACTACCACCGTGCTAAATGGGATAGATTTTGAGCAGATCTAGCAATGTAAGACTGGACATCCATGAGGCGCTGTGGGCCATCAGCAGCAGCAACAGAATTGTATTCAAACACAATCTGCAAAATCATGGCCCGGCATATCCCCCACTCCACCATTACCATCAAGCCAGGGTATCAACCCTGGTTCAATGAAGAATGAATGAGCAGCACCAGGCATACCTAAAAATAAGGTGTTAACCTGGTGAAGCTATAACACAGGACTGTTTGCATGCCAAACAGCATAAGCAGCAAGTGATAGACAGGGCTAAGTGATCCCATAACCAATGGATCAGATCTAAGCTCCGCAGTCCTGCCACATCCAGTTGCGAATCGTGGAGATGGCTCCACAAATATCCCCATCCTTAATGATGGAGGAGCCCAGCACATCAGTGCAGTAGAGAAGGCTGAAGCATTTGTTACAATCTTCAGCCAGAAGTGCCAAGCGGATGATTCATCTCGGCCTCCTCCGGAGGTCCCCAGCATGACAGATGCCAGTTTTCAGCCAATCTGATTCACTCCACGTGATATCAAGAAACGGCTGAAGGGACTGGACACTGCAAAGGCTATGGGCCCTGACAATATTCCGGTAATAGTACTGAAGAATTGTGTGTCAGAACTTGTCATGCCCCTAGCCAAGCTGTTCCAGTACAGCTACAACACTGGCATCCACCCGGCTTTGTGAAAAATTGCCCAAGTATGTCCTGTACACAAAAAACAGGACAAATCCAAACCAACCAATTACAACCCCATCAGTCTACTCTCGATCATCATCACTGACGCCCAGTTTGGGTTCCGCCAGGGCCACTCAGCTTGTGACCTCATTACAGCCTTGGTTCAAACATGGACAAAAGATCTGAACTCCCGAGATGAGGTGAGAGTAACTGCCCTTGACATCAAGGCTGCGTTTGACTAAGTGTGGCTTCAAGGAGCCCTAGCAAAACTGGAGTCAATGGGAATTGGGGGAAAATACTCCACTGGTGGGAGTCATACCTAGCATAAAGGAAGATGGTTGTGGTTGTTGGTGGTCAGTCATCTCAGCTCCAAGACATAACTGCAGGAGTTCCTCAGGGTAGTGTCCTTGGCCCAACCATCTTCAGCTGCTTCATCAATGACCTTCCTTCCGTCATAATGTCAGAAGTGGGGATATTCACTGATGATTGCATAATGTTCAGCACCATTCACGACTCCTCAGATCCTGAACCAGTCCATGTCCAAATGCAGAAAGACCTGAATAATATCCAGGCTTGAGCTGACAAGTGACAAGTAATATTCGCGCTACACAAGTGCCTGGCAATGACCATCTCCAACAAGAGAGAATCTAACCATTGCCCATTGACATTCAATGGCATTACCATCACTGAATCCCCCACTATCAATATCCTGGGGGGTTACCATTGACCAGAAACTGAACTGGACTAGCCATATAAATACTGTGGCTACAAGTGCAGGTCAGAGGCTAGGAATCCTGCGATGAGTAACTCACCTCCTGACTCCACCATCTACAAGGCACAAGTCAGGAGTGTGATGGAATACCCCCCACTTGCCTAATGAGCAGCTCCAACAACACTCAAGAGGCTCGACGCCTTCCAGGACAAAGCAGCCTGCTTGATTGGCACCACATCCATAAACATTTACTCCCTCCACCACCAATGCACAGTAGCAGCTGTGTGTACCATCTACAAGATGAACTGCAGGAATTCGCCAAGGCTCCTTAGACAGCACCTTCCACACCTATGACCACTACCATCTAGAAGGACAAAGGCAGCAGATAGATGAGAACACCAACTGGAAGCTCCCTTCTGTTGTAGGGTGGCCGAGTTGTGCTATTAATGATAGAGTTGATCTGCAGCCACTTCTTAGATGGAATAATTAAGTTTATTTACAATATACTCAGCAGCAACTACACGTGTGCTTTCAACTTCAACTCTATCTCCACATTGACGCCTGCGGTAGCCCATGCCACTCTCCTAGTGGTTACTACAGATCATGTGATCTTCCTTAACAAGTATTATTCTTAAAGGTATATTGTACACTAAATAAAACCATAATTACTACACCCTCCAAGTTACTCACCATCCTGACTTGGAAATATATCGCCGTTCCTTCACTGTAGATGGGTTAAAATCCTGGAACTCTCTCCCTAACAGCACTGTGGGTGTACCTACACCACATGGACTGCAGCGGTTCAAGAAGGCAGCTCACCACTACCTTCTCAAGGGCAACTAGGGATGGGCAATAAATGCTGGCCCATGAATGAATGTTTTAAAAAAGGAGAAACTGAATCAGTGGAAAGATGGATCGATAACCAGACGACAGAGATTAAAGGTGATTGTCAAAAGAATCAGTCGTGACATAACAATTTTTTTTTAACACTGCAAGTGGATGGAAAGCACTGAAAGGGCGGCGGAAGCGGATTCAACAGGAACACTGAGTGATTGAAGGGAAAATATTTACAGGGCTTTGGGGAAAGAACAGAGAAGTGGGATTAATTGATAGTTCTAACAAAGACTCGACACAGGCACAGTGGGCTGAATGGCTGAATGCAATTAGAACTATTTAATTGTGTAGAAGGTAAATGTGAACAGGCACTAGTTGGGCTGAGTGGCCAGTTCCACATTGTAATTGCTACATATTTATTGTATTTCTATGGAAATTGTGCAACTGTTTTTATCTGCACAGCGTCAGCAGAAATCACTAGAGCAAACTTAACTTAAGGAACACAGCCCGTGTTAACCATGTATCTAGCACACGGGCACATTCCTTCAATGCTCCTTTTCACCAGGTGACTGTGCTTCAGGTGCAAAAGGACAAAACTGTGCTTCTTTTCTTTTGACAGTAGCTTCAGCTACAGGCCTATATTGCAGACATCATGATGGAAGGAAGTTACGATAGAGGCTAAAACTGTCAGTATACAAGTTGTGGCACAAGATAAATAGATCAAAAACCTGAAGGATTGAAGAAAACATTGGTATCAATTTATTTTAATTGAACTGATCATTGTCAAATGCAATGAGTTCTCATTACAATGATTGCCATAGAGTTAAATAACATCTAAAACACAGAAACAGGCCATTCAGCCCAACTGGCCTATGCCAACATTTAGGCTCTGCACAAGACTCTTATTCCGATTCATCTAATCCTATCAGCATACACGTCTATTCCTTCCTTTCTCATGTGTTTATCTAGCTTCCTCTTAAATGCATCTATGCTATTAGCCTCATCTACTCCTTGTAGTAGGACATTCTACATCATGACCACTCTTTGGATAAAGTTTCTCCTGAATTCCCAAAGGGAATTTATTAACAACTAAGTCCTATTTTTAGGGACTCAATTTTTGGACTTCCCCAGCAAGTTGAAACATTTCCTTTCTTTCCCTGGTCAGGCGAGTGTACACTGTGCGATGTATGTAGTCCAAAGGATATTTTAAATACTGCAGGGATAGGAGGTGGAAATTCAGCCCCTCGAGCCTGTTCTGCCACTGAATTAGATCAGGGCTAATGCATAGCTCAAGTCCGCTTATCCGCCTCTATTCCATATCCCTTAAAAAAGAATTAATGATTTCAGTCTTGAAGTTCCAATTGACTCAGAATTGTCAGCATTTTAGGGAAGCGAATTTCCATTATTCTTTGCGTGAAAAAATGCTTCCTGATTTCACTCTTGACTGGTCCAACTCTAATTTGATTGTACCCTGTTGTTCCATATTCCCCCACCTGATGAATTTGTTTCTCTGGGAGCTAAGTTTGATTGCACCTGAAAACAGGCATAGGGATTGCAATGTGCGATTAACCTGCACCATTGATTGCAATACAGGCAGCGCAGCAACTTCTTGTTACCTGCTCCTTTCAATGGTTCCAGCACTAACCGTGTTATTGATTGGTTGGGAGCATCTGCTAGGGGCCAATATCTTGAGCAGCTAGCACCAGTTAAAGCTAAGCCTGCGCTGCTTAAAGAAGATGGGCATCGTCGCTGCAGCAGGTGCGTGCAGTCATGCAGGAAGTGAAGAATGGCAGACATGGGAGACAGCGGGCTTTTGTAAACTGCACTGAGCGCCTAGATGAAGGAAGTGGAAAGGAGGAAAGTGCCGTTCAACTGCAGCTGCCAGGGGCCCCTCCAAAGACATGCCTAGAAGGCAATAGGAGGAGTTGCTGTGGAGGTCAAAGCCAGGACTCAAGCCACGAGAACATGGATGCCATGTCACAAGAGGTTCAGTGATCTCACATGAGTGGTCAAGGTCAGTGAATGCATCTTCAAGTGCCATGTCCTACCAACTGTACCACTAGCCTCAGGCTCTGCTCAATTCACCACATCCCCATCACTCACCTACCAATAATCTCTATCAATCAATACTAACACCTGCCATTCATAGGCTTCACCACACCCTTAATCACTTAGCACGATTGCAAGCCTCACACCCACAACTCACAGCCTGCACACACGGCCAGCTATTAAATCATGAAAGCCACATCACCCAAACAGTTGACATGACACTTACTGACACACTATCCTCTCTCTTGCAGGACAATGTAGTGCACAACCGAAGACAACAGGAGCTACCTGGAGGGGGGCGGTGCACAAATATGTAGTAAGCTCCAAGGATGAGACAGCACTGGCTATTATTGGGATTGGAAGACCCATTGCTGAGGCTGTTTCTAGCACTAGGGTGGAAAACATCAATGATGGCGGTATCCTCATACATAATTCTCCTTCTCACAATCCATCTCACCCTCATCATACACTCTGCTCTGATTTATAAGCTATAGATGATGTAAGTATACGGCCATGACCTTTTTCCTACACCCTGCCCAACCCCACTCTCAGCCTCCCTCACCACAAGCCTCCTTTGTGCCTTTCTCCTTTCGGATACCCAAGAAAGTGTAACCTGGCCAGGCAGTGGAGGAACAGCAAGAAGACATTGATGATGAAGCCGCCCTATCAATCGATTTCACGTTTGATACTGACACTGCGCATAATTAAGAGGATAACATAGAGCAGGGATCTACACATGATGAAACGCCAGCATGAATGGGCTACAGCCTTAAGGGGCAAGGATAGCGCAGGTGCCAGCTTGCTGGAGGGTGAGCCTGCGCATTTGTTCAGCTACAGAGGACTCAAGTGAGGACTTTGATGGAGCAGGCTATAGAAGAAGGCTGATGGATGCACCCAATGAAATGTTTGTTGCATTGGCAGGCCTGCCAGAAAGCCTGCAGTCAACGTCAAGGGGCATGCAGGAGTCTGGCACTAACTTGGCACAGGGCTTTGCACAGAGCTTGGAGACCATCCTTTCCAGAGTGTGGCCCAACTCCATTCGCACATTTGTGAGCTCACACATGATGCAACTTCTGAAGACCAGTACTGCAAGTTCCATTGCAGTACAACAGTAGCCACCCAATGTCTGGGTGCTGCAATGGAAGTTCAGACTGCTGACATTGCAAGATCAGGCTGCTGGCATCATGGCTGTGGTTACAGTGGCAGTCCAGCAATCTGTCCTCCGACAGATTACTAAGATTGCTGAGACACCACCCCTGTGCCGGTGGCTCTCTAGAACACAGGCCTGCTGTCCTCTTTCGGGAAGAGAACATTCATCCTCCCACCACTGCAACTTCACGAGTGCCAAAATGCCACTACCCATACGGGATAGTGAAGTAGGCAGCCTGGCCTTACAGGCCCAGAGCAGCTTGAGGCCATCCTCCAAGGCCATCTGCAGTGTCCTCCATTGAAAGCCAGCAGCCCTATGCCAGTTATGCTGCAGCCACTGGGTTAACACTGCATAGAAGCAATAGGACAGGCAAAGGCACACAGAAGACAGGCACTAAGTGAGTGCACAAGTGTGAATAGTTGACTATTGTAAGCAACATGGAATTATTTAATTTATAAATTTGATTTGGAATGTTTATTTTATGGTGGCTTTTATTTTTCATTGTGACCAACTGAAGGTCAGTGACAAGGGGAAGGTGAGTTGCCAGACTGTTGGTGAATGGGAATTGGGGTTGCGGTTACTGGTATCGCACTGCGATGGGTTCTTCATGCTCTGCCCAGCCAGAAAAGGGCTGTCTAGGTTGCCATCTCCCTTCTGCTTCCTGCTCTTCTGTCTCCTTCTCCTTGCTCCTCCTCTTCGTGCTCCTGCTCTGAGCCACTTGCTGTATAGTTGGTGGTAAGGGAGGTGTCCTCCTGAGAGTATGGCCACTGGCACAGGGGTAGTGCCTCAGCATGTGCACTGTTAAGTAGTG
This sequence comes from Cetorhinus maximus, assembly GCF_964194155.1. Lineage (NCBI taxonomy): Eukaryota > Metazoa > Chordata > Chondrichthyes > Lamniformes > Cetorhinidae > Cetorhinus > Cetorhinus maximus. The sequence goes on along the minus strand of NC_135886.1, from coordinate 2,330,599 downwards.
CAGGGTTTTCCAGAGCAGTCTAGGCAGTGGAAACAATGATTCAGCACATCGATCTGCTCTACCGCATTTTACATGGCAGCAGGGCTTTCAGTGTTTGCATACTACACATGGATTGCACATCGGAGTCATTAACCATGTGGCCAACAGATACCCTTGTCATTCAATAGCCACCCTTTGGCCCACTGTGGTGGCTCAGTGGACTGCAGCTGGCATGGCAGACTGCCCCAGGAAGAAGGCATCATGTTCACTGCCAGGATACCAGACATTGACTTGCATGATTTACTGCCTATGGTCACACACCAGTGGAAGCCTTATTGATTCTGGCATAGGGCAAGCGATGCCTGGAAAATGATGTGCTTGCAGTCAATGGTATTGCGCACCATTGGAAAGCCTGCAATCTTAGTGAAGCCACGTGCTCACTCCAACTGCTGCTATCCAGCAAGAGGAAATGAAATACGGTATCTCTCATCAAGGTGAGAGGCTAAAGACTTCTCTTATTCAACAGTGGATTGTAAATTGCAAGATGTTTCAACCACCTTCAGCTCAAGCCTGGATCTGTACCAGAACATCGCCATGGTCACCTTCACAGTCACTGGTAAGGTTATCCTGTGCTTGTTCTGAGCCTATAGTCATGGCTGCTGCAGCTGGCAGATTTCCTTACTGAAGCACAAACATCTCGCACAGTGTTCCTCGCTAAGGTTCAGATAGGAGAATTGCTCCTTGAACGCCCTTGGGAGAACCCTTCACTCCTCCTCCCTCTCCCAGCAGCTTGTTGTGCTCTGTGCGCCCTCTGTGCATTCTCCAAATGATGCTGAATTCCAAGGAAAATGCTTACCAGTGCACCCACGAGCAACTCGTTTGTGCAGAATCCTTGAGGTTATCAAAAAGCTCTCAGCTCCTGTCACACCATTTTCTCTAGACCTTTGCAACTTGAAACAACCATAGAAAGCATCAAACATTTGTAGAATCAAATCAATAGCCAAGAGAAATCAACCTTCCTGGTTGATTTCTTAACTGTGAGTAGTGGATGATCCCTTTAATTGGGGCTGGTGGGGAGTGGTCCTTCCTGGTGCCTGAGTTTCAGCTTAAAAAAGGGTGTTAGCTAAAGCATTGAGCTTCAAACTGGCATCACTGGCATCATGTTATGAACTGCCTGCTTGGCATATTTCTGACAGTCATTCACTGTGCGAGCGTGGTATAACGCCCTCACCAATATAGTAGGGTTTTACGTTAAGTTTGCAAGTGATGTAGTTTATTCTGAAACTAGGGTGTTAAATCTGAACAAAGGAAATTATGAAGGGATGAGGGGCAAGTTAGCTGTGGTGGATTGGGAAAACACATGAAAAGATTTGATGGTAGTCAGGCAATGGCTAATATTTAAATAGCATTACATGGTCTGCAACACATGTACATGCCTCTGAGACACAAAAACCAACAGAAAGCTGAATCAACTGTGGTGAACAAAAGAAGTTAAAGATTGCATTAAATCAAAGGAAGTGGCTTGAAAGGTGGTCAGAAAAAGCGGTGAGCCCGAGGACTGGGAGCAATTCTGAATCCAGCAAAGGACGACCAAGAAACCGATAAAGAAAAGGAGCAGAGAATATGAATGCAAGCTCGTGACCAACATAAAGGCCGACTGTAAAAGCTTTTTCAGGTATGTGAAAAGGGAAAGATTAGCGAGGACAAATGTGGGTCCATTACAGGCAGGCACAGGAGAATTTATACTGGACAAGACAGAAATGGCAGGGAAACTGAACAATTACTTTGTGTTTGTCTTCGCGGAGGAAGATACAGAAAATCTCCCAGAAATACGAGGGAACCAAGGGACTAGTGAAAATGAGGAACTGAAAGAAATTAGTATTAATAAAGAGTTAGTAATAAAAAAATTAATTGGGATGAGGGTTGATAAATCCCCTGGATCAGGTGAGCTACATCGCAGAGTGTTGAAGGAAGAGAGACAGTGGATATCCATCCATTGGTAGTTATCTTTCAAAATTCTGTAGATTCTGAAAAGGTTCCTGCAGACTGGAAAGTAGTAAATGTAGCCCCGCTATTTAAGGAGGGAGGGAGAGAGAAAACTGAGAACTGCAGACCTGTTAGTTTGACATCAGTAGTAGGGAAAATGTTAGGATTTATTATAAAGTATGTGATAACTGGACACTTGGGAAATAATGATCTGATTGGGCAGAGTCAACATGGATTTGTGAAAGGGAAATCATGTTTGATAAAACTGTTGGAGTTTTTTGAGGATCTTATTTGTATCATAGATAAAGGAGAACCTGTGGATGTTGTGTATTTGGATTTTCAGAAGGCTTTTGATAAGGTCCCATGCAGGAGGTTAGTAAACAAAATTAGGGCACATGAGATTGGGGGTAATAAACTGCTATGGATTGAGAATTCATTAACAGACAGAAAACAGAGGGTAGGAACAAATGGATAAATGGGTCATTCTCGGGATGGCAGGCTGTTACTAGTTGGGTACCACAAGGATCAGTGCTGGGGCCACAGCTGTTCACAATCTATATAATTGATTTGGATGCGGGGACCAAATGTAATATTTCCAAATTTGATGACACAAAACTAGGTGGGAATGTGAGTTGTGAGGAGGATGCAAGGAGGCTTCAAGAGGATTTGGACAGGCTAAGTGAATGGCCAAGAAGATGACAGATGGAATATAACGTGACTAAGTGTGAGGTTATCCATTTTGGTCGAAAAAACAGAAAGGCAGAATATTTCTTAAATGGTGAGAGGTTGGGAAGTGTTGATGTCCAAAGGGACCTGGGTGTCCTTGTTCATGAGCCATTGAAAACTAGCATGCAGGCACAGCAAGCAATTAGGAAGGCAAATGGTATGTTGGCCTTCATCGCAAAGGGATTTGAGTACAGGAGAAAAGATGTCTTTCTGCAATTGTATAAAGCCTTGGTGAGACCTTATCTGGACTATTGTGTACAGTTTTGATGATCTTATTTAAGGAAGGATATACTTGCCACTGAGGGAGTGCAACGGATGTTCACCAGACAAATTCCTGGAATGGCGGGATTGTCTTATGAGGAGAGATCAAGGAAACTGGGCCTGTATTCTCTAGAGTTTCGAAGAACGAGAGGTGATCGCATTGAAACTTACAAAATTCTCACAGGGTGTGACAGGGTAGATGTAGATAGGATGTTTCCCCTGGCTGGTGAGTCTAGAACCAGGGGACACACAGCCTCAGAATAAGGTGCAGGCCATTTAAGATGGAGATGAGGAGGAACGTTTTCACTCAGAGGGCGGTGAGCCTTTGAAATTCTCTACCCCAGAAGGTTGTGGAAGATCAATCTTTGAACATGTTCAAGATAGAAATCGAAAGATTTTTGGTTATGCACAACATCAATGGATATGGAGATAGAGGGGAAAAATGGCATAAGAGGTAGATAATCAGCCATGATCTGTTCGAATGGCAGAGCAGGTTGATGGGCCAAATGGCCTACTCCTGATCCTATTTTCTATGTTCCCATATAATGTCTGGCGTGATTCACTTCAAAAGTGTGCGCAGGTGCCACAGATGCCAATTTAAGCCCTAAGGACACTTGGAGCAGCCAAAAATATCAGCACAATCAATCCCAATTTCTCGCTGTTTGTATCTACTCTTTCAAACTCCCTTTATTATTGTAAACACCTAGATGAGATCATCCTTCTACCTTCTTAACTCAACGGAATACAAACCAAGTTTATGTTATTATTCTGGTGCTTCTGCATTCCACACCCGATATCCCTTTTCTACAGATCCGATTAACAGCCAGTCAGCATGAAGCGGGCGCTGAAAAGCTCAGCACTGCCGGGCTGGGGGCGGGAGGAGGGTGGGTGATGGCGTCAATGCGGGCGCGGGCGAACGCTGACAGAAAGCTCCCTGAAGGCAGAGAGCTGTATCAGGGAGCTGAAGCCTCGAAACCCAGAAAATAAAGTTTTTATAATCAGGAAAACAATGTCCAAGCATCACAATCAGGCAGCTGAACATATAGATTATGCTATCCACAGGTTTCTATTTTTACTTTATTTAATAATGGAAACTTCAACCCGCCCTTGGATGAGGTTTCATGAAAAATGTAAAAGGCCACCTGGCCAATTGGCCCGTCTGCCAACCGTAAGATTGGACGGGCTACGTGAAATGACAGACATTCGTGCCGTTAATGGGCTTAATTGCCCTCTTAATTGTCAGCGGGTGCACTTCTGGCTTTTGTGCACGCCTGCCGACCGAAATATCGCGCGAGCGCGGGATGACATCGGGACGCTCGCCCGACGTCATCTTGCACGATTAAAATTCAGCCCCTAATGAGGGGCAGGAGGTTTGGGGGGGATGTGAGGAAAAACATTTTTACCCAGAGGGTGGTGACGGTCTGGAATGCGCTGCCTGGGAGGGTGGTGGAGGCGAGTTGCCTCACATCCTTTAAAAAATACCTGGATGAGCACTTGGCACGTCATAACGTTCAAGGCTATGGGCCAAGTGCTGGTAAATGGGATTAGGCAGGTAGGTCAGGTGCTTCTCACGTGTCGGTGCAGACTCGATGGGCCGAAGGGCCTCTTCTGCACTGTGAGATTCTGTGATTCTGTGAATGTTGCAATATTGGACATTGGAGGTCTGCCATTACTGTTTCCAGCTGGTTACTGGTGTGGTTTCTATGATACATCAGTGACCCCAGTGCAAAGTGTCACTTTGCTGAAACAACACCCTTGTTTGCAGTGAAATTAACATTAACATTCATGGAATAAGAGGTTAAATCTGCTCGGCAAGCGGCAAAAGCATGAGTACATTGCACCAAGTTGACAGGAATGAAACCACAGCTATACGTTACACTACCATTCTGTTGGTGCCAGTATATGAAGAGAAACGGATTGTGATTAATACCTAAATGACTGCTGTTTGCCGATGTGTTGTTTGATGGTGGAGGCAGTTACTCCAGACTGCAAAGGAACCACATGTGGCCTTAAAGCCACATCTGCAGCTGAATCATTGTCGTTGTTGAACTAACACTGCAGCCTGGCCACGTACATCAAACAATTCCAACAAAATTCAACTTGAGTGACTGACTAACTGCCGGGCCACAGTTTTTGTTGGAAACTTTCCAGTGCAATAACTACCTGTGCAGCTGACGCACAGGTGCCATTTTTCTGTATGTGTGTATTTACATCTTTAACTGTGGCAAGCATATAAGTTCCATTTGTTTTTGCTCAGTCTTTATTCTAACTCATTAAAGAGGAAGCATTTGTACTTTCTTCCTCCATGCTATCCCCTCCTCTCCTGAAAAGCAGCAACCTGTGCAGGGCTTGGGCTACACGGTCATCACCATCTGGTGTCTCAATCAGTGGCCACGTGAGCCTTAAGACAGTGAGGACTGCACCCTCCTCTGCAGTCCCACCTACAATTGGTCAGAGTGGCAGAGAAGTGAATCATTGAGGCCTATTGCTCTGCCCCAATCTTGAGTTGCCTCGTCCTGCCCTATCAGAATCACCGCCGGCAAGGATAGAACACAAAATAAGAGCATTTGAGCATGACTAGACTAACTGGCCCCTCGAGCCTGCTCCACCATTCAGTAGGATCATGGCTGATCTGATTGTACAGTATCCTTAACTCCACCATTCCTGCCTGCAGCATCCCCCCACACCCACCCCATAACTCTTGACTTTCTGACTAACTCAGCCTTGAATGATGTATATAAAATGCCACAGCCTCCACTGCTGACTGGGGCAGATAATTCTGAAGATTAATGACCTTCTGAGAGAAGAACTTCTACTTCATCTCCATCTTAAATGGGAGACCTCTTATTTTTAAAGTGTGTCTCCCTAGTTCTAGGTTCGCCCACGAGGGGAAATATTCAGCATCTAACCTGTCAAGGCCTCAGAATCTAATATGTTCCATTAAGATCATCCCTCACTCTTCTAAACTCCAATGTATATGAGGGGGTGAAGCCTGGATTGCCATTATATTGCCTTTCTGACTGTCCAAGAAATTGCTGGTCCCTTGGATCACCTGGTAGGAGGCTGTAGGCCCAGGGTAACAGTGGGAAGGCCGCAAAACTCTTTAAGTATAGGGAAAAGGCTGCATAGAAGGCTTTTCATAGTCATAGAGTAAATACGACATAGAAAGATGCCATTCAGCCTATCAAATCCATGCAGGCTCTCTCTCGAGCAATCCCGTTAGTCCCATTTCCCAGCTCTGACCCATAGTCCACAAGTTTATTTCCCTCAAGTTCATTTCTCATGAACCATCCCTCAGGTGCTCATCCAATTTCCCTCTGAAATCATTGATCCTTTCCACTTCCACCACACTCCTAGATAGCCAGTTCCATGTCATTACCACTTGCTGCATAAAAAAGTTCTTCTTCACAGTCACCTTGTATCTCTTGCCCAAAACCTGTGTCCCCTAATCCTTGTACAATCAACTAAGGGGTACAGTTTCTCCCCTTTTTTTTTGCAGAAGCCTACCTCTTGGCCAAAGACTCAAAAGTGATATGCCAATTTGTCTTTGGGGAGCCTTTGTTTCTTGAGGACCCTTCACCTCCTTGGGTGCTGCAGCAGATCATAGGAAAAGGAGCAGGTCTTTCAGCCACTTAAGCTCATCTGTTCTGCCCCAAAGTGGACGGCCATGTTAATTCCCTGAAAAGGCTGTTTCAGCCAACCCCAATCCTGTTTTCACTCTTTTTAGCTTGGCTCCCCTATACATACATTAGCAGGAAACCTGGCTGGTTTATATGCCCACACCCCATCACCCTTCATCCCAATTGTAATGCCCTTACCAATCCACCAGCTAAAGCAACAAATGAGAACAGGCCTGAGCTAGAACTTGAGATCTCCTTCCTCCTGCTCCATACTAAACCGAACCAAAACATTTACCACCCAAGGAGATCAATGCTACCATGTTCTTGAAGAAATGGCAAATCTTTTTCACATATTTTCAAGCATGAAATATGCTAAAACTCAATGTGCACAATTTATTTTCCTTTAGAGCTCAAATGTTCTGTGGCACAGATTATTAGGACAATGGTTATTCTTTGCAATTCCCAGTAAGGTTGGCTGTTTGAATCCCAATCCCTGTATCAAGCCAACACAGAGCAAAGGTTAGGTGTCTTGCTGAAAGAAGGGAAATCAGAAGGCAAGTCATGAGTAGTAGCTAAGGAGCCCGAGGAGCAACGTACCTGGCTGAACACTTGACTGCTCCTCCTCTTCCTTCAGGTGCCATGTCCTAAGAGGGCATTAGCCACCATGGACTTACAGTGGGATTAGTCCATGATTATGTTTGGTGAAGTACTGTACTGGTTTGCCATTGCCTTCTGCAGTATGGCTGACCAAGAAGCTCTCCCACCTTTACCACCTGCCATCAGATGTGTTGGAAGGATTTACAGGCTGATAATGAACCTTTTTGGCCACGTTTTGAATGAACCTTCCATGGCCATCAAGGTCTGACGTGGGACTTGAAGCCAGAGCTTCTGCCCCAGAGGTAGGGACACTGCCCACTGCACCACATGACCTCCCCTGGAACTCTTGACTACACCTCAAAATGAGCTCATTAGCAGTGATGTCCCGAGATGAGGAAGGTACTGTATAGATGCAAGTTCTTTCTTTCTGGGTCTGTCTGGTTCATTATTCCATCAGAGGGTGTGGTTTGGCAGGTGGATGGTGGGAGCAGTTCAGCTTACGCATTAAAGCATTGGCATTGCTTTTACCTACTACGCCATTGTACATGTCTTTCTTTTACCCTTTGACAAACCTTGATCATACGCGTTACAACAAAAATTGCACTTATGACATGGAGCAGACTCATGGAGGGAGCGAGAGTAGGTATTGAGGAACTGAGCTTGAGTGCAAAAACCTCCCAAGTCACAACAGACCATGTGAGGCAGTAACGTGAGAACATAGTGTGCTGTGCAAAATAGACCTTTGTGTAAGGTTGATACTCATATACATCCTATGTAGACCACCAAATGAGATGCTGTCTCCTTAATTGTTATCAAGGTTTTGCAATCACAGATAGATGTAGAAAAATATGAACCTCAGCATCAATTATCAGAAGCTCAGTGGAATACCGTTTTGACAGTTTTGCCACTGCGTTAAAATTGGGTGAATGTGCATCTGAATAGGAACCAAGAGGGATATTTTCTCTTATTCATTTTTGGGACGTTGCTGGCAAGGCCAACATTATTGACCATCCCTAGTTGCCCCAGGAATCTGATGATGGGATTGCTTTTTGAACCACTGTAGATTCTTTGTTCCGGTTTGATACAATTGAATTTTGCCAAATCAGGTTGGTGGAAAGTCCCAGTATGAGTACTAATTGTTCATCTATTTCCAAATGTTGCAGAAAATAAACCAGAAATGTATATCTGACATAAAAGCTGCAATGTTCTGCAGAGTCAACATGGACTCAATAGGCTGCCTGGCCTGCTCCTGTGCTCTATTGACTCTATTGCTCTATGACATTGGGCCCTGTCACTAATCTCTTGCATCCCAGCGAAAGTTCCTGCAATTGCATATTTGAGTACTTCACATGCCTCTATCAATGTTTTCTTATGTTCCCAAGCAGGTTCTGCCAAGGTCCATGCCTGTGCCCATTAACCAACAGGAGGTGCCACGAGTGAGACAATACAAGCCTCTTTATCCAGAGGTGGACTTTACCACTGAAAGTACATCCTATCTTCAGGTGGGAAATTGGCAAGGAGAGCATTCCAACTTCTAAATCACACCGGACATTATTTTTTATTTTCTGTATAGGCATTGCTGGCAAGACTAAAATTTAACTAGCCCAGAGATTATGGTGGTCATGTATATTTTTGAATAACAACTGAATAGTTTGTTAGACCATTTCAGAGCGCAGTTAAGAATCAAACACATTTCTGTGGGTCTCAATTCACGTATAGACCAGGCTGGGTAAGGGTGGCAGATTTCCCTCTCTAAAGGGCGTTGGTAAACCAGATTGGTTTTTTCATCGTCATATTGCTCATTGAAGTTGATAAATGGGAGGCTCTTACAAGAAACTGAAGAGGAAAAAGCACAGGATTAGCAAATCATGGAGAAAGAAGCAGAGACCTTCCCTTTGGCAGATCACCAAAACGCACCATGGTTCTGAGGGCGCTTGACAAGATTCATGCTGGGAGATTGGTCATGGTGGAATCTAAAACTAGGGGGCACAGTTTAAAAATAAGGTGTCTCCCATTTAAGATGAAGATAAGGAGAAATTTCTTCTCTCACAGGGTTGTTAGTCTTTGGAATTCTTTTCCATGGACAGCAATGAAGACTGGGTCATTGAATATATTCAAGGCTGAGTTAGACAGATTTTTGATCGACAAGAGAGATGGTTATGGGGGCAGGTAGGAAAGTGGAGTTAAGGCCACAATCAGATCAGTCATGATCTTATTGAAATGTGGAGCAGGCTTGATGGGCCGAATGACCTACACCTGCTCCTATTTCATATCTTATGATCGTGTGAGAAGAATATATTATATTGGGATAAAGCAGGATTTTTGTGTGAGTTTCTTAAATCATTGACTGCTTTGAGAGGAGCACAACAATAGTGTGTGGAGGGAAGAGGATGTGAGGGAAAATCCTTTGGGTATTGGCATTGAACTGGTGGAAGGTGAAGTTGAAAACACACTGTGCAAGTACCAAGTTGTACATTCATATCTTCATCATCAGAGTGCATTCTGGAGATGTTACAGAGTGAAGTGTAAATTCAGCACATACTGCACCTGCTCTCACACTGCTGCACTGCCCTCATCTCTAGGTGTGCCTTTCACATGAAGTTGATAGTAATACATTTTCCCCAGTCCCTTTGATATTCAGCTTATACTCTGTCCTTGCTCATTAGTCTATTAAACGCAGTGAGCTTGCATGCTGAGCTAAAATTGTGTTGTGACAAGTGATTGCATGATGCATCTTTCCAAACTCAGTGAACACTGTGACTGGCATTCCTTTTTAACCTGCAGGATCTTATACCATGGAGCAAACCTTCACTCTCCTCTAGGCCTGTTAGTGTCTTGATTTATAAATCAGCGAGTCAGTCCACTTTTTATTTAATGTATTCATTCTTAAGATGTGGGTGTTGCCGGCCAGGTGAGTGTTTATTACCCATCCTTAATGACCATGAGAATGTGGTGGTGAGCTGCCTTCTTGAACCGCTGCAGTCTATATGGAGTAGGTACACCCACAGTGCTGTTAGGAAGGGGGTTCCAGGATTCTGACCCAGCGACAGTGAAGGAACGGTGATATATTTCCAAGTCAGGATGGTGAGTGGCTTGGAAGGAAACTTCGAGGTGGTGGTGTTCCCATCTATCTTCTGCCCTTTCCTTCTAGATGGTAGTGGTTGTGGGTTTGGAAGATGCTGTCTAAGGAGGCTGGGTGAGTTTCTGCACTGCATATTGTAGATGGTACACACTGCTGCCCCTGTGCGTTGGTGGTGGACCCAGAGTGAATGATGGGATGTCAATCAAGCAGGCTGCTTTGTTCTGGATGGTTTCGAGCTAGTTGTGTGTTGTTGGAGCTGCACCCATCCAGGCTTGTGCCTTGTAGATGGTGGACAGGAGGTAAGTTACTCGCAGCAGGATTCCTAGTCTCTGACCTGCTCCTGTAGCCACAGTATTTATATGACTACTCCAGTTCAGTTTCTGGTCAATGGTAACCCCCAGGATGCTGATTGTGGGGGATTCAGTGATGGTAATGCCATTGAACGTCAGTGTGCGATAGTTAGACTCTCTCTTGTTGGAGATTGTCATTGACTGGCACTTGTAAGGCGCGAATGTTACTTACCACTTCTCAGCCCAACCCTGAATATTTTCCATGTCTTGCTGTATTTGGACATGGACTGCTTCAGTATCTGAGGAGTCGCGAATGGTGCTGAACATTGTGCAATCATCAGCGAACATTCCCACTTCTAACTTTATGATGGAAGGAAGGTCATTGATGAAGCAGCTGAAGATGGCTGGGCCAAGGACACTAGCCTGAGGAACTCCTGCAGTGATGTCCTGGAGTTGAGATGACTGACCTCCAACAACCACAACCATCTTTTTTGTGTTAGGTATGGCTCCAACCAGCAGGGAATTTTTCCCCTGATTCCCATTGACTGAAGCTTTGCTAGGGCTAATTGATGCCACACTCGGTCAAATGCTGCCTTGACATCAAGGGCAGTCACTCTCAACTCATCCCTGGAGTTCAGGTCTTTTGTCCATGTTTGAACCAAGGCTGTAATGAGGTCAGGAGCTGAGTGGCCCTGGCAGAACCCAAACTGAGCATCAGTTGGCAGGTTATTGCTAAGCAAATGCCGCTTGATGGCACTGTTGATGACCCCTTCCATCACTTTACTGATCAAGAGTAAACTGATGGGGGTTCAACTGGCCAGGTTGGATTTGTCCTGCTTTTTGTGTACAGGACATACCTGGCCAATTTTCCATATTGCCGGGTAGATGCCAGTGTTGTAACTGTACGGGAGCAGATTGGCTAGGGTCACGGCAAGTTCTGGAGCACAAGTCTTCAGCACTATTGTTGGAACATTGTGAGACCCATAGCCTTTGCAGTATCCAATGCCTTCAGCCGTTTCTTGATATCATGTGCAGTGAATCAAAATGGCTGAAGACTGGCATCTGTGATGCTGGGACCTCTGGAGGAGGGCGAAATGGATCATCCACTTAGCACTTCTGGCTGAAGATGGCTACAAATCCTTCAGCCTTATCTTTTGCACTGATGTGCTGGACTCCCTTTTCATTGAGGATGGGGATAATTGTGGAGCCTCCTTCTCTGGTGAGTTGTTTAATTGTCCACCACCATTCATGATTGGATGTGGCAGGACTGCAGAGCTTAGATCTTAACTGTTGGTTATGGAATCGCTTAGCTCTGTCTATTGTTTGCTGCTTATGTTGTTTCGCACGCAAGTAGTCCTGTGTTGTAGCTTCACCAGGTTGACACCTCAGTTTTAGGTATGCCTGGTGTGGCTCCTGGCATGCCCTCCTGCACTCTTCCTTGAACTAGGGTTGATCCCCGGCTTGCTGGGAATGGTCGAGTGAGGGATATGCCCGGGCCAGGAGGTCACAGGTTGTGGTTGAGTACAATTCTGCTGCTGCTGATGGCCCACAGCGCCTCATGGATACCCAGTCTTGAGTCGCTATATCTTTTTAAAATTAATTGCTGTGAAGCGGGCATCGCTGGCTAGGCCAGCATTTATTGCCCACCCCTAATTGCCCTTGAGAAGGTGGTAGTGAGCTGCTTTCTTGAACTGCTGCAGTCCATGTGGCGTAGATACACCCACAGTGCTGTTAGGGAGGGAGTTCCAAGATTTTGACCCAGCGAATATTGTTGTTTATGGGCATGGACTTCTTCAGTATCTGAGGAGTTGCAAATGATGCTAAACATTGTGCAATCATCAGTGAATATCCCTATTTCTGACCTTATGATGGCGGTTGATGAAGCAGCTGAAGATGGTTGGGTCTAGGACACTACCCTGAGGAACTCCTGCGGTGATGTCCTGGAACTGAGATGACTGACCTCCAACAACCACAACCATCTTCCTTTGTGTTAGGTATGACTGCAACTACTTGCTTACAGCCAAAGTCTGACAGACATGTTACCTCTCAACATATGACCTGGTGTTATATCATATGCATGGAATGGTCTCTTAAAATACAATCTCCTTTTGTATCAGACAAAATGCCATCAAAAGCAATACTTCTATTCAAATGATATTCTCAGCAGGTTTAGGTTGATTTTAAGACATGAACTGAGATTAATCAAATGTACCGAACTGGGAGAACGATGCTCTGATTGGCATAATCTCAAAGATAAAGTGGGACAATCCATTTCATGTTTCCAATTTGAGGGGTGGATTTTCAGAAGCTTGGATTGTTCATTATTTTACTGTTAAGCAGATCGCAAGCCCGAGCCACAAAGTTTCCTGTCAGACTTTCCTGCCTTTGGTGACTGAGCTGTGTTAATTTCTTGGGTTTGCCACTAGATGGAGTGCCTGTGTCCCATCTCGGTCAGGGAAGGGAAGATGGGGATGGCGGGGGTACTGGGGTGGTTTTTGGATTGAGGTCAGTTGTTTAAAGGAACAGGGTTGGAACAGACTGATAATTTGACTTGTCCTACTTAAATTGTAAAGCTCCTGCTTGCTGATCACACAGCAGCACTGACAGGAGTGGTTAGGAAGCTTGTGATCCAGATTATTTTCTGCAGTCATATTATGGACTGACCTACAAGGGAAAATAATCTAAACAGACAGAAACTTTAGTTAAAGTCTACCAGACAAAATAATACTGCATTTTATTACCTAAAGTACCCTTCAGACATGAATACTAATATATCCAGTTTAAAATATCTTTAAAATTTGTTCATGTAATTGTTTTGTGTTGGTCTACACTTGAAAACTAGTTTCAATCTGATTTAAACATCTTATACTTCTGTTTAATGCTTTCTAAGATCAAACTCCCTTGGTTTCAATGGTTTTCAATAATACTGGACCCATTTCACATCTGCACTTTGTGTAGTCTTAAACCCTACACTCAAAAACTGTCCATAGAGGATATCATTTCATTTGCATCCCGTCTGTCAGTCGCAGAGTGCCAAGGTAATTGGGGTTAAGGTCATGATCCCAGAAGAAGGTCATGTGTCACAGGGCATTCAGACAAGGTACCTGGAAAGGGCAAAGTAGCCCCGAACCCAGCTGGACAGCAGGTGGCTCTTTGCATGCCTCACTGCAGCATTCTGGCCTTCTCCATGGCCATCAATAGTCAGGCAATGGATAGACCGAAAGTACCCTCTAATATGGCAGCAACGTTACAGACTCAGGCCCAGGTTTAAAGCAATGCTTTTATCTTTCAAGTTGAATGTGTCACAAATTCGAAAATTCATAATTAAAATCGATAACAAGGGCGCATATATATATATAATTGTATAACAATGTTGCTACGTGATACCATTGCAGGCCAACCACAAATAAGAATTGAGTTATGCACTGTGGAATATTCCATCACAATTTCAGCGTGAAAGCATGGGCAACAGTAAATTGCAACAACAATCAGCTGTTTATTATTCATAATGACATTTATGAAATACATTTACTAGTTGAATTCCTGTGGCATTGCCTGTGGGCAAAAAATTAAAAACATGCTTTCTTCGTCATGACACTTTCTCTTTAAGGTGACAGGCACGCAGAACTTTATTAGAAAGGTATGAATAAACAAGCAGTTCTAGAGCATTTTGGACAACTTGGTGAATTTATCTTGAATTCAAGTATATTCACCCCACTCCTCATGTAACGCTCCTCCGTTCAGAGGGGCTGGCTTTAAAACATCTAAATCTCTCCTTAGTCCTAAATTCACACAAAAGAGATGTGTAATGGATAATGGATAGAGCTGTCATCTGGTGAAACCTGCCAGCTTACATTTGTCTGTGATCTCACTGTTCTAACACTTTTGACTCCTTCAGCTGATAACATGGGAATAAAAAGCAAAGGATTTGGTACGGTGATGTTAATATCTCAGTAACGGTTGGTTAAAAGAAAAAAACTGAGTTAAATAATTGATTGTTGGAACTCAGAAAACCACATGGGTGTTAGACTGCCCATGTCATGGTATAAAAATAATTCCAGCCTTGATGCAAACCAGACCCACTTGTCGTTTGCGTGTCATGGAGTTAAAGTCTGTTACAGGGAGAGGCATTTACTATCCTTTATGTGTCACAGGCATTTCCCAGGCTGGTTGGACCGTTAATTTTCCATGATGTGTCAAACGCGTGATTGCTGAGGTTTGAGGCAAACAGTTTAAGGTGATGCTGCTACTTTATTACCCCAGTTGGGTGTAAGCTTACTTTAAGCAATGGTAACGTCCTTCAGACCCTCCTGTACATTCCACCTCCCCAGTGTACCAATTCCAATTCTATTTATGGCGGCGCAGTAATGAGAGCCATTATATATAGTTAAATAGATGTGAAAAAACTACATACCAAAGCTTCACACCTTCACTGTCGCTGGTTCAAAATCCTGGGACTCCCTCCCGAACAGCACTGTGGGTGTACCTACGCCTCATGGACTGCAGGGGTTCAAGAAGGCAGCTCACCATCACCTCCTCAGGGGTAATTAGGGATGGGCAATAAATGCTGGCCTAGCCGGTGACGCCCACATAACCGTGAATGAATTTTAAAAAAACTGATTCTGTCAAATTGACTCCTACATGTCTCTTGCTGAGAACTGGAATACTACTTTCTGTCTCACTCCTCTGCCCAGGACTATGTGTCAATTCTTGGACATTTTGTCTTGCTGCTCCTTGTCTTCCTTAGCCGCTTTGAGGAAGACCCATAGCATAATAAAAGGTTACAGAACAGATGGGAACCTTGTCAGCCCATTATGTCTGTGCCAGCTCTTTGCCAGAAAGCTCCACTCTCTCCTCTCGGCCCTGAGTTTAAACCTGCATCAGAAATTTTCCCTTCAAAGCTGAAATGAACTTTTCTTCAGTCATTTTTCATGGCCAACCCTTTCTGGGTAAAGACATTTCCCTTAAGCTCATTTTCTTTGTGACACTTTTAATATGGTGACAGCCCACCCCCCCCTCATCACTGACTCCCCCTTCACCTCCCCCTCCCCCTTCATAGCTTTAATAAACTAATCCTCTTTCCTTCACCTCTTCTGTGTGGAAGTATTCCCTCCGTTTCCTCAATTCTAGAACTTAAGAGTCTAGGCAGCTGAAAACATGACTGCCGATGGTGGAGTAATGGAAACCAGAGATGGGCAAAAGGCATTGGAGGAGTGCAGAGGTCTTGGAGGGTTGTAGGGCTTGAAGTAATGCTTCCCATTTATCTTCATCATGCAGTAACATCACGAATATTTCTATCAGTTTCCCTCCCAGTTGCTTCTTTTCAAGATCAGTTTCTAGAGTCAATCCTGATAACTTGTTAAGGCTTGGATGTGGAGAGTGGTTCAGGGAGCCTGTAGTCCTAGTGGGTGCTATTCTTGTATGAGGTATGGATCAGAGAATCAAAACCGCAATTTTATCGCACTATCTGTGACGCTGTCTGTGTCCTGCACTTCCTGTAAGGAGGGTCTCTCACTGGGAGTATTCAATTGCCCCAATTATGTCCCCAAGGTCAAACATCCCGCCAGCACTCATTGTACATAATATTCACCTCCACCCGCCGGATGATAGGCTGGCAGATTGGATTGGCTGCCCATTACATAACCCCACCTGCTATCCCATCCCCCAACCACATGGTTTTAATTTCCATTGAAATCAGTGGAAAAGAAAGAAAGACCTGCATTTGTATAGCACTCTTCACAACCACCATCTCAAATCTTGACAGGAAGAGTTTTAACAAATGAACCATAGCTGACAAACGATGAAAATTGGGCAGATTCTATAAAGGGCAAGCAATTTATTTCATCAGTTTACCCCCAAAGGTTTTTTTATTTTTACTCAGTCATGGAATGTGAGAGTCGCTGGCAATGCCAGTATTTATTGCCCATTCTTAATTGCCCTTTAGGAGGTTGTAAGCCACAATTTTGAACCACTGCAGGCCCATATAGTGTAGGTACTCCCACAGCGCTGGGAGGGAGGGAACTCCAGGATTTGCTCTAGTGACAATAAAGGATAGATGATTTTTTCCCAAAGCCCTGATTTTCGTTCCCGGGTCGGGTGCGGAGAGTTGGGGCATTTCCCCACTCCGTGAACCTGACCTGAGAAAAAGAAGTCCAAAAGTTGGGATTTTCGTTCTGGGGTGGCAGGGTTCCTTGGGAGTTGGGGCCTCGCCAACCTGAACGTGTGCGGAGGTTGCCGGGTGCAGAGGCAGGCTGGCCCATACCCCCATGCACTCCCCATGCCCCCTCCATGCCAACCCATCCCACCTCATGCCCCTATACCCGCCCCATGCCCTCCATGCCAACCTATACCCCTGTACCCTTGGCAGGCAAATTATTTTTAACACTCCAGACATTTTTCAAAAATGTAAAGGGCAGGTCTTTTAAATGCTTTGACAGCTTGCTAGCTTCCTTTCACACTTGCTTTTGACAGATCCTCTTGACATTTCTGACAGGTCCTCTTTACAGTTTTGACAATTGATTTTGAAAGGTCTACTGACAACTCCAATGAGCTTGACAGTAATGAGTTTATGTGCTTTTTATGCACATTTACCCTTACTTTTAACAATTCCAAAGAGCACCTGATCTCCCCAAAGAGCACCTGACCTATCCCAAAGGTATCTAGAGACCAGATCCAAAGGGGTACCTTACCTCTCCAAAGAAGTACCCTGGCTATCCAAACAAATCTATAAAGTTCACACCTCCTCTTACTTGGTATAATCTACACACTTTGGGTTTCACAGTCCTGGCCTATCAAAATCCCTCTTCATTGGAGGTAGATGATGATGTAAATGACCAGCTGCCTCCATAGACCACACATACATGAACTCCAGTCCAATTCCATTCCCGCCTCTATGAAAATAGGAAGTGTTCTATTTGGCGGGAGGATTCCAGATTTCTGGGCTCATCCTCCATTTTCGCCACAACAGAGAAGCTCTTCATCGTGGTGAAATTCCAGGCCCAAGACAAGGTGCTGCTTGACTTGTGGAAAAACTTTGCGATGGTGGCGTTCCCAATTGCCTGCTGCCCTTGTCCTCCTAGATGGTAGAGATCAGGTGTTTGGATTATGGGTTTGGGTTGATGGGTGACCATTGTTGCCAAGCAACAGCTGAAGGATTACCACCTGGGTAGATTCCCAGAGAGCTCTGGCACCTGTGGAAATCTAACCTGATAAGGAGTCGGGAAGAGAAAGGAAGACTTGTATTCCCAGATGGTGCTTTATTAAATCTCTAGATAAAAACTTAAGAGCTCGGATCGCTGCTTGCTGTGCGAAAATGCAAACCTCCTTCACCGTGATGCAAAACACGCAGGATAGTTGTCCTATAGGAAAGTGAAACTGATTTGCATCCTTCCCGAACACACTGAAGAGACCCTGATCTTTGGCTAAGGTGAGGATGCAGATATATTGCTATCAGTTACGTGAAGGTGCAAACTAATTAAAAATAAACTAAAGAGGCTGATAATCCACTGAGAACCACACAGGAAGAGGTATTATTAGTTAAGGCTGTAGCAGCCAGTTGCTCTGCGAGGGAAATCTCAATTCCTCGAATGTAAACCAAACCCCAAATTATTGATGACCTCTTCATGGTTTCGTTTTTTAACCTTCTGCGGAATTATCTACGAGGTAAGGTGAAGTTGCGTGAGTTTCTTCAGGGTTTGGAACAGATAAGAGAATTATTGTGCTAAATGTTTAGCGTTCAATTGGGCCGAAATATTCCATCAGAAGTAACTGTTGTCTGCACCTTCTTCCCTCAAAAAAGTTTAGGAACAGGGGAAGGCCATCAGGTCAGCAAGCTTATCTTCTTTTGGATGGATCAACCCCAACTATCAGAAGGGACCCACTGGATGCTCATGAGCAGTGGAGTTTCTGGCAGTGTGGGATAGACAGGTGCCAAATTTTCATAGCATTACATAAAATATACAGCTCAGAAACAACCATCCAGCCCAGTTTCAGCTCCACGTGAACCTCCTCCCACTCCTCTTCATCTAACCCCTTAACAAAATATTCTATTCCTTTCTCCCTTATTTGTTTATCCAGCTTCCCCTTAATGCATTTATGCTGGTCACCCCAACTACTCCTTGTGATAGACTTCCATTTTCTAGCCACTCTCTCTGTTAACAAGTTTCTCCAGGATACCGACTGGATTCATTAGTGATTATTTCATATTTATGGCCCCTAATTTTGGCCTCCCTCACAAATGGAAACATCCGTGCATCTGCCTTATCAAACTCTAATGATCCCCATCAAGTCTTCCCTTTTCTAGGGAAACAGATCGAGGCCTGTTCAATGTTTCTTGTCAGGTATAATCTCTCAGTTCCGGCATAATATTAGTAAATCTCTTCTGCACCTTCTCCATTGCCTCGGTGTCCTTTTTATAAACTAAGACCAGAACTGTGCACAGTACTCCAGGTGTGGTCCAACAAAGATTCTATACACATTGAACATAATTTGTCTGCTTATCAATTCGATCCTTCTAGAAATGAACACCAGTAATAATCAAACTGCACCAGCTTACCCCTCCGAAATATAGCAAAGAATATTTCTAATGATAAGAATGACAAAGGGCGGAGCTCAGTGTCCTCCCCAGAGGCAAGTTTGGAGGTGGAGGGAGCATTTAATTGGGCTACAGAGTGCAGGGTGGAGACCACGGCAACTTCCCACCTCTGTCCCTATTTAAGTCCGGGGTGGGAATGCCCACTTAAGGGCTTCATCTGGCCACCGGAGCTGGTTTTCAGCCAGTGGTGGTGGGGCAGTCGTCACAAGGGCAGCCCAAACTTGCGGCCTCCTGGGGGGAGTGGGAGTGGGAGTGGGAGGTGGTGGGGAGGTGCCCCCCATTCAAAGGCATTCAGTGCCTGATCGGGACACCTAGCATCAGGGAGGTGATGCTGCCTGCAATAGATGCATCTGGCAGCTCCTGGTGGGTGGAGGGGGTGGGTAGGGTGGTGGGTTTTTCACACCCCCCAGGGTCTTTGATCCCTGGGAAGGCCCACTGCTGTCTCGGGGGGATCTCGCTGGCTCTCGAACTGGCGGGCGAGGGCCCCATTACCTGGATTACATTCCGCTCAAAGAATCTATAGTTTCTATTATGCTGCCTGACTGTACTAATTCATGGAAGATTTTACATTTTTTTTACTGGCAACACAGGATTTATTGCTCAATTTTTGATAGTAATTGAGTATTTAATTGTATTCACTTGTGCTCCTATATATATAGTAGCAAACTGAAAGTATAGTTGTGGGGTTAAGAGGTGAATGCTTGTAACGTGTGGCTCTATAAATAAAAGCTTATACAGTGTGTAAAGATTAGGTTCAAGTTCTATCCTCCATTCTCTGGCTTTCTGGATTAGAACACTTGAAAAGGTGGTGATGAGCCTCCTTCTTGGACCACAGTCGCCCTCGTGGTGAGTCCTGGTAAGAAAGGAGTTCCAGGATTTTGATACAGTGACACTGAAGGATATATTTCCAAGTCAGGATGATATGTGAATTGGAAGGGAACTTGCAGGTGTTCTGTAATTATGCAAATTACTTTTAGAGGGAATGACGGCCAACCTAATCCATGCAATTTAAAATGTCTATATACATCCAACACATGCTCCTAACATCTTCACTGACGGCCTGAAGAAAATGGGATCCAGTATGGGCCATGCTGAAAGTGCACATGTGCAGCATGGGCACCATTTTGGTATTAAAATGGCAGCTAAAACTACAAACGTAACAGAGCCAAATTTTGCAGCCTTAATGTTTTGCGTATATTTTAAACTAACCATTGCTTTCAGAGCTACTCACATTATTCAAAACATATTATCATTATAAACAACTAGATTTGGGATGATGAAGAGGACCCATGCTGTAAGGAGTCAGAGATTGTGAGAAATGGCGCTCATTAGAAATTGTCTTTTTAAATCCATAAAATCCCTAAGGAGATCTTTGCTTTTGACCTGTAAAGTGAGTGTGGCAATAATCCCAGTCCCTTTCAGACCTTTATTGATTCACAACAGAAGTATTTTAAGTGTTCTTGCGTTCATCTGTTAGCATAGAAATTGCAGATATATTGGACAACATGATACTGAAATGTAAGTGTCCAAATAGGAAATCCAGACATTATCGAAAGACTGAGTTGGCAATAAAAGGTTTCCAATGGATTTCTGTATTTTTGAAACCAAATGCCTTTTGTGAGAGTGTGGCTGTGGTATTTGTCCCCTCTTGGACTAGAGCGTGTCCATCCAGTATTTTTCCCTTTGTGGTGCTAATAGATTGAGGGCTTGCTCAATAACCCTGACCTTTGCAACACCACTCTGCCTAACATCTGTAGCACTGACCGTAACTGAAAGTGATCTACAAGGGTGGTGTATAGTGTCTAGAATGAACTGACCCAGGGGAGCTGTTACAGCCTAGTTTCACAGAGGCAGGGGTGGCCTGAATACATTTCTGGTTCATGCTTTTCGGTCACCTGGCTTGGCAAAAGTCCTGCCCTTGAGCTCAGAGCAATTAGTCTATCAGACGGACCAGTAACATCTGCCCAGTATTACACAATGAAGTAATATTTTAACTCCATCAATTCCAGTGAAGCTAACTTAAAGTTTATTATCATTTGGTGTTAATTGTTACATATCTCTTCCCCATTTGTACAGTGTGTCCATTCCAATTCTTTTACGATTGCACCATAATTAAAGCCGTTATTGGTTTCTGTCAACTTCACTTCCAAAGATTTAATTTAAACCCCAAAGTCCTATTTGTTTTTATAGCTTTTTATCTTTGCTCATACTTTTAGGGAATTGTGCATTTGAACTACAATAACACTGTCTTTTCATCTCCTGGATTCTCTGTTACTTCATGCTTCTCCACATTAAATTGCATCTGCTATGTGTCTGCAGGTTCTGATAACCTGTCTGCGTTATCCTGAAGTTTTTTGCAGACCTCCTCACCATTTTGCAGACCACCTACTTTTGTGTCATTCTACTTTGATATTATCCTCCCAGTATCCAAGTTCACAACACACACGCGGAGGTATCAGGAACAAAAATAGAGCCAACGCTGGCCCCTAAAATACAGCATGACCAACTCTTTTCCAATTTGAGTAATACTCATTAATCCTAATTCTTGCCAATTAATCAACTTTCAATCCAAACAGTTACATTGCTATTTATAGTCCATATGTCTGAATGTTTGTAACAAGCCTTCTCTGTGACAACTTATCAATGTTTTCTGAAAAGCCATATATATTGGATCAATTGCATTTTCGTTATGTGTCTGATCAGCCACTTCTTCAAAGACCATGACTTAGTAACCATGACTTGCCTTTCACAAATCTGCACTAATTGTCCTGGAATAATGCATTTCTAAATGTTTGGACATTTTGGATTATGGATTGTAAGAGTTTGCCCATAACTGATGCTAAAATAGATGGTCAATACACACTCAATGTATCCTTCTCTCGCATCTTGTCCTATTGGCCTCCCTCCTGTACCCTGGCACAATTCACATGTCTCAGGAACATTAAAAAATTTTGCTACTCTGAACCTCTGCTATCTCCTGTCTGACTACAGCAACAGCAACTTGCATTTAGCTTGAGGCTTGGAGGTCTTAAGGATTAACTCAAAGAAATCAGAGAAGTAGAGAGGTTTAGCGAGAGATTTCCAGAGCTTAGGGCTTAGCTGAAGGCACAACTGCCAATGGGGGAGTGAAGAGAGTGGGGAATGGGCAAGAGACCAGAGTTGGTGGGACACAGAGTACCTGGATGATTCTTGGGCTGGAGGAGGTTACAGAGACAGGAAGGGATGAAGCCCTGGAGAGATTTGTAAATGAGGCCAAACATTTTTAAATGGATGTTTTCGAGAACTGGGAGTCCATATAGATCAGCAAGCACGGGGGTGTTGAGTGAATGAGAGTTGTTATGAGTTAGGATATAGGCAGCAGAGCTTTGGGATTGACTTAAATTTATGAAAAATTAATGATGGGAAGTCAGCCAAGAGAGCAAATGAAAAGTGAAGTCTGGAGCTAACAAAAGCATATACAAGCACCCTGGATAGACTAAGGTGTGTGCCATCAGAGCCCAACAACTTGTCCATCTACTAATTTATTCAGTGCCTACTCTCAAGGGTAGGATAGTGTACTGGCCAGACACTGAGCATTCTGTCCATGTTATATCGAGGTTGCAAGGAATACCTAAGTGATTGATCTCTGCAATCAGTTGCGTTTATGACTGGTTTTGTTAGGTTAGAGTCAATGTTTAGATAATTTGAGTGCAACATGGAATGTGCGCAACTGTTGCCATTCCAAGTGATGAAAGATAGAACCAGAAATAAAACCCAAAAATGCTGGTAATATACAGCAGGTCAGTCAGTGTCTTTAAACAGAAAAGACAAGATTATATTTTGAGTGTAAAATAATTCCTCAAGTCTGCATTTCCAGCATTTTCTATTTTATTCCACATTTCCAACATTTGTAGGGATTTTCTTTCTTTTTATTAATAAAGGGCCTAAAGTTTGCAACCCTATTGATAACAATTCACCTCCTTCACACTTCCAGACTCTCAAATTCAAGAAATAATGTCACCAGCACTCACTGTTTTAAAACAAAATGTAAAAAGATTTTCCAGAAATGGGCAGAAAATGGGACATATTTTCCTCTGTTCGTTAATACTAACAAAATATTTGTTGTGAGTGTAAGTTTGTCATAATTCTTCACAACATCACTATTGTTAAGTATGCTGGTGAGATTCCCCCGCGAAGCCTACTGTAATATATAGTGTCATGCTTTACATTAGCTGCATATCACAGTAACATTGAGACTGCAGAAACAGACCATGATTCCAACAAGAGCAACAAAACTTGCATTGCTGTGGCACCCCTCATGTGCAGCAAGGC
The DNA here is from genome assembly GCF_964194155.1 of Cetorhinus maximus. Taxonomy (NCBI): domain Eukaryota; kingdom Metazoa; phylum Chordata; class Chondrichthyes; order Lamniformes; family Cetorhinidae; genus Cetorhinus; species Cetorhinus maximus. The sequence continues at coordinate 2,307,154 of NC_135886.1, read as the reverse complement.
AACTCAGAGCAGATTACAATAAGGGGAATAGGTGATCCTGTGGACACTGAGTAGGAGGAAAGGAATGGGGATATTAGAATGAGGAACTCCAGAAAGTAGGTGCATTGTGGTTGAATGAGCAGTCAGCGACGGCAGAATGGAGGGCGCAAGGCAATCAGTGGGGGAGAGTGAGAGCAGGAAGGAAAAGTCCAGTGTTGCAAAGCAGAGATTCAAGGGCATAAGGTAAAAAGAGCACTAAATTTATTTAAAAATTAAATCCCTGCAATTGATTATTCTTTGCCATTAAAGTGGAGGCATGTCAGCAAGTTTCAAAGCTAATGAGGGCACATACTTCAAAGCTGTAGCATACACCATTTCTGGTAAGTTATTGATATTCTGCTAGTGATGAGGTGAGAAGTTCCACAATGAAGTATTCTTCCCAGAAATGCTCATTATGAAGATATTCAAGTGTTCATAGTAGACTGAAATTTCATGACTGTGTTGTCTTTTGTGCTCACATTGCTGACCTATATTTCTCATCTCGGGCTTATGGCCCCCAGATTTGGAGCGATTGGAAACTTTAGAAGCCTAATTTGTGAGGTCTCGTGGGTATATTCCACTTACCTGAAACAGAGGGATTTGTTAATCGGGTTAAATAAAGGAGAGATAGAAGAGGCTCATGTGGAGCGTGGACCAGTTGGGATGAATGGTCTCTACTCTGCTCTGTATTCTATGTAATTCTATGTACCTCTATCCTACTATTCCATGCAATAATTTATTGGAATGGCAACCTCAATGCTCATTCCACCATGTCACAATTTGTTCCCTATATGATGTACACTATAAAGTGGGTTATAATCCTAGCCCATTTTTAGGACTACTCCAGATCAGGCGTACTCCTTGGGTAATCACTCTCACTTAAGGTTGAGAAAGTCAGGCCTCACAGACACTTAAATGTCTCTGAAGAACTGATCTAATTCTTCCTGAAGGAAAGGAACCACCAGAGAATATATTACCGTCCTCCAGATAGTTTTTTTTAAAAACATGTTTTAGCTAGATGAGAACAACCCAGATATTATACGGGTTCGGGCATCTCTCCTCAACAATGTTCCTCTCCACTGAAGAATGTATGGAGATGGGTTCTCGAGTTTGGATACATAAGACTGTATGAGACAATATATTTTCTAGATTATATATAAGTTTATTAAAGAACTGAAAATGCAATTCACTTTTGATGGTAATTGCAACACTGATAGTTCTAGGAAAAGTAAGTATAATCTTGTTTCTAAGAGAGAATCTAAGTATTATTAAGGTTAAAGAGAGATATTTAAGATGTCTATCAATATTTAAAGTAGCATTTACCTTTAAATCCCCAAGTAAAAAGCTACCAAGTCTAGCAAGATACCTCTATCCCAATTAAGGGGAGAACTATCATCACTACACTACAGCAGCTATGCCTTTACCTTGAGAGATGCTGGAGTGAATCCAATGAATCTTAAAATCCTACTGTGATTCCAATATTTATATCATAAAAGAACTGAACCAGCAAGAAGTATGTTGAGCACTCACGCATGTTGGACAACATCCTTTGTTTTCATCAATATCCTTCATTTTAGTCAATGTTCTCCAAACAAACAGGATACTGAGAGGTGAAGATAGTGGACTACAATCAGTTTCTAGGATTCAGCTGACAAGTTATTTTGGGCCATCCTTAAGGTTACCCACTGTTAGATTGTAGTATCCTATAATTTATCACTGCCTTGTTGAGGTGATATAAGGGCCCGTTCCTGTTTTTCAGGACTGCCTTCTGTTGGAGGATATACTACTATATTCTATGCTAGAGGATGTTGTTGTCCTTGAGCATACAATTATGCCCAGGCATGGTTATAAATTTTTAAACCTTTTTCCAGCAGATGAACTCTGCTTTTAATTTTTAACCCCTACTTCATAGGAGAATCAGACTTTTTACTCTTATTACTCTTTACTTATAGCTGGATTCTCTTATAACTCCATATTTATAGCTGCATTCTTTCACAACCAGTCACTGCTATTGTAGCCATTGTATGCAAATCTGATTATAAACAAGTTAACCTTCTTGGGTATTTTGGATTTGGAAACTTGTGCATTGCAATGCACAGGCAGAGTGGTGACATTATTATATAAGAAATAAAAAGAGGAAATGCTGGGACTATACAGTAAGTCAGCCAGCATATGAAAGAGGAAGACAGATTAGCATTTAGGATGGATCTCATTATCGTTTCTGACTTGGTCTTTATTTCCAAACATTTTTTTCCACTCTTGCTTCAGGTTGCCAACTTACACAATTTTTCTATTTTACTTCAACAAGGGTCTGCGTTGCAGTATCTCAGATAGTTCATCAAGGGGAGTGGAGGGATTGTGCTTTCAACTCCCCATGTCCTACCTTCCCAATCTCAAGGAGGGCAGTAGGGTTGGGTGTCGGAAGAGCCTGACAAAACCAAGGCAAGCTCTCATGTGGCGGTGACCCTCAAGGGAGATACAGGTCATGCTTATGCACATGCTAGTGTTGCATCAACAGTGACTTGAATTCATGTGAACCTTCAGCGCTGGGGAGTTGCACACATTGGAGAAAAAGTGATCTAAAGAGAGGGAGAAGAAAATGACCAAAGAATTTATTAAGGGAATAAAGTCCCATAATTTTCTATTTGCTAACAGGTGCATATTCTATATCTGAGATGAGACATCTCAGTTACGCTGCTGGGGAGAGGTGCCAAGTGAAGGATAGTTGCCTTCCCAAGCTGGGCTTTGGAGAATTGTCTTTAGGCCACTGTATTCACAAGACTGGACCTGCTCCACTCTTCAAGCTACTGATATCGTCCAAGAGGCTCATATTCTCAGTCGCAAATAAGAATGACCCAGGGAAAGCTAAAAATACTTGAGAGAGAAAAATAACCAACCAAAAGTAACCCCCCTCTCACTAAACCAATAAATATATATATATATATGTGTGTGTGTGAATCAGGGTGCCCTTCTAAAATGACACCACTTTACTTCTGGCCCAGGCTACAGTCCAGTGAGTTTACTAATTGGTATGTAACTATCTTCCTACATGTGGTAAGTACACCTGGGTGGATTGTGGGGAAAATCCTGACCCTGTAACAGGTGTCACCAACGGGTCCTATGCGCCCTCTTCAGGACAGATCGGGGTGGGGTGATAGTGCGGAGGTAAAGGTGCTCAGAAGGCTATCCAGTTCACAGCTGAATATTATTAGCTCTGTCACCTTTTCCATTTAGTACTTCAAAAAAAAAGGCTCCGTCTTTGTTTCTATTTGCGAGACTTTGATACGAACAGACAGGTTGAAGAAAATGCCACCTTTGTGACCACCCACAATGCAAGCTGCCAAATAGGTTTCCAGAAGTTCCTGTTTGCTGTTGCCACATGCAAACATTCTAACAGGAAAGAACTGCATATAGCGGTGAAATAATTTGTTTGGAATTTGCTGAAAATTTATCACAGGGCGAGTGAAAGATCATATTCCAGTACATAAGTTGGGGAGGTTGTATCGGCATACATGAGTGAAAATGGGTGAGAGAACTATATGCTGCAATGCATGACTGAGACCCAGTGGAGAGCTGTATTGCTGTACAAAGTGAAAATACAGAGAGGGCTGTAACGCAACACATGACTGAAAATAGAGGGAGTTGTGCTGCAAGGCATGACTAGAGATACATAGCTGATTGTATTGGAATGGGTGACTGGAAATATAGAGATTGCACTACAGTACATGACTGGATATGTAGAGAAAATTGTACTGAAATTCAGGACTGGAAATTTAGGGAGAGAGGTATTGTAGAACATGGTTGAACCCCATGGGAGTACTAGGAACGTAGGAATATAGGACTTAGGAACAGGAGAACGCCATTCGGCCCTTCGAGCCTACTCTGCCATTTGATAAGGTCATGACTGATCCATTTGTGGTCTCAATTCCACTTTCTCGTCTACCCCTATAACCCTTGATGCCGGTATCTATCAAAAATCTGTCTAACTCAGCCTTGAATAAATTCAATGACTCAGCCTTCAATGCTTTCTGGGGAAGAGAATTCCACATTCTAATGACTCTCTTTGAAAGAAAAAAAACCTCATTAAAAGGGAAACCTCTTATTCTTAAACTGTGCCCACTAGTTCTAGTCTCCCTCATGAGAGGAAATATCCTCCCAGTATCCACCCTATCAAGTCCCCTCAGGATCTTATATGTATCAATAAGATAACCTCTCATTCTTCTAAACTCTCTACCTCCTCTTGACAACTTTCCTACCTATTTTGGTGTCATTGGCAAATTTAGCTACCATACATTTGGTCTCTTCATAATTGATATAAATTGTAAATAGTTGAGGACCCAGCACTGATCCCTGTGGCACTCCACTAATTACAGCTTGCCAACCTGTCCCATTGATCCCTATTCCCTGCTTCCTGTTGGCTAACAGATCCTTTATGTATGCTGACATGTTATCCCCTAAACCATGTGCTCTTTGATGTAGCACCATACCAAATGCCTTTTGGAAATCCAAGTATAGCACATCCACAGGTTCCCCTTTATCCACTTTTCTTTTTACTTCTTCAAAAAACTCTAATGAATTAGTTAAACACAATTTTGCTTTCACAAACCTATATTGATTCTGCTTGGTCGCATTATGAATTTCTGAGCATTCTGTTATAATGGATTCTAGTACTTTCCCTCTGACAGATGTTAGGCTAACTGGCCTAGAGCTTCCTGCTTTCTGTCTCTCTCCTTTCTTGAATAAAGGTGTTAAATTTTCTACTTTCCAATTCACTGGGATCCATCTAGAATCCAAGGAATTTTGGGGGGTTATAATCAATACCCCTACTATCTCTGCACCCACTCTTTGTAAAACCCCTGGATGCAGGCCATCTGATCCTGGGAGGTTGTCAGCCTTTAGGTCCAATAGTTTTCCCCTTTTCGCTAGTGATGGTGATTGTTTTAAGTTCCTCCCTGCCTTTCACTTCTTGATTTTCAAGTGTGTTTGGAAAGTTTCCTACGTCTTCTCCAATGAAGACAGACACAAACATCTCAACACCCCTGCCATTTCCTTGCTTTCCATTCCCAATTCCCCAGACTCACTCTCTAGAGGATCAACACTAACTTTAGTTACTCCTTTCCTATTTAAATCCTTGTAGAAACTTTTACTATCTGTTCTTATGTCACTAGATAGCTTTCTCTCATACTCTACTTTTTCCCTCTTTATTTTTTTTTAGTCATTCTCTGCTGGTTCTTAAAGTCTGGCCAATCTTCTGACTTACCCTAATCTTCGTGGATTTGTACAGTGTTTCTTTCAATTTGGTAAAATCTTTAACCTCCATATTGAACCATGGATGCTGCATCCTTTTCAATCCTTTTACTCACTAGGATAAATATTTGCTCAGAATTATTAAATATCTCCTTAAAAGTCTGCCATTGCATCTCTAGTGTCCTACCTTTTAACTTAGTTTCCCAGTTTACATTAGCCTGCTTTTATCTCATACCTTATGGTTATCTTTATTTCGATTTAAAATAATAGTCTTAGTCCTAAACTTCTCCCCTTCAAACTGAACGAGAAATTCTATCATGTTGCGATTGCTGTCACCTAGAGGCTCCTTTACCTTGAGGTTATTGATTAATCTGGTCTCACTGCACATTACCAGGTCTGGAATAGCCTACTCCCTGGTTTGCTCTAGAATGTGCTGCTCTAAGAAATTGTTCCAAATGCATTCGATGAACTTGTTTTCCCAGATACCTTTGCCAATCTGATTCGACCAATTTACATGTAGATTAAAGTCACCCATGATTATTGTGGTGCCTTTCTTACATGTCCTATTTATTTCTCCCTGTACACTGTTCTGCAGTGTAACTATTGTTGGGAGGCGGGGGGGTGGGGGGAGGGGGGTGGAGTCTATAAACTACTTCCACAAGTGACCTCTTACCTTTCCTATTCCTTATCCTTACCTAAACTTATTCTACAACTTGCTCTTTCAAGCCAAGGTCATCTCTCACTACTGTCCTAATGCTACCCCATCACCTTTTCCTAGCTGCCTGTCTTTTCGAAATGTCAAATATCCTTCAATAATCAGGTCCCAGCCTTGGTCACCTTGCAACCATGTCTCTGTAATGGCTATCAGGTCATATATATTTATTTCTATCTGTGCTAACAATTCATCCATTTTGTGATGAATGCTGTGCGCACTCTGATACAGAGTCTTTACTTCTGTCTTTTACCATTTTTGCAATCTCTGGTCTTATCTGCTGGTGAACTCATTTTTGTACCCTTTGTCCCTTCCTGTCACACTCTGATTATCATTACCCAAATTTCTATCCCACTCTATTATGTTATTATTTCCCCTTGATTTATCACACTTCCTCTCATATGATCCCCTCCCCCAGCTATTTAGTGTAAAACCCTCTCTATCGCCCTAGTCATGCAACTCGCCAGAACACTGGTCCCAGCACAGTTCAGATGAAGACCATCCCAACAGTACCGCTCCCACTTTCCCCAGTGCTGGTGCCAGTGCTCCATGAATTGAAACCCATTTCTCCCACACCAAGCTTTGAGCCATGAAATCATCTCTCTAATCTTATTTGCCCTATGCTAATTTGCTCATAACTCATATAATAACCAGGGATTATTACCTGTGAAGTTCTGCTTTTTAATTTAGCCTCTAGCTGCTCATAGTCCCTATGCAGAACCTCTTTTCTAGTCCTATCTATGTCATTGGTACCCAGGTGGACCACGCCAACTGGATCCTTCTCCTCCCACTGAAAGTTCTTGTCTAGCTAGGAGCAGATGCCCTGAACTCAGGCACAGGGCAGACAACACAACCTTCTGGACTCTCGATCTTGGCTGCAGAGCGCTGTGTCTACCCCCCTGATGATACATCTCCTATTACCACTACATTCCTATTTACTCTCCCAACTTGAAGGGCTTCCAGTACCACAGTGCCATGGTCAGTTCGCTCATTCACCTTGCAACCCGCGCTCTTGTCCATACAAGCTGCAAGAACCTCAAACCTGTTGGTCAATTGCAAGGGTTGAGGCTCCTGCACTTCCATCTTCTCGGTCCCCTTATCTGCCACTATAACTGTGTTATAAAATATGGTTGAACCCCAGGGAAGAGCTGTATAGTTGCATATGATTTAAAAGATAAAACTAATTGTATTACAGTCCATGGCCATAAAAGTAAGAGAGCAGTGTATTGCAATATCTGACTGAACCCTAGGCCATTGTTGTGCTGCAATACATTACTGGATAACTGGAGATTTCTGTATTTCAGTACATGACTGACAATGGTGCGGAAAGTTATACATCGGTACAAGACTGTAAATGCAAGGACCATAGCCTAGTACATATGTAGAAGAGGTGGATCACAAAGCAATTGATTTTGACAGTTCTCAAGAAGGTAATGAACTGCCCGGTGCAATCTTCATATAGACACTTTTAAAATTCAGCTGTGGAGCCCATTTTTTAATGTTAAAATGCTTAATTTGTAGTCCAGACCCTGGTAACTGTTACAATGTGAGCAGATTTTTAGGGAGGTCAGCAAGTGTGGCAGGAAGTTACAGTTACATTCAATGCACAATCAGCAAATGAAGATCTGAGGAGTTCCGAAAGAGATTACATGACTTGGAAAAAAAACACAAAATTAAGCCAACAATGTCACCGTAAAATGGCAGCACTTGGCATTTATAGACATGCAGGAAAACAGGTAATTACTAAAAAATACTAATTGATCATTCTTGACAAAGCTTACAGTATTTTGGATACTATTTTGTTTAATAATGATAGAAATGTATTGCACAATGCTAAGGTGAATCTGTGTCACAGCTCAACAAAATCATAAAATGTCACATAATGTGTTACAGCACAGAAGGAGACTATTAGGCTCATTGTGCCTTTGCTGATTAATTCACTCCTAATATACTTTATTGATTGCCATGAAGGAAATAAAGAGCAGTTGGCCAAGGGTGCATCTGACAAAACATATGAAGTTTGCTACAAAACAAAACTATGGTTTAAAAAAATATATAGTTCAGTGATTTTAAATATGGAACATAGGAAGTAACAGATGCCCAATTGTAGAGTGCCCTAGAAGAAATGGCCAATGAGAACATTGTGTGCCTGTGCCTCTCTGCCTGCAATGGCTGATCAGATTGGCTGCGCCTCCCCCTGTCACTGCATTGCAGTAAATGCAGCTGGACCCATGCTCTTAGGAAGAAAACTCCACTATACTAATCATTTCTGTAACTGCTGTGGCAATACATTTAAATCTTCCTCTTGGTTAACACCACATGGAGTCCAATGTTGACTTTTCAGCTTCTTTCACTTCTCAGCAGCCTTTGATCAAGTTCTTAACAAGTTAAGTTAGCTCTTGCTTTTAAATAATCTTTTCCTAATGTTCAGTAATCCAGCTTTTTGAGGGTCAGAGCGGCATTAAATACAGGCAACTAGCCCGCGGGCATTTCCTGGTCATCTTTATCCATGTCTATTTTTTTCCCACTCAAACTAACAAATAGAATAAAATTAGGCAATATCCACCAGCCTAATTTCTCCAGAAACACGTCCATTTAAACCTCAACGCCCTTCCCTGTAACCTAATCCACAACCCCACAGTGGACAAGTGCTTTGCTGGGATCTTGAAAATTTGAATTAGCATTTCTTAACATTGCATTGAAAAAGTTCCAACCACACACTGTGATAAACTTCAGGAGACAGGCTTGTTTGACAGAGAAGTAACATAAACACACGTAAAACAATTGGAGCAAGCAGTAATTTCGTTTTTTCTTCCTCTAAATAAAAGAACTCCTCTAATTTAAAAGCCCTCTCCACCATTTTTCATATTGATTTGCAAAACATTGCATTGTTGGTCATGCAAGGGTATTAGTCAGTGTCAGATGCAATGAAATGTTAAAAATATCATCATTATATATTTCAGCTCGCTGACATGGTACCGTATCCTAAAGCTGACCTATAATAGGACATATTCTGTGCAAATAGGGGGAGGTTAGATAGCATCTCTTTGCTTTCATAGAAGCTGCCCAAATATATTACTAGGAACAGGAAATCCTATTACAATGTGTCAGCAACAGCGAAGTCATCAGTCGTTCTACAGAAAAGTGTGGTTTGTAATGTTTTATCAGTGCAACATGTATTTGCTTATTGCATATCTGACTTCAAGACAACCATGGGTGCAGGACTGATATTCTTAACAATGCAGAAAACTAAGAGACACACTTATACTGTACCAGCTGTGGAGCTCAGGATACAACCCTAAGTTTCTGGAATTTCAAATCACTCAAATCATCCAAATTCCAACACATTTATCCTTCTCTTTTAAGAGAACTCATTTATTGTAAATTTGATGAATATGCTTCTCATATGCCATTGCACATCATCTAATTAATGCACTTCTATTGGCCAAATATGATACTTGTGGAAAATTATCCAAATTGTCATGTTCTATTATGAATGTCCGAACTTTTTGTTTTTCTCTACCACATTGGTCATATGAAGACTTGGGACCATATAGCCTGTCTTCCTATTTACCTGCATATATCTCCGGCTGTCTATATTCATACATTTTGTTGTTCCACTTTAGAATTTATATATCAATGGGACAACGTCAGTAAAAGCAGATCTTTCCACAACACCGTGGCCCATGAAACTCAATTAACAAACCAGCAGGAAGAAGTGGTAAGGTGCAATTTGCACCAATGTGTTTGGGCTTCAAGGGGCACATTGTTGGGACCATGCATTTTGGACATCATGTCATGAAATAATGTCAGGTTGTCATTATTTTTTGGTAAATAAATTAGTTTACATTTTTAATAAATAGTTTATGAAGCTGTATTGCTCACAGAAAGAGACACTATTTTAACTGATTGAAAGGTTAATTTTAACTCACATCAGCTGATTTCCCTTTTCATTTGTTAAAAAAATCAGGTGCGATATAAAATGGGTTGCAGATTCGCTGTCATCCTTTTTTGCCAACGATGAAAGATAAAATTATCACCATTGGTCTAACTATTAATAGAACAATTGGTGCATCTAAAATGAAACTATTTTCAAGTGCCAGTAAAAGACTTTCCATTGAGACCAAAGTAAAGAAGCACCAAGGATTGGCACCAGAATGATAAGTTTCACTTCTCTGTAGCCTTGTCCCATTTCACATTCATTCCTGTAAAAAAAAACTTTGCCACAATTCCTTTTGACAATACCATTCCGAGATATGCAGATAAATTCACTTAATATTTCTTTGTAAGTAAAAGGTCCAATAAACTATGGTCGTTTCATCAGTGAGGTGTTTCAATTTTCTGCAGAACAATAAACACTTTAAACTAAAACCCGCAATAGCTTACATGAACAAGAAAGGAAAAGCATGCTTCATAGAAACATAGCAACACAGAAGCAGGAGTCGGTCATTCTGCCCTTCGAGCCTGCTCCACCATTCAATATGATCGTGGCTGATCCTCTATCTCAACACCATACTCCCACTCTCTCCCCATACCACTTGATGCCTTTAGACTCTATACTCCCAACACCATACTCCCGCTTCCCCCCACTCTCCCACCCTCTCTAAAATATTTCCTTCCCTTTTTCTACTCTTGGCTGATTGTGCATAATGCGTGCAATTCTAGATCTCTGGATGTGAAGGAAGGCATTCAAACATGCACATCACATTCCTATCAAAGCCTTATTGTTAACTATTTATCAACTCTATGGTCAACTGTTAGGTGAGGTGTTTATCTTCTCATGAGATGAAGCAACTGCAAGTTTTGTTTCTCTTCAATAGAAATTGCAGCTGACGATTGAATGAATTCTCTAAGGGAAAGATAGAATCAATCATTGACCAAAATGTGGGTTCTGGAATCTTGAGAACTACTTGGTTTCTAGCTTCTCACAACTAACAAGGTCATATCAAAATTTCTGACACTAATTTTCAAATCCTCTCTGGCTACAGGAGAGGTATCAGAGGACTGGAGGGCTGCGAATGTGGTACCATTATTTGAGAAGGGTAGTAGGGATAAACCAGGTAATTACAGGCCAATTACAGTGAGTCTAACATCAGTGGTAGGGAAACTATTGGAAAAAAATCTGCGGGACAGGATTAATCTCCACTTGGAGAGGCAGGGATTAATTAGGGATAGTCAGCCTGGCTTTGTCAGCGGGAGATCATGTATAACAAACTTGAGTAAATTTTTCGAGGAGGTGACTAGTTGTGTAGATGAGTGCAGTGTGGTTGATGTAGTCTGCATGGACTTCAGTAAGGCTTTTGACAAGGTCCTTCATGGGAGAATGGTCAAGAAGGTAAGAGCCCATGAGATCCAGGGCAATTTAGCAAATTGGATCCAAAATTGGCTTAGTGGCAGGAGGCAGAGGGTGATGGTCGAAGGTTGTTTTAGCAATTGGAAGCCTGTGATGAGTGGTGTACCGCAGGGATCGGTGCTGGGACCTTGCCGTTTGTAGTGTACGTTAATGATTTAGATGTGAATATAGGAGGTATGATCGATAATTTTGCACATGACATGAAAATTGGTGGTGTCGTAAATAGTGATTGCAGGATGATATAGATAGGCTGGTAAGATAGGCGGAGCAGTGGCAAATGGAATTTAATCCTGAGAAGTGTGAGGTGATGCATTTTGGGAGGACTCAATGGTAAGGGAGTACACAGTGAATGGTAGGACCCTAGGAAGTACAGAGGATCAGAGGGACCTTGGTGTACATGTCCATAGATCCCTGAAGGCAGTAGCACAGGTGGATAAGGTAGTTAAGAAGGCATGTGGGATACTTGCCTTTATTAGCCGAGGCATAGAATATAAGAGCAGGGAGGTTATGTTGGAGCTGTATAAAATGTTGGTTAGGCCACAGCTGGAGTTCTGTGTGCAGTTCTGGTCACCACGCTATAGGAAAGATGTGATTGCACTGGAGATGGTGCAGAGGAGATTCACCAGGATGTTGCCTGGGCTGGAGCATTTCAGCTATGAAGAGAGACTGGATAGGCTAGAGTTGTTTTCCTTAGAGCAGAGAAGGCTGAGAGGGGACCTGATAGAGGTACTATACAAAATTATGAGGGGCATAGATAGAGTAGATAGGAAGAAACTTTTCCCCTTAGTGGAGGCGTCAATAACTAGGGGGCATAGATTTAAGGTAAGGGGTAGGAGGTTCAGAGGGGATTCAAGGAAAACTTTTTTTCACCCAGAGGGTGATTGGAATCTGGAACGCATTACCTGAGGGGGTGGTAGACGCAGGAGCCCTCAAAACATTTAAGAAGTATTTAGATGAGCACTTGAAACACCAAAGCATACAGGGCTACAGCCAAGTGCTGGAAAATGGGATTAGAATAGATAGGAGCTTGATGGCTGGCATGGACACAATGGGCTGAAGGGCCTGTTTCTGTGCGGTATAACTCTATGATTCCAAAATTGTATCCATAATTAAAGGAAATAATGGTCATCTGTAAGAAATTGTGAGGCAATCACCTCATTGAGGGATTCATACACATACAAAATATTAGAGAGAATACATTATATTGCTCACTTGAACTCTGAGATTGGATTAATGCCTTGAAGTCGGTCTCCAATTTGCTCATTTTCACAGGTTTAAGTTTTAGACAGAGGTTTAATTCTATGTTTGCTTCATTTATGATGCAGTCTGATCTCACATAATGTCCACCATCGAGCACAGGGCATTGGGTTATAATCAGAAGTGGGAATCATGACTGTTTTTTTTTTTCCCTCCCTGGCTCAAGGAAAATAAGCCAAGTGTTCAGCTGCAATCTTAACCATTGATCCAACAACTCAGATCAAATCATGTAGACCTCAGTGCCACACAATGCAGAACTTTACACATTGAGGCATTGCAGGAGACACATGGAGATTTTCATCTTTTCTTCCCGGGCATTAAGCTTCATCTTAATGGAAATGCTGGGAGGAAAGTCATGCATGCCCATATTGGAACCCACCCAATTTTTCACCCTATTGATAAAAACAGAATGAAAATTAGATGGACTCTGCTACTGACCTGCAATTACCACCATCTGATTTTACACTCTGTATTCTACGCCAGTGATCCTTAATGCACAGGCAGTAAAGACAAATCCCACGCCATCGTTTGAATATCACTCGCAATCTATTCTCTTAATATGATCACTGCTTTAATGTGGCTATCACAACTTAGCAGAACCACTGACCTCTCGGCTAAGGATGTCTGATTAGTGTTAGTTTGAACTAATGTAAATTTTACATTCAGTGAGAATATCCAGAGTAAATATGCATTTAAAATATGGAAAGCGTTGATGATTTATTCATCTGTATCAATTTTGAATTTCAAAGATGCACCCAGATTTGATCTTGTGTCAAAATTACCGATGTAAATAAATTTCAATTGTGTACATGTTTTCCTTCCATTTTTTTAACGAAGAAAGCATTACTGGGGCTGACTTAAATTATATATAACATGTAGATAACTTGGCAGCTCAATCCTTAGCAGGGAGTCACGACTTTGATATGGGTGAAATGAAAACTTTACTCGTCCCTGATCAGGATTTATTGTTTCCTCACTGGCCTGTGAGAAAGTATTTTGTTCCAGTGATAGCAGTATTTGAGAATGCTGCAGAACAGATCACAAACAACAAAAAGGAAAATGAGTCATTGTTCCAGGTAATGGAATAACATATTTTTCTAAACTCCCACGAATTGTGTTCCAAATCAGGTTAGCATTGCTTAGTAATATATGCAGCACAGCAAGGCTTTCCAGTTTGACATTCAAATGAATTTTGAGAGAACATATACGAGGAAAATTTCACAAGAAAGCATGATTTAGAGGGATATATTTCTTTGAGGACCTTATAGTTGAAGTGGATGTTGGGACTACCTATGATCTGGTTTATTTGGACTGTCAGAAAGCTTTTGACAAAGTTAAAGAACACAAGCTAAAAACTACAAGAATCCAGGATAGAGCATCAAACTGGACATGAAGCTCTTTGGGAAGTAGGGAAGAGAAGAGTTTCTTGTGAAAGATGTAGCATTAGGTTTGGAGAGACATTGAGAGAGTCCTGAGGGTCAGTGTTTTAATCTCTGTTGTTTCGAACCTACATAATAACCTGGATACAGAAATAACCTGTAGACTTGTGAACTTTCCTAAAGGCTTAAAAAAAATGCACAGTAATAGAGATGAAGCATATATCAAACCATTAACAGAAGGACTTAGATTAGCTATCTGGCTAAGCTTATAAGTGTGTGATGAATGCAAAATACTGTGCACTGGTCAAAAAAAAACAGCATTAGTCCTAGATTTTCAGCCATTGATACACAATGGATGGAAAATCTAACCCAATGGAACTGAAAGGGAGCTGGGAATATTAATAGATGTGCAATTTTCAATGTGCAGACAATGCCGCAAAACTATTGAAAAAGCAGATTGAAATCTGAAATTTGTGGTAGAAATCACGCCGATTGGTATAATCCCTGCCCCAGAGCAGACAGGCTTGAGCCAGATCAATATTGGTCCTCAGGCCTTAGCTTTGATAACTCTCTATTTAATGTTGAACACCATCTCCCCTCTGTGTAACACTTTGACCCATGTTCGAGGCATGTTTGCCTATTTGAAATACATTGGGTTGGACTAATGTGCTGGCATCAGCTTTGCCCTAGGGATTACATGGAGGAGGTTGCTGGCTGACTCTTTATAGATGCTCCAACCTAAGGGGTAGTGCTGCAACCTCTAATGCCCGTTTGCTAGGGTGGTCTTCTGGGAAGATGTCCACCTGGTAGAATCCTTAAAAAACAATGTGGGGGCATTATATCATCACTCTCACATCATTTGCATACTTTCTAAATGCTCCCTCTCTCACGCAGAGGGTAATCAGAAAATTTGCATCAAGTGCAAAAATTAGGAGTCTCCCATTTTGTCTGTCCCATGTTTCTGCTCTTCCGAATGTTCTGGAGACTGGTGCACATGAAGCATAAATCAGTGCTAAGTTCTCTAAAATCTATTCAGAAAGTGCTTGTATTTGAGAACATACATAGTTCATGTATGTTTGAAATAAAGGTAGCATACCCAGAAACATATATAGTGTATCTCGTGCCTTGTGCTATTTATCGTCAGTCTCCATCTTACAAGGGAGTTTTGTTTTAACACAAAATGTTCATGCATGTTCCATATTGCCAATTAACTGCACATGAAGAAACATGCTGCAATGGGAAAGTTTAAAACCTTATGTTCTGGTAATTATTTAAGAGTTATTGGATTGTGTCTTTTATTTTATAGCTGCAAGGCTTGTAAGGAAACATTATCTATGAATGAAAAGGACCAGAATATTTTCGTGTTGGGAGTCTAGGCAAAACGCCAAGGTCTATAGTGTAAGACGCCACCAAGCATGAAAAGAGTAGGAGAGTAGATCAAAAGATTTGAGTTGGAAAAACTTGTAGATTATATATAGAAGGAAGGAAAACTTTCTACTGTTCTTGATCATCAACTTCCCTCCTACATTGACAGCCATCGCTTTGACCTCTCTATCGCTTGAGGCCTCAACACTTTACCATCTCTCAGGTTCCCATCATTGACAAGTTCACATCTGATGAATCCCTATCCCCTCAACATGTACCAAATTCCATTACACACCCTCTCCATCCTGAAAAATTCCTCTCGCTCCTTCCCAGCAATATACTTAATCTCCTCTGGCTTGCCATTCACTATGACCTATCTAATATCTCCCATTGCCTATTTGGTGCCATCATTCTCACCAAGTGCCCAATTGTCTTCCACCTCCATCATTGTCCCGTAAACTTCCTCCTTCCATACACTCTAGTCTGTGTGTTGTAGTCTCAAGTGTACCTGCAACACAACTGACCTGGCTGAAAACTGTCAGATCTACTTCAACAATCTTGTGCAATACTGTTCTGATGATGCCTCTTTCAAAAACAGTTCCTCTGACATGTCTTCCTTCTTACTTAACCAAGGTTTTCCACCCACGGTCGTTGACAGGGCCCTCAACCATGTCCGGCCCAACTCCCGCGCATCCGCCCTCACACCTTCTTCTCCCTCCCAGAAACATGATAGGGTCCCCCTTGTCCTCACTTATCAGCCCACCAGCCTCCGCATTCAAAAGATCATCCTCCGCCATTTCCGCCAACTCCAACATGATGCCACCACCAAACACATCTTCCCTTCACCACCACCGCCCCCCCCCCCCCCCCACCCCACCCCCGGCGGCATTCTGCAGGCATCGTTCCCTCCGGGACACCCTGGTCCACTCCTCCATCACCCCCTACACCTCAACCCCCTCCCACGGCACCTTCCCATGCAACCGCAGAAGGTGCAACACCTGCCCCTTTACTTCCCCTCTCCTCACCGTCCAAGGGCCCAAACACTCCTTCCAAGTGAAGCAGCATTTCACTTGCACTTCCCTCAATTTAGTCTACTGCATTCGCTGCTCCCAATGCAGTTTCCTCTACATTGGAGAGACCAAACGCAGACTGGGTGACCGCTTTTCAGAACACCTCGGTCTGTCTGCAAGCAATACCCAGACCTCCCTGTCGCTTGCCATTTCAACACTCCACCCTGCTCTCATGCCCACATGTTCGTCCTTGGCTTGCTGCATTGTTCCAGTGAAGCTCAACGCAAACTGGAGGAACAGCACCTCATCTTCCAACACTGTTACTGACCTCATCTCCTCTGGAGATCTTCCTTCCACAGCTTCCAACCTGATAGTCTCCCAACCTTGGACGGCCCGCTTCTACCTCCTACCCAAAATCCACAAACAGGACTGTCCCGGTAGACCGATCGTGTCAGCCTGTTCCTGCCCCACGGAACTCATTTCTTGCTATCTTGACTCCATTCTCTCTCCCCTTGTCCAGTCCCTTCGCACCTACATCCGTGATTCCTCTGACACCCTACATCATATCAACAATTTCCAGTTCCCTGGCCCCAACCGCCTCCTCTTCATCATGGACGTCCAATCCCTCTACACCTCCATCCCCCACCGGGATGGTCTGATGGCTCTCCGCTTCTTCCTCGAACAGAGGCCCGAACAATCCCCATCCACCACTACTCTCCTCCGTCTGGCTGAACTTGTTCTCACACTGAACAATTTCTCCTTAAACTCCTCTCACTTCCTCCAAATAAAAGGTGTGGCTATGGGTACCTGCATGGGCCCCAGCTATGCCTGTCTCTTTATGGGGTATGTGGAACATTCCTTGTTCCAGTCCTACTCCGGCCCTCTCCCACAACTCTTTCTCCGGTACATCGATGATTAATTCCGTGCTGCTTCATGCTCTCGTCGGGACCTGGAAAAATGTATTAATTTTGCTTCCAATTTCCACCCCTCCATCATTTTCACATGGTCCATCTCTGACACTTCCCTTCCCTTCCTTGACCTCTCTGTCTCAATTTCTGGTGATAGTCTGTCCACCAATATCCATTACAAGCCTACTGACTCCCACATCTACCTCGACTACAGCTCCTCACACCCCGCTTCCTGTAAGGACTCCATCCCATTCTCTCAGTTCCTTCACCTCCGTCGCATCTGTTCTGATGATGCCACTTTCAAAAACAGTTCCTCTGACATGTCCTCCTTCTTCCTTAACCGAGGTTTTCCACCCACGGTGGTTGACAGGGCCCTCAACCGTGTCCGGCCCATCTCCCGCGCATCCGCCCTCACGCCTTCTCCTCCCTCCCAGAAACATGATAGGGTCCCCACTTGTCCTCACTTATCACCCCACCAGCCTCCGCATTCAAAGAATCATCCTCCGCCATTTCCGCCAACTCCAGCATGATGCCACCACCAAATACATCTTCCCTTCACCCCCCCTGGCGGCATTCCGCAGGGATCGTTCCCTCCGGGACACCCTTGTCCACTCCTCCATCACCCCCTACACCTCAACCCCCTCCCACGGCACCTTCCCATGCAACCGCAGAAGGTGCAACACCTGCCCCTTTACTTCCCCTCTCCTCACCGTCCAAGGGCCCAAACACTCCTTTTAAGTGAAGCAGCATTTCACTTGCACTTCCCTCAATTTAGTCCACTGCATTCGTTGCTCCCAATGCGGTTTCCTCTACATTGGAGAGACCAAACGCAGACTGGGTGACCGCTTTGCAGAATACCTTCGGTCTGTCTGCAAGCATTACCCAGGCCTCCCTGTCGCTTGCCATTTCAACACTCCATCCTGCTCTCATGCCCACATGTCTGTCCTTGGCCTGCTGCATTGTTCCAGTGAAGCTCAACGCAAACTGGAGGAACAGCACCTCATCTTCCGACTAGGCACTTTACAGCCGTCCGGACTGAATACTGAGTTCAACAATTTTAGATCATGAACTCCCTCCTCCATCCCCACCCCCTTTCCAATTCCCCCACCCTTCTTTTTCCAATAATTTATATAGATTTTTCTTTTCCCACCTATTTCCATTATTTTTAAATGTATTTCCATCCATTGTTTTACCTCTACCTTTTAGCCTTTTTCGATTCCTTCACCCCACTCCACCCCCACTAGGGCTATCTGTACCTTGCTCGTCCTGCTTTCTACCCTTAATTAGCACATTCCTTAGATAATATCACCACCTTCAACACCTCTTTGTCCTTTTGTCTGTGACATCTTTTGGTTATCTCCACCTATCACTGGCCCTCTATCCAGCTCTACTTGTCCCAGCCCCCCTTAAACCAGCTTATATTTCACCTCTTTTCTATTTTTACTTAGTTCTGTTGAAGGGTCATTCGGACTCGAAACGTTAACTGTGCTCCTCTCCGCAGATGCTGCCAGACCTGCTGAGTTTTTCCAGGTATTTTTGTTTTTGTTTTGTGCAATACTGAGTTTTTCTCCTCAAGGCCAGAGCAACCTATAACTCCAGGACTTATTCTCAAGAATAAGAGAAAGTCCAGACTTCTTTTCCCAATGAAAAACTTTCTCTTCCCATGACTTAGCCTCACCCCTTCCACTCTCACTGCAACATTGTGTGAGGAAGTCATGAATCATTTTTCTCCTCAAGATTGAGACTATTTGCTCAGTTGCCTCAATTCTCTCCCGCTCCAGCTCTGATCCTTCTGAACTTTCCCAACCTTACAAAGTTAAATTCTACAAATCCATCTGCTGCTCCCCCAGTCTCATCCCAATGCAACTCCTAGCCAAACAGTTTCCTTACTCCCTATTCACAGGCTAGGCTACAATTCATCACTCCCCCATCAAGTTCACCTTGACCCTTTATTTTTTGACCTCCTGCTCCATCTCTGCCTTCTTCTCTAAGCTTTTGAATGCATTATTATTCATCTTGGCCAGTACCTAATTGTTTTGAATTTTCATGCTGCCCACCAAGACTGTTCGGGCCAAAGTCACCAACAATATCCCCTATGATTGTGACATGCTATCCCTCTTTGTTCCCCTTCCATATGACTTTTGTTGACCACTGCCTCTCATCTGTGGCCCATTTCCGTGGAACTGTTCTTGTTTGGTTTCATTTCCCATCGGTCCCAATGTAACTGATCCATCTCTCAATGGCTTCTCTTCCCACTTTAACATGATGATCTCCAGAGTATCCTTCAGGTTCTATCCATGAGTTTCTCCTTTCACTTGTTTATATCTTTCCCCTCTGCAATGTTATCCTTACACATAGGCCCAGATTTTCGCCACGATGGAGAGCCTCTCCATTGTGGCAAACATTCCGGAAATGGCCGGGAATTCTAAGTCCTGCCGCTGCACATGGCATGTTCCATTTTGGTAGGGGTGGGGCTGGAATCGGGCTGGGGTCCGCATATGCGCTGTTTACGAAGGCAGCCGTTCATTGAAATCACAAGCTGCCTCCACTGAAATGGGATGTCGGTCGACCAGGAGTTTGAAACACGAGTGTGCAGATTAGACAAGGTAAGAGCAGGTCTGAACTTGGTGGATTCATTTGGATAGCTTGGATAGGACTAACTGCATGCCAGACAGCAGAACCAGCATGCAATAGACAGAGCTAAGCGATCCCACTACCAACGATTCAGATCTAAGCCCTGCAGTCCTGCCACATCCAGTTATGAATGGTGGCGGACAATTAAACAACAAACTGGAGAAGGAGGCTTCACAAATATCTCCATCCTCTATAATAGGTGTGCCCAGCACATCAGTGCAAAAGACAAGGCTGAAGCATTTACAGCCATCTTCAGCCAGAAGTGCCGAGTGAATGATCCAACTTGGCCTCCTCCTGAGGTCCCCAGCATCACAGGTGCCAATCATCAGCCAATTTGATTCACTCCATGTGATATCAAGAAATGGCTGAAGACATTGGGTACTGCAAAGGCTATGGGCCCTGACAATATTCCAGCAATAGTATTGAAGACTTATGCTCCAGAACTTGGCGCACCCCCAGCTAAGCTGTTCCAGTTCAGCTACAACACTGGCATCTACCCGGCTATGTGGAATATTGTCCAGGTATGTCCTGACCACAAAAAAGCAGGACAAATCCAACCCAGCCAATTACCGCCCCATCAGTCTACTCTCAATTATCAGCAAACTGATGGAAAGTATTGTCGACAGTACTATAAAGCAGCACTTACTCAGCAATAACCTGCTCACTGACATGCAGCTTGGGTTCTGCCAGGGCCACTCAGCCAAACATGGGCAAAAGAGCTGAACTCCAGAGGTGAGGTGAGAGGGACTGCCCTTGACATCAAGGCTGCATTTGACAATGTGTGGCATCAAGGAGCCTTAGCAAAACTGCGGTCAATGGGAATCAGGGGGAAAACTCTCCACTGGCTGGAGTCACACCTAGCACAAAGGGAGATAGTTGTGGTTGTGGAGGTCAACCATCACATTACCGCAAGAGTTCCTCAGGGTTGTATCCTAGGCCCAACCATCTTCAGCTGTTTAATCAATGATCTTACCACCATCATAAGGTCAGGTGTGGGAATGTTCACTGATGATTGCACAGTTTTCAGCACCATTTGCAACTCCTCAGGTACTGAAGCAAGCCACATCCATATGCAGCGAGACCTGGACAACATTCAGGCTTGGACTGAGAAGTGGCAAGCAACATTCACACCACACAAGTGCCAGGCAATGACCATCTCCATCAAGAGAAAATCTAAACGTCTCCCCTTGACATTCAAGGCATTATTATTGCTGAACACCCCACTATCAACATTTGTGGTTTACCATTGACCAGAAATTATCTGGACCAGCCAAATAAATATTGTGACTGCAACAGCAGGTCAGAGGCTGGGAATTCTGCAGTGAGTAACTCACCCCCTGACTCCCCAAAGCCTGTCCACCATCTACAAGTCACAAGTCAGGAGTGTGATGGAATACTCTCCACTTGCCTGGATGAGTGCAGCTCCAACAACACTCAAGACGCTTCACACCATCCAGGGCAAAGCAGCCCATTGGCACTCCATCCACTATAATAAACATTCACTCCCTCCCCCAGCAATGCACAGTGGCAGCAGTGTGCACCATTTATAAGATGTACTGTATTAACTCGCCAAGGCTCCTTCAACAGCACCTTCCAAACCCGTAACCTCTACCACCTAGAAGGACAAGGGCAGCAGGTGCATGGGAACACCACCACCTGCAAGTTCCCTCCAAGCCACTCACTATCCTGACATGGAAATATATTGCCGTTCCTTCACTGTCGCTGGATCAAAATCCTGGAACTCCCTCCCTAACAGCACTGTGGGTGTATCTACACCACATGGACTGCAACGGTTCAAGAAGGCAGCTCACCCCCACCTTCTCAAGGGGCAACTAGGGATGGGCAATAAATGCTGGCCCAGCCTGTGATGCCCACATTGCATGAATGAATAAAAATAAACCCATATCCTATTCATTCCTGAAACCACTTAATGCTACCTTTGCAACACCACCTACCTCCTATCTTATCTTTCCCTCACTGCTGCTGAAAGCCTTAGGGTGAAATCGTCCAAGATTTGCAGTAAGTGTAGTAACGGGCATGTAAAAGGATGTTTTACCTGTTGGTCGTAATGGCGTGTTTTCGATCCGTGTCATCCGTTTCCTACCTCATTAATTCTGTAGCCACAGGAAACACGCCATCTCGCTGCCGGGTGCCCACTGAATCGCCCAACACGCCCTTACCTCACCTTTTCCTCACTCTGGGTGCCATGTCTAAACTGCGGCCACACACACAGTTGTTAATGCTCAAAGCCCGGGACTGCTCCAGTGAAGAAATGGCCCTTTCGGAGGCTCGCCGTGATGCCCTCCACCCCCTGTTCTGGCCACAGGAGGTCCAGCAATCTCACCTCTCCGGCTTGGGGGGCGGCGGCAGTGGTGGTCAGTGCCAATGCCGCACAGAAGAGGTTGGCCACCCACTGCAGAAAGAGGATGAATGATCTCATCCATGCCAACAGGGTAAGACAACCATCTCATCACTCTAAACTCACACACTCACAAGGCCATTCATCTGCATCTCACTCACTGCCAGCTCAAGGGACATCACCACTCACTCTCTCACACACACACCCTCACACCTCCACCTGGCCTCATCTCCTCTGGAGGCTGCCTCCTTAGCCCTCACCATCTTGAGGCCACTTGCACAGATCAACATGTGTCCCCCACAGACATCCTGGGATCCTCCTCCTTTGCCAAGTGCAGCCTTCACCCTGCAGCCTCTTCCCTTGCCTGAAGCCACTTCTCCCCCTTCCGCTAGCAAGCCCTAGCCCTGCAGCCCCTGAAAAGCCACCCCCACCCTACGGCTGGTTTGGTAGGTAGAGACCTGCCCGTGAGCCCCCATAGAAGTGACGTGGTGCTGTCTGTGAATCCTGGCGCTGATGACAGCGAGTGCTGACCGAAGCAAGGGAGGCAAACAAACCTCGAAGTCCCGACCGAAGTGCAGTTCACCCGATGCATGTTGCTTATGTGCAGTTGTGAACCACGTCAGTGTGATGATCCAGCTTGGGGGAGGTGATTCCAGTGAGCAGGGCTTATAATGAGAGGCTAAAGTATCGAAATTAGGTTCCTGATGTGCAGCGGCAGGAAATGCAGCCCGGAATTGACGGGCGGAGCAGACGATTGCAAACTGGCTTCACCACAGCATAAAACTGATCTTTGGCCTTCTCACCATGTTGTCCGCTCACGCCCGCCATGATGCCCGCCGCCAATGGGAATGGAAAATTCCGGATTATTCTTGTTTATGTTAGCTCCAGGCTCAGCTTATCTAATGACCTTCAACCTGACCTCCCGAACACCACCATACAAATAAAAAAGAATGTCCATTGATATAGCACCTTACTATATTCTTCTTACCATGCCCTCAGGAAACCCCAAAGTGCTTCACCGTCAATTAAGTTCATTTGACGTGTCATGTAGGCAACTATAAATTGCAAGCTGACTGAATTTCTATGGCCAAAATCTGTTCCACTTCATCATTATCAAACTACGTTCAGTCCTCCAATATTTAATTAAAAATTCTCATCCACCAATGCCCTCTCCTCACCGTTGGAGCTAAAACTTTCAGCAACCTAAAATTCTTCACCCCTTCATTTCTCCGACCTCTTTTAAAAAACCTTCTCAAAACTTATGTTGTTGTCCAAATGTTCAGGCGTCCCTACTCACTAAAAACTCTTTCCCTGGCTCCATGCTGCATTCTCTTGGCTGCCAGCCTTGGCTTCAGTGTTAGACTCTCACTTCTGAGCTAAAGGTTCCGGGCTCATTCCAGAGGCCTCAGCACGTAATCCAGGCTGATGCCTCAGCGCAATACTGAGGGAGAGCTGCACTGTTGGACCTGCCATTTTTCAAATGCTGAGACTTTTTGCCGGGATTTTCTGGCCTCGCCATGGTGGGACTCGATGCGGCGTATGCGACCGGCCAGCCAAAAGTCCATTGGCTTGCGATGGGACTGGACCACCCCAGCGGTGGTCAGAGCCAGAAAATCCCGCTCTCTGTCTCCCTTCAGGTGGATATAAAAGGTGCCATAGAACTGTTCAAAGAAGAGCAAGGAAGTTCTTCTAGGTGTCTAGGCTCCTAGTTATCCCTCAATCATGATTGCTGGGAATAGATTACTTGCTTATTTCTCTCGGTGCTGTTTGTGCGACCTTGCTGTGTGCAAATTGGCTACTGCACTTCATTGGAAATTAGGGTGGCCAACTCTGGACATTTTCATCTCATGGCCTCTGCCCTCAAACCTCCCCCCCCACCATCCCACCCCACCCCACCTTCCCAGTCAAACAGCCAATATTTCTGCAACTAATAAATTCAAAAAGAATGGCAGAAACAAGCCAATTATTTTTAAAGGCCCTATGATTTATTTTTTCCCCACACACCGGCCGCTGTGTCCTGGAGATGAACCCTCAATTCTTGGAGACTCCTGGGCAATCCTGGAGGGTTGGCAACCCTAAACTGGGAGAGATGTAAAACAGGGTGGGGGGGGCGCCAATTTGTTATTGCCCCTTTTAAAGTTACTGCACAAAGTCAAAATGGACGCCAGGGCTTTCCTCCCACTAACCAGGAGGCCACAGGAGATTTACTAGTATTGAATAGAATTCCAATTCCCAGAGAGCTGGCTGTTAAAGATTATTTTGATTACAATAGGTCTTAATCCTGAAATGTATCAAATGTACTTTTCCGGCATGCAGGCAAATTCACCTCGGGAACAAATAGGTTTTCCAAAACAAAGCCATGCTTCTGCTGGAGATTCTCTTTCAATTGTTACCATTAATATAACTCTTTAGGGCCACCAGCTTTTGAGCTCTGCTGATTCTGGAGTTGTGTTTGACAATCTCTGAGGACGAAGGAGTATTTATTCAGAATTTTCCTTCCGGAGATTAAAGAGACGGGTAGGGTCCATGATAGGGTGGATTGTACTTGACCTGTGGAACAGGTTTGATGGGCTGGATGAGATTTCCTCACTCTTATGTTCTTAAATGTCTGTCGGGAAGGTTTGTGCTGGAGTTAATGGGATGTTAGCTGGAGTGCGAACTTTTGTGATACTTTATTAAGATACTTTTTGTAGACTTATGACTTTAATGGCAAAATTTCCATTGTATGTTTAAAAGCACTGAAAATATTTGCAAAGCATTTTTCAGCAGTAATAATCAGAACAAAATGGGGTATATTTTCTGACTGCTGCTATTCGCATACAAATATTTAATGTATTTTTACAAAATCCCTCTATGTGTTTTCTGAACCAGGTGTGACTATATCTTACACACGTTAACAACTGTATCGAAAATGTTCACAAATGTGTATAGTATTAAGTATTCATATGGATATAGAACCAGTCAGAAAATCTTCCCCAAGAGATAAATCTTATTGAAATTTGATATCCATCGAAAGATGGCTAGTGGCTTACATTGATCTTTGAAGGGGGGAGAGGATGCGCCGAATAATGTTCTCTGCTTTCCAGTGATTTTAAGGAAAGCTTTGCCACCTAGAGGTTAACAGGTGTAAGGTGTCCTATTGATGGTTGTGCGAGGCAGAGGAAAGTCCCGGTTTGCAGGGACAGTCCCAATTTCGGCACTCTGGTCTTATTGGTATCTGCGTCTATTTTTCACCATTTCAGAAAATATTACTCATGAGAAATCAGAACTATCAGATTTTGTAGGTTCCTGTCCAGGAACAAGTGCTGGGTAAGTTTCAAAATCCATTCCCTCATTTACAGGAAACTTATGATCAGATTAATTTCTAGACTCAGTGGGAGTAACTTTGAGTTTGTGCGATTGTTAGAACGAATGATAGCGAATTGACAGCCTGTTCTGCATCTCTGACGATTCTTATTTCCATAAACTTCACTGGAGTCAGAAATGGGGAGACATGTTTCACAGTCGTCAATAAAACAGCTGTTGAATTCTGACCAAGATAGATTTTTCTTCTCAAATGATTACTCAGTGTGCACTACTCTCAAGCTATGTTATAATGGTTGTTCAATTATTGCTTTGGTATGGGGCTGAATGTTTATAAGTATGGATCAGAGTTTACCTTCTAGCTAAGGGATTTGTGCTATGCAGACTAGGAAACCCTCAGCTCTGATGACCAATCTATTTTAATAAGTCGATCTTAGCTCGGTCAGGCACCACTGGCCAAATGCTACTGAGGTCAGCATCCAGCTGCTGAGCGTTATCCACTGACACCTGCTGGAGGTATTGTGTATATCAAGTGAAGATGGGGCTCAGTGATCATTCCTCTGCAATCGACTAGAATAATAGAATGTTTACAGCGCAGAGGAGGTTATTCAGCCTGTCAAGTCCATACCAGTTCTCTGCAAGAGCTATCCGACTAGTCCCACCCATACTTCTCTCCCTGCCCAACCCTTTCCCTGTAGTCCTGCAAAATCTTTCCCTTCAAGTCCTTACCTGATTCCCTTTTGAAAGCCACGATTGAATCTGCCTCCACCGTCCTTTTAGGCAGTGGATTCCAGATTGTAAGCACTCATTGCATGAAGATATTTTTCCTCATGTTGCCCTTAGTTCTTTTGCCAGTTACCTTATCTCTGATTCCAAAACTTCACCAATGGGGACAGTTTCTCTCTATCTACTCTCTCTAGAAGTCTCATGATTTTGGACACCTCTATCAAATCTCCTCTCAACCTTCTCTGCTCCAAGGGGAAGAACATCAGCTTTTCCGATCTATCCATGTAACTGAAGTCCCTCATCCCTAGAACCACTCTAGCCCGACAATCACCGTTACATGAATAATGATCAACTGCAAGAGGCAAACAGAGGCCAATTGGAACCTGTCAAGCTCCACCTCAGGAAGGAGTCAACAGCTGTAGGAAAGGAGGGGAGACTGTGTGTGATGTGGCAAGATGTGCTTTTGTGCCTCTGATCCCCATGAATGGAGGTTGTCTAATTTCAGGCATGAAGCCAAGCGCTTTTCAGAACTGGAAGGGGCATTGTTCTCATGTAACATTCTTGCCGACAATGCTGCATTCGGTCTGGTTGGGTCTATTCCTGTTCCCAGCTCATGTAGATCCTGAATTGACCTTACAACAAAGTTCTGCCAGCAAAGTAAGGATTGATCGTTACGTTAATGGCAAATTTTATCACTCAACCGATATCACTACAGCTCAATATCACAATGCTGTTTGTGGGAGTTGCTGTGCACAAATTGGCAGCCGCATTTCCTACGTCATAACAGCCACTATACTTTAAAAGCTGCAAAACACCTTGAGACATCCTAAAGTCTTTCTCTTTCTTTCTTTCTTCCTCTCTTCCTTTCTTCCTTTTGTTCCTTCTTGCTTCCTTCATTCATTGGAATCCTGGGCTTTATAAATATGTGAAACTTCATAAAACACTGGTACGACCTCAACTGAAGTATTGTGTTCAATTTTTGGCATCACACTTTAGGAAGAATGTGAAGTGATTAGAGAGGGCGCAGAAAAGGTTTAGCATAATGGTTCTGACAATGAGGGACTTACATTTCTTTCCTTTATTCTTTGATGGGATGTGGGCGTCGCTGGCAAGGCCAACATTTGTTGCCTATCCCTAATCGCCCTTGAACTGAGTGACTTGCTCAGCCATTTTAACCATGTCAATCACATTGCTGTGGGCCTGGAGTCATATATAGGTTGGCAGATTTCCTTCCTGAAAGGACATTGGTGAACCAGAAGGGTTTTAAACAATAACCAGTGGTAGTTGACATGGTCACCGCTACAGAGACCAGTTTTATATTCCAGATTTTTATTAATTGAATTTAAGTTCCACCAGCAGTTATGGTGGGATCTGAACCAGTGCCCTAGAGCATTAGCTTGGGTTACTAGTGCACTGATGTTGCTGCCATTATGCCCTGGAGTTCAATGGATAGATTAGAGAAGTTGGGACTGTTCCCCTTGGAGAGGAGAAGGTTGAGAGGAGATTTGATGGAGATATTCAAAGTCTGGACATGAGGGGTCTGGACAAAGTAGATAGGGAGAAACTGTCCCCATTAGCGGAAGGGTCAGGAACCAGAGGAAACTGATTTAAGGTGATTGGCAAAAGAACCAAAGGCGACTTGAAGAAAAACATTTTCACACAGTGGGTGTTTAGGATCTGGAATGCACTACCTGAGAATGTGGTGAGAGGAGATTGTGGCCTTCCAATGAGAATTGGATAATTATCTAAAGAGAGAAAATTTGCAGGGCTACAGGGAAAAGGTGGGGGATTGGCACTTGCTCTTGCAACTCAGTGTGTCCTGTGCTGTTTCAACATACAGTTTAGCAATCTAGAAAATTATAAATGAGAGCCATCAGTAAACCCCTCTGAAACCTGTGCTTGCAGCTAGTTATAGATTGGCAGGTGCCTGGGAAGGAGTTGACCCTCCCACTAAGGATATAGTGGAAGGCCCTTGAAAACCTAGTGAAATGTAACGCAAAATAATAGGTAATCTAACAACTACACTCAGTAAAATAAAGTTTACCATAAATCCAAATATAGATCAGCTGAGAAAACATTATTATGGAAATAAATGTGATACACCATTTAGTACTCAGAGTCAGCTACAATTTCCCTTTTTAGAATTCGCTCTGTGTTGCATAACAGAGTCCCAGGAAGGAACTGCAACGATAAATCTCAGAAAATTAACCCTTCACCATCCATACATCTGTTCGTTCAAAAACATTTGCTTTGTGCAGCACTAATGATGAATTAAATGATAAATGCTGACATGTCAAACATTTCCTGGTCAAACATGATCATGTTTTAATTTCTTACCTTGTGTGCAGAATAACAGATTGAAAAAGTGCCTAACAAACTGTGTTTACAAACCCATTGATAGTAATCATATTCAAACATATCAAGATGTCAGCATCATATGGTGTTGCCATGGTGAAGCTGATGTCCGGATCTCCTGTCCCTTCCCCAGAACACATGCCCACCCCTCCCTCCCCAGCAGCAATAAAATCAAATTAAATTTGCTGAACACTTTTCCACGGATACAGTGCCTCTTTAAGGATAAAGCTTATTTTTGTAGAAGGTGCTAAGTCTGTATTCTAACAAGGAAGAACTGTAGATGTATCAGGATTTTTTTTCTATTTGTTCACTGAACATGTATAGGCCAGCATTTTTTATTGCCCATCCCTAATTGTCTTGGAGAAGGTGATGGTGAGTCACCTTCTTGAGACACCTTCTTGAACCGCTGCAGTCCATGTGGTGTAGGTACACCCACTGCACTGTTAGGGAGGGAGTTCCAGGATTTTGACCCAGTGACAGGGAATGAACAGCGATATATTTCCAAGTCAGGATGGTGAGTGGCTTGGAGGGAAATTGCAGGTAGTGGTGCTCCTAAGCATCTGCTGCCCTTGTCCTCCTAGGTGGTAGAGGTCACGGGTTGAGAAACTTAAGAAGTAGTTTATTTACACTATTTACAAGATGTACATAGTGGGTCACAGGGAAGGCACAACTCCCCTAGGGCTGCCTGTCAGCTGCCTAGAGTACCTACCACATGATTACTTGTTGTCAGTGGTATATCATCATGTACCTAATAGGTTAATGTATCCATTGTGTTTAACCCTTTATAATACAGTCATGAGCAACATCACTGAACTCCACCCCTTGCCTCAGTTCTTCAGCTGCTGAAACACTCATCCAGAGAATCAACACATTCCTGGCTGGCCTCCCACATTCTACCTTCTGTAAACTTAACACCATCAGGTTGCAGAAGCCAAGACACTGCAGCATTTACCACTTATTTGGGAATTCAGGTGTGCTGCAGGTCAGCAAACTCTGCAGTGTTTCCCACCCACTGGAAAGGATGTCTGCAAACTCCTGTCCTCTAAATCCTCTAAATCCTAATTCCTGATATCTGTTCCTAACAGGAAAAGCTACTTGCTGCAACCACAAGTTTATAAAATTTCCCCTTTATTATCATGGAGAGGAGGGATTGCCACTGAAAATAATGTACACATTCTTCTCATGCAACAAGAGGATACTGGTTTTCTGAAAAATTAATGTGCATTTTTAATAATTAATATTTTTATATAAGATTACACAACTTCTTTTACTGGGCTATGGTGCTCCTGTGGCATACGATGAGGGAGAAATTGATTCTCAATGTTGTTTTCCGGGCAGAGAAAAGTCCAATTTCTTAGTGATGGCAAAAGGCCATTGCCCTGAAATGTTTGTTCTGTTTCTCTCTCCATAGATGCTGCCTGAGCTGCTGAGTATTTCCAGCATTTTCTGTTTTTATTGCATTCGACCGCTGCCTGTTTCTGACCAAGGAGGCTCATGCAGCCATACAACAAAAACTTGCATTTATTTAGCACACTTAACATAGCAAAATGACCCCCAACACTTCACAGAAGTGTGATTGAATAAAGAGATTGATAGATACCTAAAGAAGGAGATGTTAGGACAGGTGGCCAAAAGTTTGGTCAAAGAGGTCAGTTTTAAAGAATGCCTTGAAGGAGGAGAGGTTTTGGGAGGGAATTCCAGAGTTTGGGGCCTAGACGGTCAAAAGCACAGCTACCAATGGTAGGGAAAAGGAAGTCAAGAATGAACAAGGGGCCAGGATTGAAGAGTTGAAGAGAGTTGGGAGAAGGTTGCAGAGATAGAAAGAGGCTAGGAAATGGAGGAGATTTGAACGTGAGATGAGGGGAAATTACTTCACTCAAAGGGTTGTGAATCTTTGGAATTCTCTGTCCCAGAGGTTTGTGGAAGCTCCATCACTGAATACATTTAAGGCTGGGTTACACAGATTTTTGGTCTCTCAGGGAATAAAGGGATATGGGGAATGGGCAGGGAAGTGGAGTTGAAGCCCAAGATAAGCCATGATTATATTGAATAGCGGAGCAGGCTCGAAGGGTCATGTGGTCTAGTCCTGCTCCTATTTCTTGTATGAGGGTGAGAATTTTAAAATTGTTTAGGGACCAGAAGCCCATGAAGGTCAGCAAAAGGAGATCTGCACAAAGCACCAGGAAAATCCAGCATGGAATATCTCCTGCCAGTCACTAACCTTAGAAAATGGCAGTGAATTTTTTATTGGGCTGCAGTCGACTTCATGATAATCTCGGTTAGGATTTTTCAGATGCTACCATGAAGGTCGCCAGGGAACGCCGCTCTGCTGATGCTGGCAGCCCCGCAGCCCTTTAACGCTCAGCACTAATTGGCTGGAGATGGGACTTCCACCCCTCACTTGGGAGGAAGTCCCGCCTCAGAGAGCTGCCCTCCAACTTGATTGGGATCGGTGGCCACACCTAGTCCCACGAGTCTAGGTGCCGGGAGCCCAAGACCAGGTAAGTGCAGGGGTCTCATGGTGGGGATTGAGGGGAGGGGTGAGGTGTGGTGCAAGATGGGAAGCGGTCCCTAAGTGTCATTAATTGGCCGCTTAAGGGCACCTAGTACTACTTGGTAAGGCTGCCCTCAGTAGTCTTCCTTGCCATGGTAAACACAAACAAAAGCATTGAAAAATCAAAATTAAAAGAAAGATTGACTCCTCAAAGGGTTAAGAAGATGTTGAAGGCAGTGACTTGAAACAATGAATAGCATCCAATCCTTTCAGCTGCCTCTGGCCAGGTGAATCACATAGGAATGGCGGCTTTTGCAAGATCTTGAAAGGACAGTGCTTACTTACATGGGCTGAGCTCTCTCACAGAGAAAGAAATTGTAAAGTTAATCTGAAGAAGCAATCCCATCTGAGCTGCTCTATTCAGGGACTACATAAAGCAGAGTACCTGAGACCACAGTTAGCACAAGAGCCCAGGCCTCTTTAGCACCTGTATGTAAATTACTGTATGGAAGAATCTTCTCAGCACACTTTTGCAAACAATAGCAAGCTAAAGCCATCCAGTAATCGTTGTGGTATTCAGGAGGCAGGATTTGCAGATCAAACATATTACATTCCTTTGTGCGTTGTGATTTATTACCATCACATACCTTCTCAGATTTAGTCCTGGGAATCATTTAAGTGCCAAGAGATAGCAGATTGCACTAGGAAACCCAATGATGTTTAACACTTTGCATACCTCATGGCCCCTCTGCACCATCTTATGAATGACATTTCCTGCTTTTTTGTGGTGACTTAGTTAAATGACTATACTTGGGATTGTCGTGTGTACTCATCCTATGAAATGGGGAGGAGGGTCACTGAGCAGTTACATGCAGGGCTATCTCCCTCTTCCCTCCCCCTCCCCCCTTTCCCCTCCTCCCCAACACTTGCACCAAATTGGGACATTGGAATGAATAAGGTGAGGCTACATGTCACTCTTTGAAAGGAAATAATCAAGCAATCCCCCTCAAGTCTCTGCTAGTGGGAATGGCAGAGGTTTGTTAACAAACTAGCTGCTTCTCTCTTATTGAAGAATAAAGATCAAGGGGAGAGTAAATTTTAAAAATGGGTGACCCATCTCTTATATTCTTTTTAATACAGTCATTTTATGTCAAATGAAATGTTTGTTTTAAGCTGTGGATTGAAATACATGAGAAACCAATTGCTCACTGACTATCATTAGCTATTTGCTTTCAACAAACATCATTTCAATGACACAGCCTTTTGTCAACAACCCTCAATGAAGAGTCTACCACTGATTTCATCATAACAAAAACAGAAACAGAAATACCTGGAAAAACTCAGCAGGTCTAGCAGCATTGGCGGAGAAGTGCACAGCTGACGTTTCGAGTCCTCATCATCAATCATTGATTTCATCATCCTCTCTATCACTCCATCCTTAATACAGCACCATCAACCTGGCTCAGTCTGAGGCTGAGACAAGATTGTTCGTAGATGTTATGGCGCAGCCAATGGTAAATGCTGAGTTGTTCAAATCCCAAAGAGAAACCTGAAACAACTGCCACAACTTGTTTTACAGTTTGTATAAATTTTGGGATCCGTGCCTTAAATTCAGTAGTAATAAGACCACAAAGTCTTATAGGTGTTTACAAAACTAGATTAAACATTTATTAATAAGAGAAATGATTTTGAATATGTACATAGATCTACAAATTACTACTATGATAACTTCTAAATACCCTAATCAATCTAACTCCCTTTTGTTACACTTTCGTTAAGGCAACAGTAAGGCACAGATTTTACAAGACCCATGCAAAGTGAGACACAATGCCCCGAACCAGTCAAATTCAAAATGAGTTTTCTTAACTTCAGCTCTTTGAAAACAGCAGCTCGAGGCATAGATGCTGAAGACTTTTCACACTTGTTAGATCCTAAAGTGCCCACCCTTACACACAGCCTTCGCTCCTTTATACATATTTTTCCTTTTGAATGCAAATACCCATTGTTTCACTAGGTCTTTGGACTTTACCTCCTTGATCATAAAACTAATTTTGCCAGTAATCTTTGGGAAAAATAGACACACTGTTTCTTAACTTCACCTGGCTAGGTGTAATATTTCACTCCCTCTTTAGAAAACAATCTAGTTTGGTTTATTTAAAAATGCAAATATCCCATTACACCTTACATTCCAAACCTCCCCCATGTTTACCATGTTTATGTCAAAGCCTTCAGACCAGCTACCTTCACACACACACACACACACAACTATTTTACAATAAATTCCAGTAACATTATTATATCTTCCTGACAGCAACCTCAGTGTTGTACTGGACCCTGACATATCTGCACCATCTCTAAGATAGCCCATTTCCCCCAACGTTATATCGCCTGACTTCAGCCCTGCTGTGGTACACCTTTATGTGGATGTGGTTATGTTTTCTGTATACATCGCTGGAGGGGTAATGATGCAATGTGTCATGTGATTCAGACTTAGTGGCTTTTTAATCCCTTATGCCCAGTTGGTGCTTTGATGTTTATCGACTAAGTAAGCAGAAGGAAAAGGAAAACACAACAACCTCTACCTCAGCTGCTTTGCTGCTGAAATCCATGCTGCTGCACCTGGAGTCTCACTCATTGTGTTCAAGAACTTTTTTGTTAATAAGTGAGGAGCATAATTATGAGGCATAATCCTGGCCCACTGTCCCAACCAGGAAGCATCCTCCATGCCAAAGAATTTGTTGGCAAAAGAACTAAAGGTGACATGAGTAAAAGAATGTTTACACAGTGAGGTGCAATGATCTGGAATGAGCTGCTCGAAAGGGGGTTGGAAGCAGATTCAATAATACCTTTCGACAGGGAATGAGATAAATACTTGAAATGGTCAAATTTACCGGGCTGTGGAGAAAGAGTAGCGGAGTGGGACTAATGGGATAGCTCTCTCAAAGAGCCGGCAGAGCCACGATGGGCCGAATAGCCTCTTCTGTGCTATGAATTCATGTGTCGCCAGGGACTCTGATAGAGGTGGGAAGGAAGGTTTTCTTTTAAGCAATGCTTTTGTTTGCATTGGCTACTGGCAGGGGCCACAATAGGGCTATCACTGTGTTCAGATCATGTGACATAAGGGGCAGTAAAGTAATTGAGTAAACAGTTTATGTGGTTTGAAGAATGGATCATCATGTGTCGTGCCCACACAGCAGAATTTCACTGCGTGCCCGGCAAACAGCAACATCAAACACTTTTTTTTGAAGCATAACCTTCAGTTACTTTTTAATCTGTTTGATGTTCTTTCTATTTCCTGACTGACTGAGACAATAAGAAACTTTTCAATTGCAACAAACTATTTGTGACGCTCAATTTTCTCGCTCATCTCCGGAGGGCAAAGGTCTCATCTACTTGAATGCTAATCTTTATTTAAATTTAACAATAAATGGAGCTGTAATTAGGCCAGAAAAATTCCATTCACCAACGAGCAAACTGCCGCTAATTTCCAACTCAGCTCAGTTGGAGAAGGAAAAGCAGCACTTTGGTCGTAATTCCAAAGCTTTCATTCCTTTACCTCCAATCCCTTGTTCTTTCTCTCTATCCCTTCTTGCTTTATTTCATTGTTTCAGGTTTGTCATATCCAGTTGACTAACTCCTGCTATGCACCAAACACACATTTTATTCCTCTTCTTTTTAGGATTACTTGCCTCTAGTTAAAGTTTAAATGCGGTTATCACAGAGTCAAAAATTAATTGAGGCAACTTTTGAAGCATTTTCCAGTGGTGTAGGTAACAGTATTCCACACCAGATGGCGCTGCCCTGCTATGTAACTCTCATCCGCCTTTATGATCACTTCTGCCATCTGATGATCTCCTGTTCTCTGCCTAATCATGTTACAGGTCACTCTTTCTCTTATATATGCAACACACTTTCTCTTGAATATGCAACATCTGCCCCTTCACTTCCTCTCTCCTCACCGTCCAAGGGCCCAAACACTCCTTTCAAGTGAAGCAGCATTTCACTTGCATTTCCCCCAACTTAGTCTACTGCATTCGTTGCTCCCAATGCGGTCTCCTCTACATTGGAGAGACCAAACGCAGACTGGGTGACCGCTTTGCAGAACACCTGCGGTCTGTCCGCAAGCATGACCCAGACCTCCCTGTCGCTTGCCATTTTAACACTCCACCCTGCTCTCATGCCCACATGTCTGTCCTTGGCTTGCTGCATTGTTCCAGTGAAGCTCAGCGCAAACTGGAGGAACAGCACCTCATCTTCCGACTAGGCACTTTACAGCCTTCCGGGCTGAATATTGAGTTCAACAACTTTAGATCTTGAACTCCCTCCTCCATCCCCACCCCCTTTCCGTTTCTTCCCCCTCCCTTTTGTTTTTTCTAATAATTTATATAGATTTTTCTTTTTCCACCTATTTCCATTATTTTTAAATGTATTCCACCCATCGTTTATTTCACCCCACCCCCACTAGAGCTGTACCTTGCTCGTCCTGCTCTCCACTCTTAATTAGCACATTCTCTTAGATAATATCACCACCTTCAACACCTCTTTGTTCTTTTGTCTATGACATCTTTTGGTTATCTCCTCCTATCACTGTTTGCTTGTCCCAACAACCCCTCCCCCTTCTCTCCCCCCCCCCCCCCCCCCCCCCCCACCCCCCCGCCACCTTTAAACCAGCTTATATTTCACCACTTTCCTATTTCTACTTAGTTCTGTTGAAGGGTCATGAGGACTCGAAACATCAACTTTGCTCTTCTCCGCCGATGCTGCCAGACCTGCTGAGTTTTTCCAGGTATTTCTGTTTTTGTTACCCTTTCTCTTTGCTGTGTATATGTTGATTTTGCTCTCCAACCCTTTCCTTTGCTCTGTTCCAGAAACATGTGGTCATCAAAAACCTGTGTCCTGACTCGCACCCAGTCCCGGTCACCCATCACCCTTGTGCTTGCTGACCTACATTGACTCCCGGTTAAGCAACACTCAATATTAAGTCCGGAAGGCTGTAAAGTGCCTAGTCAGGACCTCAAATGTAGTAATCTCCGGATTACTCCCAGTGCCACGTGCCAGTGAGTACAGAAATAGGAGGATAAGGCAGATGAATATGTGTCTGGAAAGATGGTGCAGGAGAGAGAGCTTTAGATTCCTGGGACACTGGGACTGGCTCTGGGGGAGATGGCACCTGTACAATCTGGACAGGTTGCATCTGAACAGAGCTGGGACTGAGTTCCTTGCGGGGTGTTTTGCTGGTGCTGTTGGGAGGGCTTTAAACTAACTCAGCAGGGATGTGGGAACCAAGAGAAAATATTAGAGAGGAATACCAGGGTGCACAAAATACTGGGAGGGACAGGTAGCACTAGTATAGAGAATAGTAAGTTAATAGGTGAAGTCGGGCAAGGGAGAAAGTAACAAAATCTAAATCAGGGTTACTGTGCATGAATGTGAATACACGGAGTATGGTAAATAAGATTGGGGAGTTACAGGCACAGATTGTCATGTGGAAATATGATGTTATAGCGATAACAGAGACCTGGCTTAAGGAAAGGCAGAACTGGGTGTTAAATATTCCCAGGTACAAGGTGTTCAGAAAAGATAGGAAAGGAAGGAAAGTAGGAGGGGTGGTGGTATTGGTTAAGGCGGCATTGCAGTGCTGGAGAAAGAGGGTGTCCCAGAGGGTTCAAGGACAGAATCAATTTGGCTCGAGCTAAGAAACAAAAAGGGCGCAATTACATTGCTCAGTGTAGTCTATAGACCACCAAATAGTGAGAAGAACATAGAAGAATAAATCTACAGGGAAATTACAGAGATGCAAACATTATAGAGTAGTTATAATGGGGGACTTCAATTACCCGAATGTAGACTGGGACAGTAAAGGGTGGAGAGGGACAAAAATTCCTAGATTGTGTTCAGGAGAATTTTTTTACAATTGTATGTGTCCAGTCCAACAAGAAAAGATGCACTTCTTGAATTTCACTTGCATTTCCCCCAACTTAGTCTACTGCATTCGTTGCTCCCAATGCGGTCTCCTCTACATTGGAGAAACCAAACGCAGACTGGGTGACCGCTTTGCAGAACACCTGCGGTCTGTCCGCAAGCATTACCCAGACCTCCCTGTCGCTTGCCATTTTAACACTCCACCCTGCTCTCTTGCCCACATGTCTGTCCTTGGCTTGCTACATTGTTCCAGTGAAGCTCAACGCAAACTGGAGGAACAGCACCTCATCTTCCGACTAGGCACTTTACAGCCTTCCGGGCTGAATATTGAATTCAACAACTTTAGATCTTGAACTCCCTCCCCCATCCCCACCCCTTTTCCGTTTCTTCCCCCTCCCTTTTGTTTATTCCAATAATTTATATAGATTTTTCTTTTCCTACCTATTTCCATTAATTTTAAATCTATACCTTTTATGCCCTTTTAGTCTTATTTCACCCCACCCCCACTAGAGCTGTACCTTGAGTGTCCTGCCATCCATTCTTAATTAGCACATTTTCTTAGATAATATCACCACCTTCAACACCTCTTTGTTCTTTTGTCTGTGACATCTTTTGATTATCTGCTCCTATCACTGCTTGCTTGTCCCTACAACCACCCCACCCTCAACTTCTCTCTCTCTCCCCCCCCCCCCCCCCCACCCCCACCCGTGGATGTGATTTTGCAAAAGATGCAAAGGCTATTTGGCCTTTTTGCCTGCCCGCATAAGGTTGGGCGGGCCGTGAAAAATTTAATTCAATTACATTTTAAATGGCCTTAATAGGCCTTTTAATTGTCGGCGGGTGCACTGCCAACTCCCGCTTGTGCCCGCCAACCGAAATATCCACAAGTGTGGGTGACCCACTCTAACCTGTCTCTCTCTGAACTTGCTGCACTCCGTTCTCTCAGGTCCAACCCTGACTTTGTCATCAAACCCGCTGACAAGGGTGGTGCTGTTGTTGTCTGGCGCACTGACCTCTACCTCGCAGAGGCTGAGCGCCAACTCGCAGATACTCCCTCCTACCTCCCCCTGGACCATAACCCCACCACTGAACATCAAGCCATTGTTTCCAGAACTGTCACTGACTTCATCTCCTCTGGAGCTCTTCCCTCTACAGCTTCCAACCTCATAGTCTCCCAACCCAGGACAGTTCGCTTCTACCTCCTCCCCAAAATCCACAAACAACACTGTCCCTGTCAGATCAGATCATGTCAGCCTGTTCCTGCCATGCCCTCATTTCTCGCTATCTTGACTCCATTCTCTCTCCCCTTGTCCAGTCTCTTCCCACCTACATCCGCAATTCCTCTGATGCCCTACATCATATCAACAATTTCCAGTTCCCTGGCCCCAACCGCCTCCTCTTCACCATGGATGTCCAATCCCTCTACACCTCCATCCCCCACCGGGATGGTCTGATGGCTCTCCGCTTCTTCCTCGAACAGAGGCCCGAACAATCCCCATCCACCACTATTCTCCTCCGTCTGGCTGAACTTGTTCTCACACTGAACAATTTCTCCTTAAACTCATCTCACTTCCTCCAAATGAAAGGTGTGGCTATGGGTACCCGCATGGGTCCCAGTTATGCCCGTCTCTTTAGGGGTATGTGGAACATTCCTTGTTCCAGTCCTACTCCGGCCCCCTCCCACAACTCTTTCTCCGGTACATCGATGATTACTTTGGTGCTGCTTCATGCTCTCGTCTGGACTTGGAAAAATTTATTAATTTTGCTTCCAATTTCCACCCTTCCATCATTTTCACGTGGTCCATCACTGACACTTCCCTTCCCTTCCTTGAACTCTCTGTCTCAATTTCTGGTGATAGACTGTCCACCAATATCCATTACAAGCCTACCGACTCCCACAGCTACCTCGACTACAGCTCCTCACACCCCGCTTCCTGTAAGGACTCCATCCCATTCTCTCAGTTCCTTCGCCTCCATCGCATCTGTTCTGGTGATGCCACTTTTCAAAACAGTTCCTCTGACGTGTCTTCCTTCTTCCTTAACCGATATTTTCCACCCATGGTGGTTGACAGGGCCCTCAACCATATCCGGCCCATCTCCCGCGCATCCACCCTCACACCTTCCTCTCCCTCCCAGAAACATGATAGGGTCCCCCTTGTCCTCACTTATCACCCCACCAGCCTCCGCATTCAAAGGATCATCCTCCGCCATTTCCGCCAACTTCAGCATGATGCCACCACCAAATACATCTTCCGTTCACCCCCTCTGGTGGCATTCCGCAGGGATCGTTCCCTCTGGGACACCCTGGTCCACTCCTCCATCACCCCCTACACCTCAACCCCCTCCCACGGCACCTTCCCATGCAACCGCAGAATGTGCAACACCTGCCCCTTTACTTCCCCTCTCCTCACTGTCCAAGGGCCCAAACACTCCTTTCAAGTGAAGCAGCATTTCACTTGCACTTCCCTCAATTTAGTCTACTGCATTCGTTGCTCCCAATGCGGTCTCCTCTACATTGGAGAGACCGAACGCAGACTGGGTGACCGCTTTGCGGAACACCTTCCGTCTGTCCGCAAGCATGACCCAGACCTCCCTGTCGCTTGCCATTTCAACACTCCACCCTGCTCTCATGCCCACATGTCCGTCCTTGGCCTGCTGCAATGTTCCAGTGAAGCTCAACGCAAACTGGAGGAACAGAACCTCATCTTCTGACTAGGCACTTTACAGCCTTCCGGACTTAATATTGAGTTCAACAATTTCAGATCATGAACTCTCTCCTCCATCCCCACCCCCTTTTTGATCCCCTTTTTTCCAATAATTTATATATTTTTAAAATATATATTTTTCTTTTCCCACCTATTTTTAAACTTATTTCGATCTATTGTTTTATCTCCACCTTTCAGCCCATTTCGATCCCTTCCCCCCACCCGACCCCCACTAGGGCCATCTGCCACTAGCTTGTCCTGCTTGCTACCTTTAATGTCCCCATTAGCACATTCCTTAGATAATATCACCACCGTCAACACCCCTTTGTCCTTTTGTCTATGACATCTTCGGCAATCTCTTCTTTGCCTCCACCTATCACTGGCCCCCTATCCAGCTCTACCTGTCCCACCCCCTTCTACCAGCTTA
Source organism: Cetorhinus maximus (assembly GCF_964194155.1). Lineage (NCBI taxonomy): Eukaryota > Metazoa > Chordata > Chondrichthyes > Lamniformes > Cetorhinidae > Cetorhinus > Cetorhinus maximus. The sequence continues at coordinate 2,266,980 of NC_135886.1, read as the reverse complement.
TATTTCACCTCATTTCTCTATTTCCTTAGTTCTGATGAAGAGCCATACGGACTCAAAACGTTAACTGTGTTCCTCTCCGCAGATGCTGTCAGAACTGCTGAGTTTTTCCAGCTATTTTTGTTTTTGTTTCAGATTTCCAGCATCCGCAGTGTTTTGCTTTTATCTTATACATAATCCAGGTTGGTTTGGAGAAGTATGTATAAAATAGTACACTGATTACATATGATGAGCCTTGAACAAAAGAATGATTCAGCCCCTCTGCAGCTATTGCCTTGTTTAATTAAAGCCACTTCTTAATTTTACTTTCAATAGAACAATGCCTGCTGTCACCACAGGATGTTGGCAACACAGATGAAGAGGTCACTTGTGATGAATAACATCGGCTGTTAATGACACAGGACAACAGCCCAACCAATGTTTGCCATTGCAGGCCAGTGATGCCAGGAGAATGATGGTAGGACATTCTGGGATTACAGGCCTTCAACCCTCATTGAAATGAGCTTTCATTTTCACATAATGGCCTTGGTGCTCACTGGCCCCATTAACTAAGGTGCTCTCCCATTGGTGCTATAAACTCCAACATAAACTGGAGGACGTGGATTGACCGAATTCCAGTGTCACCACTAGGATCGTTTTTTTGTAGGTGCTCAGGACCGTTTAACCTATAGGATGCAATTTTCGGAAAATGAGCGGCATTGAAGTAGTTCTTATATATTGATACTAATAGCCACCTCTAGGATGTTATGGAGGGATTTTACAAGCTTGACTTTCAACCATCCCATGGAGCTCATTATAATGATTCAGGGTTGAGGCTATATCTGAATGCTGCTTCTGCTCAGTTTGTGCAAAAATATTTAATCATATAAACAGATGCTGGGCTGCAGGTCAAACATGTTGCCTGATTGAAAAAGAAATGCAATTATATTGAGGTATAGATGCCCTCAGGACCAAAATGCTTCATGGCCAACTAATTACATTTGAAGTGTAGTCACTGTTATATAGGCAAAGGCAGCAGCCAAACAGCAAGATCCCACAACCAGCTAATGAGATGAGTGACCAGTTTATTTGCTTTTTGGTAATGTTGAAGGGGGGATATTAGTCAAGATGAATAAGGGAAACCTCCTTCTCTTCTTCCAATAGTTCCATGTCTGAACCTAAAGATGGCACCTCCAACAATACAGGACTCCCTCAGTTCCAGAATTGTATTCCTCAGCATTCAGAAGGGTAAGGGGTAACTTGATTTAAGTTTTCAAGATATTAAGGGGAGCTGATAGGGTAGATAGAAACTATTTCTGCTGGTTGGGGAGTCTAGGAGTGAGGGACATCGTCTAAAAATTAGAACGAGGTCTTTCAGGAGTGAAACACCTTTGCACACTAAGGGTGGTAGAGTTTAGAGTTCTCTTTCGCTGACAGTAGTCGATGCTAGGCCAATTGTTAATCTTAAACAGGAGATTGATGGATTTTTGTTAACCAAAGGTATTAAGTGATTTGAGCCAAAGGAAGGTATAAGGAGTTAGGTGTGATATCACTGAATGACGGTAGAGGCTTGAGGAGCTAAATGGCTGACTCCTATTCCTCTGTTCCTACTGCACTGAAATGTCAGCTTGGATTTGTGCTCAAGTACTGGAGGGAAACTTAAACCCGCAACCTTTTGTCTCAAAAGTGACACAGTTACTAACTGAGGCAAGCTGATGCAGCTTATTTAAATCTTCAGAACATAGGGTTTGCTCAGTAGTGTGATACATTAAAGCAGCAATGATGCCACAGGGTAATAGGATAGGATACATAGGATATTTATTACACTTCACCAACACATGCTATTCTTTCCATAGGATAGAAGATTACAGCAAAGCATCAAGACATTGGACTAGATTTTTGCCTCGGGAACCCTTTTAAAAAAGCCAGGTGGGTCCCGATTCCGGGACTCCGAACCCCATTCCCAGGGTTTCTGATTTCCGGGAATGCCTTTTAAGGGTGCGGCCCAGTTCAGGTCACGAGCTGACCCCCTGCACTCCCACCCTGGCCAGCTCCATTGCAGGTATAGGCATGCCCTAGTCCTCTGCAATTTTCATGGAGTCAGGCCAGGTTTTCAGTGAGTCATGGTTCACAGCCCCTCAGAGGGGTCATGAATCATAGTTTGCATGAGGGAACCTTTTGAAAGGTAAGTTCTAAAGGTCTTCTTCATTTCCCCCACATTCCAAGTTATGCTGCCCCACCTCCCCCCCCACCATACCTCTCATGCCAAGGTATGCCCCACCCCACCCACCCCCTATGGCCCCTTATGCCCCATACCAAGCTATTTCATTTCCATGCCCATTTGCTCCAAATACAGTGTTTAGGAACCCTATAGTGACAGTAGGGTGTGTAAAAAAAGCTTTTAAGAAATAAAATCATTCATTGATAACTTTCCACTTTCTTTCAAAAAACATTTTACTACAGCCCAATAAAAGTGTCAATCATCCAGACCCTTTAAAGTATCAATAGCTGAAACTGCAAGCACTCAAAACCTCTTTATCTTATGTAAATAAACATTGTGAAATTGACCATATAGATCTGAGAGCCAGAGCTGTCAATCAGGCAATGTTTTCCCTGGGACTCAGATGTTTCAACAGGCTATTGGATTTCTGGGCCCTCAGCCAAGCCTCATTATATATCCTTGGCTGAGAGCCCAGAAATCCTTTACAGCACTAAAACTGCAGCCTGCTCCCTCTCAATGAAAGTCCCACCCTTGCAGGCACTTTCTCCCAAGGCGGGCAGGCCAAGGTGGGAATTTTCCCACCTCCTGCTACCCGCCTCGAAAATGAAAATCCAGCCCATTGTGTCAAGCTCTGTCAATGTGTAAAATGCTCCAGATAGTTCCATAGTCAGTAAGACTCAACAATTCACATTAACAAAATGTTTACCCTCAACTTACAGGTAATACTGTTTCCTTGCCAATATTGCAGACTAATGGGGATCTTCCCTTGCTCTAGGTCAGAGAGCTCTGTAATAAAAGTAAGTGCAAACCAGTCAATAATCTGTGGACTCCAGTTTTTTTTAACAATTGCAAATTTTTTCACCAATATTTTTCCCTGCTCACCACCCCCCCCACCCCACCCCACTTAAAGTTTTGCTGGGGTTTGCTTCACGAGGTGCTAGTGAACAACAGTAACAATAACTTGAATTTATACTGTGCCTTTAATGTGGTAAAATGTCCCAAGGCACATCACAGGAGAGTTATCAAACAAAATTTGACCCTGAGCCACATAAGGAGATAATAGGGCAATGATCAAAAGGTCGCCGTGAAGTAGGTTTTAAGGGGCATCTTAAAGGGGGTTAGAGTAGTAGAGTGGATCCCTCCAATAACTCATACAAGTGGCTACGATTCATGTCATAATGAATACCAGCATGCTATTTACCCATGGAGGCATCACAATGGCACCCAATCCTGTCAGAACTTGGTGTTCACACACTAGTGGGAGTCCAGTAGAAACTTCCAATAGAAGTCACTGAATTAGGGGTAAGAATCTTGGATATTTGCCCCCCTCCCCCTCCCTATCCCTCTCCCTCTCCCTAACCCAAAGTGACTGGATTGCTTTAGTTAAAATTCAGCTAAATCCATGTGGACCAGGGATTGAACCTGTGATCTACCTGGCCTGGAGAGGTCAGCTATTTAACACATAACTTCACTGGGCTATCGGCAAAGCTTCTGACCTTATATTTTTCTTATTTCTACTCTTTCCTCCTGTGCCTCCCATGTTGAGTCCTTGCAACTTTCTGTAGGATCCACCTGGGCCACAGGCTCCTCTCAACAGCAAGCTGCAGGTTCTACTTGTGATTGTCCAGCAGGGGGTAGACTTTCCACACTGAGCTGACTGCATCAATTCTCTGCTGGTGGGCACTGGATCAAGTGGATTAAAAAACGGGAGAAATGTACAGAATTAAATTGGTGAGTGGCTCTACCTAGTAATCAGCCTGGATTCACCGTTGTCTCCATTATAAGTTCACATGAGAACATATGGCACAGGACTGAGGAAAGACCATTCAGACCGGTTGGGTCAACACTTAGATCCAGGTTTAGCACCCATAAGAAATTGTTTTCACCTCTCGTCTTGGCACTAAAACAATATCCTCTACAGCATGACTAACACAAAATGCTCACTTCTCAGAAGTCACAGGATCCTAACCACAAGGTAAACAGTTTGAGATATCAATGAATATTAGACTTGAAACATGATTGCTCTCAGTTGGAATCCAGCACTCTACTTTTAGGGACATACATATAGCAGAATCTCTGCTGCCACATCTACAAGTTATAAATGAATAAAACTTATTTTAATAGAGTATATTTCCATAATAAATTGCTAGGAATCACAAAGATCTAATGGAGAATGGCTCCATCTGCTGGCCAGCTTATTGCCTAAGATTATTTAGAAAATAGTAAAAAAATACTATTTTTTTTAGTATCATGATACTAAACCCATCATGTTTATTGTTGCTGTGTACATTTTTTTTACAAAGCTGGTAAGAACCAGAGTCCGGAATGTTCAGATATCTACACAGCCTGGAAGCCCAGGATCAGTTATAGTGGACTCCAACCCAGGTCATCATGGTTATAACTTCTATACTTCTAGAGTGCAGTGAGCTGTATTGGGTTTCCCATGAGCTGTTGAGGCATTTTACTTACAATTAATTAACTGCTGGACCACAACCATAGGGGGAAAAAAGCAATAAGAAATAGAACAATGCATAAGAATGTAAAAAAGTCTACGGTTATCTTGAATTCTTCAGCTCATCACTGAACAGCGAACATCCAAGAGCATTTTCAACTCCTGTTCCGCTCAAAAATCTTGCCAATTATATTATTCTAAACAGTTTATCATGGTTTTAAATGAACAGTTTTTTCACATAAGATGCATTTTATTTTTCACTTTAAGCCTATGACCTGTTGTCTGTCAACACGGCAGATGGTGAAATTTGAATTCAATAAAAATCTGGAATTGGAATTCTGATGATGACCATGAAACCGTTGTCGATTGTTGTTGTAAAAACCCATCGGGTTCACTAATGTCCTTTAGGGAAGGAAATCTGCCATCCTTACCTGGTCTGGCCTACATGTGACTCCAGACCCACAGCAATGTGGTTGACTCTGAAATGCCCTCTGAACAAGGGCAATTAGGAATGGGCAATAAATGCTGGGCCTGGCCAGCGACAACCACATCCCAGGAACGAATAAAAAAAAATTGCCCTGACCACTCTTGACTTTTTCTAAACAAAGCCTTGCATTTACACAGCACTTTTCATGACCACAGGATGTCCCAAAGCACTTTGCAGCCAATGAAGTACTTTTAAAACATAGTTGTGGTTGAAGGAAATGTAGCAGCAATTTGCACAGAATAAGGTCCGCAAACATCAATGTGATAATGGCCAGATAATCTGGTTTGGTGATGTTGCTTGAGGGATAAATAATGACCAGTGCAATTGTGTTAACCCTCCTGCTCTTCCTAAATAGTGCTGTGGGATCTTTTATGTCCACCTGAGACAGCAGATGGGGAAAGAAAGAATATCTATTGCTCTTCTAGTGTACCCTTGCAGGAGGGCTGGGAATTAGATGGGATCACGGATACAGGGGCTTCCAGCCAACCCACCAATTCCCGCGGTGCCATATTGGGAATACCCAGGAGAAAGGATTCCCTGACCAGGAATTTTCTCTACCTGTGAGCTGGTGTAGGATCCGTGAGCTGGTACATTGAGTCAGAGCCGGCATCTTGCCTGGCACCTGGTGGAAGTGAAGCATACCTGGAGGTCCAGGCCTGATTTGTGACCTGTATTATGAATAGTTTCTATCCCCCTTTGTGAAGTTTTCTAGTAGGTTCTATTTCTACTTTTTTCCAAGGTGCTGGTAAACTCTGCCACATTTTGCAGCCTCCTTCCTCTGCCAGGTGCCAAAGCTGCACACCGAGTGGCTTAAGGTCACCCACTTGGATTATTTAAATTAGGCAGCCTCACATTGATTTTGCATAATTTTCTGGAGTCAGTATTGGAGTTAGCGGTGGGCACATCCTGACATATACTCTGGCATTGACAGTCAGCGGGTTTGCATGCCCCAGGTTTAGTACGGGCTAGAACCAGAACTTCACTGGAACTTGCCAAGCGGAAATACACATAGGCCAGGATTTTACAGCCCTTCCTGCCTGGCAGCATATTACGGTCCTGCCAAACTGAACGGAGATTTAAATGGCACGCCACATCCACCAGGGGGAGACACGCCATGGGTGAGGTCGTAAAATCCTGGCTCAAGATTCCAAACTAATCTAAGCTCTGACCTTGCAGCCGAATGCCAAGAGTTTCAGTGTTTTAAATCTTGGACATCTCGCAGAATACATGTGTCTCTTGGGACACTGTTTAACATGGCACTTCATAGGAGCTTTATCAAGCAAAAATTAGCATTGAATCACATAAGGAAATATGAAGACAGGTGACCAAAAGCTGGGTCAAAGAGGAAGGTTCTAAGGAGCATCTTAAAGTACGAAAAGAAAACTGAAGGACGGCACATATTGAAACCATGCACAATATCATTATCACCTTTGGGAATCCTTAAAAGAAATGTTGTAGATCAATGCTTGTTTACTGGAAGGTCTTAAAGGAAACCTCCGGAACTATTTTATTCTAAGACAATGGCAAAAATAGGCTGGGATAATATGTTTATTGTACAAATACTCCTAACATATATATTTGCAAAGGGAGTAGGAGAATTTATTCTGGGATTTTAGCTGATATTTGTGTGCAGATGAGAAAATGAAATGTAGGTTATTTCATAGATTCTATTTTCACTCGATCTGTGAAAATCTTCTTCTAATGTAAACGTGCACTTCTTTCCAGACCAAATCAAAACAATTTGCAGGGATAGATTGCAGAGGAAAATTTGTGTTTACTAAGGAAGATGAATTTGACAAAATATCGGCACAAGCGGAGACAGTTAGATGCAACGGATAGGGTGAAAATTGAGAGGGAGGGAGGAAAAGTTGGTTATGCTTAGAGTAGATATAAGTTACTTGGTCCAGGTGGCTTGCATCCCAGGTTGCTAATGGAAATGGAGGTGGAGATAAGGAAGGGCCTGCTATAATCTTCCAATCTTCCATAGATATGGGGGAGGTGCCGGAGGACTGGAGAGTTGTGCGTGTGACCCCCTTATTCAAGAAAGGGTGTAAGGATAGTCTTAGCAACCACAAGTCAGTTAATTTGACTTCTGTAGTGGATAAGGTTTTAGAAACAATAATCCAGGAAAAAAATCAACAGGCCCTTGGAGAGGTTTGAGTTAATTATGGAGAACCAGCATGGATTTGTCAAAGGCAGATCATGCTTGACCAATCTAATTGATTTTTTTTGATGCAGTAACAGAGAAATTTGGAGGGATGGCGGTGGATATTGTCTCTATGGATTTTAAGAAAGTGTTTGACAATTATCACAAGGAAGGCTGGTTAACAAAACTGAAGCTCGTGTAATAGGAAGATCAGTGTCCAATTGGATAAAACATTGGCTTCAGAACAGAAAACAGCGAGTCATGGTAGATGGTTATTTTTTGGAGTGGAAGATGGAAGACAGTGGTGTTTCCCAGGGGTCAGTACTAGAACCACTGCTATTTTTGTTATATATAAATTATTTAGATCTTGGAATACAAAGTGAAATTTCAAAATTTGTCAATGACACCAAGTTCCTGGTCAATGGTGACCTGCAGAATGTTGACGATGGGGGAATTCCAGGAGATTATTGGGTTTTGTCTTGTTGAGATAGTCATTGCCTGTCACTTGTGTGGTGCAAATGTTATTTCTGAATGTCACATCAGAAAAGGAATGGAGCAATGTTACAGCTTTTCAGTTCATCTGCTAAAACACCTCGATTTTCTCACACTTCCTTATTTCCAATTGTAACTTGGTGACCAGTTCACAAAACATCAGAACCTGCTTAGCTCCTGCTGGCCAGGGTATCCAAGTGGAAAATTATATTGCTGCAATTACCCTACTCCAAGTTAGATCTAGTGGAAAAGTAATGTTTCATTTCTCAATACTTTTTTCTATAAAAATATTTGAATAGATTAAGATCTTACAAGTCTTTAATGGAAATAAAGAAACCTTTTGAGTTCAAGAACCATTTGTGAAATATATGATATTTTTTCAGTACTGGGAAAGATCTAGGGTGAATTTATAGGGTTGGTTTGCCATTTAAGTTTTTATTTAGCTTAAGCCAAAATCAGGATTTTAAGAATACAGTGTACAAACCATGATGGCAGCACTTTCTACCCATGCTGTTCAGCTCAGGTAAAACTACTCTATGAGTAGGTAATGTAGGATTAGACAGATGCTCTACACCTAAAGGCTACCTTCCTTTCCAAGTCTAAAGGAGACCAGGCGGATGCAACTTCATAGTCACTAGATCATTAAGGATTTGATTGACTTAAGGGAAACCCAACACACATACACACACTTACACACTGATACACACACAAACACATACATTTACACACTTATACACACACACATACAAACACACACATATATATCATATATTGCTTCCCACTAAGCTACTGTTGACCTAATTCGTGTATATTTGGCATGAGGCACAAACTCCCATGTGAACAGGAATTTTTATTTATTATGTTAAGTTTTTGATTTGGATTTTTTTATTGTTAGAATATAAGAAATAAGAACAGGATAAGAGCTAAATGACCCCATGAGCTTGCTCTACAATTACATATGATGTAACTGAACTTCTACATCAATTCTGCTCTCCTGTACTATCCCCATATCCCTTGATTCTTTTAATGTCCATGAATCTAAATCCATAGCCCTCAGGGTAGAGAATTCCAAAGATTCACAACCCATGGTGAGTGAAGAAATTTCTCATCATCTCAGTTCTAAATATCTGTAACCTTTATCTTGAGACCATGACCCCAGTTCTAGACTCTTCAGCCAGTGGGAAACATCCTCTCAGCATTTACCCTAGCAAGCCCTCCATAAGATCCCCTCTCATTCTTATAAACTCCAGAGAATATAGACCTACTCTACTCAATCTCTCCTCATAGGATAGCCCTCTCTTCCCAGGAATCAATCTAGTGAACATTTGTTGCACCACTTAATATCCTTCCTTAGGTAAGGAGACCACATCTGTACAAGGAACTCCAGGTGTGATCTCACCAAGACCCTGAAATTGCAGCAAGATTTCCTTAGTCTTATACTCCAAACACCTTGTAATGAAACCTAGGCTAATGCACCATTTGTAACATGTGAGGGTTCAAACAGGTCATACACGGTTGAGATCAGCCGTGGCAAGCTACTTTCTACAAGATAAAGACAATATACATCACAACCTGGCACATAAAAAGTGTCACTTTAGATCGGTGGTGGACAACCTGCAGCCCATGGGCCACATGTGGGTCATCAGGGTTCTGAGTCCAGCCTGCAAGACATTTTGTTGCCTGTTGCCCACGTGCAGGACTGCCAGATTCCACTGGCTTTCATCCATGTATATTGTTCCGACAGTTATTACTAAAGTGATACACACGTAAAGCAAAGGCATGTGAAGTGAGGTGCGCGCTGATTGCACACAACATTGACAGTGAGAGCCGTGCGCTTCCTCTGCGTCCAATCAAAGTGCTGCTACGGTTCAATCGGCACGCCCCGCAAATTCTTGTTCATGGGGTCATGGTTAGTGCACATGCCCGATTCCAATCTTGCGGCCCACTGAGATGAAGGAGGGCCACTCATGCAGCCCACTCACCAACCTAGGGTGCCCATCACTGTTTTAGATGCTCATTCTTAGGAAGCACATAATAACCCTTTGAATCTTGTGTGGCATTCTATTCAATTTGTTCATTTTGCCACTTCAGTTATGGTCAGGCACTGAGATATCGACAAACTTTATTGGCAGTAGCAATTGTAAAGGGCGGACAAACATTCTAAGCAATTGATTGCCTGTGAGTGACTGTTGATCTAATGAAAAACACTATTGCCTATTTCCTTTTGTCTCTGTATATCTTCAAAGAATGTTAGGTGATAAATCAGGGCTGTCGTTATGCCAGTAAGTATTCAGTTTCAGTTTCCAGGGCACAGTTCTGTGTTTAAGGTTGGGCTGGTTAGAAGGCAACTCGACTTGTTTGAAACTGCAGCGTTATTTTCAGAGCCTCCATTACAGACTCTTTTAGGTCCATTTATATTCCTGCAATGCTGATGAACCTTTCTGATCTGTGATAGCAGTTTTCTTAATTTTAACTACTACCTGAGAAAATTCAAATCTTTGTGTTAATGACCTTGGTGAGGGAAATCTTGAAACATTTTGAGTGCAAATGGGCTGGGGCAGCAGCAACTGATGGACTTGGCTGTGAATTAGGGCTGAGCAGATTGAAATTAAAGTGTCTGAGCAGGACAGATCGATCAAAGGTGTCAATGGCCCAGGTTTTCCAGTCCCCAGATGGTCAGAGACAGGGTATACCACCCAAGACAAGCTTTTGGACCCAGCAATGATTCCATGAGAATTTCCTGGGAAGTTTGAATTTCCAATGGGCAATTTCATTGCTCCCTGGGACCCTTTGAAAAAGTCTCCAACTCTGTAACTCAAGAGTCTGAGACTTCGGACAGTTCTGGAATGTTAGACAGAAAAATTGTAGTCTAACACCTGGGTAACTATACAACTGATAGCCCCAACTCCCCTCAATCCCCTGACTACCCCACCTGACCCCCATGACCTTCAACTTCTTCTGACCTGGCCTGTCTGGCCCCCATCACCTGATTCTCCCCGTTACCCCCCTAATTCCCCTGGACCCAACCTGTCTAGCCCCTGTCATCCGTCTCCCTCCCCAACCCCCCTCAACTCCCCTCGCCCTGACCTGATTAGCCCTGGCCTGACAACACCTCCCGACCCAATCTGACTAACCCCCAACACACCTACCCACTCACCCACCCTACCCACCTCACCCAGACACTCAGCCAACACCCTACTCACCCGTCAACCTACCCACCTGCCACCATACCCAGCTTTCACCCTAACCACCTAGCATCTTACATGGGTGCCACCCTGCCCAGCCATCACCCTATGCACCTACCACCCTACCCACTTACTTAATTACCTCACCCACCTACCCACTTACACCCTACACACTCACTTTATTCAAATGAGTAAGACAAAATGAGTGGATCAAATGGAGCAGAATGGGACAGGTAAAGGCAAAAAGGGTCATAATCAATGTTTTCTACAATACGAGTTACTTACTGGCCAGTGTTCCAGAAGTTGTAGTTACCAATATTTAGTGAGGCTTTTCACAAAAGTTCAGTTACCCAAAAAGCACAAATTCAAACTGAACTCAAGGTAAATTTCACAATGTTCTGTAAAGCCGATCACCATTCAGGCTGGAGACAGTTCAGTTTGGTCAATCCAAATATCAAATCTCAAAAGGTAAAAAGCAGGAGATAAGATTTGGCGCCGGTCTGAACAGAAATGTTCACATCCTTTTTGACCTTGAGATAATGTTCTGATCCCCTATCCTCTCCGTTGCCACACCTGCCAACTACCGCCTCTGTAAAGTGGCTCATTTCCATCCCTGCCACAGCTCTGCTGCTGAAAGCCCCATCCATTCCTATGTTACCTCCAGACTCAACTCTTGCAATGCTCTCCGACTGCACCCTCTATAAACTTCAGCTCATCCGAAACTTTGTTGCTCATTTCCTAACTCACCACTAAGTCCTGTTCACCCATCGTCCCTGTGCTTGCTGTCCTAATCTGGCTCCCGGTCTGGTAACACCTTGACTTCAAAATTCTCATCATTGCTTTTAAATCTGTCAATGGCCTTGTCCCTCTCTTTCTCTGTAACCTCCTCCTGTTGCACAACCCGCTGAGATCTCTGCACTTCTCCAATTCTTGCACATCCCCAACTTTCCTTGCTGCACCATTGGCAATGATGCCTTCAACTGCATTTTTTATTCATTCATGGGGTGAGGGCTTTGCTGGCTGGGCCGGCATTTATTGCCCATCCCTAGTTACCCTTGAGGAGGTGGTGGTGAGCTGCCTTCTTGAACTGCTGCAGTCCATGTGGTGTAGGTACACCCACAGTGCTGTTAGTGAGGGAGGTCCAGGATTTTAACCCAGCGACAGCGAAAGAACTATGATATATTTCCAAGTCAGGATGGGAGTGACTGTACCTGCTGCCCTTGTCCTTCTAGATGGTAGTAGTCATGGGTTTGGAAGGTGCTGTTGAAGGAGCCTTGGTGAATATCTGCAGTGCATCTTGTAGATGGTACACACTGCTGCTACTGTGCATCAGTGGTGGAGGGAGTGAATGTTTGTGGATGTTGTGCACTCAAGCAGGCTGCTTTGTCTTCTACGGTGTCAAGCTTCTTGAGTGTTGTGGGAGCTGCACTCGTCCAGGCAAGTGGGGAATATTCCATCACACTCCTGATTTGTGCCTTGTAGATGGTGGACAGGCTTTGGAGAATCAGGAGGTGAGTTGCTCAGCACAGGATTCCTACCCTCTGACCTGCTCTTGTGGCCACAGTTCAGTTTCTGGTCAATGGTAACCCTCAGGATGTTGATAGTGGGGGATTCAGTGATGGTAATGCCATTGAACATCATGGGGCGATGGTTAGATTATCTCTTGCTGGAGATGGTCGTTGCCTGACACTTGTGTGGTGCGAATGTTACTTGCCACTTGTCAGCCCAAGCCTGGATATTGTCCAGATCTTGCTGCATTTGTACATGGACTGCTTCAGTATCTGAGGAGTCGCAAATGGTGCTGAACATTGTGCAATCATCAGCAAACATCCCCTCTTCTGACCTTATGACGGAAGAAAGGTCATTGATGAAGCAGTTTAAGATGGTTGGGCTGAGGACACTACCCTGAGGAACTTCTGCAGTGATGCCCTGGAGCTGAGATGACTGATCCCCAACAGCCACAACCATCTTCCTTTGTGCTAGGTATGACTCCAACCAGTGGAGAGTTTTCCCCTGATTAGCATTAACTCCAGTTTTGCTAGGGCTCCTTGATGCCACACTTAGTCAAATGTGGCCTTGATGTCAAGGGCTGTCATTCTCACCTAACCTCTGGAGTTCAGCTCTTTTGTCCATGTTTGAACCAAGGCTATAAAGAGGTCAGGAGCTGAGTGGCCCTGGCAGAACCCAAACTGGGCGTCAGTGAGTAGGTTTTTCCTAAGCAAATGCTGCTTGATAGCACTGTTAATGACCCCGTCCATTACTTTACTGATGATCGAGAGTAGACTGATGGGGCGGTAATTGGCCGGGTTGGATTTGTCCTGCTTTGTGTGTACAGGACATACCTGGGCAATTTTCCGCAAATCCGGGTAGATGCCAGTGTTGTAGCTGTACTGGAACAGCTTGGCTAGGGGCGCGGCAAGTTCTAGAGCACAAGTCTTTAGTACTATTGCCGGAATATTGTCAGGGCCCATAGTCTTTGTACTATCCAGCGCCTTCAGCCATTTCTTGATTTCACTTGGAGTGAATTGAATTGGCTGAAGGCTGGTACCTGTGATGCTGGGACCTCTGAAGAGGCCAAGATGGATCATCCACTTAGCACTTCTGGCTGAAGATTGTAGCAAATGCTTCAGTCTTATCTTTTGCACTGATGTGCTGGTCTCCCCATCATTGAGGATGTGGTGCCGGGCAAGTGGTTGAAGTGTCAGTGGGGGAGCATTTTTGGGATAGTGACCGTAACTCTGTAGGCTTTTAGATAGTTATGGAAAAGGACAAAGATGGACCGGAAGTAAAGGTCCTGAATTGGGGGAAGGCCGATTTCAATATGATAAGACAGGATCTAGCCAAAGTGGACTGGGAGCAGCTACTTGTCGGAAAGTCTTCATCAGACCAGTGGGAGTCATTCAAAAAGGAAATAATGAGAGTTCAGGGCCAACATGTTCCCGTAAAGGTGAAGGGTAGGACCAACAAGCCCAAGGAACCCTGGATGTCAAGGGGTATAAGGGATTGGATAGGGAAAAAACAGGAGGCTTATGGCAGCTACAGAGGGCTGAAAACAGCGGAAGCCCTAGAGGAGTTTAGAAAGTGTAGGGGGTACTTAAAAAAGTAATTAGGAGAGTGAAGAGGGGGCATGAAAAAATGGTGGCAGGCAAGATAAAGGAAAATCCCAAAGCATTTTATAAATATATTAAGGGCAAGAGGATAACCAGGGAAAGAGTAGGGCCCATTAGGGACCAAAGTGGCAAACTGTGCATGGAGCTGGGGGACGTAGGTGAGGTTTTGAATGATAACTTTTCATCTGTGTTCACTATGGAGAAGGACGATGTGGGTGTAGAAATCAGGGAGGGGGTCTGTGATATACTTGAACAAGTTAGCATTGAAAGGGAGGAGGTATTATCGGTTTTAGCGGGTTTAAAAGTGGATAAACCCCAGGCCCAGATGAGATATATCCCAGGCTGCAACGTGAGGCAAGGGAAGAGATTGCAGGGGCTCTGACACTAATTTTCAAATCCTCTCTGGCCACGGGAGAGATGCCAGAGGACTGGAGGACAGCGAATGTGGTACCATTATTCAAGAAGGGTAGTTGGATAAACCAGGTAATTACAGGCCAGTGAGTCTAATATCCGTGGTAGGGAAACTATTGGAAAAAATTCTGAGGGACAGGATTAATCTCCACTTAGAGAAGCAGGGATTAATCAGGGATAGTCAGCATGGCTTTGTCAGGGGGAGATCATGTCTAACAAAGTTGATTGAATTTTTTGAGAAGATGACTAATGGTGTAGATGTGGGTAGTGTGGTTGATGTAGTCTACATGGACTTCAGTAAGGCTTTTGACAAGGTCCTGCATGGGAGAATGGTCAAGAAGGTAAGAGCCCATGGGATCCAGGGCAATTTGGCAAATTGGATCCAAAATTGGCTTAGTGACAGGAGGCAGAGGGTGATAGTCGAAGGTTGTTTTTCCATTGGAAGCCTGTAATGAGTGGTGTACCGCAGGGATCGGTGCTGGGACCCTTGCTGTTTGTAGTGTATGTTAATGACTTGGATATGAATATAGGAGGAATGATCAGTAAGTTCGCAGGTGACACGAAAATTGGTGGTGTTGTAAATAGTGATGAGGAAAGCCTTAGATTACAGGACGATATAAATGGGCTGGTAAGATGGGCAGAGCAGTGGCAAATAGAATTTAATCCTGAGAAGTATGAGGTGATGCATTTTGGGAGGACTAACGTGATAAGGGAGTACACAATGCATGGCCGGACTCTAAGAAGTACAGAGGATCAGAGGAACCTTGGTGTACATGTCCATAGATCCCTGAAGGTAGCAGCACAGGTAGATAAGGTAGTTAAGAAGACATTTGTGATACTTGTCTTTATTAGCTGAGGCATAGAATATAAAAGCAGGGAGGTTATGTTGGAGCTGTATGAAACACTAGTTAGGCCACAGCTAGAGTATTGTGTGCAGTTCTGTTCACTACAGAATAGGAAGGATGTGATTGCACTGGTGAGCATCAAGAGCAGATTCACCAGGATGTTGCCTGGGCTGGAGCGTTTCAGCTGTGAAGAGAGACTGGATAGGCTAGAGTTGTTTTTCTTAGAGCAGAGAAGGTTGAGGGGGGACCTGATAGAGGTATACAAAATTATGAGGGGCATAGATAGGATAACTAAGAAGAAACTTTTCCCCTTAGCAAAGATGTCAATAACCAGGAGGTGTAAATTTAAGGGTAGGGACAGGAGGTTTAGAGGGGATTTGAGGAAAACTTTATTCACCCAGAGGGTGGTTGGAATCTGGAACACACTGCCTGAGGGGGTGATCGAGGAAGGAACACACACAACATTCCAGAAATATTTAGATGAGCACTTGAAACGCCAAAGCATACACGGCTACAGGCCAACTGTTAGAAAATGATATTAGAATAGATAGATGCTTGGTGGCCAGCATGGACACGATGGGCCGAAGGGCCTGTTTCTATGCTGTATAACTCTATGACCCTATTGTTGAGGATGGGGATATTTGTAGACTGAGTTATTTGATTATCCACCACCATTCATGACTGGATGTGGCAGGACTGCAGAGCTTAGATCTGATTCCTTGGTTGTGGGATCGTTTAGCTCTGTCTATCACTTGCTGCTTATGCAAGCAGTCCTGTGTTATAGCTTCACCAGGTTGACACCTCATTTTTAGACATGCCTGGCGCTGTTCCTGGTATGCCCTCCTGCACTCTTCATTGAACCAGTCCCTAAGCTGCAGAATTCCCTGCCTAAACCATTCTGCCTCCTACCTCTCTCTGCTCCTTGTGGACACTCCCTAAATCCTATCTCTTTGACCAAGCTTTTGGTCACCTGTCCTAAACTCTTATTTTTATATATTGTAATTTCTCCTTGTGTGGCTTGGTGTCAACCTTTGTCTAATGATGTTCCTGTGAAGCGCTTTGGCACATTTAACTTTGTTAAATTCAGTATAAAAATGCAAGTTGTTGTAGTGCAGCCTGAAGGAGCATGTGTACAAGCAGCCAGCACAGTGACCAATCGCTGCAAGGTTAACCAGATACCAGGGAGCTACCTGTAATCTGTCAACCAACGAGGTTTTCCACCCACGGTGGTTGACAGGGTCCTCAAACGTGTCCGGCCCATCTCCCGTGCATCCGCCCTCACACCCTCTCCCTCCCAGAACCATGACAGGATCCCTCTTGTCCTCACTTATCACCCCACCAGCCTCCACATTGAAAGGATCATCCTCCGCCATTTCCGCCAACTCCAGCATGATGCCACCACCAAACACATCTTCCCTTCACCCCCCCCGGCGGCATTCCATAGGGATCGTTCCCTCCGGGACACCCTGGTCCACTCCTCCATCACCCCCTACACCTCAACCCCCTCCCACTGCACCTTCCCATGCAACCGCAGAAGGTGCAACACCTGCCCCTTTACTTCCCCTCTCCTCACCATCCAAGGGCCCAAACACTCCTTTCAAGTGAAGCAGCATTTCACTTGCACTTCCCTCAATTTAGTCTACTGCATTCGCTGCTCCCAATGCGGTTTCCTCTACATTGGAGAGACCAAACGCAGACTGGGTGACCGCTTTGCGGAACATCTTCAGTCTGTCCACAAGCATTACCCAGACCTCCCTGTTGCTTGCCATTTTAACACTCCACCCTGTTCTCATGCCCACATGTCCATCCTTGGCCTGCTGCATTGTTCCAGTGAAGCTCAACGCAAACTGGAGGAACAGCACCTCATCTTCCGACTAGGCGCTTTACAGCCTTCCGGACTGAATATTGAGTTCAACAATTTTAGATCATGAACTCCCTCCTCCATCCCCACCCACTTTCCGATTCCCCCGCCCTTTTTTTTCCCAATAATTTATATAGATTTTTCTTTTCCCACCTATTTCCATTATTTTTAAACGTATTTCTATCCATTGTTTTATCTCTACCTTTTAACCTATTTCGATCCCTTCACCTCACCCCACCCCCACTAGGGCTATCTGTACCTTTGCTCGTCCTGCTTTCTACCCTTAATGTCATCTATTAGCACACTTCTTAGCTAATATCACCACCGTCAACACCTCTTTGTCCTTTTGTCTGTGACATCTTTTGGCAATCTCCACCTATCACTGGCCCTCTATCCAGCTCTATCTGTCCCACCTCCCCTTAAACCAGCTTATATTTCACCTCTTTTCTATTTTTACTTAGTTCTGTTGAAGGGTCATGCGGACTCGAAACGTTAACTGTGCTCCTCTCCGCAATATGCTGTCAGACCTGCTGAGTTTTTCCAGGTATTTTTGTTTTTGTTTTGGATTTCCAGCATCCGCAGTGTTTTGCTTTTAGCTGCCTGTAATTGTTGCTGTCGGTCCTGCTCATTCAAAAAACCATTTTGAAATATCTACGGCATTCGTGCCGTTCAGCACATTTGTTGTGACACCCGCCTACGTGATTTAAATACCTTCCCATGTACAGCTGAAACACCAGCCTGACATATGCATCCTGTTTTCACAGGTAAAGTGAAACACACTTAACAACAAACATCTGACGTTGTGCGGTTTTTTTTTTGGTTGCAATAAATGACTCAAACCTGCAAATGACATTTCACAAGGAAGATGCAGTTTGATGATCTGATAAGCCATGTTTCTAACTCCTGAAACTGTCTCGTTAGAAATGCTTCAAAGTTTCTTTTTTTTTTTGAGAAACAAATTACATTTCAATCTTCACTGATGCAAATTGAAACCAGTCTGAATCCCTTATTTGATGCAAGATATCAAATAGGGAATCCAAGGAATTATCTCCACGTCACAAGCCATCCTGACTTGGAAATATATCGGCCGTTCCTTCACCGTCGCTGGGTCAAAATCCTGGAACTCCCTCCCTAACAGCACGGTGGGTGTACCTACACCACACAGGACTGCAGCGGTTCGTGAAGGCAGCTCACCACCACCTTCTCTATGGCAACTAGGGATGGACGATAAATGCTGGCCCAGCCAGTGAAGCCAGCATCCCAGAAATTAATAAAAACAAAATAGTGAATTCAGAAGAAACATCTTTACCCAGGAAGTGGTGAGGATGTGGAACATGCTACTAAAGGGAGTGGTTAAGGTGAATACTGCAGATACATTTTGGGGAGGCTAGATAAGCATATAAAGGAGAAGGGTGATGCTGATAAAGATATGGAAAAAAAGAATGGGAGTGGAGCATAAAAGACATGGACTGATTGGGCTAAATGGTCTCTTTCTGTGCTATATAGTCAATGTAATCCTATGTAACTCAATGAAAAGAGTGTCCCTAAATGTATATTGTGAATAGAGAAACAAGCATCAAAATAGGGAAAACATTGGGTTGAATTTTTGCCACTTACCTGGAAGTCTCTCTGTTGGGGTCAAAACTGGGAGGTGACCTGGCTTTGGCACATGGCAGAACACAGGGTGGCATTTTGCTGGCTGCAACCCATGAAGAGGCCACCGCTGGGATCGCTGTCCAATTAAGGATAGCGGCCTGCTCCCAAGACCTGCTGGCCCAATTGGAAAGCCAGCTGCTCGGCAGCCTCAGCAGCGCCACCGGTAGTGGTGGTGAGTGCTGAGACTGCAGCTCCAGTGATAGGATGCCTCAATGACAGGGTTGCCTCGAAGAGAGGTAAGGAAGGTTGGAGTAAGGTTGACAGCCAGGACCCAATTAGAGATTGGGGGTGAAGCGGGAGTCATTGACCATCAGATGTACCATTAAGTGTGGACGTTGCCGCCGGGGAACCCCACCATGAGCCATGGAGTGCCAACCAATGAGCCCGAACCCCAGAGCAGGCCCTCCTGATGTAAAATGCCCATGGAGGTGGGAGATAGCCCTTAATTGGCCACTTAAGTGGCACAGTTGGCCACCTTGTGCAGCTGAGCTGTTTCCCATCACAGGCAATAAGGCATGGCAGTGAGAAGATGTTGGGCTTTGCACCAACTGCTTACCCCACCACAATCCCACCTCCCAGCCCATCACCAATAGACTGGGAAAATTCAGCCCATTGTAATGGCCCTCATTTGATACGTCATTGTAACTGTGCACAAAGCTGTAGAATAAGGATTGCTTTAGTTTGATAGGCACTATTGTGCACAAAAGTAGAAGTGTAACAGATTTAGCATATCCTGCATCATGCATATACTATATTGCCACTACAATAGCAAAGCTAATGATGACCTGATAAGTGCAGAGTAAAAATTGCAGCCACCATGACTTGTGTTCCATTGCCAAGCGGAACATCACACTGTGGGCTGACAGCAGAGAGATCCGCAAACTCTTGTTCGTTGAAACACTAAAAAAGGGCGAGGCCTCGAATTTGTTGAGGCTGTGCCCATTTTATACCTGTAAGAGCCCAGTGAGTGGCAAACACATTCCCCGCTACTGGCAATATTGTTAAAGGTTTAAGTAAAGACATCAAGGGTTCATATCTTAAACAAGTGTTTTGCCCTTTGCACATGCAAGAGGGTGCCCAACATCTGTTTCAGCACTGGGCTGCCCTGACACAGCCAATTCTGTTCTGTAGCTCATCTACAGGACGTAGCAACCTGTAGCACTTTCCAAACCCATGACCTCTACCACCTAGAAGGACAAGGGCAGGAGATGAACAGGAACACTATGGCCTGCAGATTCCCCTCCAAGTCACTCACCATCCTGACCATATCGTCGTTCCTTCACTGTCGCTGGGTCAAAATCCTGGAACCTCCTTCCTAACAGCACTGTGGGTGTATCTACACCACACGGACTGCAGTAGTTCAAGAAGGCAGCTCACCACCACTTTCTCAAGGGCAATTAGGGATGAGCAATAAATGCTGACCTTGCCAGCAATGCTCACATCCCAAAAATGAATAAGGCACAAGTCAGGAGTGTGATGGAAAACTCTCCACTTGCCTGGATGAGTGCAGCTCCAACAACACTCTAGAAGTTTGACACCATCCAGGACAAAGCAACCCACTTGATTGACACCCCATCCACAAACATTCACTCCCTCCACCACCAACGCACAGTAGCAGCAGTGTGTACCATCTACAAGATGCACTGCAGGAATTCACCAAGGCTCCTTCAGCAGCACCCTCCAAACCCATGCCCACTACCACCTGAAAGGACAAGGGCAGCAGATAGATGGGAACACCACCACCTGGAAGTTCCCCTCCAAGCCACACACCATCCTGACTTGGAAACATATCGTCATTCCTTCACTGTCGCTGGGTCAAAATCCTGGAACACACCCCCCACAACAGCACTGTGGGTGTACCTACATCGCATCTACTGCAGCAGTTCAAGAAGGCGGCACACCACCACCTTCTCAAGGGCAATTAGGGATGGGCAATAAATGCTGGCCTAGCCAGCGATGCCGATATCCCATGATAAAAATGAAAACAAGTTCTCTAATGTTCCATTATAGCATCTACAAAGATTGTTGTGATCCAGAAAACACCATTTATGCCAACAAACCTGTCCCTTATAGGTTGATAGATTTTTGGATACTAAATGAATTAAAGAATATTGGGAATGTGTGAGAAGGTGAGGTTGAGGTAGAAGATCAACCATTATCATATGGATTGGCAGAGCAGCTTCAAAGGGCCAAATGGCCTACTCCTGCTCCTATTTCTTACATTCTTATGCTCTTGACCCTACCTTCCCCCTCTTTCTCACTACCTCCCTTGATTCAATTTTCCTCTAGAAATGTATCTATTTCTCCTGAACCTATTTGTTAATTTCCTCAATGATGATCCCTGGCAACTCAACTATATCTCTATTACTTGTGTGATTACTCTATTCCATCTGAATAAACATTTGGATCTGCACATTGTTTTTATAGCTATATGTAATGCAGCACAAAGCCAAGAGTTAAAAGCTCAAACCTCTGTGCTTGTACCATAAGGTGTCTAACAGACCAAGTCTAAAATTGTCCTGTGTCATAGAACATAGAAAATTTAAGGCACAGGAGGAGGCCATTCAGCCCATCTTGCGGGGGGTGGGGTGGGGGGGTGGGTTTATGGCTCTCTGCCAGGCATGTTTGAGGCAAAGGCACGTATAATAGGATGGGTGGTTAGCCCACCACCTACCCGCCCACCCCCGAGCTGTCCCCCATAATATGGTGAGCAGGTAAGGCATCAGCCAGCCTGCCCACCCTTAGGCCTATTGAGGCCCTTAACTGGTCAATTAATGGGCAGTTAAGGACCTAATTCCACCTCCACCGCCATTATACAGTGGCAGTGGAAGGCAGAAGGAAAGTGGCCAGTCTGCGTTTTCACCATCTGAGGTGAAAATACAGGAAGGATGGAGATGTGGGAGGAGTGCCCAAAGATGACACCCACCTTTGTGCCTCCTGCCTAGCCTCCAAAACCCCAAATTCCATCCCCTCCCCCTCAATTCCCCTCTAACCTTTAAATTTATGGCCCCTGATTATTGACCTCTCTGCTGGGGGAAATAGGTCCTTCCCAGCTTTCCTATCTGGGACCCTCATAATTTTATACATCAGTTAAATCTCACCCCGCCCCCCTCTGTTCCAAAGGAAATAACCCAGCCTGTCCAATCTTGCCTTATAGATAACAATCTCCATTCCTGGCAGCATCTTCATGAGTAGGGGTTATGTAAAAAAAAAGCAGAATTTTATAAATCGAAAGTGTACATAAGAGTGAAGTACATCCCACAGTTATGGACAGAGTTTTGTGTTTTGATGCTGTTGATGCCATGGTAAAATAAATCAATGTCCTTCACAGCACAATGTGGAATTATGTCTGCTCAGGTATATAATTAAACAACTCAGTTTATTTGTTCTCCTGTTGGCCTTTTATAACATCCCACTTTTGCTAAGCAGGAGAATTGGCCTGGGCATCAATGCTTAAAATGGCCACTCCACTGGCAGAGTTTAAAGGAAGTTTATATTAGGAGTCATATCCATACAATGAATCATACAACTTTGTCAATGCCTCCTTCCCTCACCTACAGGTTCCAGTCCCTCCATTTCCAAAAAGGCCCTTTTCAAGCCCTCTGTCCTGCCCATCTCCAAACTCCCCTCCTTCTGATTCTGACCCATTCAGCTTAAGGTTGCATTTCACCAATTACACTGAGACTGTATTTGTTAAATTCACCAACGATATCCTATGTGACTGCAGCTATGGTACAGTATTGCTCCTTGTGCTCCTCAGTCTCTCCACTATCTTCAACATGGTCAAATATCACATCCACCCCACCATCCAGTCCACGTCTCTGGAATCACCACCTCATAGTTCAATTAATATTCGTCCCAATGTAGCCAACAAATATCTGCCGCAGCTTTTCCTTCCATACCTCTGGTATGCCTGAATGTGTTATTACAGGTAACTTCTTATTCCTTATCTACTTTAAGTGGCTTCTCTTGTTTTGAAATTTCTTATTGATGAAGAGTTCATATTCCTATCTTGCTAGAAAAAAATTATACAGTTCTCAGTCACAATATTATTAGCAACATGAAATGATAATGTTAAATGCAGAGAAAATTAAATCAGTACAATTTTGGACATGGGATTAAGGTATCATATAGAGTAGAATGAATGTCGGAGGCTGCAGATCTCCCAGAATTTGACCTGAACAGGAGCCAGTATAAAATGACTTTGTAATTCTTCCTCTATAAATGAAGCAAACCTACCATTAGCATTGGACTGGCACTCCACAAAGTTTCATTCTTCCAATTTGTCGCACCATTAAATAGTAGAAGATAGCTTCAGGCTGCCAATTCCTGAAGTAATTAATTTTTATCTCTGCTGTGTCATCATGAAGTTTTTAATCAAAGGCACAGCACTTGCCCAAAGAGAAAGAGGGAGGAGATTTGAATGATAACCCATCTTAGCCACTCTCTTATGCCTCCCATCTGCTAATCACAGGGAGAAAATGGTCTGCTTCTGGGAGTGACAAAAAAATCTGAGAAAATATCTGGCGTAAAAATTCAAAAACGGTGACACAGGCACTGGGGTAGATGTGACTTTGTGCGATAATGTTAAAAGAGTGTTAGGGAATCAGTCTTCCTCTCATGATTTTACATCCAATGACTTGGGAGCAATATAAAATGGACTTCTTGTTTACCCATTCTACCCATTCTACACTATTGCAAAACGTCAACATGTATCCCAGTGAGTGAAAGTCGAGCTTTTCCACACGGCAGAGAAGAAAAATCAAAGTGTGAAACGTTGTTTGGTGGCCCATACAGACCTCCCAGTTTATCATTGGTGGATGGGGGAAATGCATGGCTTGGGAATTTTCAGAGGGAGATTCAAAGAAAGAAGGAAATACTTACATTAAGGGCAGAATTTTGACGTTGGCGTGCGGGGTTGGGCCCGTCACACTGACGCATAAAATGACATGAGACGGCATTGGGCATGTGTCCCAACACCATCGCACGTCATGTCGATATTGCATTCGGCGGGCGCACGCCAGAAGTGGCTGTGTGACCGTCGAACTGCCAAAGGCCATTAAAATTAATTGACATTGTTAACAGCGCTGCCCGTCCAGCCTTAAGGTTGGCGGGCAGGTGAAGAGCCCAAGCGGCCTTCACGTTTTTCAGGAAACCTCACCCACAGGAGGGATGAGGTGTCCTGAAGGTTTAATAAAATAATTAAACGAATTTTGCAAAATGCACAAACATGTCCCAGCTCACGTGACACTGTCACATGAGGGGACGTGTTTAAATAATTTTTTAGTTCGTTTATTGAAAAGTTTCATTATCAACTTAACCTCCTTGAGGCAGCTCCGTGCGTCAGGGAGATTGCTGTGCTCATCATCGCACTATCTTGTGAGGAACAACACAGATGTTGTGGCCATTTTCCACCCCAGAAGTAGTTTATCATGTGCTTGCATTTTTTGATATTATTTCTTATTTTCCACACATAACTAGAATCACTTCAGGTGCAACTTGTATGAAGGACTTTTAGAAGCTTATGGGTTTAAGCATGATAAGGGACTATGTAAATAACAACAGCAACTTGCTTTTATATCACGCTTATAAAATGTCCATAAGACTCTTTAAAATATCTGTGGAATCTGTAATTCTTTTTAAAAATGTTTGAAAAGCACTTTTAAGAGATTGCATCAATTGTAAAGGGATCGTTGTAATTTTCTGGGATAATAGGAAATACTGGTCCATGTGACCTGGTGACCATTGACCTGGAAACACTACCAACAGGAAAGAAGTTAAGACCGAAGCCATGCGGCCAACCACAAAGGAGAGCTGGAGGCAGAAGGCAATTGGCACACAGATGCAAGAGCTCTTGGCGGCACTGTGCAAGCGGGCTAAAAAGGTCTAAAGCCTGGAAAGCTGTGTGAATAGCTTGGAGAGCTGGGTGTTCTACCAGAAGTGGCCAAAAGGTGAACTGGTGTATTAGTGGTTAGTCAGTTTTAAAGGAATTCTAGAGAACTACACCATCAAGACTGTTAAGAGATTTGAAGGATAACATGCAGGTAGGAGAGTTGAAAGTTAAAGGATCTAGGAGATCTGAAGAGTAATATTTGAAGGATAACATGGGCTGACTTGTGGATAAGATTTGTAAAAATATTAACTAGTAATTTTTATGAAGTTGAACTGCCCTATTGGCCTAGTGATAAAGTTAATGGTCAGTGTTATGTGGACTTAGAGGTTGAAGATTCAATTTCTGATCTCTGCTGAGTTAGCTGATCTCTGGAGGGGCCACAGTTTGGCAGGGGCTGCCCTTGATTAGCATCCTTTGGGCTGGAAAGGGGGAGAGATGGATGGGACAGAGCATCCTGGCTTGACTGCTATCCAATGAGTTATGCCGGAAAATGCATATATGTAGACATCTGGTGAGGTTCCGATCTGGCTCACCTGTGATGCTTTCCAAGGTGAGACTAAAGGGATAATTTCATCCTAAATCACTGGGCAAGATTGGACAGACTGTCAGTTCTGAACCCACCCAATATTACCCCTTCATAGGTTCACCTATGAAGAATGACCATTTAGGCAAGCTATTGGAAGTCACCGAAAGCCCAGGAATATGAAGACTTGGCTCAGAGAAGACTCAGGAGAAGAGGTGTGAAATTTGGGAGAAAAAGAGTTGAGATTTAATTGTAAAAAACAGGATATTGGATGGTGAGGTGGTGCACTATCAGCTCCTAGCGCTGTTGAGTATGAATACGAGCTTGCACTTGGAATCACTACACTGTTGATTTAGGAACACAGGAGCAGGAATAGGCCATTCAGCCCATTGAGCCTCCACTGCCATTCAATACAAACATGGCTGGTCATCCACTTCAATGCCTTTTCCCTACACTACCCTCTTGTCCCTTTATGTCATTGGTATTTAGAAATCTGTCAATCTCTGCTTTAAACATATTCAATGACTGAGCTTCCACAGCCCTTGGGTAGAGAATTCCAAAGATTCACAACCCTCTGAGTAAAAAAAAATTCTCCTTATCTCAGTCCTAAGTGGCTTCCCCCTTATTTTGAAATTGTGTACCCTGGTTCTGGACTCCTCAACCAGGGGAAACATCTTACCTGCATCTATCCTGTCTATCCCTTTAAGCATTTTGTAGGTTTCAATGAGATCACCTCTCATTCTTTGAAACTCTAAAGAACACAGGCCCAGTTTCCCCAATCTCACTTCATAAGGCAGTCCCGCCATCCCAGGAACAAGTCTGGTGAGCCTTCGTTACACTCCCTCTATGGCAATAATACCCTTCCTTCGGTAAGGAGACCAAAACAGCAACACAGTACTCCAGATGCAGTCGAACCAAGTTTCTATACAATTGAAGCAAGACTTTGCTACTCCTATACTCAAATCCTCTGGCGATAAAGACTAACATACCATTAGCCTTCCTAATTGCCCTCTGCACCTACATGGTAGTTTACAGTGACTTATTGACAAGGATACCCAGGTCCCTTTGTACATCTACACTTTCTAATCTCACCATTTAAGAAATATTCTGCACATCTGTTCCTCCTACCAAAGTGGATAACTTCTTATTTTTCCACATTATGTTCCATCTGCCATGTTCTTGCCCACTCACTAAGTCTGTCCAAATCCCCTTGAAACCACTTTGCATCTTCCTCACATCACACATTCCCACCTAACTTTGTGTCGTCCGCAAACTTGGAAATATTACATTTAATAAACCCCGGCTAGCTAGAGTGGGTCAGCACAAAACAAATGCAAGATACCTCTCCTCAAGAGGGAGGAAACGTTGGAGAGAGAATAATTCCTAGGGCAGCATTTTCCCATCGGCGAGTGGGGGTCGGGGCCCGCTCGCTGATGCGTAAAATGACTCGCGGTGACATCAGGCGGGCGTCCCAACATCACTGCACGTCATTTAGAGTTTCAGTTCGTGCCGGCCGAACTGTCAAAGGCCTATTAAGATCATTTAAAACCTACTTAACTCAATTTAATGAGCTGTTCGTCCAAACTTAAGGTTGGCAGGGGGCAGGTGAAGAGCAGGTGGGATGAGGTTTCATGAACTGTTTTAAAATCTAATAAAAATTTACACGTTTATTCTTTGACCTGTCCCAGCTCATGTGATAGTGTCACATGAGGGGACATATTTTATAAGTTTAAAAATCCTTTATTTAAAAGTTTAACACTGAAACAAATCCGGGTGCCTCAGGGAGATCTCTGCGCTCTTTCACGCGCATGGGGAGCGCTCCGCGCTTCTGGGCACGCGTAGATGATGGGTGGACCTTAATTGGCCCGCCCAAGTAAAATGGTGGTGGGGCGCCGATTAAGTTCGCGCCTGCTCCCACATAACCCCACCCCCCCCCGCCGCTAAGTTCCTTTCACAGAGTTCCCTGTGACTAGTTTCACAGGTGAATAGCCAGAGGCCACCTGGATGGGTCTGGGAGTTTCAGGGAGGCTAAAGACAAGAGGGAAAGCATAAAAGCTGCACAAGGGAAAAATTAACTGAAAACAGCAAAAGTATGTTTCAAGAAAATGTAAATAATTTCACATGTTGGGCCAAGCTGAAAATCCTAACATTTAATATGTTTCCTTTTATGTGTGTCTATTGTGGGTTTTTAAAACATTCAGCGTCTGTTTCTCGCATGATCCCGAGCCACAGAATTTAACGTTTTTATTATAGTCAGCGTTATTTTGACGTTGTTCCATAATTATGTCACTCAGAAAGGTGGGGCTCCTATGAGACAATCAAAAAGCTGATCTTGTGATGTTGCTGCGTATCTATGTACATCGAAACCTCTGCCCCGGTTGCAATGTCAACTTAAAGAGTTGATCAAAACAGTAACGTGCACATGAGAGTGAGATGTTGTCTGTTAAGATTTCGAACGCCTCTTCGAACTGGTACAGAAGCACGGTAATAGGAAAATAAACTTTTTCAAAAATACACCAATACCTTTGCTTTAATTCTCACACAAAGAGCAGATCACACAAGTTGCATTTTGTTTTAAATAGATAAAATTGTAAAATTACCTTGCTTTGTTTCCTAGCAGGGCTACTTCCGTTCTTCCAAAGGCTTTTTTTTTTAGTTTCAAAATTTTTCTGCATACTTCACCCTTTTGAGATTTATGACAGGAACAGACAAGCCTTGTAGCACAATGTGTCACCTTTGCTGCGGAAAACGAGGAGCTTTCAGCTGAATAAACCATTTTCTTTCCGAATTTTATGAAAGATTTCCTCGAGTCTGCTCTGCACAACAGTTCGTATGACCAACCTTTTGATTCCTTGATCTTCATCTGCATCAAAACCTTTAAACGTCAACGTGCTGATTGTTTACTCTTTTCGCTCTCTATTCTGATTTGTAGTCAGTGAGACCAGAAGAGGGGGATTTCCTTTCATGCCTTCTGGCAGTTTTGTGTCGGAACATGGTAGAGTTAACTGACAGAAGTGGGTTTGACAGCTCATCGTGGTTGTAACTGAACAGCTCAGCTGTCCACCAAGCTATCCTGGCTGCACAGAGAGGAAGTAATTAATTTTACATATAAATCATTGTATGAGAGTTAGTAAGTTTTCTTTCGCTTCCTCCTGACAATGGCCCTTATCTGTGCATATTTTTGAAAAAGTGAACGCTGACAGATATTTGAGGTTTTCTTCTCTCATTAGTTCATGTTAAGAGAAGAGGTCACAAGATCATGAGAAACTGAGATAAGAAAGACCATTCAGCCATCCTAATTTATTTATTTATTTTTGTTCATGGGAGGGGGCGTGGCTGGTTAGGCCCAGCATTTATTGCCCATCCCTAATTGCCCTTGAGAACCGAGTGGCTTGCTAGGCTATTTCAGAGTCAACCACATTGCTGTGGGTCTGGAGTCACATGTAGGCCAGACCAAGTAAGGACGGCAGATTTCCTCTCTGAAGGACGTTAGTGAACCAGATGGGTTTCTTACAACAATCGGCAATGGTTTCATGGTCGTCATTAGAATTTTAATCCAAGATTTTTTTATTGGATTCAAATTTCACCATCTGCCGTGGTGGGGTTCGAACCCAGGTCCCCAGAGCATTAAGATAAAAGCAAAATACTGCAGGTGCTGGAAATCTGAAACTAAAACAGAAAATGCTGGTAAAAATCAGCAGGTCTGACAACATCTGTGGAGAGAGAAAAGCAAAGTTAACGTTTTGAGTCTGTATGAAGAAGGGTCCCCAGAGCATCACCCTGGGTCTCTGGATTACTAGTGATAATACCACTAGGCCACTGCTTTCTCCATCCAAAACAACTGTACCTCATCCATTCTTGCAGCTATTTGCTTCTTAAACGGTTTCGAGACATTTTCCTTCACATTTCAGCTTCTAAAAATTTTTGCACTACATGTTCCTGGGAGTGTGAGCTGATAATGGTGCGGTGAGGGCAACAGGGCATCTGAGGCCTAAGTGAACAGCAGGACCATCAGTCTATCTCCTTAACCAAAGAGATTCAAGGACTGAGCAAGGAACAACAGAGAATGAAATCAGGTAAATTAGAGTCAAATCAGGAACAGAAAGAGAAACAAAGCAAGAGAAACAAAGATTGGATTAAGAGAGAAAAGAGACAGATCAACAACAAAACAAGTTGCATTGATGTAGCACTTCTGAAGTAATAAAACTTCATGAGACGTTTCACAGATTTGACACTGGACCACATAAGGTGATATTAGGGTAGATGGCCAAAAGTTTGCTGAAGAAAAATAGGTTCATGTAGTGTCTTAATGGAGGTAGGTGTGGTGGAGATGTGGAGTAGTTTAGGGAGGGAATTCTGGAGCTCGAGGGCTGAATTTTCCATGCCCCCACCAGGCGTGTTTACTGCAGGAGGCGGCACGTAAAATAGGGTGGGTGCCAACCCCATCACCTTCCCGCCCACTCCCGAGCTCACCCCCATAATACGGGGAGGGGGGTTGGGGTTGGGCGGGCGCCGAAATCGGCAGCCTATCTGTCATTTTTAAATAAACAATCAAGGGTCAATCGTTAACAAACCAATTGACCCTGATAATACGCTGCCCATGTCATACTACGGTTGGTGTGGGCATTGGGCAGGAGTGGGCAATCTATTTAAAAAAAAAATCTTTAAAAGGGTGGGAAGGAAGGTGGGTACTGCCTTTGGTGTATTGGAAGGCAGCCCCCCCTAAGATAGTATTCCCCTTTCTTCCAACTCATCTGCTCTGTAAAACCCACCACTCCCAGCTCCCTGCCCGCCCCACCCCTCCCTAAACTGATGTTCTGATGAAGAGTCATACAGACTCGAAACGTTAACTGTATTCCCCTCCGCAGACGGTGTCAGACCTGCTGAGTTTTTCCAGCTACTTTTGTTTTTGTTTCAGATTTCCAGCATCCGCAGTATTTTGCTTTTATAACAGAGGGTTTTGTGGGGCTGGAGGAGATTACAGAAATAGGGAGGGGTGAGGCCATGGAGGGATTTGGAGACAGGCTTGGACATCTTAAAATTGGAATGATGTTTGATTGGGAGCTAATGTAAGTCAGCAAATGGGCAAATGGGACTTGGTGTGAGTAAGGACGTTGGCAGCAGAGTTTTGGATGACCTCAAGTTTACAGAGGGCGGGAAGCCGACAATGAGTGTGTTGGAATATCCAAATCTAGAGGTAACAAAGGCATGATGACAGTTGACCCAGCAGTTGAGCTGAAGTAGGGGAGACGTTGATTCAGTGATAACCCTTATTGGTGACAGTGGTTATATTTTATTCAGTAGATGTAAAACTTGACACATGCTGATATCTGAGCAGTAATATCAAAGCGCAGCAGCATTATCATTACATTCTAGGCACAAGCATGATCTCCATAAAATTTGTCCCTCGTCACGCCATTCAATGTGGTCCCTCTGCTAGCCCCGTTCTCCTGTGGGGTCCATCTGGGCGATGATTCCAAACCTCTCCTGGCCAAATATTACTTTCTCTGGGGATCTACTTTCTTTTCTCAGCAAAGCCTATGGAGATCAATTTAACCCAATTACCTCACACTTATTTGAACGACCCAATTATAAAAGATGTAATTGAACCATTTTCCCGTCCAAGTCAGGTCAAACCCTCAAGATGCCTGGTTTCCCATGCTCCAGCACCCATCACTTTATAAACATTCCACCGCTAGTGTCAGGCCAAAGCAAGGTAAACATTTCAACTCTCCATTATTTTGACAACAAAATCTGGGCCAGTGTGTAAATTTACAACATACTCAAGTTATCCACAAATGTTATGATTCGTTCTTAGTTAATGGTCTCTATATTTCACCAAAGAGGAAAGGGTCTCCACATTGTACTGCACGGTGTGACACCATTTCCTCTCTGAAGCACTCTGTAATTTAAGCATGAAAGCACACCAGAAATAGATTGTAGTCGTAGCAGACAGTTAGAGAAGTGTTGATGTATGATAAAGTTACCTCTAGTTACAAAATAGATCATGATGAATATTTGTTATTTACAATATTTAAACTTTGGACCATAGAGAACTGCAAATATGTGCTGGGGGCTAATTATACTGAGACAGGCAGGCAGCCAACGCAGCACTGCTTATTAGCTGCATACCTTTTTGGGGAAGAGGGATATGGAAAATGAGGCATCACTGGCATTCCTGCTGCTACCATGGAAACTCTGACTGTAGCCATCTCGGACTTGGGATGCAGTATTTACAGGGATTTCAAGAGCATCACAACACTCCTGCACTCTGCTGTTGTGAAGTGGAGAGATAGAGCTGATCAAAGTCACCCACCATGGCCATCGGAAGAATCCAAATAGAAGCGCAGCAGCCTTCCACCTCCCAAGCTCTGGCCAGCGGGGATCCAGGTTGTAGAAGCACTAGGGGTGGTTAAAAGACTACAGAAGTACAGGCACCAAGGGTTTTCACAAAGTGTAATTATTAATTCTCCAAGTTGGCCGTTATCAAATTGTGAAGTGAGATCTTGAAGTAAAATTTTTTTTTGAAAATGGTGTTCATATGTGTCGTCACATAAGGGCAACACCTGCCAGGGTCATGTGGACTCAAAACGTTCACTCTGTTTCTCTCTCCACAGATGCTGCTGGACCTGCTGAGTTTTTCCAGCATTTTCTGTTTTTGTTTCAGATTTCCAGCATCCGCAGTATTTTGCTTTTACAACACCGACCAGGCAGGACCGAAAGAAGGCAAACAGATGGTGGTTCTGAGGACAATGGTTATAAAGATGGCAGGACTGTTGGTATGTTGGGAAGTAGAGGGATGGTTCAGCTGAAGTGATCTATGAGTTGTTCTCTGACAGCTCTGTCAGCTAGAGGGACAGGTGGGCGATCCCATTCCTGTCCTTCCTCCTCTTCATCCTCCACTTCTCCTGTCCCAGCTGATGTCTGTAAAATAATGTGGCACCCAGCACTGCACAACAAACATGGAGGTACTCAGAGCTCCTCAAGAATCATCCAGGCAGTGGAACCATTATGGTCTGCACTGTAACATTTCAACAGTGGCATGGCTTTCACTGGAGTCCAGCTCTGTCTTTGTGCCCAGGATCCTGACAGCATTCGCGAGCCATTATTGTCGCCAAATAGCCAGCCTGTGACCTGATGGCCTGGTTGGAGAATAGAGTCGGAACTGAGGGCTGGTGTAGGATGAATGAATCATATTTGACACCAGGAAGCTGGTCACAGACCTACATTATACACTGCCTGTATAGTCACAAACAAGCTTCACCTTGAATGAGTGGTACCACTTTCTGTTGACCAAGGTGCGGGGCTGGTGATGAGGAGCATGCAGGGCAATGTTAGTGCAATCGATGACTCCGTGGACCCTGGGTAAGCTGGAATACAGGCACAGCCTGGTACTTGCTTGTCCTGTTTCGTTTGTTCCATCGGAGAAGGAGGCATATCTGCATGCCTCAAATGAAGAGCGTCAGAATGTCATCTTATGCAGTGGTATACAACGGACTGGGAGATTACACTGCTGTCACCTGCATCAATCTGGAACAACCACATGGCATAAAGTACAAGGATCACTGTGACCTTGACAGCCAGAGGCAGTGCTTTCCATTCCCTGGTTTGGGGCTGCAGCAGGTAACAGAGTTCCATTACAGCCTCCTTGTTGGAACACAGGCACCTAGCTGGTCCACTGCTCCGAAGCAAGTTTGACTGAGGGAAAGTGTCCCCTGAAGACCTGCTTTGGGTGGGACCTCCTGCACAGTGCCTTCCCCGTCCCTCTTCCCCCAGTTGTTCCAGCCTGCTCCTGCCTTTTTTTCCTGCTCGCCCTCCTCCAGCTCCAAAGACATACCTAACAAACTGGCTATGAAATATCCCTAAGGCAAACAAGCAGTCCAGCACCAGGAAAAAGTTGTTACCAGAGCTCATAATTAAACACTGGCGAAGTTGGGGGAATGGTCAAAATATGGCCCAGAGGTTGAGCAGCAATCTAAAAGCACAAACCAGCAACTAACCTGTCTACAGTGGATGAGCCCTGTAACTGGTACTGCTGCAGGGTCTTTTCTGACTGTAGCACAATGATTTTCTTGGCAAGTTGATCATGTGGCCGGCAAATCAGGTGCTTCAGCAGCCCAGCTTCACAGAAGGATTCGACAAACACACCTCCAGCACAAGCCCATAATGCCTATTGCATGTCTGATCCCAGCAAACTTTCAGCTAGATTGTGGGGGTGGGGGTGGGGAGGCTTTTCATCTGCCATATTGAACCCTCAGGTGCCCATTTCACGGTCCATTTTCTAGACCATTGTCTGCTTAACACCATGGCGTCCTCAGCAGTTTCACTGCCTGGCCCACTCTGGAGTACCCAGCGGAACAGGTATCATGAATTGTAGCTGCATGCTGAACACCTTGACAATTACGAAGGAACAGCCTTTGTCACCACCTATCGGGCGGGAAGCTGAGGAGGAGGAGCACAAGGAAGAGGAGGAAGAGGGAATGGAGGAAGATCAACAGGAAACGGAGAAATAGGAAGAGGAAAGAAAGCTACAAAGTAAACAGTCCCTCTACCCGGGCTGTATGAGATCAAATCATTCATGAATGATACCAATAACCTCAATCGCGTCTCCCCATTCACCAAGAGTCCCACACTCCTTATCTATCTTCTAACACTGACCATCTCATCATCCTTGATCCCACAGCACAAAATTAAAAACCACCAGAATACACACATTCCAATCCATTTTATACATTCAATATTTAGAGAATGCATACTAAAATAAACCAATCATTCTTGTGCGTTCCCTTAATACCTGTTCTCGGTGTAACCTTTGCCTACCATACAAGATGCTTCCCCAGGGGTTGGAACATGGCAGGTGGAAGGTTCCTGACACTCAACTGAGCAGACTGCAGGTGGTAACCTTGAATAGCTGTGGGCTGAGAACTCCCGGCTTCAGACTGCACGTGCTCAGCCTGGGCTGCAGCAGTCTGAAGCCAGGGCACTGGCAGAGTGGGAGGGAGTTGGTGCAGGTCACCCTAAGAGAGGACAGCAGATTCACGTTCCATGGAGACACTGCCATACCTCAGCAATCCTATTGACCTGTTGGAGAAGGAATTGATGGACTGCTGTGATGGTCTGGAAGCCCCTTTTGGACAATGGTACCCAGAGCCCTGATGATGACAGTCAGGGCTTCCACTGCAGCACTCAGACCTTAGATGGAAGCTGTTTGGGTTGCTGTGTCATCAGTCACTGCATCATGTGGGTTTCACAGGCGTGCTGATGCAGGTGACCACCCATTCCAGGTTGAAAATAATGAGCTCCAATCTCAGTGTAAAGCTCTGTGCCAAGATAATGCTAGACTCCTCTATGTTCCCTAACATTGTGTACAGGATTTCATTTGCATCAGGTATTTTTAATGTACACCCATCAGCCATCTTCTATGGCCTGGTCCATCGAAGCCCTCACCTGACTTCTCTGTAGCAAGACCAATATGCAACCTCGGCCTCTGGCAAACTGGAACCTGCTCTACCCTTTCCCCCTGCTTTAGTTCCTGAACATTGTACTGGGTGCTTCACAGTATGTGAATTCTTCCTCAATCCTATCACCTGAAATGCGTGCCGTGTCCATCTCTGATTTGGGGGCTGCGAGTGTAAGATTGAGTGACAATATCTCTTCATCTTCACCATCTTCTTCCTCTTCCTCCTTTGGGATGATTCTAGTTCCTGGCTATCTGAAATCAAAAAGCAACAAGATTGAGTTGTGATTGGAAGAGGAGAGAAAGTGTGAGCTTACACCATCTACAGCTTGTGAGTCAGAAGAGACTGTGGGATAAGGGAGAAGTGGGAAAAGAGGAGGAGGATTAGGTACGCAGAAACACTAACCATCGATCACGCCAGTGCAGCCAGTGGCCATGGCCTCAGTGATGCCCCTTGCAATAATGGCCAGCAGTCTTACGTTGATGTTAAAAGATGAAGGCTTGCTTGTCCCCCTCCAGTTCTTTCCTGCTGCTCCAGTTAGGCGCCACTTTCTCAAGTAAGAAAAAGGGAAGTTTGTCACTGTGTGTCCTGCATTATGTTTAATAATGTGGCTGCCAGCGTGTACAAGATTTGTGTTGTAGATGTGAGGCTTGCAACAGGGAAAGTGAAGTAAAGTATCTGCATTTTAGTGTTGAATAGTGATTGATAGAGATTGATGATGGGTAGGTGATGGGAGTGTTGTAAATCAATCAGTGGGTAATGGTGCATTTGGTAGGATGTGCCATTTGAAGATGAACTCATTCACCTTGACAACTTGTGTCAGATCGTTAACTTGCTTCTTGCACATCATTCATGTTCTTGGAGCACAACTGGCATTGGCCTCTGCCATTACTTCTTCCCACTGCCTCCTGAGCATCTGTCTGGACATAGGACATGTCTCCATCTCTTCCATCTAGGCCTTCAGTGCATTGTTAGAAAGCCTGGGTATTCACTGTCCTGCATGTTCAACCATTCCTCAAAGTATCACAACCCAATTTCAACATGCAAAAAAACACCCACCACTTCTTTACCCACAATATTACCTTCCCTTTAAGAGCTACAGGCTACCTTTAAATAGTGCTAACCACTGATGATATCAGGCCCACAGTGCTGATACATGTAGCAAACAAACAGCTCTGGCTGCATGCAGCATCATTCAGAACACCAGGTAGCACAAATTCACCATGCAGCCGATAATGAAATGAATAGGCGTGGGTTAATCACAAGCTGCGATCCTCATGCCTATTTTTGGGACTCAGCCAATTTAATCCCCATTGAGTTTAGTGCCATTTTACAAAGCAAATAGAGTTGATGGCAAATTAAACAACAATGGATTGCACATCTAAGTGTGGTACAGAATGTGAAGTGTAATATTTGCTGAGATTAATGCAACTTTTGAGGTGGTTGAGATGACATATCGAGGATGTCCTATGCAGGCTAAAAATCTGCATCTTTTTAATATTATGTAAAGGTTTTGGCTTGTATGTCCAGCTCTGGTTGTTGACATTAGGCTATTGCAGTTGTTGCTGAGTGTTGCTGAGAAAAATTACCTGGAATAGAAATTTAGGAAATAAAATAAGTAGATGTAGGTAGATCTCATTCATAACCTATTAATAGGTAATAATTCTAAAAATATGTTGCGCAAAACAGCACACAAAACATGTGAAACCTTTATGCACATGTAACCAGCATCAGCAGACTAGTAATGTCCTATATAGAGGCCCTTAATGAAGGGGTTAATGACATATAGTAGTCCCTATCAATTATGTATTTTGCTTCTGGTGTCAGGAAAGCATCATGTGTGCTATTTCTACCTTTATCTTTGTGCAAACACAGGGCTCTTTGTACTAGCCCTATTAAGGAAATACAGAAAACTGTAAATTCACAGGAAGCATCTGAACATCTTAAAGCACGAGCCCATAGTTTATTGTCACTGTGTCAATGTAATTTTTTTTAATGTGTTCTGGTTTCAGTATCAATTTCTTCTGCTTCTTGCATTCATATTGTTATAGTTCTTGAGGCATTTGTGGTCTTGATGATTCTGTTTATCCCTGTAGCTTGTAGGTTGTGCCTTCTTTAACATTGCTGAAATTTCAAGTAGTTTAAGGTTAATTCTGCGTTTCCCTTTGCCTAATACTCTTCGGTAGTTGTCCATGGACTGGACTCTGTAGCTTTCTGTTTTATGGTAAGGTATTTGTTGGTTGGTTTCTATTTGCAGTATGTGTTGCAGTATTTCCCTGTAAAGGCCTCTTCTAGATAAATAGATGGTTCCAGTGGGTTTCTGTGACATCATTTCTGATCATATGATTTTTTAGCGATAGCTCTTTGTACAATGTGGTTGGTGTGTGGTCCGTTGGTTGCATGTGTGAGTTTTGCAACAAAATTTCCGTGGGATGAATGACACGCTATAGACACAAGTCAGCTAAGAATGTAATGTAGCTACAAGAACACGTGATACATAGAGACGCAGAGTCCCAGTTCAGTCTACGAATCTCCATTATGGCTGGTTTGAAATTGACCCTCCATCCATCCAACCATGGCCCATGAAGCTCGGATAAAGAGGAAGGAAGGCAATTCCAAGTGAGAAGTTTCATTGGCTGAATTCATACCTGGACTGAGTAACCTGGATGGTGGAATGAACCTCTCAGTTCAGCAGTGATCAGCTGTGGGACAGAAATGGTCTCTGGGTCAGGGTCCCAAGAAATTGTTCTCTGGATCTGTCCTCACCATCCAATAATTTTTCCTGCTGCATCGTCTGTGGAGTGGGGATGGCCACCCAGGACCGTATTCCCCCACCAACCCACCCCCCCGCCCCCCCCACCCCCCACCCCACCCTCCCCCACCCCACCATCCGCCCCACCATCCACCCCACCATCCACCCCACCATACCAACAGAGTGCTGATGAGTATCCAGCAGAAAGGTGACTGATGGTGAAGCTTAGAGTGAGCTTCACTGGAGCAATGTAAAGACCAAAAGCAGAGAGATCAGACTAGAAATGGGTGTTAAATTGGCAAGATGCAGGCAGCGGGGAGTCACAATTGAGGATTGAGTGGAGACTTTCTGCAAAGCAGCCTGAAGTTGGTCTCACCAATGTAGAAGAGACCACACCGGGAGCGATTAATACGGAATACTAACTTGGAGGAAGGGAACCTAAACTGCAGCCTGGCGCCCTAGACAACAGTGTAGGAGGAAGTGAACAGGTAGGTGTCGCATTTACAGTGAACCCCTTCAGAGACAGTTTCTCAGCTGAGTGAAATCAAAGCATTGTAGAAGATCTGACACAAAAAGTTCTCAGCCGAGCAGAGAGGATGGAGATGGAGTTTTGGAAAGAAAAGAATGGAGTCTCTACAGGAAATCAGATGGGAAGAAGTACATTTCAAGTATTTGTGAGAGTTGCTAGGCTTGTAATAGATGCCAGTAGAACAATTATCGTCAGAGATGCAGAGACGGGCCACGTGTATCTGAGAGATGAGAGGCGATTGAAAGCATAGTTAGTACTTTCTCAAGATCAGAGAGTAAGAAGGAGCACCCACACAATTGTCAATCTAATGGAAGTAGAGGACAGGGAGAGGCCTGAATAGAACTGGAACAAACATATCTTACAAAGAGAGAGGCCTAGCTCAGACCAATGCAGCTTCTCACAGACCATGGTTTCTCTGGGTAAAGTCAATAGAGAAATTAGTCAAGATGAGAGAAAGTTTAGCCAAGTGCAGGAGGTGGGTGGTGGTGGATGGGTCTTGTTGGGCAGCTGTTCAAGGAATAAAGCCTTCACAAACATTCAGATGAGGGGTGTAGGGCAATAAGACTGGTGGCAGGGAATCTGAAATAGTTAAAGCAGCAGAGAACATCAGAGGAGGATATTAGGTGGGTAGAGAGTGGGAAAGGAGACAAAGCAAAACATCAGGATCAGGGGGATTTAGTTCAGAGAAAAGTGCTGTAATGTAGTGAACCAACCAGTATCGGTGTTTGTTTCAAAATCCATTCAAAAGGGCAGACAGACTTATGCCAAGTTTTCTCAGCTGCAATTTCAAAAACAGAAAGGGATATGTTGGTACTTTTCTCATTTTAAAGCTATTCTCCTGAATAATGCCAATGTAATATTGTACTTCCCCTGCACCCCCTCCACTCTACATCCTCCAATCCCCAATGCAGATGTATTGATTTTGAGCATGACATATGCCAATCTGTTTCCATAAGAGCCTTGTTGTTGTTGGACAGGAGGTTTGTTCAACCAAAGTAAAAGGCCTCATTATTATCCTAAAGATTTAGTATTTTTGTAACTGCATTTCCTTTTCTTAAATCACTAGATTTATGTTGGAGCCATTTCTGCTGTCTGTACTGGTTCCAGTCTGCGACCATCATTATCTTACCAGTAAACTCAGAGCTGGGTTTCAGCCAGTATTGAGCTTGCGATATTGATTAAGATGCTACATCTATTAAAATATAGCTCCTATGCTTATTTAAAAAAATAAGGAATAAAACACGCTTAGGAAAAGAATTACTTTTATTACTACATTCAGTTGAGGAACTTTATTTTTAATTTATGTGCGTGTGTATGTGTCAGTGTTAGCTCAACGATTAGCACTCTTACCTCTGAGCCGCAAGCTGGGGTTCAAGTGCCCGTCTGGAAATTTGACCTCATAATCTAAGCTGACACCCCTGTCAGTACCGAGGTGTTTCATTGTCAAAGGTGCTGCCTTTCGGATGAAACATAAACCAAGACCATGTCTGCCCTCTCAGGTGAACGAAAAGATTCCTTGGCACTATTCGAAAAAGAATAGGGCGTTTCTTCCAGACATTCTAATCCATATTTATCCCTCGACTCACATCGCATAAACAAACAGACTGCCTGGTCATTATCTCACTGCTCTGTGTGATCCCTGACTGTCTTCAAATTGCATGCCCTGTTTCCCTGCATCACAATACTGACTGCACTTATGAAATATTTAATTGATAGCAGAGTGCTTTGGTATATCCTGACATCCTGAAAGACTTTCCTTTTTTCCCTGACTCTCAAAAGTGATCTTAATTTAAAATGGTCTCTTTGTCAGCTCACCACAAAGCTCTCGCCAGTCTTATATTTTGCCCCATAAATTCACACAACACTTACCCGGGGAAAGGGGGCCCAGGGAGGATTTGAATACAGCAATCCCAAGCATAATTGTGAGGATATCTTCATGCGCTGTCTATACGCCTTCAGTCCCAATAAAACTACGATAACAACATTGGCTTATATTTATGTGGCACCTTTATGTAGCACCAGCTATAAAAGACTCCAAGTGCTTCAAAGGAAGAGTTTCAAGCAAAATTTGACAGCAAACCACATAAGGAAGATATTAGGACAAACAACCATTAAAACTTGGTCAAAGAGGTAGGTTTTAAAGAGCTTCTTAAAGGAGAAAAGAGAGGTCGAGAGACCGAGAGTTTTAGGGAGGGAATTCCAGAATTTGGGGCCTTGGCATCCTAGGGCATGGTTGCCAATGGTGAAGTGATTAAAATCAATAATGCGTAAAAGGCCAGAATTTGAGGAGTACAGATATCTCAGAGGGTTCTGGGGCTGTAGGGGATTGATAAGGAGGGGTGAGGCCATGGAGGGATTTGAAAACAAGGATGAGAATTTTAATATCAAAGTAACAAAAGCAGAAAATGTTGGAGATGCTCAACAGATCTGGTTTCAGCCGTGATGAGAGAAACAGAGCTAACATTTCAGGTTGATGAACTTTCAGACAAATTTTCTGGTTATTTCAGATTTCCGGCATCAACATTATTTTGCATTAACCGAGAGCCCAGGTAGGTCAGGGAACACAGGAGTGACAAGTGTTTGGGACTTCTGCAAATTAGGATTTAGCCAGCAGGGTTTTGGATGATCTCAAATTGATATTTGGCTGAAGATTAAAAATCTTTAACAGGAGATTCTCATTACCCCGATAGTGTTGAGTCATGTAGACCAGAGAGGCCCTGGTTTTCAGAAAGGTTTAGTATATCAGTGGATGTTTGGTGGGGATATCTCATGTCATCTAAAGACATGGGAGATTCAGTAGAATAGGAGATAGGTAACACAATACTGAAAATATCAAAAACCATCTTCATTTAAAGCTATTAAATGATTACTTAATCTTATCTCTCTCAACGTTGTGGTTGTCATTTTGAAATTAAGTAAATAGTTTCAACGAAACCTGTCCCATTTCCTCCTGATACTGTGGCAAACACAACAATATTAGAATTCACCGTCAGAGTTGAAAGTAGCTCAGCTCTGCCTCATCATTAAGAAATTGTAACTCAACGGGTGATGCAGCTTGATGGACAAGTTGTCATCATTTTGAACAATTAGTAGCAAGCGCCTCCTAGTTATTAATGTCAATGCTGCTACACTTCATGGAGAGCTTCAAAGTGTCTTTGAGGTGTTTTCTTTGAAGAGCAGTCACTGATGTAATGTAGGATACAGAGCAGCCAATTTGCACACAGCAAGCTCCCACAAACAGCAATGACCAGACAACCTGTTTTTTGTGATGTTGATTGAGGGACAAATATTGGCCAGGACATCAGGATAACTCCCCTGCTTTTCTTCAAGTAATATAATGGAATCTTCTGTGTCCACCAGAGAGGACAGGCAGGGCCCTGGTTCATCTCAACTGAGAGTAAGTACCACAGCACAGGACTTCGTCAGTATTTTAAGCCTACGTTTTTATGCTCAAGTTGTTGGGTGGCATTTAATGGAGGTAATGGGGATCACCCACTTGCTGGAGAGACGGCAAGAGCCCCATGTCATGCCCTTTTGGGGAAGGCCCACCCCATTAAGTGACACTCAGGCACTTAATGGATAGTGGCAGGCCTTCACTGGGATCAAGGACCCTGGAGGCAGAAGGCTGGCCCACCAAGTGATTGGCCAGCAGCTCTATAGAACAGCAGTGTCACCAGGGAGGTGGTGGCTGGTGCCAACATAACAGGAGGCCTGGGATCGTTGCTGGATCCCCAGCCACAGGTGAGTGATGGCAGGAGGGGGTTCATGGGGTGGGGGGTCACGGGGGAGGGTGGTTTAATGCCGGCGTTGGTGGGATGAACCCAATTAAGGGCTTTAATTGGTGTTGGGGGTGGAAAGGCTGTCCAGTGGCCCTCCCACCATGGACTTCATCGGGGTGGAGGTGGGAAGACAGCGGGACCCCCACTCTGCCACTCTCCCACCTGATAAATGCCGCTCCGCCACCAAACTCCCCATGGGGCAGGGCATTAAATTCCAACCCTTGAGTGGGACTTGAACTCACAATCAATTGACCTAAGAAGCAAGAGTGCTACCCACTGGATCACAGCTGACACACAAAAGGTAGAGACAATTGTAATAAATACTGACTGAGTTAGACGGTTGGGGATTTAAGCTTCCTTCCAGAGACTAAATCTAGGTTTACATTTCAGCGCCATATTGAGGGAGTTCTGCTCTGATAAAGGTGCTGTGTTCTGGATGAGATGTTCATTCAAGGTCACAATTGCCCTTTCAGGTGGATGTTAAAAACCATGATGCATTAGTTGAAGGACAGGCGAAATGTTCTGCCCAATATTTATTTCTTAATAACATCACTGAAAACATTTTAAACAATTTATTTCGAAGTTGCCTATGGGATTCTGCTCCATGCAGATTGGCTGCAGTTTTTCCCAAAATAAGGTAGTGACTGCATTTCAAAAATAGCCCGCTGAAGAATTGCTTTGGGATGTTGTGAGGATAGAAGAAGAGCGGTATAAATTCCTAATGTGTTGAGAGAACGAGAGCTTCTTTTCATTTAAGTGGTTGATCTGGAAGATTGTTCGCAGTAAAATTGAAATATTCGCTATTCTATCACCATATTAAACTGCAATGATATTTTAAAATAGAGTTATGGGAATAAATTACATCCAGCTAGCCAGCTTTTTTGCTGAAAACTATTTTATCATTCTCCCTTTTAAAAACTGGGATTCCCGAATTCACAATTTTTGGTGGTAGATTTACTAAAATTATAGGAATGAAATGCAAATTGAGTGGGGTGCAAATTTGTCAATAGCGGATCATGTGATTGTTATACGTCCTGAACATATCAGACTGGGTATATAATGGGCAGCCAGTTTGCTATGGCCAGTTTTGCTCCTTTGCTGAAATTGATTTTGACCTCCATTATGATTTTTACCACCAACAATTGCCAAATGACACAAAATAGTGTTCGGTCTATAAAGCAAGAGTATTGTAAGGTACTTTTGCCCTTCTGCTCAAAAATATCTTTAAGCAGTCATGCTGCCTGAAAGCTCTTTGCCTCAGCTTTAAAACTGTAAACTTCGGCAGATGATATCTGTCAGCTGTGGCTCAGTTAGTAGAACTCTCATCAGTTGTGGTTTTAAGTCACATCTCTGGGCTTGAGCACAAAAATCAAGGCTGGAACTCCCAGTGCAGTTCTGAGAGAGTGCTGCACTGTTGGAGCTGCTGGCCTTTTGGATGAAGTGTTAAGCAGTTGTGATGGCCGTAGAATTTCCTGCCCTGGCTTTGAAACCATAAACTTTCTGCCCTCTCAGGTGGATATAAACGATCCCATAGCACTATTTCAATGAAAAGCAGGAGAATTTTCCCTGGTGATGATTATCCCTCCATCAACATCACTAAATACAGATTATCAGGTCATTATTATGTTGTTAACAAAAACAAAAATCCCTGGAAAAACTCAGCAGGTCTGGCAGCATCTGCGGAGAGGAACACAGTTAACGTTTCGAGTCTGAATGACCCTTCAACAGAACTAAGTAAAAATAGAGA
Source organism: Cetorhinus maximus (assembly GCF_964194155.1). NCBI lineage: Eukaryota > Metazoa > Chordata > Chondrichthyes > Lamniformes > Cetorhinidae > Cetorhinus > Cetorhinus maximus. The sequence goes on along the minus strand of NC_135886.1, from coordinate 2,223,457 downwards.
AGAGGTGAAATATAAGCTGGTTAAGGGGAGGTTGGGGGTTGGATTTGGGGGTGGGGGGGGGTAGACGGGGGTAGCCGGGGGGGGGGCGGGGGGGGGGGGGGGGGGGGTGTAGATGCGGGGGGGCGGGGGGGGGGGGGCGACGCACAGGTAGAGCTGGATAGAGGGCCAGTGATAGGTGGAGATAACCAAAAGATGTCACAGACAAAAGGACAAAGAGGTGTTGAAGGTGGTGATATTATCTAAGGAATGTGCTAATTAAGGGTAGAAAGCAGGACGAGCAAGGTACAGATAGCCCTAGTGGGGGTGGGGTGGGGTGAAGGAATCAAAATAGGCTAAAAGGTAGAGATAAAACAATGGATGGAAATACATTTAAAAATAATGGAAATAGGTGGGAAAAGAAAAATCTATATAAATTATTGGGAAAAAAAAGGGGGGGGGATCGGAAAGGGGGTGGGGATGGAGGAGAGAGTTCATGATCTAAAATTGTTCAACTCAATATTCAGTCCGGAAGGCTGTAAAGTGCCTAGTTGGAAGATGAGGTGCTGTTCCTCCAGTTTGCGTTGAGCTTCATTGGAACAATGCAGCAAGCCAAGGACGGACATGTGGGCATGAGAGCAGGGTGGAGTGTTGAAATGGCAAGCGACAAGGAGGTCTGGGTAATGCTTGCGGACAGACCGAAGGTGTTCTGCAAAGCGGTCACCCGGTCTGCGTTTGGTCTGTCCAATGTAGAGGAAACCGCATTGGGAGCAACGAATGCAGTAGACTAAATTGAGGAAAGTGCAAGTGAAATGCTGCTTCACTTGGAAGGAGTGTTTGGGCCCTTGGACGGTGAGGAGAGGGGAAGTAAAGGGGCAGGTGTTGCACCTTCTGCGGTTGCATGGGAAGGTGCCGTGGGAGGGGGTTGAGGTGTAGGAGGTGATGGAGGAGTGGACCAGGGTGTCCCGGAGGGAACGATCCCTATGGAATGCCGCCGGGGGGGTGAAGGGAAGATGTGTTTGGTGGTGGCATCATGCTGGAGTTGGCGGAAATGGCAGAAGATGATCCTTTGAATGCGGAGGCTGGTGGGGTGAGAAGTGAGGACAAGGGGGACCCTATCATGTTTCTGGGAGGGAGAGGGTGTGAGGGTGGATGCACGGGAGATGGGCCGGACACAGTTGAGGGCCCTGTCAACCACCGTGGGTCGAAAACCTCGGTTAAGGAAGAAGGAAGACATGTCAGAGGAACTGTTTTTGAAGGTAGCATCATCAGAACAGATGCGACGGAGGCGAAGAAACTGAGAGAATGGGATGGAGTCCTTACAGGAAGCGGGGTGTGAGGAGCTGTAGTCGAGGTAGCTGTGGGAGTTGATAGATTTGTAATGAATATTGGTGGACAGTCTATCACCAGAAATTGAGACAGAGAGGTCAAGGAAGGGAAGGGAAGTGTCAGAGATGGACCATGTGAAAATGATGGAGGGGTGGAAATTGGGAGCAAAATTAATAAAATTTTCCAGGTCCAGACGAGAGCATGAAGCAGCACCGAAGTAATCATCGATGTACCGGAGAAAGAGTTGTGGGAGGGGGCCGGAGTAGGACTGGAACAAGGAATGTTCCACATACCCCATAAAGAGACAGGCATAGCTGGGGCCCATGTGGGTATCCATGCCACAGCTTTTATTTGGAGGAAGTAAGAGGAGTTTAAGGAGAAACTGTTCAGTGTGAGAACAAGTTCAGCCAGACGGAGGAGAGTAGTGGTGGATGGGGATTGTTCGGGCCTCTGTTCAAGGAAGAAGCGGAGACCCCTCAGACCATCCCGGTGGGGGATGGAGGTGTAGAGGGATTGGACGTCCATGGTGAAGAGGAGGAGGTTGGGGCCAGGGAACTGGAAATTGTTGATATGATGTAGGGTGTCAGAGGAATCACGGATGTAGGTGCGAAGGGACTGGACAAGGGGAGAGAGAAGGGAGTCAAGATAACGAGAAATGAGTTCCGTGGGGCAGGAACAGGCTGACACGATCGGTCTGCCAGGACAGTTCTGTTTGTGGATTTTGGGTAGGAGGTAGAAGCGGGCCGTCCGAGTTTAGGAGACTATCAGGTTGGAAGCTGTGGAAGGAAGATCTCCAGAGGAGATGAGGTCAGTAACAGTCCTGGAAACAATGGCTTGATGTTCAGTGGTGGGGTCATGGTCCAGGGAGAGGTAGGAGGAAGTGTCTGTGAATTGATGCTCAGCCTCTGCGAGGTAGAGGTCAGTGCGCTAGACAACAACAGTACCACCCTTGTCAGCGGGTTTGATGACAATGTCAGGGTTGGACCTGAGAGAACGGAGTGCAGCAAGTTCAGAGAGAGACAGGTTAAAGTGGGTGAGAGGAGCAGAAAAATTGAGACGACTAATGTCACACCGACAGTTCTCAATGAAAAGATCAAGAGAAGGTAAGAATCCAGAGGGAGGGGTCCAGGTGGAGGGAGAATATTGGAGGTGGGTAAAAGGATCCATTGAATGGGGAGAGGACTCCTTATATTGTTGTTTGTGGGAGCTTGCTTTGTGCAAATTGGCTGCTGTGTTTCCTTCATTACTGCTGTGATGGCAAAAAGACTATACATTTTGAAAGTGCCTTTCATAACGACCAGATGTCTTAAAGCACTTTACAGCCAATGGGGTTCAGTTGAAACATTTTGTGTGTCCACTGTGGCTCAGTTGGTAGACTCTTGCTTCTGAGTCCAGAAGGTTATGAGTTCAGTATTATATTGGAGCATCAACCTAGATTTTTGTATTTAAGTACTGGAAATACAAAAATCTAGGTTGATGCTCCAGTATAATACTGAGGGAGCACTGTGCTGTTGGAGGTGCCTCTTTCAGATGTGATAAATACTCTTTCAAATTGGCAGCCAAGTTTCCTACTTTACAACTCAGACCTCCCTGTCGCTTGCCATTTCAACATTCCACCCTGCTCTCTTGCCCACATGTCCGTCCTCGGCCTGCTGCATTGTTCCAGTGAAGCTCAACGCAAACTGGAGGAACAGCACCTCATCTTCCAACTAGGCACTTTACAGCCTTCCGGACTGAATATTGAGTTGAACAATTTTAGATCATGAACTCTCTCCTCCATCCCCACCCCCTTTCCGGTTTTCCCCCTCCTTTTTGTTTTTCCCAATAATTTCCTACCTACTTCCATTATTTTTAAGTGTATTTCCATCCATTGTTTTATCTCGAACTTTTAGCCTATTTCGATCCCTTCCCCCCACCCCACCCCCACTGAGGCTATCTGTACCTTGCTCGTCCTGCTTTCTACCCTTAATTAGCACAGTCCTTTAGATAATGTCACCACCGTCAACACCTCTTTGTCCTTTTGTCTGTGACATCTTTTGGTTATCTCCACCTATCACTGGCCCTCTATCCAGCTCCACCTGTCCCACCCCCCCCTTAAACCAGCTTATATTTCACCTCCCTTCTATTTTTACTTAGTTCTGTTGAAGGGTCATTCGGACTCGAAACGTTAACTGTGCTCCTCTCCGCAGATGCTGCCAGACCTGCTGAGTTTTTCCAGGTATTTTTGTTTTTGTTTTGGATTTCCAGCATCCGCAGTTTTTTGCTTTTATCTTAGTGACTCCACTTCATGAGCTGTAAGGTGCTTTGGGAAGGACCTGTGATTGCTGTGCCTTGGCACTCTTGCCTTTAAGCCACAAAGGTCTGGGTTTACATCCTGCTCTAGGACTTAAATGCTAAAGTAAAAACTGACACTCCACTCCAGTGCTGCGCTGAGGGAGTGCTGCACTGCCAGAGGTGCGCTGAGGGAGTGCTGCACTGCCAGAGGTGCTGTTTCCTGGAGGAGGTGTCGAACCTGTCTGCACCCCGCCCCCCCCCCCTCAGATTGGCTGTCGACATCCCCCACAGTGACGACACTTCGAAAGCATTTTGATTGGGGGTAACAGTGCTTTGAGACGTCTGCCGAATGAAAGCTGCTGCATGATGAACGTCAGCTTTAACTTTCCCAATCCTGCAGAGAAAGCCTTGGGGGGTCTGCGGGCTGGGGCTGCAGTTCCCGCCCAGCGGCTCAGCCAGGACAGGGGGCAGCAGAGGCTCGGTGGTGGGGGGGGGGGGGGGGGGGGTCTGCGGGCTCCGGGCTCGGGGCTGTGGCTGCAGTTCCCGCCCAGCGGCTCAGCCAGTACAGGGGGCAGCAGAGGCTCGGGGGATGTCTGCGGGCTCGGGGCTGGGGCTGCAGTTCCCGCCCAGCGGCTCAGCCAGTACTGGGGGCAGCAGAGGGTCGGGGGGAGGGGGGGGGGGCTGCAGTTCCCGCTCAGCCAGTGCAGGGGGCAGCAGAGGCTCGGGGCGGGCGGGGGAGGAGGTGGTGAGGCTGGGGCTGCAGTTCCCGCCCAGCCGCTCAGCCAGCGCAGGGGGCAGCAGAGGCTCGGCAGAGGGCAGCGGGCAAGCGGGGCAGAGCGGAAGCGGTGCTTAGGGGGGGGGTAAGGTCGCTTTAATTCTGCTTCCCAATAACCTGGCAGCTCTTTTGGATCAGGAATCGGCTCCGACCGCCCTCCACCCCCCCTCTCCCCCTGAAATAAGTGTAAGTGTGAAGCCTGCTGGCGTTTGAACGCTGAAGGGGTTCTTAATTCTATTTACTTCAAATGTGTGCAAAGCTGTCAGGACTCAGGCGTCCCTGGAGCCCGCAGGCCTCAGTCAGCTCATCCTGAGCCAGTGATCAATGTCCCAGCTTTACAAAGTTACACAGAGCTTTAAAAAAAAACATCTCTTTAAATTTTACTCTTAGGCTCTGGCTGCCTTTTGTTATTGAAAGCATGCAGCAAAAAAAAAATAATAATAATTCTTCCAGGCAAACAAGTTTCAATGTTTTATGGCATTTTGCATTAAAAGCATGTTTTAGGGGGGGGGGGTGGGAAAAAATGCCTGCCAGGAGTGTATACATCTGGGCTTTTGAGATGCCCCGGGTGGCAAGTATAAAATGGCTTGTAAATTTTTTTGGCTTTAAATTCCACCTTTTTGCTCCTGGGAGAGAGGAGGCCCTTGTGGCACGGTTGGTGCGGGTGTTGATGGCGCAGAGTCAGAAGCTGTGGGTTCGAGGTCTACTTCGTGACTCCGTGACCCAGGAAGGTGTGTTCGTAACGCCGCCAAACTTGATTATCAACCTGCAAATCCCTCCAACACATGCCAACGGCAGGCGGTAAGAGCAGGGGAGATTCCTGTTCAGCCATGTGATGAGAGAAGGTTGGAGCCTCAACCACAGGTCCGGACTACAATGTGCATGTTACCACAAGACTCCCCGAGTGATCTGTAACACCCACCGCTCGTAAAAAGTGACAGCTGACTTCAATTGTTGTTCTGCTTTGAGTGTTTGACTCCTATGTTTAGTAATACTCTTGTTTTTCTGTGGTAAAAAAAAAATGGTGTTTGGCAGAGTGTCTAATAAGCACTACAATGCATTGAGGGTGAAATAACACAGTTGGTAGATAATGTGACTGCCAGTGTGGTAAATTTTGTCCCATATTACAAAATATTGTTTTTTCAACTTTAATTGGAGTAAGTGGTTGTATGAACTATGTTTGGAAAAGTGAAAACTGCATCAATGTATATAGAGAATGATAATGGACGAGTGGGAGCACTCACAGGAGATAACCTGTTTGAAAGGTTCAACTGATGCTCTCAGCTGGCACTAAACTTTATTGTACTTACATCAACAACTCAAAATAGGATCTAGGAAGGATGTGGATTCACAGCTCAGGCCATAAGCGTCTTGCCAGAGACAGACCCACGATATGGAGCAGGTGTTTGGGTGATTTGATGCAGTGGGCTTCCATGAGGCTGTTTGAATATTTTCAATATTTCAACGCTAATACTGATTTTTGATAATTTTACTGCATAATATTTAACAGTTTTGAAATTGCTAATGTATTTCTGTGCTGTGCCTGTGGCCCTGTAATTAATCTGGGTAATTGGTCCTCTTGAAAACACGGTGTCTTGGCTGGGATAGTGTTCATGGGTGCCATTTGCCCTCTTTGGGGCTGGAGAGGGGGGGATGGGGGGAGAGAAAGAAATGAATGAGCAGCTAATTCTTTTTGCCGTGTTGTTAGATAGTTCTCTGTCCTTCTTTAAATACTGCCAAGACCTTGTCTGGGTGCACCAGAACTGGGGAACCAATTCGGAAAGATGGCGCCTCTAATGATTGGGCACTCTGTGTTTACAGAGTCATCCTAGATTATGTCCTGTTATGCTGAAGTTCTGTAGTGGGGCTTTGAACAACAATCTTTCTCACCTATGAATGTGCTACCACTGAGTAAAGAAATCAAAAAGGCAGTGAGGGATGGACAAGAAAAGTTGGCCTTGCCAGCGACACTCGCGTCCTCAGAATTAAAAAAAAAAGTGGACAGAACCACAGGGGAAGAGAGATGACGTCTTTTTCTGCCTAGCACCATAAATGAGTAATGTGGTATGTAAATTTCCGTGCCAGTGTGAGGCTAGGTATGTAGGCCATATGACCCAAAGATTGGCAGATCATATCAAACAGCATGTCCCAGCCGCTGTTCGCAACAAGCAGGGTACAGACCGTACCCAACCAGCCTGTGCTTGCAAAACTCAAAACACTGTGTCCAACATTAAATGTGATTCTGCGATTGGACAACATTTACTAAATAATGCTCAGTGTGCTAAGAAATACGCTGACAACCAATTTAAGATTGTCTGTTGGGCTTGCAGTGTGGTGCATTTACGTGCACTGGAAGCTACACATATTAATACACAGGGTCCTGGTCTTTGCAGACAGAAAGAACATATACATAAATTGCACCTGTTTCAACGAAACAAAATAAGTGATAGCCATTTGCTGACTCATTCCTCAGGGCAATGTCTTGACCAATCAAGAGTCAAGCTGCCTGGTTTAAATTTCAAACAATGCTTGGCAGATAACTGTCAGTCACCATCCTCCACGACAATGCCACTTGCCAATCAATCAGCACACTCTTCACATACAGTATAAATTGTTGTCTTCTTATATTAGTATTCTTGCGAATGTCCTGATGAGTGCAAATTGAAAAGCTTAGGCATGTCTTTTTTTCAGCAGTACTCAAGTTCTGTACGACCAAATGACTATTTGTATACCAAGCCTGAATGTTGTCCAGGCCTTGCTGCATATGGACACCGACTGCAGGGATTCTGGTAGTGCTCTCTGCATTTGCCAGCTGATAATGATGTTATGTGCTTCAATGCAATTAGGATGGTTCGAGACTACTCTAATCGAAAACTGCAGAATGGGGAGAAGGGACCTTGTTGCCAGGGAGGAGGAAATCCATGTGGTATTTTGGTAGCTGTGAAAAGATTAATTTTCTTTCATATCATTTTTTCCCTTTTTTTTTTGAGTTTCAATGTCTAATTAATCGTGTGCATTTTTTGAAGCTCTCTGCTGGTTTTTCATTTTGGGTGGGTGTGAATGATCCTGTGATAACTCCACTTTGTTTTTTTAATCCTTTAGGCCTTGTTTGCAAGAGTTTCTTTCACTACCCGTGCTGCCACTAGCCACAATGAGCAGGAAAAAACTGAGGCTACAAGCTGGCCCAGTAGATATTGGTCATGTTTTCCTTTAGCCTTTGCATCTACCATATGAAAACATGTCTACTTGCATATATAAAGTAAATCACCAAGTTAAAGCTCAAGTGTTGATTCAAATATCAGCTTGCTGATTGTTTACATAAACTTGCCTTTTATTTCAGACGACCAGTGAATTGCCAAAATGACTACGGCTTCTGTCTCCGACGCATATACGCCAGCTGATGCAACGTGCAGAGTCTCAGTGGAGAATGTCACTCAGGTAATGTGGTAGATCAGAAATTTCTCTGAGCATCAAACACTGCCATAGATTCAAAAAGATTGATCATTTGGAAACAGGAGTAGGCCATTTGGCCCGTCAAGCCTGCTCTGCCATTCAATTTGAGCATGGCTGATCATCTACCTCAATGCCACTTTCCGGCAGTCTCTCAATATCCCTTGAGATAATTGCTCTGCAAAAATCTATCGATTTCTGTCTTGAACATGCTCAATGATTGAGCTTCCACAGCCCTCTCGGGTAGAGAAACCCAAAGATTCACCACCCTCTGAGTGAAGAAATTCCTCCTCATCTCAGTCTTAAATGGCCTTCCTCTTATGCTGAGATTATGTCCCCTAGTTTTATACTTGCCAGCCAAGGGAAACGTCTTATCTACATCCACCTTGTCGCGCCCTGTTAAGAATTTTGTAAGTTTCAATGGGGTCACCCCCTCCTCCTTCGAAACTGTAGGGAATGCAGACCTAGTCTCCTCAATCTCTCTTTATAAGACAATCCTGACATTCCAGGGATTAATCTGGTGGACTTCTGTTGCACTCCTCCTATGGCAAGTATAACCTTCCTTAGATAAGAAGACCAAAACTGCACGATACTCCAGGTGAGGTCTTACCAAGGCTCTGTATAACTGCAGCAAGACACCCTTACTCTTGCAGTTAAATCCCCTTGCGATGAAGGCCAACGTGACTTTTGCCTTCCTAATTGCTTACTGCGCCTGCCTGCTAGCATTTAGTGACTCATGAACAAGGACACCCAGGTCCCTTTGGACATGCGCACTTCCCAACCTCACCATTTAAGAAATACTCTGCCACCTTGTTTTTTCTACCAAAGTGAATAACCTCACACTTATTCATATATTCTATCTGCCATGTTCTAGCCTATTCACTTAGTCTGCACAAGTCCTCTTGAAGCCTCCTTGCATTCTCCTTATCCATTCCCACCCAGTTTGGTGTCATCAGCAAATTTGGAATATTACCATTAGTCCCCACAACCAGATCATTTATATAGATTGTGAACAGCTATGGACTTAGCATGGATCCTTGCGGTACCCCACTAGTAACAGCCTGCCATCCTGAGAATGATCCGTTTATTTCTACTCTGTACTTTCTGCCTGATAACCAATTCTCAATCCATACTAGTATGTTTCCCTAATCCTATGCACTCTAATTTATTTACTAACCTATGTGGGAACTTAGCAAAAGCCTTCTGAAAATCCAAATACACCACATTCATTGGTTATCCTTTATCTATGCTACAAGGAACATTCTCAAAAAACTCAAACAAGTTTGTCAAATGTGATTTCCCTTTCATAAATCCATGTTGACTGCCCAATTTTACCATTCCTTTCTAAATGTCCAGTTATCACAACCTTAACAATAGATTCTAACCTTTTCAAACTAACAGGTATGTAATTCTCCATTCTTCCTCTTCCTCCCTTCTTAAATAGTGGGGTTACATTTGCTACTTTCCAGTCTGCAGGAACCTTTCCAGAATCTAAAGAATTTTGAAAGATAACTACCAATGCATCTACTATCTTTCTAGCTGCCACCTTCAACACTCTGGGCTGAAGCTCATCTGGTCCAGGGGATTTATCAACCTTCAATCCAGTTAACTTTTCAAGTACTACCTCTTGACTAATACTAATTTCTTTTAGTTCCTCAGTTTAACCCTTGGTTGCCTAGCATTTTTGGGAGATTTTCTGTATCTTCTTCTGTGAAGACTGACGCAAAGTAACTTTCGTTTCTCTGCCATTTACCTGTTCTCCAGTATAAATTCTCCTGTGCCCGCCTGAAATGGGCCCACATTTGTCCTAGCTAATCTTTTCCTTTTCACATACCTAAGGAAGCTATTACAGTCAGCCTTTATGTTCTTTGCTAGTTTGCATTTATATTCTCTTTTCCCTTTCTTAATCAGTTTCCTTGTCCTTCTTTGCTGGGTTCTAAATTGCTCCAAACCCTCAGGCTTACCACTTTTTCTGGTGTCCTTATAAGCCATTTCCTTTAATGTAATGCAATCTTTAATTTCTTTTGTTAACCATGGTCAATTTACCTTTCCCTTTGGGTGTTTGTGCCATAGAGGAATATATATCTGTTGTAGACTGCATAGTATTTCTTTAAATATTAGCCATTGCCTGTCTACTGTCAAATCTTTTGGTGTATTTTCCCTATCCACCATAGCCAACTTGCCCCTCATACTTTCATAATTTCCTTTCTTCAGATTTAAGACCCTAGTTTCAGAATGAACTGTATCACATTCAAACTTGGTGCAAAATATTATGGTCATTATTTCCCAAAGGCTCCTTTACAGGAAGGTTATTAATTAGTCTTTTCTCATTACACAACACTAAATCCAAAATAGCACGATCCCTCTTTGGCTCCTTAATGTACTGCTCTGGGAAGCCCATCTTGTACACACTCAGGAATTCCTCCTCCAGAGCATTAGTGCTGATTTGGTTAATCCAGTCTATGTGTAAATTGAAGTCGCCCTTTATTACTGTATTGCCCATGTTACACGCATCTCTAATTCCCTGATTACATACATAAAGATGAACAAGGAGCAGGACTAGGCCATTCAGTCCCTCGAACCTGATCCGCCATTTAATAAGATCATAGCTGATCTGATAGTAACCTGAAATTTGCATCCCACCTACCCCCTGATAACTTATCACCCCCTCGCTTACCAAGAATCTATTCACCTCTGCCTTAAAAGTATTCAAGGACTCTGCTTCCACCACCTTTTTAGGACGAGTGCTCCAAAGACTCACGACCCTCTGAGTGAAAAAATTTCACTGCATCTCTGTTTTAAATTGGCGACCCCTTATTTCTAAACAGCGACCCCCTAATTCTAGATTCTTCCACCAGAGGAAAGATCCTCTCCATATCCACCCTGTCAAGACCCCTCAGGATCGTATTTGTTTCAATCAAGTCGCCTCTTACTCTTTATACCATGCCCAACATTACCACTACAGTTTGGTGGGCCTATAAAACAATATACGTTGTTCAGAATGCAAGGCAAATGTTCATGTTTTGGCTCCACCTGGTGGCTGGCTGAAGCTGCTTTGGGAAAGGCATGTTGTACAGTCTGACTGATCGCCCTCTCAGAGGGAATGGAGCAGCGCTTGGGGAGGCAACGAAGTGGGCCGAATGAACGACTTGTAACTTCTTTTTTTTGCAATTTCAGCTATAAATTGTATATTCAGTTTTATATCAATTCACTATTGTAGATCTTCACAATCTATACAATCATGGAAAATATAAATTTATTTCAGAAATGTATTGAAATGTGTGATTTGTTTACATATTTAAATGCAGATGCTCTTTAATTTTTAACTATTGCATATATTTGTCTGTTATTCAATTTATGTAATTACTTGGAACTAAATATTTTGGCACATACTGCCCTCTGAGTTTTGATATCTTCTTGTATATCACATTCATGCACTCAAAAGTGAACCCTATTTCAGACTTTGGGAGGGGGGGGCGGAATAGGTTCTGAATTTGAAATGTATCTATGTATTGTGTACTCAGTTTTGTGGGTTTCATTTACTAGAAATCATCGAGTTCCAAAGCATCAATGTCCCCTTCTGATAACTATTACCTGGCGCGAAGGCGGACTCTGCAGGTGGTGGTTAGTTCCCTACTGACCGAAGCAGGTTTTGATGCAGCAGAGAAGGCGGCTGTTGAAACACTGACCGAGATGCTGCAGAGCTGTGAGTAGAAATAGTTGGCTTTGTTTTAGTATTTTTCAGTTTTTTCTTTATTCCATCAGTGCAAAGGTCACCTTACAGTCCAGGATCGCTTATACTGAGGATTTGTTTTAAAATGCAGAATGTTTGTTTGATTCTTTTCCCCAGCTGAGGGAATCCAGGTGAATGAGAGTCTTTATACTGTGGGCGCAAACCACGAGGTTTGGGATGAGAGTTCATGCTTTTAGCCTTATCGTAAGTTGCTTATAGTTTTTTTTTTGCCACCTTGGTTGATGAGAAATGTGGCAGAAACCCCATCTTGTCCTGCAGGGTGCAATGTATTGTTGAGTTTTCAAAGCTCTCTTTTTCATATTTCATTATAAAAAGAGTAGCATTTTTTCAATCTGAGGCTAACATTGCAATCAGTGTAAAATATTTGATTGAGAATTATTTTCCAAATGTCTTTTATTCAGCTATCTTTTTGCCCGTGCCCTTCTCCCACACCCATGCTGCGCTATTCTATGATTCCACTTTACTTTGAAGGAGGTTAGCAAATTCAGGGTTGCTTTAAATATCTTCAGTCACGCCTCTAAGCATCCTTAGTGCTTACATATGTGAGATGTGACTCACCCTGTCTTATCTGCTTGTCTGATGATGTAAGCTGGGCGTGTAACAGCTGTACTATCTTGTGACCCAAATCAGATATTCGTGTCTCTGTCACACGCATATATCTGCAACCTCTTCCCAGGCGGACAGAGCAAATGCTTTGAGACTCGGCTGGATTTGAATTTAGTGATAAAAGCAAAAAACTGCGGATGCTGGAAATCCAAAACAAAAATAAAAATACCTGGAAAAACTCAGCAGGTCTGGCAGCATCTGCGGAGAGGAACACAGTTAACGTTTCGAGTCCGTATGACTCTTCAACAGAACTGAATTTAGTGAGTTGTGTTATTTTGTAGTAAGGGAACACAAAACAATTGTTATGACTGGACTAGCATAATACAATCCATGTTTCCATGCTGAAACAAAATAAAGAATGTGGTATACTGCTCCACAATAGACTGTTGTACTCATACTTTCAGAATTGTCTTACCCTGTCCCTGCGTTTTGACTTTCAACCCATGACAGGACCTGCAGCCTGCTTGTCAAATTTCAGTCAAACTCACTTAAATTAACTTAGAAAGTTTCCATTTTAACTTTTTTTGGACAAGATTTTCAGCACATTTTTATTAAGTAAATATTGCATAATAGATGATTAGACTTAATCCTTTAGCACCACTTAATTTAAATAGGAACTTTTTTTTCCCCCATCTAGATCTTTCTGAAATTGGTCGAAGTGCAAAAGTATACTGCGAGCACTCAGCACGAACTCAACCAACTTTGTCAGATGTTGTGGTTACTTTGGCAGAAATGGGTATGTGCTATATTGGGCTCAAATATTGACCTACTTTGTTAAAGTTACTGCATGTCTTGTGCAGCTTCCTTAAACCTCTAGGGCCCAAAGTTACAGCAGCAGGATCAGAAGCTGACAAGTCCCTAATCTACAGTTTTTGTTTAAAGTAATTTGCTAGCAGTAATTTTAAAAATGCTTAGCAAGAGAAAGGTGCTTTGTCTGGTAGCTTGGTACAGTGCATATACATTGATGTTGCATCATCGTGGTTACTTGGTTATCATTTTTTTTTAAATGGAGCATTAAAGTGAAACTGGAATGATTCTACAGCCATTGTGCTCCCTGGTCTCAGTTTGGTGAACCAGTGGTAATATTTGTACTCAAAACTGGAAAGTGAGGGGTGTCTTGTTGCGCAGAGGTAGCGTCCCTACCTTTGGGCCAGAAGCTCTAAGCTCAAGACCCACTTTAGGACTTGATGGCCACGGAAGGTGCACTTGTAATGTGGCCAAATAGACTGACTATCAGCCTATAAATCCTTCTAATATGCCTGATGGTAGGCGGTAAGAGTGGGAGAGTTTCCTGGTCAGCCATACTGCAGAAGGCAATGGCAAACTACTGCAGTACTTTGCCAAATATAATCAGGAACCAATCTAATGGAAGCCCATGGTTGCCAACACCCTCTTCGGGCATGGTACCTGAAGGAGGAGGAACCTGGAAAGAAAGATGCATTTATATTGCAACTGATTGTATTTCTTGAGGATGTTGCATAGTACTTCGCAGTCAATGCCTGGCAAACTCCCACATGTAACAAAATGTGAGGCAAATGAACAATTAAACAGTTCTCCACACTGTTCTTTAATTCCTTCCTACTTAAGACATTCTAAAACTAGTCTTGATGTACTCAAGGATAATAACCAGACTAGAAACAAATTTATTGTAGCCTAACAGCCTTGGTACTGGAGTAGCAATCAAGAAGAAATTAGTTCAGATCCCATCACGGCAAATGGGGAAATTGAATTCAATAAATCTGTTCATTTGGGTTTTTTTTATTCATTTGTGCGATGTGGGTTTCGCATTTATTGCCCATCTCTAATTGCCCTTGAGAAGGTGGTGGTGAGCTGCCTTCTTGAGCTGTTGCAGTCTCTGTGGTGTAGGTACACTCTCAGTGCTGTTAGGGAGGGAGTTCCAGGACTTTGACCCAGCGACAGTGAATTTGTGGGCTCACACCTGAAAATGAACTATCAAATGGGCTGAATTGTAAAAACCCAGCTAGTTTACTGATGTGCTTCGGGCCACCTGTACTTGGCTTGGCCTAAATATATGACATGAATGATTCATAATGCCTTTCCCACATCCCAGGGTCAAATTCAAAAAAAAAAATTTGGCACTTAGTGTTAGACTTCAGTCCTAGTTTTTGTCACTCAGGGTTAGTTTTGGGTCAGATGCAGAGTAAAGTTTGTACTTTTCCTCTAGAAATTTGTCATGACTCCAAATTCAGTCTGGAACCTCTGCTGTGATAGTATGACAGTTTCACTTCCCATGCTGCTGAATCTTGTGGTCTTTCAGTGAAACTAATAAATGGTGTTGAATTGCAATTATGCGTCTGCTGGTTTGAGTTACTGAAGAATTTCTGAGTACAGTAAAATGTAATTAGCCAAAAATGCTTTGTTTTTTTATACTCTTATTTTTCAGGTTTTAATGTGGATAACATTCAGGCTTATGCCAAGCGTTCACAGAGAATGGTTATTACCGCTCGTAAGTATGTTTTCCCCAAATGTTAATTGCAGAACATTATAGCCTGGCCTCTACATCAGGGTTTTATTTGGTTTGTTCAGAGAAGGACCAGGTGGATTTGACAGTAGGAAAGAGATGCTGTTTGAAGGTAGTGGAACACAATGCCCTGTTAGCACAAGTGGTGCAGGAAAGTTGCTGTTGCGAACCGGGAAAGAGACCCATCACATTAGGAGCTTTAGCCCTAACAATGCCAGCTTGTCACTGAGTAGGTTCAATCCCAGAAAGACTGAATTCTTTGATTAAAATTGAAAAATGAACTTGTTATTAAGAATTGCTGATTTGTAGGCACCAAGAAAAATGACCCAAGTTAAGAGCAGGAATTCATATTTCCTTTTTCTTTCTGTCTGTTTTGCTGATATTTTGCATTTTTTTTATTACTTATAACCCATCTTGCTTTATCTCTTTAGTTACTTTTTGCTCTCACCACCCACTTTGAACTGATTGTTTTTGTTTTTTTTTGTGTGGGGTTCTATTCGTTTCCTGATTTTCTTAGAATCAAAAGTACCTAAGTTTTTCAGCCTGTTAACTGGAGATTTCTGGTCTTCTCTAACCTTTATCACCTTTTACCTTTTGTCCCCTTCTACTGATCTGTACCTGTTGCCCTTCTGCAGGCAAGTGTTCAGTTTCAGCATCTGTAAAGATGACAGTGGATTTCACTTGTTCGCTGTCAATTGACTTCACGGCTGATGCTATACTGTCTGCCAATCTAACAATACTAAAAAACAGAATTAACACATAGCAATGCAAAACTAGCTAACCTGACCATGTTTTCACCAGAATTGTGACATTTTAAATACATGCTTCAAGAAAAATACATTTAAGGAATTATGCTTCTTGTACAATATTCTTAGTTCCCTCAAATTGCTTCCACTAATGCTAGACTTGTAACTAACAGTACTACAGTTATCTTAAAATGCTTTCTGCAGGTATAATTCAAGATTGGTTAAACATTCTACTGCTTGATTAAGTTTTTATGTTTTATCCATTTTTACCGGTATGCTCAGTATTACAATTATAGATTTTGCTCTGACAATCTTGAGTTATACCTGCAGGAAGCATTTTAAGATAACTGTAGTATTGTTAGTTATAAGTCTAGCATTAGTGGAAGCAATTTGAGGGAACTAAGAATATTGTACAAGAAGCATAATTCCTTAAATGTATTATTCTTGAAGCAGGTTATTAAAATGTCACAATTCTGGTGAAAACATGGTCAGGTTAGCTAGTTTTGCATTGCTGTGTGTTAATTCTGTTTTTTAGTATTGTTAATGTGGGATATACTTTGAAAGATGTGAATCTCCTTGTGTCTCCAACAGCCTTAAACATCTTTGGCTATGCGGCCTTGTCAAACTGTGCTGCTGCTGCTGGTGGACTGATGTTTAATTAGGGTGTATGCGTTACTTTGGCTCTTCTTACAGAGCATTCCTGCAAGTGGTGATGCAATTTGTATGTTTTTATATCTGCATGTTTTTGGGAGCTTTAAATCAGTGTGAAACCATACCAAATGGTTTACTTCACAAGCTGATAATTGTCAGTGGCTTGAAAGCAAACTGCAGTTCTTAAATAAAATGCAGAGAAGAAAACCGTACCAAACTTCATTGTTTCCCTCTGATTTGCTTCTTAGCAAAACAATCCATTTACATTAAATGTTGACCTGCTGGGAACCTTGAGCAGCCATTGAACATGACGGTCTCTCACAGCTTTATGCATTGACGTTGCTTGCCTCACAAGTATTTTCCCCTCTGTTTCCTAAAAGTTGTTTACGTTATCAATCTGATTACACCCCTCTAGTAAGTCAGTTGGGTGATCTTTCTTTGTATATGAGTATGCTGACCATTAGTGGGACATTTGACTCTGAGGATACCACAGTTATCCTGATACACACCTCACCAGGTTTTTGTGCATGCACACTAGTTTGTGATATGCTACACGTTGCAGATTTTTTCTTCTTGGTTTGTATTGTCACTTTCTAGCCCAAGAACCTGATACCGAATGTACTTTTCAAATGGGGTGGGGAAGAGAAGAAGATGAAGAATTTGGGAATGCTAAGGCCAGTTGAAATGGCCTAGCTTCTGCCCCTGCTGAGATGGTGATCAACTTCTGATAGTTTTTTTTTTTCCTTCAAGCTCCTGTCACAAACACCCCAGCAACCCCCAGAGCACTTTCTACTGGACAGAAGAGAACGCACCCCTCATATATCCCAGGGCATTTTCCAGAGTTCCCTGATCCTCACACCTATATAAAGACACCTGTAAGTGTAAAAACTAGATGTTTGGCCTTATTGTGTCTTGTTTCACACTTGTAACATAATTTAGTAAGCAATGCAGCAAGTCACAAATTTGTGAATTAATTTGACCACCTTCAAAGTTGTTGGTTGGTCTGTGAATTGTAAAAGATGTCTGAGCGCTATTGTGTTAATGCTAGGCACACTTTCCAGAAGAGGCTCTATTTTGGAAAGGAGGCATTTAGAATGCAGCAGAAAAATGAATTGAAAAGGGGGCAGTTTAAAATTTTCAAATCCCATTTTGACTGAAATAAAAAGTAATGAATTTTAATGTAATGAGAGCAGAGATAATGAAAACAAAAGCAAAATGCTGTGAAGTCTGAAAAACTAAAATAAAAACCAAAAATTGCTAGAAAAAACTCAGATTAGGCTGCAACAGTGGAGAGAGAAACTAAGCTAATGGACCAGATTTTGCAGTAGCTAGACATTTCCCATTAGACTTGCCCTGCAGGTTTAGGCTTTGTAATTTTTTTGCATGGAAAGTTGCCGAAGCATGTGCTAATAATGGCACAGTAAGGGCATCAGGGACCTGAGTGAACAGGACAAGCAACTCCTTACCCAGTCAAATTGAAGGATTAAGAGACAATACTATAAGGACTCAAGAAGGAAGTGTGAATTAGAGAAGGTGAATGCAATGTTGAAGAAAGGGAAGGAAAGCTGGATTATAAGGGAGCAAAAAAAAAGACAGAGGAAAATATTTTCTCAATTAAATAATTTTAAATTTGACATTTTTAAAAGCTCCAACAATTAATACCTGAAGGAATGAGGCTCCAAACTTGTAATAGTTTATTTGTAGTGACAGAGAAATTGATTGGCAGCAATTAACACTTATCAAGTTATTAAAATTATTACACTTGAAATGACCAGGTTTAACTTTGAGAGTTAGTTTGTATCTATCACAAATGCAGCAACTACACACCGTTCAATGCATTTCGATGGTGAGGCAGGCAACGAGGTACCAGTTTCGTGAAGGTAATGGTGGAGCAATCAACCCAGCCATCAGCATTTGGATATTCGCGTTTAACCTTGCAACTTTTTTTTATATACGTTCATGGGATGTTGCTGTCACTAGCTAGGCCAGCATATATTGCCCATCCCTGTCCCTTGCCTAAAGTTACTGTGCCATTTATATAGAATTTACTGTATTGAAATGGGCCATTTGGCCCAACTGATCTTGCAGATATTTATAATTCACACAAGCCTACCCTCTATCCAACCCCCTCATGTACATATCTAACTCTCTCTCAAATGCATCTATGTTGTTCGCCTCAACTACTCCATGTGCTTGTACCATTGTTAACTACACAAGTGAAAAGTAATTTGCACATAACTAATGGTGAGCACCATTTTTTGACTGTTACTTTGACAACAAAATCTGGCCCAATGCTTCAGGTCGATGGCTTTTCATCAGAACAAAGTTAAGGTGGTGTTTTAAATTAATTGGATTAACAATTCAGCGTTACCCCCATTTTACCTCCTTCGGGAAATTGCAGATTAATACCATTGGATCAAATCTATTTGTAAAACTTTTACAAGGGCTTGTTTTAAACAAGTGGGATTTTCAAGATTAACAAATAAGTGAATCAACCTCTGAGGTGTATTATTGTTAAGTACTCTGGTGGGGAGAAAAAGATGAGAAAAGGAGATTGCTCTTTGGGTTTTTAACTTTTGACAGTATGCTAAGAGAGATTATTTGCCCGTGATACCAACTGACTTTAGCTCAGAAGACCAAAATTTGCTTCACAACATCTTGTGTGGATATTCAAGTACGTTTTTTTCCCCACTGTTAGACAATCAGAGAGCCAGTTTCTGATTACCAAGTGCTGAGGGAGAAAGCCGCATCACAGAGAAGAGATGTGGAGCGAGCTCTGACCAGATTTATGGCCAAGACAGGAGAGACAGAGAGTCTGTTTAAAGATGACGTCTCAACATTCCCATGTAAGCATGTAGTTTTACTTTTGTACAAGAATAGTTTGGCGGAAGAGGGTAAGTTTGTGTGAAGCTTCTTTTAGTGGGTGCAGCAAGGAGGCAGAAGTGAATAGATGGAGTTTGCACAGTTGCAACCCTGGAGTACTTGGAGAATAGAAAACCAACCCAGTGCATCGTGAAGATTTTGCTCACTGAATTGACTGTTGTAGTTACAAAACTGATGCAAAACTGATTTTAATTTTTCAAAGTTGGGTAATTATTGAGTCCTGAAGCTGCTTTAATACAATCAACATTCTGAGACTGGCTGTCCATTTGTTTCCATTTAGACTCTCTGCTAACCTTGGAAATCAATGTAGTGGGAACAGTAACATAGTGGTTATGTTGCTACATTAGTAATCCAGAGAATGAGAGATCAAATCCAACCATGGCAGCTTAAGAATTGAAATTCAGTTTACAAAATCTGGAAATAAAAAAAATAAAAAAATGGTTATCAATAAGAGTGATCATGAAGCTGATTCGTTAGGGCTACCCTTAGTTCTGCCGAATATGAAACTCCGGTTCTACACCTTTTTTAACTGGCCTGGTAAGCCATTCAGTTGTATCAAACTGGTGCAAGCATGGACTGCCGTGGTTTAAGAAGGCACATCACCAGGGAAAATAGGGATGGGCATTAAATGCCAGCTTCCCACTGTCACCCACATTCTAAAAGTTAATTTTTAAAATGAAATATTTCATGGGACTCCAACTGCAGATAATAGAAGTGAATTATGGACAACTAGTAGGACTGTTTTGATATGTGACCTCAAGGCAAAATTATCTATTGTTGGTTTACTCACTGTCGACAGTTGTAAAGAGATGTTTTGCTGATTCATTTTTGGGAATATGGTGTTATTGCAAACACAACATTGGTTCAAGAAGTAGAAAGTTCTGGCTGCGATGTTACGACGGTGATAAATTTAGCATGTCATTTTTATACATTTTTTCAAATGTCTGTTATGTTAAAAAATGTTGATATACAACATGTCACGTTTGAAATCAGTTGTGTAGAATTTAGCTGTTGTATCAATGTTTTATTAAGAAATGTAATTATGTCCATTGGAAATCATTAGTAACAAGAAGTGAAGTGCACAATGTCTGCTAATCCTGAAGTTCCTCGCTTAGATTAAAATATTTTTTTACTTTTTTTTAAAGTGATTGCTGCGCGAACTACCACAATTCCTTACCTAAATGCCTTGCTACCATCCGAACTTGAGCTGCAGCAGATGGAGGAGACAGATTCCTCAGAACAGGATGATCAGACTGATACAGAGAATGTTGCACTAAATATGAACACAGTATGTTTCCAGTACCCTCTCATTGCAAAATTTTATTTTCTACAATGTTGGCAAGTGACAGTACCCTGTAATATGGAGTCCCTGTGTTTACCTCCTTTGAAAAAGATTTTGTGACTTGCTGCCCTCCAATTCTGCTCCTTGTTGGGGAGTTAGGTTATCCCTTAGCCCTGTTTAGAAATTGGTATGTTTGCTGCCTCCAGCACTTTTTTTCATCAAACTGCAGAACTTGTAAGTTGTGCTTTGGAGTGTGAGTTCAGTGACTCCTGGGCTTTCGTCAGATGTTGTAGTACAAGGAATCGCTTAAGTTGATTGTGTATCTTTGGACAACCTTAATAGTTACCTTTAAGACATCCCTTGAAAGCTGTCTATTCTCCTAACATGACCTGGTATTAAATTTTGTTTGGTAACACTCCTCAAGTGCCGTGGAACCTGTCATTACATTAAAGGCACTATATAAATGCAAGTTAAAATAAACATCTGAAGTTACTGTTGAATACAAAATCGATATATAGTAAAATTGTGAAGATCAGTTAGCCACTGCATAATAAAATTAGTCAAAATACTAAATAATCCTACCAACAGATATATTGGTATCAGAGACGAATAACATCACAGCTCTGACTAAGAGGCAGAGGCCAGTTGAAGCATCAGCAATGGTTAACTCAGCATATGCAGGATCAGATAAGAGCTGTTCCTTGTTTTTATGGCTCCATGTTTCCTTTTTTTTAAAAAAGGATCCCCAGCCCGCAATTTGGTGAATTCACTCCCTGTTAACAACCATTTTCTGGTTAAGTAGGTTTCAGACTCCAATACTGCCCCAGTTATTGGGGGGAGCGTGATACATTTGGCCTGTCCCTATATTGCAGATGTAGGCAGAATTGCCTCTTTAGACAACTTTACATGAGTAAATTTTAAACTTTGATAACATTTTTATACGTAAACGGTCTTTTGTTAGTTGATTGTGGATAGCTTTGAATAACAGCAAAATAATTAAGTTGAAGGCTTAAATGATGCTGGCCTGTCTATTTGTGTAACAATTCTCCACCGTGGAATAAGATTATTGCATTAGACTCCTTCCCAGATAGCTTTATTGCCTTCTGTGCCCATGTTAGTTCAAATGACGCTCAAAATTACTAAAGTTCAGCTTTATTTTTAAAGGGACAGAGAAGGGGAAATATTCCTCACAATGCTGCCTGTATTGTAAATAATGAGGTGTATTCTCTTGCACTGCTGGCTGTATTGTAAATGTTATGTAACAAAGCAAATGTCTCTTTTCCAGGATGAAATGTCTGCTGAAAAGGAAAATACCATGTTGCAACAGAACTCGGGCTTGTCTAACAGTAAGAGTAATGAAGAGCCAATGATTGACAATCCATATCTGCGGCCAGTCAAAAAACCCAAGATCCGTAGGAAGAAATGAACTCTGGAGGAAATACAAGGATGATTTCAGTAAAAATACCATGCATTGTAATAATACAACTGTTTGAACTGAAAAAGTTGTTTTAATTGAGCACTGTCTTCATCTTCGGAAATTGTGAAAAAGTGATCACAGCCCTCATGGAGTGAGGGGGTTTTGGTCCCAGAAAATACCTTAAGAGACTGCGCCAGTTTGGTAACCTGGTGTAAAATCTGGGTAACCAATACATGAAGCCAGAATTTTTTGCGCCTCTGTTCTGATGGAGCAAACATACTTTGTTGTAAGTTTAATAACTTCTTGAAATACATTGCAGTTCAGCTCATGGACGTCTTATGATCTTTGTCTTTATGAGAAGGTCACGTGTCACATGGACGAAAACGCATTCCAGTGTGGTAAAAATGACTATCTGTTCGACATCACTTCTTGTAATGGCAGTTTATGTTATTGTCCTTTTTCCTGTTCATTCACCACTTTGCAATTCAGCTTTGAACTTTTGGTGGTATTTTCCACACTGCTTGACTTGGCAGCTGGTCACAGATGTTTAGATATGACTGCTGCCCAGCAAACATATGTAGTGCAGCAGTTGCACAGTTAAATGTAAATAAATATTTCTTCTGGTCTAAAAAGTAAATCTTGCTGTTGAACTACTAAACGAACTGCTCTGCACTACAGGAAGATGCATAATGTATCTTCACTGGCGGCTTTCACCAGTGGAAAATTTTATTTGCTTACAGCTGCAGGTGCAGCTACTGGAGCAGAGATCATACATGCTTCGGATTGAACCACTGCTTTTAACAAATTAAATCGGCTGACAGCATGTAACTGATACAAATGATCATATTCCTACTTGCATGAACTTGAGTAGGTCCACCAGTAGCACACTCTTTGGTTGGTAGGAGAGAGGATGACTTTGAAAAACAGCAGCAAACAATAATGGTAGACCATTGGGGGAAAATAAAAGGTTAGCTTTGAAGAGATGTCATTCAGAATTGAAATTAAGTTATTTAAAACAAAATAAAGCAAAGTCATTCAAACAAAGCTCAAGAACTGATTTCTTCCAACATGCCAATGAAAATCTAAAAACTCAAGTTTTTTTCAGTCATAAAACTGGTATAACAATGAGTAACTTTGTAACCAAACACACAGCAACAGAACTAAGTTCTGCACCGGCAGCTATCCAAACTGCCATTTCCCTTCCCTTCCTGGTTTTGCCTCTTTCCTGAAGGTACAGTTCCATTGGAGCTGGTTGTCTTTTTGGTGTCTGCCTGAAATGGCCATTTCTAATGTGCAAGTCTAGACATGAGTATCAATGAACTTATTTCTCACAGGATGGATCAGTGACAAACCTAACCATGATGTCTGTTCAGATGTACTTCTCAGCTGGAATCTCAGGATAAATACGTAATAAGACAAACAGTCTTAATTCCTCCCAGCAGTAAGATCTTGGAAATCCTTCCATAGCAGCATCTTGTTCTTAAATAGCTTCAGAATTTTGCCTCTGCTTCTTATCTGGAAATCTATTCCCTGCATTGATCACTTTTTATGAAGTATAATTTGCCTATTATTAGTCCTAAATTTGCCTTTTATTGATTTGAACCTGTGTCCTTGTCCTACTTTGGCAATTTTTATTTGAAGTAATTTGATTTTCCACTTCCTTACCTCCAAAGGGTAACTTCTCAGATGCCATTTTCAGGAAGAGCAGTCAGATAGGTGGACCTGTGGGAGATACACAGAGCGGGGAGAGAATAAATACAGCCCGGGGAGCGCGGCCTACACCACTCGCTTTCGGGAAGAGCAGTCAGGCGGACCTGCGGGAGATACACTGAGCGGGGAGAGAATAAATACAGCCCGGGGAGCGCGGCCTACACCACTCGCTTTCGGGAAGAGCAGTCGAAGAGGCGGACCTGTCTGCCGCTTGGAACCAACCCGCGTTGAGTTCGAAAGCAGAGTGGGGAAAAAATTGTGACATCACAGGAACGAAGCAGTCTGATTGGTTGGAGAAGAAGCTGGCTGTTTGGTGAGTATCTGGTGAGTATCTAGAAAGTGTATAAGGTTTATTCTATTCCTAAAGTTTAGCATAAATTGGGAACTGCACTTTTTGATAAGGTTTATTAAGTAGGGCCAACTAAAATCATTTTCTACTTTGATAAAACTGAGTTCAAGAGATAAAACAGCGGGAATTCAGGGAATAAGACAGATGGAGGTCGGGAGATAAAACAGTCGAGTGGAGAGACAGTTGGGAATTGAAGACAGCACGAGTATAGAAACGTAACTTTCTGAACAAGCGCACAAAGTATGAATTTATAGGAGAGGGAGCTGATTTGTAAAGGCAAAGAATTTCTACTTTCTACTAATCTCCAGTTTATAGTTAATAGTACAAGAGTAAGGTTAAAGTAAGTAAAAGTTGAAGCAAAAAAGTGATTTATAACTTTAAGATTAAGGCAAAGCAGGACAGCTCAGCCAAGCAGAATGAAGAGCTAACAGAAATGGTTGATGAGGGAAAGGCCATTGATGTGGTGCATATGAACTTCCAAAAGGCGTTGATACAGTGCCACACAACAGACTTGAGGAAAGTTGTAGGTCATGGAATAAAATGGACAGTAGCAACATGGATACAAAATTGACTGAGGGATAGGAAACAGAGAGTAATGTTATGTGTATTTTGCGGGCTAGAAGAAGGTTTGTAGTGGAGTTCCCCGGGGGTCGGTATTGGGACCCTTGCTTTTCCTGATATATGTAAATGATCTAGATCTTGGTGTGCAGGAGTCAATTTCAAAGTTTGCAGACGACACAAAACTTGGGAGAATTGTAAACTGTGAGGAGGACAGTGTAGAACTTCAAAAGGACATTGACACATTGGTGGAGTGGGCAAATAGGTGGCAGATGAAGCTCAATGCAGAGAAGTGTGGGATAATGCACTTTGGTACAAAGAACATGGAGAGAGGCTATAAAATGAAGGATACTATTCTATAGGGTGTGCATGATCAGAGTGACTTGGGTATATAAGTACATAAGTCATTAAAGGTGGCAGGACAGGTAGAGAGAGCTGTTTCTAAAGCATACAGTATTCTAGACTTCATTAATAGGAGCATAGATTATAAGAGCAGGGAAGTTTTGTTAAATTTATATAAGACACTGGTTAGACCTCAGCTGGAGTATTGTGTACAGTTCTGGGCAGCACACTATAGGAAGGATATGAATGCATTGGAGAGAGTGCACGAGAGGTTTACGAGAATGGTTCCAGGGATGAGACACTTCAGTTATGAGGAAAGATTGGAGAAGTTGGGACTTTTTCTTGGAGAGGAGAAGGCTAAGAAGGGACTTGATAGAAGTTTTCAAAATCATGAGGGGTCTGGACAGGGTAAATAGGGAGGAACTATTCCCACTCATAAACGGATCGAGAACCAGAGGGCACAGTTTTAAACTGTTTTGCAAAAGAAGCAAATGCGAGGTGAGAAAAAACTTTCATACAACAAGTAGTTGGGGTTTGGAATGCAATGCCTGGAAGTGTGGTGGAGGCAGGTTCGACTGAGGCATTTAAGAGAGCATTGGATGATTATGTAAATAGAAACAATATGCAAGGTTACGGGGAAAAGGCAGGAGATTGGCACAAAGTTAAAATGCTCAGAGAGCAGACATAATGGGCCGAATGGCCTCCTGCAGTGTAACCATCCTGCAATTCTGTGACTTCTCCATTCTGAAAAACCTCAAGTTCATTTTGGAAAAGAAAAGACAGGTAACATTTCAGAACTGATCCCAAAGAGAGAAACAGCTATTTTAAGATTGTCGTCTACAACTTGTTCATATCGTTTGTCTCTAAGCTGCATCGGCTTGGCTCAATTTGTAACATTTACATGTCTGAGTCAAAACGTTGTGCATTCAATTCCCAGATCAGGAGTTGGGCACCATGCTTTGGGATATCAGAAACAGTACAGTAATTTAGAAAAAAGCAAAAAAACTGCGGATGCTGGAAATCCAAAACAAAAATAAAAATACCTGGAAAAACTCAGCAGGTCTGACAGCATCTGCGGAGAGGGACACAGTTAACGTTTCGAGTCTGTATGACTCTTCAACAGAACTAAGGAAAAATAGAAGAGAGGTGAAATATAAGCTGGTTTACGGAGGGACAAGTAGAGCTGGATAGAGGGCCAGTGATAGGTGGAGATTGCCAAAAGATGTCATAGACAAAAGGACAAAGAGGTGTTGACAGTGGTGATATTAGCTAAGAAATGTGCTAATAGGTGACATTAAGGGTAGAAAGCAGGACGAGCAAGGTACAGATAGCCCTAGTGGGGGTGGGGTGGGGGGGAAGGGATTGAAATAGGCTAAAAGGTAGAGATAAAACAATGGATAGAAATACATTTTAAAAATAATGGAAATAGGTGGGAAAAGAAAAATCTATATAAATTATTGGAAAAAAGGGGGATCGGAAAGGGGGTGGGGATGGAGGAGAGAGTTCATGATCTAAAATTGTTGAACTCAATATTCAGTCCGGAAGGTTGTAAAATGCCTAGTCGGAAGATGAGGTGCTGTTCCTCCAGTTTGCGTTGAGCTTCACTGGAACATTGCAGCAGGCCAAGGATGGACATGAGGGCAGGGTGGAGTGTTGAAATGGCAAGCGACAGGGAGGTCTGGGTCATGCTTGCAGACAGACCGAAGGTGTTCTGCAAATCGGTCACCCAGTCTGAGTTTGGTCTCTCCAATGTAGAGGAAACCGCATTGGGAGCAGCGAATGCAGTAGACTAAATTGAGGGAAGTGCAAGTGAAATGCTGCTTCACTTGAAAGGAGTGTTTGGGCCCTTGGACGGTGAGGAGAGGGGAAGTAAAGGGGCAGGTGTTGCACCTTCTGCAGTTGCATGGGAAGGTGCCGTGGGGGGGGTTGAGGTGTAGGGGGTGGTGGAGGAGTGGACCAGGGTGTCCCAGAGGGAACGATCCCTGCGGAATGCCGCCGGGGGGGGTGAAGGGAAGATGTGTTTGGTGGTGGCATCATGCTGGAGTTGGCGGAAATGGCGGAGGATGATCCTTTGAATGCGGAGGCTGGTGGGGTGATAAGTGAGGACAAGGGGGACCCTATCATGTTTCTGAGAGGGAGAGGAAGGTGTGAGGGTGGATGCGTGGGAGATGGGCCGGACACGGTTGAGGGCCCTGTCGACCATCGTGTGAGGAAAACCTCGGTTAAGGAAGAAGGAGGACATGTCAGAGGAACTGTTTTTGAAAGTGGCATCATCAGAACAGATGCGACGGAGGCAAAGGAATTGAGAGAATGGGATGGAGTCCTTACAGGAAGTGGGGTGTGAGGGGCTGTAGTCAAGGTAGCCAGTAATTTAGAATGCTGCATGGTTTGTGCTGCTGTCTTGAGATATTTAACTGAGGCACTATCTGGACATTAGAAATCTAGTGGCACAATTTAAAGAACAGGGATAAAAACAAAATGCTAGAAAAACTTCTTCAGAGAGTCATATGGGCTCAAAACGTTAACTCTGCATCTCTCTGCACACATGCTGCCAGACCGGCTGAGTTTTTCCAGCACTGTCTGTTTTTATTTCAGATTTCCAGCATCTGCAGTATTTTGCTTTAATTGAATATATCCTGGTCAACACTGATCCCTCAACCACCATCACTAAAAATCAATTAACTGGTCTTTCATTTCATTACTGTTGGTGGGAACATGCAAAATAGCTTTAGTGTTTGCGTCTATAATGGTTGCTTCAAAAATATCTCGCACTAAATTGCTTTAGGATGCTCTGAATGGCATTAGGAGCTAAACAATTCTATTTACCAGGCAAAATATTACCTAGTGGCCAGCCTGTGCGCGCAATGGCTTTTGCAGTTGCCTGTATCAGCCAGTGCATTTCGAAGCAATTTCAAACTCTTGAGATGCTTCTCGGATGGGATAAGGCTCTCATATGTTAGTTTTATCTCCCTGCTTTTACTGGACTCTACATTTATGCCCTCTGCTACCTGTGACTACTTTGCTGTACTCTCCATGACTGCAGCTTGAGCATTAAATCAACTGGATATGTTGGAGTTGTATAAAATGCTTGTTAGGCCACAGCTGGAGTACTGTGTACAGTTCTGGTCGCAACAATATAGGAAAGATGTGATTGCACTGGAGAGCTTGCAAAGGAGATTCAGCAGGATGTTGCCTGGGCTGGAGTGTTTCAGCTATGAAGAGAGACTGGATAGGCTAGTGTTGTTTTCCTTAGAGCAGAGAAGGTTGGGGGAGAACCTGACAGAGGTATACAAAATTGAGGGGCATAGATGGGGTAGATAGGAAGAAACTTTGCCCCTTAGCAGAGGTGTCAATAACCAGGGGGCATACATTTAAGGGGCAGGAGGTTCAGAGGGGATTGGAAAAAAAAATTTCACCCAGAGGGTGGTTGGAACCTGGAACACACCGCCTGAGGAGGTGGTCGAAGAAGGAACCCTCACAACGTTTAAGTATTTAGATAAGCGCTTGAAACGCCAAAGCATACAGTGCTATGGGCCAAGTGCTGGAAAATGGGATTAGAATAGATAGGTGCTTGATGGCTGGCACAGACATGATGGGCCAAAGGGCCTGTTTCTATGCTGTATAAACTCTATGGCTCTAACTCGCAATAATAACAGGGTTTCAGCAGGGGTAAGACTGAGCTTTTGGATCCTGCTTATACCAAGTTTCCTGCACTACCGTTTTTTTTGGCAGTTATTCCTGTTACCTCAACTTACATGATCAACAATAAACTTTGAAAACGTTGGCAGTTATGAAAATTGTGACAGATTTTTGCTACCATATTTGGTTATGTTATTCTGTCATTATGGAAATAGTTAAGCTCCGTGGAAGTAGTGGTGCCAGAGTGAGGTTAGCCACGTAGTACTGGAGTTTTAAAAATTTTTTTTAAAAAGTGGGAGCACTTCTGTACACGTAAGCACAAACTTAAAAACTTTTCCCCCGTACTCAAAGGTACAACTTATCTTTTATATATTAAAAATGTTCCACTGTATGAAACAACCAAAAGGGAGTAGAGGCAGGAAATTTTAAAAAAAAACCCTCAAATATATGCTCATTTTTTAAATGCAACTATTACAGAAAGTTTTGTAGTGAGTTCAGAAGTGGGCAAACTTCCAAAGCAGGTGGCGCGGGGGGGGGGGCGGGCTGGTTCTCAGGCTCGCCAGGGGATTGGCTGGAGCGCAGCTATCGTCTCGCGCTAGCGGCGCTGCTGATGGACACGCGCGGGGAGCCAATCACGAGAGGGAGGAAGGGGCGTGGTGGCCGCCCGCCTTGCCGCCCCTCCCCCACCCCGTCAATCAAAGCGCGCGGCCGGAAGTAGTCCCTGGCGGAGGGATCAGGGTTCCGGAGGCGGCGGCGGAGTGGAGCGGCCATGTGGAAGGCGTGAGAAGGCAGGGGGTGGGGGGTTCCTGTTGATGAGTGTCCATTATCCCCGTCTCCCCCTCCCCCACTCCCGGCCCCCATCAAGCCGGACGCCATGGACGTGCGTTAATGTAAGTGCGGATTGGCGCCATTCCGATCACAACAAGCGCGCGGCGGCGGTGAGTGAGTGAGTGAGTGGGTGGGAGGGCTGAAGTTAAACTCTGTCCCCGGCCGAGTCAGGCTGAGGGTGAGCGGGGCCCGCAGGCCTCAACCCCCCCCTGAGGGTGAGCGGGGCCCGCAGGCCTCAACCCCCCCCTGAGGGTGAGCGGGGCCCGCAGGCCTCAACCCCCCCCTGAGGGTGAGTGGAGCCCGCAGGCCTCAACCCCCCCATGAGGGTGAGCGGGGCCCGCAGGCCTCAACCCCCCCCTGAGGGTGAGGAGTCCACAGGCCTCAACCCCCCCCCTGAGGGTGAGCGGGGCCTGCAGGCCTCAACCCCCCCCCTGAGGGTGAGTGGAGCCCGCAGGCCTCAACCCCCCCCTGAGGGTGAGTGGAGCCCGCAGGCCTCAACCCCCCCCCTGAGGGTGAGTGGAGCCCGCAGGCCTCAACCCCCCCCTGAGGGTGAGTGGAGCCCGCAGGCCTCAACCCCCCCCTGAGGGTGAGCGGGGCCCGCAGGCCTCAACCCCCCCCTGAGGGTGAGTGGAGCCCGCAGGCCTCAACCCCCCCCTGAGGGTGAGCGGGGCCCGCAGGCCTCAACCCCCCCCTGAGGGTGAGTGGAGCCCGCAGGCCTCAACCCCCCCCTGAGGGTGAGTGGAGCCCGCAGGCCTCAATTCTCTCTCCCCCCCCTCCCCCCGGAGAAAGGGAAGCTTCTCGCTGTAGAAACCCCCTGGTTTGGAACAGAAAGGGCCGAGCGGCTCGGGTAAACCTTCAAACCGACGCAGCCTTTGCGCACTTTCTGTTTTTAAATTTTCAACTGGCTCAACCTGCACCATATCCTCTTGTCGCGTTTTATTCCCGTTCATAACTCGCTGCCTTACCAGGGTGGTGGTGGTGGCGGCCGGGACGGTGAATGATTTCTAAAGGAAAGTTGGGGTGGGCGCTTGAGCGAAATAAGCTTGCAGGGGGACTGGGCTGTTCTGCAAACTAGTATGGAGTTGGTGGGCCGAATGGCTCCTTTCAGTGTTGCAATGACTCCGGTGGAGAGTTGTGGTTAGTGTTAAAATAGCCATTTCATCCTGCCTTATTAGGAATAGGAAGCGAGAGTCTGAAGTGCCAGCTCTATGGATTGTAAACCCTGCAATGTTCTCATTTTAAATTTGCAAAGTTTTGTTTTTGGTTGGATTCCATATTGCAGGGAGGTACCTCTAACCCTGTAGGCTCCGCATCCAGTTAAATTGATCCTAGTGCAGAAGTCATGGTTGTACCGGCTACTCAATGAAATAGGTAAACACAACTATTAGGATTGAGGAAAAAAGTAAAATACTGCAGGTGCTGGAAATCTGAAACAAAAACAGAAAATCCTGGAAAATTCAGCAGGCCTGACATCATCTGTGGAGAGAGAAACAGTTGACGTTTCAGGTGTGTATGACGAGTCTGTATGGCTCTGAGGAAGGGTCATACAGACTTGAAACGTCAACTCTGTTTCTCTCACCACAGATGCTGTCAGACCTTCTGAGTTTTTCAAACATTTTCTGTTTTTGTGTGAGGGTTGAGACTTGGCATCTGAAAAGACACTCATTGTAAAAGCAATTTAAATACAATGAGCTGCGCAGTTTGCCTGAGGTGAGTGCCAAAAAGTAGATTACGTTTTTAAGGCAGCATAAATGCCCACTCTGGAAAGATTAAAATGGTAAATGCAATTCGCAAGCTTGTTTTATGCTTAGTTAGCAGGTCTCACCTGGGAATGGAAAGAATGGTCTTAATGCTCCTGGCCTAGGAAGTGTAGGGTGGTGGAATCTGCTGATTACTGACTTCTGGTCAGTGTTTCCTACAGCAAATTTCATGTCACTCCTTTCTGAGGACCAAGTTAGGATGTGGTTGTGAATTTGCCTCAAGGTCAGGTACCTTGTACATGATTAATAATACTTGGGTGAGTTACTGGAATGAGTTCCTAGTGTGTAGCAGGACCTTCAAGAGAGAATTATTGATGAGCATGGGCATAGTAATTGCTAATTACTCTAAAATGAACTTTGAGCATGATTTTTATGATTTGCTAAATTATTATAACTTATGCTATACTGCTTTAGTAATTAAAGCCTACTTGATTTGAGAATTTGCCCTGTTCAAACATTAGTGGCTTGGGAGGGATTCCTTTACTTGGTTAACAACAAACTTGTGTAAAATTTATGGGAGAAAATACTCCAGATGTTAAAAATCTGAAATAAAATCAGAAGTGACTGGAAATGAGCAGCTACGGCTGTCAACTTCTGTTATAGAAAAGGCAGCCCACTGTTTTCAATGTAAACCTATCAATGTTAGAAACTGGAAAGTAAATGCCTTAACAGGAATCTGATTTTCTTTTTAAAGAAACTGGAAAGAGATGATATATAAATAACATAAAAGCAAAATACTGCAGATTCTGGAAATCTGAAACAAAAACAAAAATTGCTAGAAAAACTCAGGCCTGACAGCATTTGTGGAAAGAAAGACAGAGTAACATTTCAAGTCCGTAAGACTCTTCTTCAGGATGAAGAACTTCTTCGAAACGTTAACTCTGTCTTTCTCTCCACAGATGCTGTCAGACCTGCTGAGTTTGTCCAGCAATTTTTGTTTTTGATCTATGAATATCATTTTGGTGAAGCAGTGAAGAATCGTTAACCGAATAGGAAATAATGAAAATAAATAAGGTATTGAAGTGGCAAGGGAAATATATGCATGAGGGGCCCAGACAGAGTAGATACAGAAAAACCTCCCACTGGCGGTAGGGTTAAGAACCAGAGGATGCTGATTTAAAGTGACTGGCAAAAGCATGTTGACAGTGAAAAATGTTTTTGCACAGCAGGTGGTTAAGATTTGGAATATACTGCATTAGCGTTTGATGGAGGCAGATACAGTTGTGGCTTTCAAAAGAGAATTAGTTAAGTAGCTGAAGGGAGAGAATTTGTAGGGCTACATGGAAAAGGCAAAGGGTTGGGTGCAGCTAAGTTGCTCTTAAAGTCTGCTTGAACACGACAGGCCTCCTGTGCTGTAACTATTCTATGATTCTCTGCACAGCAGGCTCTCTTTTCCACCGTCTGGTTATTTCTTTTGTTCTCTGCTTTTCCATGCCCTTCCTGACTGCTTGTCTCCAGGCACTCACCGGTCAGCAATGAGGGCTTCCCATGCATTGCCTCTGATCCTGGTCAACCTGAAGCTTCGATTGCAGACATCCTTGTGTCACAGATGTGGGTGACCTGTTGGTCTTTCGCTGATAGCAAGCTCACCATAGAGCGTGTCTTTGGGGATGCAGCCCTCATCCATTTGGCTCACATGATTCAGCAAGTGGTCCTCCATTATAGCGGGAGCAATGAATATAGCATACCAGGTTAGGAGAAGTAAGTGGACCTTGGTGTCTTCTGAAATCTCCATCTCCACCCCCAACCCCTGCCCAAGGCAGTTATGTGTAAAATTGACTTAATGATTTAAGACATTTCTGTTGTACTTTTAATAGTGACTTTTGAATGTATTTTGAGGAAGATCATGCAAATCTTTACACATTTGCAGGTGTTTAAGCATATGAAAATTGCACCAACTGTTTCATAAATTGTGGCTGCTTTTTAAGGAAGTAGTTACACCTGTCATAACGCTACATACAAACAACATATGACCTTGTATGTCTTGCAGTCCTTTAGCACATTTTCTGGGCTCCAAAAGTGTACTGGTTCATCATTGTGTTTTTGCATCCTGGCTATACAGAGCAATATTCACATACATCACTACACTAATGAACTTTGATTATAATTGATTTGACATACATTCTTTTGATAACCAATTGGCCAGTCCTGTAATAGTTGATGAAGGACAGCATTGTGAAATGTTACTGCGCACCCAACTCTGCGTTCCTGACACATTAGGCTTCTGGTTAAAATGTTCAAAGCACTGGTGAATAAAGTATGTGTTGAACGTACAATAATTCAATAGTATTTTATTCAATATTTTTTAATTGGCACTTTTTTAAGCTTTTAGAGCCAGGTTAAAGTGACTGAGCAGCGTACATATAAAAGCAAAATACTGCGGATGCTGGAAATCTGAAACAAAAACAAAAATAGCTGGAAAAACTCCAGCATCTGTGGCGAGGAATACAGTTAAGGTTTCGCGTCCGTATGGCTCTTCATCAGAACTAAGGAAATATAGAAATGTGGTGAAGTATAAGCTGATTGAGGGGGGTGGGACAGGTAGAGCTGGATAGAGGGCCAGTGATAGGTGGAGGAAAGAAGAGATTTCCAAAGATGTCATAGACAAAAGGACAAAGGGGTGTTGATGGTGGTGATATTATCTAAGGAATGTGCTAATGGTGATACTAAAGGTAGAAAGCAGGACAAGCAAGTGACAGCCCTAGTGGGGTGGGGGGAAGGGATCGAAATGGGCTAAAAGATGGAGATAAAACAATAGATCGAAATAAATTAAAAATAGGTGGGAAAAGAAAAATATGTTGTTGTGAGCAGCATACATTGTTGAATCTACCAGCTGGTGGTTGCATATTCTGTAGTGTGCACACTTGCTGCATAACCAGATGTCTTTCCGAACTCCCTCCACAGACGAATTGGGAGAGTCAGTGAATAACTTGCAACTTTAGGATTTGTCTCAAAGGAGCAGAAAATGGGCTGTGAAATTCTTTCTTTTGCTGAAACAATAGATTGAATAGTAGTGCAGTCAAACTAATCTAATCAATACACCTGAATTTCATTCATGATGAAACCAATTCAGCTGCACAGTTTGTAGGGTTTTGATCTTGAGGGCAGTCACAAGTAATGATTGCTTAAACTGAATTCCATTGTAATTGGATTACATTTGGCTCAGTGTTTACCTTGCCATCACCTGGTAAGCATGGTATTAAAATGAGGGTTTACAGTTTCAGATTGAATTTGGGAAATTCTTTCCAAGGACAAATTGCTTTTCAACATTTAAAATCTGTGGAATGGCCAGTTTGCAGTCTGTTCTTGTATCCTCGAGTTCCTGGTATGTTGCAACTTACCACAGGACCTGAAGTTCCAAAAGCATATTATTCATGTAAAGACCTAGTTCCTTCTGATTAACCGTTACTCCAAAATCTTTAATGTTCTTTTAAAAAGACTGAATATCTGGCACCTTTCAGGCTCTCGGGCCACCTAAAAGCATTTTGCAGCCAATGAATCACTTTTTAATGTATTGTCACTATTGTAGTGTACCTCTTTTCATTTTGTTTTAGTGCATGGAGGCAGAGCAGAAGGGTTGTTGACCACAGCAAGGTCCCACAAATATGACCAGATAATCTGCTTTAGTAATGTTGATCAAAGGATAAATATTGGCCAGCTCCTCTTCAAGTAATTCCATGGGATCTTCTGCAGTCAGCTCACAGAGCCTCTGTTTAATGTCTGATCTGGAAGACAGCACCTTTTGAGAGCACCTTTTTCCCTCGGCACTGCACTAGGGTCAGCCAAGATTGTATGCTCATCTCTGGCCTGGAGTTTACACACCCATGAACTTCTAACTCAGGGAAGAGTGCAAACAGTGAGCCAACACTGATTCCTAATTAAGTTTTGAAATGTAAGCGGAATCTTCATTGCCATTTGGAGCTAGAACTTTAATCTGTGCTTTTAAAGCAAATGCCAGTTTGGCTTTCTGTTTCAATTAGTTCTTAGCGCTTTAGTTAAGATGCTCAGTTTTTGTTTCGCTGCTTTCATAGATGCTGGTTTTACCTCTCTCGTAGCATTCTCTTTTCTGGTTCAAGAGATTGTCCACTTTGGCAGAAGGAATAGAAATGCAGCATATTATTTAAATGGAGAGAGATTGCAGAACTGAGGTACAGGGGGTTTGTGGTGGTCTGATGCATGAATCACAGAAAGTTACTACGCAAGTACAGCAAGTGATTAGGAAGACAAATGGAATGTTGTTCTTTGTTGCAAGGGGAATGGAATATAACAATAGGGATATTTTGCTACAGTTGTGCAGGATTTTGGTGCGACCACATCTGCAGTATTGTGTACATTTTTGATCTCATTTAAGAAAGGATCTAAAAGCATTAGCAGTTCAGAGAAGGCTCACTCGACTGATACTTGGGTTGGGAGGGTTATCTTATGCAGAAAGGTTGAACAGGCTGGGCCTGTATCCATTGGACTTGAGAAGATTGAGAAGTGGTCTTTTTGAAATACACAAGATCTTGAGGGGACTTGACGGGGTGGATGCTGGAAGGATGTTTCCCCTTGTGGGAGAGACTGGAACTGTGGACACGGTTTAAAAATAAGGGAAAAGCAAAATACTGCGGATGCTAGAAATCTGAAACAAAAACAAAAATTGCTGGAAAAACTCAGCAGGTCTGACAGCATCTGTGGAGAGGAAGACAGAGTTAACGTTTCGAGTCCGTATGACTCTTCATCAGAACTAAAGAGAAATAGAAATGTGGTGAAATATAAGCTTTTTAAGGGGGGTTGGACAGGTGAAGCTGGATAGGGGGCCAGTGATAGATGGAGGCAAAGGAGAGATTGCCAAAAATGTCATAAACAAAAGGTCAAAGGGGTGTTGATGGTGGTGATATTAGCTAAAGGATGTGCTAATGGTGACATTAAGGGTAGAAAGCAGGATGAGACAGATTGCTCAAGTGGGGGTGGGGTGGGGGGAGGGGATCGAAATAGGCTAGAAGGTGGAGATAAAACACTGGATGGAAATACATTTTTAAAATAATAATAGAAATTGGGTATGATAAGAAAAAAAAATATAATAATAATTAGAAAAAAGGCGATCAGAAAGGGGTGAGGATGGAGGAGAGATTGTTGAACTCAATGTTAAGTCTGGAAGACTGTAAACTGCCTAATCAGAAGATGAGGTGCTGTTCCTCCAGTTTGCGTTGAGCTTCACTGGAACGTTGCAGCAGGCCAAGGACAGACATAAGGGCAGGGTGGTGTGTTGAAATGGCAAGCGACAGGAAGGTCTAGGTCATGCGGACAGACCGAAGGTGTTCCGCAAAGTGGTCACGCCATCTGCGTTTGGTCTCTCCAATGTAGAGGAAACCGCATTGGGAGCAGCGAATGCAGTAGACTAAATTGAGGGAAGTGCAAGCGAAGCACTGCTTCACTTGAAAGGAGTGTTTGGGCCCTTGGACAGTGAAGAGGGGGGAAGTAAAGGGGCAGGTGTTGCACCTTCTGCAGTTGCATGGGAAGGTGCCGTGGGAGGGGGTTGAGGTGTAAATGGAAGAGTGGACCAGGGTGTCCCTGAGGGAGCGATCCCTGCGGAATGCCACCAGGGGGGTGAAGGGAAGATGTGTTTGGTGGTGGCATCATGCTGGAGTTGGCGGAAATGGCGGAGGATGATCCTTTGAATGCGGAGGCTGATGGGGTGATAAGTGAGGACAAGAGGGTCACTTATCATGTTTCTGGGAGGAAGAGGGAGGTGTGAGGATGGATGCGCAGGAGATGGGCCAGACGCAGTTGAGAGCCCTGTCAACCACCATGGGTGGAAAACCTCGGTTAAGGAAGAAGGAAGACATGTCAGAAGAACTGTTCTGGAAAGTGGCATCAGCGGAACAGATGCGACGGAGGCGAAGGAACTGAATGGGATGGAGTCCTTACAGGAAGCGGGGTGTGAGGAGCTGTAGTCGAGTTAGCTGTGGGAGTTGGTGGGCTTGTAATGAATTTTGGGGAATAGTCTGTCACCAGAAATTGAGACAGGTCAACGAAGGGAAGGGAAGGGAAGTGTCAGTGATGGACCATGTGAAAGTGATGGAGGGGTGGAAATTGGAAGCAAAATTAATACATTTTTCCAGGTCCAGACGACCTAGAAAATAAGGGGTCTCCCATAAATTATTTTCTGAGGGTCACGAGTCTTTGTAGCTCTCTTCCCTGGAGAGCGGTGGAGGCAAGTTAATTGTTTTTAAAACTCAGCAGGTCTGACAGCATCTGCGGAGAAGAATACAGTTAACGTTTCAAGTCCGAATGACTCTTCATCAGAACTAAGGAAAAATAGAAGAGAGGTGAAATATAAGCTGGTTTAAGGGGGGGTGGGACAGGTAGAGCTGGATAGAGGGCCAGTGATAGGTGGAGATTGCCAAAAGATGTCATAGACAAAAGGACAAAGAGGTGTTGACGGTGGTGATATTAGCTAAGAAATGTGCTAATGGGGACATTTAAGGGTGGAAAGCAGGACGAGCAAGGGACAGATAGCCCTAGTGGGGGTGGAGTGGGGGGGAATCGAAATAGGCTAAAAGGTAGAGATAAAACAATGGATGGAAATACATTTAAAAATAATGGAAATATGTGGGAAAAGAAAAATGCTTTTATTTTAATTGTTTTTAATGTAGAGATAGATCCTTGACTAACAAGGGGAGTCTTAAGGCTATCGGGGATGGCTAGAATGTGGAGTTGAGGCTGCAGTTAGATCAGCCATGACCTTATTGAATGGTGGACCAGGCTTGAGGGACTGAATGGCTACTCCTCCTAATTCGTATGTTTGTAGATTGAGTGTCCATCCCTTATTCCTGAAATTTAAGCACATTATCTAGGCTGGCACTTTGTGTGGTCCTGAGGGAGTGCTACTTTGTTGAGGTTCTGGCTTTCACATGATCTAAACAGAGGCCCTGTCTGCCCCCTCAACTGGGCAAAAAAGAAATCCCACAGCCCAATTTGAAAAAGAGCAGGGGAGTTCCCCCAGTATCCTGGCCAACATTTAATCCTCAAACAACACCTAAAACTGATGATCTGACCATTTATTTCATTACTGTTTGTGGGACTTGCTATGTGGAAATTTGTTGCCACATTTCTGAAATTATAACAGTCACAGCACTTCAAAGGTACTTAATTGGCTGTAAAACGCTTTACAACGTCATGAAGTTCGGAAAGGTGCTTTACAAATGCAAGTCACCTTTCTACCTGCAGAATTATGAGCTCGCAGTATAAGACCATAAGACATAGGAGCAGAAATTAGGCCATTCGGCCCATCAAGTCTGCTCCGCCATTCAATCATGGCTGATGAGTTTCTCAACCCCATTCTCCCGCCTTCTCCCTGTAACCTTTGATCCCCTTACCAATCAAGAACCTATCTATCTCCGTCTTAAATACACTCAATGACCTGGCCTCCACAGCCTTCTGTGGCAATGAATTCCATAGATTCACCACTCTCTGGCTAAAGAAGTTTCTCCTCATCTCTGTTCTAAAAGGTCTTCCCTTTACTCTGAGGCTGTGCCCTCGGGTCCTAGTCTCTCCTACTAATGGAAACATCTTCCCCACGTCCACTCTATCCAGGTCTTTCAGTATTCTGTAAGTTTCAATCAGATCCCCCCTCATCCTTCTAAACTCCATCGAGTATAGACCCAGAGTCCTCAAACGTTCCCCATATGTTAAGTCTTTCATTCCTGGGATCATTCTCGTGAACCTCCTCTGGACCCTCTCCAGGGCCAGCACATCCTTCCTGAGATACGGGGCCCAAAATTGCTCACAATATTCTAAATGTGGTCTGACCAGAGCCTTATAAAGCCTCAGCAGCACATCCCTGCTTTTATATTCTAGTCCTCTCGAAATAAATGCCAACATTGCATTTGCCTTCCTAACTACCGACTCAACCTGCAAGTTAACCTTAAGAGAATCCTGGACTAGGACTCCCAAGTCCCTTTGCACTCCAGATTTCTGAATTCTCTCCCCATTTAGAAAATAGTCTATGCCTCTATGCTTCCTACCAAAGTGCATGACCTCACACTTCCCCACGTTATATTCCATCTGCCACTTCTTTGCCCGTTCTCCTAACCTGTCCAAATCCTTCTGCAGCCTCCCCACCTCCTCAATACTACCTGTCCCTCCACCTATCTTTGTATCATCTGCAAACTTAGCCAGGATGCCCTCAGTTCCTTCATCTAGATCATTAATGTATAAAGTGAAAAGTTGTGGTCCCAACACTGACCCCTGCGGAACTCCACTAGTCACCGGCCGCCATGCTGAGAAGGACCCCCTTATCCCCACTCTCTGTTTCCTGCCAGACAGCCAATCTTCTATCCATGCTAGTACCTTGCCTCAAACACCATGGGCTCTTATCTTACTGAGCAGCCTCCTGTGCGGCACCTTGTCAAAGGCCTTCTGGAAGTCCAAGTAGATAACTTCCATTGGCTCTCCTTTGTCTAACCTACTCATTACCTCCTCAAAGAATTCTAACATATTTGTCAGGCATGACCTCCCCTTGAAGAAACCATGCTGACTTTGCCCTATTTTACCATGCACTTCCAAGTATTCTGTAATCTCATCCTTAATAATGGACTCTTAAAATCTTAACAACGACCGAGGTCAGGCTAATCGGCCTGTAATTTCCTGTCTTTTTCCTCACTCCCTTCTTAAACAGGGGGGTTACATTAGCGATTTTCCAGTCCTCTGGGACCCTCCCTGACTCGAGTGATTCCTGAAAGATCACCACTAACGCCTCCACTATCTCTTCAGCTATCTCCTTCAGAACTCTGGGGTGTAATCCAGTGCAATCTGGTCCAGGTGATTTATCCACCTTCAGACCTTTCAGTTTTCCTAGCACCTTCTCCTTGGTAATGGCCACCATACTCACCTCTGCCCCCGCCTCTCTTGAACTTTGGGGATGTTACTCGTGTCTTCCACCGTGAAGACTGATGCAGAGTACCTATTCAGTTCCTCCGCCATTTCTTTGTTCCCCACTACTACTTCTCCAGCGTCATTTTCCAGCAGCCCAATGTCCACTTTTGTCTCTCTCTTACCGTTTATATATCTAAAAAAACTCTTGCAATTTTCTTTTATATTACTGGCTAGTTTACCCTCATATTTAATCTTCTCCCTCCTTATTTCTTTTTTAGTTGTCCTCTGTTGGTCTTTGTAGGCTTCTCAATCCCCTGGTTTCCCACTGCTCTTCACTGCATTGTATGCTTTCTCTTTAGCTTTTATGCTGTCCCTGACTTCCCTTGTCAGCCATGGTTGCCTCGTCCTCCCTTTAGTATGCTGCTTCTTCCTAGGGATGAATTTTTGCTGTGTCTCCCAAATTACTCCCAGAAACTCCTGCCATTGCTGTTCCACTGTCTTTCCTGCTAGGCTCATCTCCCAGTCAATTCTGGCCAGCTCCTCCCTCATGTCTCTGTAGTTGCCTTTATTCAGCTGTAATACCGTTACATCTGATTTCAGCTTTTTCCTCTCAAATTGCAGGGTAAATTCTATCATATTATGGTCACTTCCTCCTAAGGGTTCCTTCACCTTAAGCTCCCTTATCAAATCTGCCTCATTACACATCACTAAATCTAGAATTGCCTGTTCCCTAGTGGGCTCCACCACAAGCTGCTCCAAAAAGCCATCTCGTAGACATTCCACAAATTCCTTTTCTTGGGATCCACTACCAACCTGATTTTCCCAGTCTAGCTGCATATTGAAATCCCCCATGATCACTGTAACCTTGCCTTTCTTACACACCTTTTTTATCTCCTGGTGTACCTTGTGCCCCGCATCCTGACTACTGTATGGAGGCCTGTACATAACTCCCATTATGGTTTTTTTACCTTTGCGGTTCCTCAACTCTACCCACACAGATTCTACATCATCTGACCCTACGTCGTTTCTTGCTATCGATTTAATTTCATTTCTTACTAACAAAGCAACCCCACACCCTCTGCCAACCTGCCTATCTTTTCGATAGGATGTATATCCTTGGATATTTAGCTCCCAGCCCTGATCCCCTTGCAGCCATGTCTCCGTGATGCTCATTTACCTTATTTCGTATACTGCGTGCATTCAGATTCAACACCTTCAGTCCTGTATTTCCCGTCCCCTTTCTCATTGTCGTCCCTAGTAGTATTTATTGAGCTGGAAAATAGGTTCACTGCAGAATGTGCATATCCAAAAAAGAAAAAACCAAAAAGCAAAAGAGGAAACCCTGGAAGTACAAATGGGTTAATCAATATGGAAAAAAATGTAATAGCAAAGTGCTGCAGATGCTGGAGATCTGAAATAAAAACAGGTGCTGCCAGGCTTAATAAGTTTTTCCGGCACTTTTTATTTTCAATGAAAGAAAAATGTGTTCATTACTGGGGTGTGACCATTCGGAACGGTTTTGGTAAGGTTTTTGGTGTCTAAAGAGGAGTGAGAATATTGGTCTGTTCCATATCTTTAAAAAATGGTCCACAGTTATTGCAGGTGATTCAGCAAGACTGGCTGATCGGGATGAGTGAGTTGTCAGTTGATAGGGACATGCCCAAACATGCTGCTGTTTACTGAGTTACCTAATTGATCATTTTAGTGCATCGTAGAGAGAAAGAGGGCATGAGAGAGCGAGCAAAGACCTTTCCACGTTATACAGCAATGTAAGTATTATATTAATTTAAAATGCTTTTGGTCAAGGGAAGAGTAGGTCTAGTCCTTGAAAACCTGACGTTGTATATGCCTTGCTAAAATTTACGGTAAAAACCACTGAAAAGCTGGATATGCTATGTAATGAAAACTCTGATGGAGCACACTTTCTGGTCGTTAGCAATGTGTAAGATTTTAAAATTGGGTTCAAATTACTTTTGGGTGGGAGTTAAAAGTGCAATACAGCTAGATTTAATAGGCCAGTCACTTTACAGATTTTGCATTTGATGCAAAACACCTTCGATTCTAGTAGCACAAAATGTTTGGATCAGTTCCACTGTGAAGTTGCCTGAATTG
The DNA here is from genome assembly GCF_964194155.1 of Cetorhinus maximus. NCBI lineage: Eukaryota > Metazoa > Chordata > Chondrichthyes > Lamniformes > Cetorhinidae > Cetorhinus > Cetorhinus maximus. The sequence continues at coordinate 2,181,675 of NC_135886.1, read as the reverse complement.
AAAGCCGACAGTGACAGCCTGCAAACCTTTCTTCTTTTGCCTTGTCATTTCAACATGAAACTTAAATTGCCATTCTGAAGCCAGAGTAAAGTAGAAGCAGATTCTACCTGCCGTAAGTTAAACACATTATAAATGCTGCCAAATGTGGTTATCTCCAACATTCTTTGCTCACTGGTCATTGAAAGCTTTTTTAAATTCATTCATGAGATGTGGATGTCGCTGGCTAGGCCAACATTTATTGCTCATCCCTATTTGCTCTTGAGAAGGTGGTGGTGAGCTGCCTTCTTGAACCGCTACAGTCCATGTGGTGTAGATACACCCACAATGCGATTAGGGAGTTCCAGGATTTTGACCCAGCGACAGTGAAGGAACGGCACTATATTTCCAAGTCAGGATGGTGAGTGACTTGGAGGGGAACTTCAGGTGGTGGTGTTCCCATCTGTCTGCTGTCCTTGTCCTTCTAGATGGTAGTGGTTGTGGGTTTGGAAGGTGCTGTCTAAGGAGGCTTGATGAGTTCCTGCAGTGCATCTTGTAGATGGTGCACACTGCTGCTACTGTGTGCCGGTGATGGAGAGAGTGAATGTCTGTGGATGGGGCGCCACTCAAGCGGGCTGCTTCGTCCTGGATGATGTCAAGCTTCTTGAGTGTTGTTGGAGCTGTACCCAGGCCAGTGGAGAGTATTCCATCGCACTCCTGACTTGTGTCTTGTAGATGGTGGACAGGCTTTGCGGAGTTAGGAGGTGGGTTACTGTCCGCAGGATTCCCAGCCCCTGGCCTGTTCTTGTAGCCATAGTATTTATATGGCTAACCCGGTTCAGATTCTGGTCAATGGTAACCCCCAGGATGTTGGTAGTGGGGGATTCAGTGATGGTAATGCCATTGAATCTCAGGTGGCGATGGTTGGATTCTCTCTTGTTGGAGATACTCGTTTCCTGGCACTTGTGTGATGTGAATGTTACTTGCCACTTGTCAGCCCAAGCCTGGATATTGTTCAGGTCTTGCTGCATTTGTACATGGACTGCTTCAGTATCTGAGGAGTCGCAAATGGTGCTAAGCGTTGATGATTGCACAACGAACATGCCCACTTCTGACCTTATGATGGAAGGAAGGCCATTGATGAAGCACCTGAAGATGGTTCCTAGGGCACTACCCTGAGGAACTCCTGCAGTGATGTCCTGGAGTTAAGATGACTGACCTCCAACAACCACAGCCATCTTCCTTTGTGCTGGGTCTAACCATTGGAGAGTTTTTCCCCTGATTCCCATTGACCCAAGTTTTGCTAGGGCGCCTTGATGCTGCACTCAGTCAAATGCTGCCTTGATGTCAAGGGCATATTCTCGCCTCACCTCGGGAGTTCAGCTCTTTTGTCCATGTTTGTACCAAGGCTATAATGATGTCAGGCGCTGAGTGGCCCTGGTGGAACCCAAACTGGGCTTCAGTGAGCAGGTTATTGCTAAGGAAATGCCACTTGATAGCACTGTTGATGACCCCTTCTATTACTTTACTGATGATGGAGAGTAGACTGATGGGACGGTTATTAGCTGGGTTGGATTTGCCCTGCTTTTTGTGGACAGGACATACCTGGGCAATAGCCGGGTAGATGCCAGTGTTGTAACTGCACTGGAGCAGCTAGGCTAGGGGTGTGGTAAGTTCTGGAGCACAAGTCTTGAAGTCTTCAGTACTGTTGCTGGAGTGTTGTTAGGACCCATTGCTTTTGCAGTATCCAGTGCTTTCAGCTCTTTCTTGATATCACGTGAAGTGAATCGATTTGGCTGAAGACTGGCATCTATGATGCTGGGGACATTCGGAGGAAGCTGAGATGGATCATCCACTTGGCACTTCTGGTTGAAGATTGTTGTGAATGCTTTAGCCTTTTCATTTGCACTGATGTGCTGGGCTCCTCCAGCATTGAGGATGGGGATATTTGTGGAGCCTCCAATTAAACAACTCCAGTGAGTTGTTTAATTGTCCACTAGCATTCACGACTGGATGTGGCAGGACTGCAGAGTTTAGATCCATTGTTGTGGATTTGCCTAGCTCTGTCTATACTTGGCGCTTATGCGTGTAGTCTGGTGTTGTAGCTTCACCAGGTTGACACCTCCTTTTCAGTTATGCCTGGTACTGCTCCTGACATGCCCTCCTGCACTCTTCATTGAACCAGGGTTGATCCCCTGCCTTGATGGTGATGGTGGAGTGGGGGATATGCTGGGCCATGAGGTTACAGATTGTGGTTGAGTACAATCCTGCTGCTGCTGATGGCCCACAGAGCCTCATGGTTGCCCAGTCCTGAGTTGCTAGATCTGTTCGAAATATATCCCATTTAGCACAGTGGTAGTACCACACAACACGATGGAGGGTATCCTCAATGCAAGACGGGATTTTGTCATCCCAAGGACTGTGCAGTGGTCACTCTTATGATACTGTCATGGGCAGATGCATCTATGGCAGGCAGGTTGGTGAGGATGAGGTCAAGTATGTTTTTTCCCTCTTGTTGGTTCCCACCTGCTGCAGACCCAGTCTAGAAGCTATGTCCTTTAGGACTCGGCCAGCTTGGCCAGTAGCGGTGCTACCGAGCCATTCTTGGTGATGGACATTGAAGTCTCCCACCCAGAGTACATTCTGTTCCCTTGCCACCCTCAGTCCCTCCTCCAAGCGGTGTTCAATACAGGAGTGCTGATTCATCAACTGAGGGAGGTGGGAGGGTGGTATATGGTAATCAGGTAGTTTCCTTGCCCATGTTTGACCTGATGCCATGAACGTCATGGGGTCTGGAGTTGATGCTTAGGACTCCTAGGACAACTCCCTCTTGACTGTGTGCCACTGTGCTGCCACCAGTGGGATAGGATAGGTGTCTCAGCAGAAAAAGTTGGCCAGGTAATGTATGATCAAAACTACAAATGTACATTTTTTTTATCAAAGCGTTTAAGTGTTAGGTTTTTAATAGAGTTCAGTATGTGGTTTGCTATCTTGAGCCGAAGATTTATATCTTATCTGTTACCTAGAAAATTGACATACTGGTAGCTGATGGTATTTGTATATTTTCAAATTTATATTTGCAATTCTTTACAGTGACTTAAATTTACTACAGTTTATTTCCCCACTGTTCATTGTTCCAGTGTACCTGTTTTTAACTGTAGATCCGACACTGTAATTTTAGTTTCTTCAGGTGGAACTATGTTTAAAAACATGCATAAGTTTCAAAAATACCTCTCTGTTGCCATTTGTATGTGGCCCTGAAGCAGCTATTGGCATTGGTGCTCAAAATACAAACTGTGAAAATGTGACTCTTGGGGCAAGTGAGACCTTCAAACTACAATACACCTGTTATTTGGCTGCTGCCCGGGAACTTTCAGAATTGTTTGGCCAAGTGATTATCTGAAGTGGATATGCCCTTTTTGCCAAGCTGGGATCGGAAGATCCCAGAAGAAATGCCGAACAGTATTGAGTTGGGGGATTTTATGAGCGCGACGGCAATCCGCTCGTCATTGCCGCTGCTCAGAAGATTTGGGCCAACGTCTGTAGCTTCTCAGATTGGATAGTTTGGATTTGGATTAGAATTCAGTGGCCCAAGATTTATCGATTGACCTGAAGACCAAACTGTGATCAGTTTGCTCACCAAACTATGCTTAAAAACTCTTGAATTACTGGGCCATCAAATTTGAAAAAAAATAAAAACAATTATGTTAGAGGTGTTAGTGGTGGAAGCAGATTCAGTTGTGGCTTTCAAAAGGGAATTGGATAATTATCTGAATGGAAAAAATATTGCAGGGCTGTGGTGAAAAGGCAGCAGGGTGGGACTAGCTGTGTTGCTCTTGCCGAGAACTAGCATGGACACGATGGGCCAAATAGCCTCCTGTGCTGTAACCATTTTATGATTTCTATTGAAGTGAATTATTCACAACCTTGAATTTGAATTTTCGTTATACTTTGCATTAAAAGTCGGAAAGACGTCTAAATCTGCTGGTGTAATAGGGCATACAATAGTGTCTGGGACACTGTAAGGTATGTTTCCGTGAGTATGACTGTCAGCCTGTTGCTTGACTAGTCTGTGAGACAGCTCTCCCAGTTTTGGCACCAGCCCCCAGGTGTTACTAAGGATGACTTTGCAGGGTTGACAGGGCTGAGTTTGCCATTGTTGTTTCTGGTGCCTAGATTGATGCCAGGTTGTCCGTCCAGTTCCATTCCTTTTGGACTTTTTAGTGGATTGATACAGCGGAGTGGCTTGCTAGGCAATTTCGGAGGGCAGTTTAATATCACATGTTGGCCAGATCAGGTAAGGACGGCAGAATTCCTTCCCTAAAGGACATTAGTGAACCAGGTGAGTTTTTACAACAATCGACAATGGTTTCATGGTCATTAGATTTTTATTGAATTCAAATCTCGCTATCTGTCATGGTGGGATTTGAAGCTGGGTCCCCAGAGCATTACTCTGGACTCTGGTTTATTAGTCCAGAGACTACCAGTATGCCACTGATCATTAAAAGCCATTTTCTATACTAATGCACCTTTATACTCTAATAGTTAATGCTATTCATAGCGGAGGGGGGGATGGTAGTGTAGTGGTAATGTCACCGGACGAGTAATCCAGAGGCCCAGGCTGATGTTCTGGGGGCAAGGGTTCAAATCCCACCATGGCAGCTGGTGGAATTTAAATTCAATTAACAATCAAATCCAGCCTCAGTAATGGTGACCGTGAAACCATTGTTGTTTGGCACAAAAACCCATCTGGTTCGCTAATGCCCTTTTTTTAGGGCACCCTTACCTGGTCTGGCCTAGATGTGACTCCTGACCCATAGCAATGTGGTTGACTCTTAACTGCCCTCTGAAATGGTGTGGCAAGCCATTTGGTTCAAGGGTAATTAGGGATGGGCAGCAAATGCTGGTCTTGCCAATGACATCCGCATTCCGTGAAAGAATAAAGCCGGTGCAGTTATGTTGTGGCCAGTAATGCCACCATTGACACCTTTTGAGGTTTTAGTGATATAGAATTCTACCCTTGTTCGCCATCCCTGATGTTGGACTAACTGTCTAAAATTTTCTGTGAATATATAAATGAAAAGCCGAATATGTTGTATAATTAAACCTCTGATCAGGCACACTTTTTTGGTTGTTTGGAGTGCATGGCTGTTTAAAATTGGGCTGAAATTCTTGAATTATGAGGAATCTTTCAGGATCTTTCATTGGTGCTGGTTATTCAGTTTGCTGAAACAGGCGAGGACAGATGTCATTTTTTCTGTTTAAGTTATAGCTCCAGGTTTTTATACACTCCCTTCACAGTTGAAAATATATGCTGTTGGGTTGGATATATATTATTGGATAATTATTTTTACCAGTTAGCTTTGTGAATCGGGTAGGAAGATTTTGTCACCTGTACAACTCTTACCATTGTCCCTTTTGCGTTCTCTAGTCCTCGTTGTGCCAGAAGTTCCTTGATAGCCAGTGTTATAAATTATTTTATTCCTCTCCCCCAGACGCGGAGTATCCCTGTCAACATGACAACAGCTTCCACATCTAAACCATATACATCACCTGAAAATCCATGCGGTGTCTCAGCAGAAAAAGTTGGCCAGGTAATGTATGATCAAAACTACAAATGTACATTTTTTTTATCAAAGCGTTTAGGTGTTAGGTTTATAATAGAGTTCAGTATGTGGTTTGCTATCTTGAGCTGAAGATTTATATCTCATCTGTTACCTAGAAAATTGACATACTGGTAGCTGATGGTATTTGTATATTTTTAAATTTATATTGCAATTCTTTACAGTGACTTAAATTTACTACAATTTTATTTCCCCACTGTTCATTGTTCCAGTGTACCTGTTTTTAACTGTAGATCCGACATTGTAATTTTAGTTTCTTCAGGTGGAACTATGTTTAAAAACATGCATAAGTTTCAAAAATACCTCTCTGTTGCCATTTGTATGTGGCCCTGAAGCAGCTATTGGCATTGGTGCTCAAAATACAAACTGTGAAAATGTGACTCTTGGGGCAAGTGAGACCTTCAAACTACAATACACCTGTTATTTGGCTGCTGCCCGGGAACTTTCAGAATTGTTTGGCCAAGTGATTATCTGAAGTGGATATGCCCTTTTTGCCAAGCTGGGATCGGAAGATCCCAGAAGAAATGCCGAACAGTATTGAGTTGGGGGAATTTACGAGCGCGACGGCAATCCGCTCGTCATTGCCGCTGCTCAGAAGATTTGGGCCAACGTCTGTAGCTTCTCAGATTGGATAGTTTGGATTTGGATTAGAATTCAGTGGCCCAAGATTTATCGATTGACCTGAAGACCAAACTGTGATCAGTTTGCTCACCAAACTATGCTTAAAAACTCTTGAATTACTGGGCCATCAAATTTGGAAAAAAAATAAAAACAATTATGTTAGAGGTGTTAGTGGTGGAAGCAGATTCAGTTGTGGCTTTCAAAAGGGAATTGGATAATTATCTGAATGGAAAAAATATTGCAGGGCTGTGGTGAAAAGGCAGCAGGGTGGGACTAGCTGTGTTGCTCTTGCTGAGAACTAGCATGGACATGATGGGCCGAATAGCCTCCTGTGCTGTAACCATTTTATGATTTCTATTGAAGTGAATTATTCACAACCTTGAATTTGAATTTTCAATATACTTTGCATTAAAAGTCGGAAAGACGTCTAAATCTGCTGGTGTAATTTTTTTGAAAAAAGTTTTAATTATGTCAAATGAGAGTAAATGTATGAGTGGGTAACAAATGTGAATTAAAATTGTGGGTGTACTTTTTAAAGTTGCTATGTGCTTCTGTTTGGCTTTCTTCTAGATAAGGCCAAAGACACCTCTGCTGAACATCATGCATGAAGCAGGTGCATCAGGAGAACACTTCACATTGAAGGAGGTAAAGCAATTGAAATTTTTTTAAAATAAAAATTAAGCTTCTGCATCCAAACAAAAAAACACATTGCAGCTGGGTACAACCTTTTGAATGTTGGTTAGCAATTGTGGATTCATCTTTTTAAGTTTTTTGAAAAAGACACATCTTTCAATTGGTGAAGGTAATTTGGGAGAAATTTTCTGTAGCCTAATGCATTTTCCAGTGTCTTTAATTGAGTGGGTTTTCAAACCTATCTTTGTTTGACCACACTGTGGTCAATTGAGAACACTGTTCAGTTCTAGACACACCACATCTTTAGGAATGATATACTGGCTTTAGGGAATGGAGCATAGATTTACCAGAACAAAACCTGGGTTAAATAGAAAGGTACGATTACATAAACTAGCATTACATTCCCTGGAATTTTAAGGGTTAAGGATGATTTGAATGAAGTTTTCAAGATATTAAGGGAACAGATAGACAGGGAGAAACTATCCTATTTCTACTGGATTTGGAGTCTGGGATCAGGGGGCATAGCATAAAAATCAGAAGTCAAATTAGGAAATACTGCATCAAAATCCTGGAACTCCCCCCAAACCCTTACAGTACTGTGGGTGTACCTTCACCACATGGTTCAAGAAGGCAGCTCACCACCTCAAGGATGGGTAATTAGGGATTGGCAATAAATGCTGGCCTAGCCAGCAATGCCCACATCCCATGAATGAATAAAAAAAATACTTGTTCATGTGAAGGGTGGGAGTTTGAAAGTCTCTTCTGCAAATGACATTTAATGCTGGGTCAATTGTTAACTTTAAATCCATATAAATTGATTTTTATTTTGTTAATTAAGTGTACTAAGGTTTTTAGGGTGAGGCAGGCATATGAAGATAGGTTACAGATCAGATCCCATTGAATGACAGAACAGGCTTGAGGGGCCAAATGGCCCACCCCTGTGCTTATGATGTAAATATAGTGAGGGGCCTTTAAAATTCTATGGCAAGGGAATGTAAATTCCATGTAGAGAGGAACCAGCAGTATATAGATGATGTGGACTCTGCCTGAATGCCTTTCCGTATTTGGGGCTGCATAGTATGCAGCAAGGAACTTTGGCAATGTACAAGGTTAAATCAATGTACCCATTAATTTCTATCTAGGTGTCTTGATTTACACAACAATGAGGCAACAATTAGAACAACCCTTTCCAAAACTCCAAACCCCCCAAAAAAAATGTACTCGCAAATAAAATCGTTGGCTGCCAATTTCCATTTTCCATCATTGGTGCCTGAGTGTTGCCTGGGTTTTAAGAGCTTGAGGGCCATATGTGTCCTTTAATTTGAACATCCTGCACTAGATACAGGGCCTTGGTGCAGAAAATAGTTTTAAAAAAAAAATCTGCACAATTTCTGACTGCTGCCAGAAATGCAATGGTGGATCCTGCTGAGGAAGATATATTGGCATTCAGTCTAGATTTGCTTTCATTTTCTAGGGCACAAGAGTGAAATGCCTCAGTTGTTAAGCTTTCCAAGTTGATGCTTGCTGTGATTTCACCCATTAATCACTTCTCCATCACTTTAAGAGGCTTTGTAATTTTTTTTAGTGTTCTAGTTATTTCACATCAGGCATGATATTGTTATGGCTCTATTCTCTTTCAAAAAAACTCCTTGCTCTGATTGACTCCCTCTCCACATGTTTGCTAACTACGTTATTGAAGTATACAAAAGCAAAATACCATGGATGCTGGAAGCCTGAAATAAAAACAAAATTGCTGTTAATACTCAGTAGCTCTAGCATTATCTGGAGATGGAAAATTAACATTTCAGATTGACCAGCTGAGTATTGCCAGCATTTTCTGGTTTGCAAGTGTAGTACGATGTATGATCTGAACATTATGCTAAGTGCCACCCTCAACAACCGGAGTGGCAATTAAAACAGTAAGCAAGAAATGCTTGAGCAAGAGGAAACTTTTATGGTATGGCAGAAATTCCATTGCAGCCTTTAAATGCTGCTAGATATATCTCCAGTGGTCTATTAATCCAAAAGATTTACACAGAATATCAGTTTGAAGCCTTTAACAATGTTTCTCTTGCCTATAAGACTCCTAGACAGTACTATTTCTTGGAACTGTTCCTTTTCTGAGTAGAAACACAAATGTAGGGCTATAGAGTGCTGATCAGCCCATTGGCCTGCCAAGTCACTTTGCATTTCCAACAATCAGCAGTCAAATTCAGGATTTATCTTCCCTTGTATCTCTCACCTGTTGCCAAATATGTGCAAGAAAAAATGAGTGCAGTTACATATTGTAAAGTTTGCAGCAAAACAGAACACCAGAGTAGACCAGAATCATTTTTAACTACAAATCATGAAGGTACTTCGTATAAATAGAATAATATTCATCTTTAATCAACCTGTAAAAGATTTGTACCTCATCTTTTTTTTTGGAATTTTGTGATGCAAGGCTTCACCTGAAAATAAATATATTTTTGACTGTTGATAAATTACTAAGTTACACTTTTTCTAACATTAGTTTAGGCACTTAAAAGAGCTAACTAGACTATAAAAGTAGTTCTAAACTTAAATAATGCAAATGTAATGCAGTGCTACCTTTCAAACAATACAGATGTCTGACACTAGGGTTTTCTATTTACATTGTTTGCTGAGTACCTCTAGTGTCGTAAACTGGGTACTACAGTGTCGTAGCAATGCCCAGCCCACAGGAATTGCCTGACCTCAAGTGAGTGCTGATGACAGCAGACTTAAAAGTTCAATGATCAGTAGCATTTGCAAGTATGAAGGTGGCACACTCTGGCATTTGGATAATTTCATAAGAAATAGGAGTAGGCCATTTGGCCCATTGAACCTGCTCCACCATTCAATAAGATCCTGGCTGACCTGATTGTGGCTTTAGCTCCACTTTCCTGCCTGCCTACCCACCACCCGCCATATTCCTTTGCTCCCTTGTAAATCAAAAATCTATCTAACTCAGCCTTGAATAAATTCAATCACCCAACCTCCACTGCTCTCTGGAAAAGTATTCCAAAGACTAATGACCCTTAGAGAAGAAATTTCTCCGCATCTCCATCTTAAATAGTGTCCCATTTTTGATATTGATGCTTGTCCATGTGAATGTTGGACAAATTTTGAGCACGTGTGACCTTTTTTCAAGAAAACTTTGTTAGTGTGTGTTTTCTGATAGGTATTTTCTTTTGCAGGTAATGCACTATCTTGGTCAGTATATAATGTTAAAACAACTGTACGACCAACAGCAACAACATATTGTACATTGTGGAAATGATGCCCTTGGTGTAGTATTCGGAGTCCAGAGCTTCTCTGTTAAAGATCCAAGGTAAAAATCTTTGGGTTTTAATACCTTTTCATTATCATTCTCTGGAAACAGACAGACTATTTTGAAGTGCAACGTTTTAGCTTTTCTGTGAAAATACAAGCTTGCTGTAGCATTTGTGCTAGCAATGGTGCCAACTGGTGAGCTTACCTCTGAAGTGTGGCCCTTTTAGAATCCAGTCCAGCCCACTGGGTAATCAGAGTCAGGATTGATTGATATATATATTTCGTTTTATTATACACTTAACAAAAATCCATTTGCTTATGCTATTGACTCTCCATTTAAAAATTCCTGTCCATATAAATAATAGAAGCTGTTTATCAAATTAAGAAGCAGAACCTCAAAGGTGGTAATCTCTGGATTATTACCTGAGCCATGTGAAAATTGGCCTTGGGCAAATAATATTAGAGAGATGAATGCATGGCTCAAAGACTGATGTGGGAAAAGTGGGTTCCGGTTTGTGGGGCAGTGGCATCAGTACTGGGGAAAGTGGGGGCTGTACCATTGGGATGGTTTACACCTGAACCGTGCTGGGATGAGTGTCCTCGCAAATTGCATAACTAGGCAAGTAGAGAGGGCTTTAAACTAAACAAGAGGTGTGAGGGATCAAGCTTGGGTAGAGGTAGCAATTCAAGGCTTAAAGTCAAGACAGGAGAGCAAAATAGTAATATGAGAAATGAGGGTCAGAAATGGCAAGAAGGGACAGAGTGAAAAAAACCTAAGAAAACATCAACAGTCGAGACTAGGTGTTACAAAGGTAACAAAAAGACAAAGCTGGAGGCTCTCTCTGCGCGTAGCCCATTCATAAAGTACATGAATTGATGGCCCACATTGAACTAAACAAATATGATCTGATAGCAATTACGGAGAGGTGGCTGCAGGACAGCAAAAATTGGGTCCTTAATATTGAAGGGTACATGACATTCAAGAAGAATAGGAAGCTAGGTAAAGGTGAAGGGTTAGCACTGTTAATCAAAGAGGGCATTGGTGCAATAGCTAGAGATGACCTTGGTTCAGGAGATCAGGATGTAGAATCAGTTTGGGTAGGGGTGAGGAATAGTAGGGGGGAAAAAGTCATTAGTGGGAGTAGTGTACGGGCCTCCTAACAGTAGCCACAGTGTAGGACAAAGTATTCAAGAGAAAATATTGTATGCTTGTGATAAAGGGACGGCAATAATCATAATCATAAGGATAGAACTGAGGGTAGAAGATCAGCCATGAGTTTATTGAAAGGCAGCACAAGCTCAAAGAACCGAATGGCTTACTCCTGTTCCTATTTCTTATGTTCCTGTCACACTGAATTATGGTCTGGCAAGCTTGCTGAGGCAGTTTCCATCATAAATGGGGACAGAATTACATCTATCCACCTTCTAACATTTCCTCATCAAAGACCACGCTTGGTTTTCATTTGCTATTTGTAAAAGTGCTATATAAATGCAAATTTGTTTTTACAATCTGCAGTTTATCTTTTCTTAATTTGAAAACCAATACATCTCTGGCTAAAAGATTAATGCTGTGAAAATTGGAATTGTGAACAATAAATAGAAAATGCTGAAAATGTTCAGGTTAGGCAGCAGCTGTGGGGAGAAACTGTTAACATAAGAAATAGGAACAGGCATAGGCCATTCAGTTCTTTGAGCTTGTACTGCCTTTCAATAAACCCATGGCTGATCTATCCTCAGTTCTATCCTTATATTCCTCCACTCTCTTAGCATCCAATAATCTATCAATCTCTGTCTTGAATAAACCAACAACTGAGCATCCACAGTCTTCTGGAGTAGAGAATTCCAAAAATTCACAACCCTTTTGAGTGAAGAAATTTCTCCTCATTCTAGTTCTAAATGACCAACCCCTTATTTTGAGACGGTGACTGACAGATTTTTTTGAGATGCGAGTTTGGTTGGACTTAGTTTGCCTGAGTGGCCTGGTTGTGTTATGAATTCAAGTCCAAACGAAAATAAGAATTTAATTTTGTTTTGTGTGAAATATATACTGTGGCAAGTTATTGTATTTTTTCTGTACGAGATTGAATAAGACAGGATAACTCATTGGGAATGCCAATATATTGTTTTAGAGTCTGGCAGATTATTGATTTACAATGTGATCCTGTGCACTGAACTTAAACGAGCTACATTTGAGGGAGACGAGGGCAAGTGGAGAAATGGCCCATTACACAGTTGTGAACCATTTTGTATCACTCAATTGATGAACTTAGTTGTATACCAATGGTTCTTTACCAAAAACAATAACCCTGCATTTTGTTTTGGACATTAATGCCCAGGGGCTGCCTATCATGGAGAATTATACAGTGAGGAGCAATGTCCTCTTAATGCATGGTATGCTGAATGAAGTAATATGTCTTGTAGCATTTAAACATGCTTATCTTTTTGCAGCCACTTGTATGAAATGCTTTCGAGGAACCTAAGAACTGCCAACTTGCAAGGTGTGTATATTATTTTGGGTCTTTGTTCATGCAGTGAAGCATTTGTTTGAACTGTATTGCTGCAACATGAGGGAGTAAACTAATGGTGCAAGAAAGTAAATATTTGGTGGAAGAAATTCGACGTAGGTATTGGTGAACGTTACATTGCAGATATATCCATTTAATGTACAGTGATTTGAGTACTCTAAATGAATGTTGCCTTGCAGGCTCAGAGCTGTTACCAGTTGAAAAAGAAGGAAGCAGGATTACAACATTTCTAAAGAATGTGATTTGTAATGGTTTCCAACAACTTTTACAGGCTTGTGGAAGATTTCAAAAATGTGAAATTTGTACATCGGTTTTTGTCATATTACCTTGATTTGTGTTGAGTTTTAAAAACCATGAACTAACTACAGTCTTGTTGAGCTGCAATTTGCTTTAAAAATAAGTGTATAAATGATGCACGCTTTTAACATGTAGCAAGGAAGAAATTCCCTGTGTATTTATACCTCATATTACTTGGCAGAACCACCTGAGGTACCAAGGGCACAGCATGCACTCTGAGTTGGGGGCTTCAATGTCTATCACTCAGAGTAGCATTATTGACCAAACTGGCTGAGCCCTGAAGGATATAACTGCTAGACTGGGCTTGTGACAGGTGATGAGAAAACCAACATGAGCCTCAACACTCAATTGATCTCATCAATCTACCAGTCACAGACAAGTCTATCCATACTACCATGCAGTCCTTGTGGTGACAAAGGCCCATCTTCATACTGAGGGCACCCTCCATTGTCTTGTGTGGTACCATCACTGTACTAAATGGGATAGATTGAGAACAGATCTAACAGCTCAAAATTGGGCAGCCATGAGGCACTTGTGGGCCATCAGCAAATTTTATTTTGCCACAATCTGTACCCTTGTGACCTTGCATATTCCTGCCATGAACATGAATTCAGTGATGGAATGCAAGAGACCATGCCAGAAGCGGCACCAGACATGTAGCTAAAAAGAGGTACCAGTCTGGTGAAAATACAGCGCAGGACTGTAAATATACTAAAAAGTGGAAGCAGCATGCTATAGACAGTGAAGCAATCCCACACAACAGGTCATATCAAAGTTCTTCAGTTCTGCCGCCTCCAATCGTGAATGGTGATGGACAGTTCAACAACTAACAGGAGGGGGAGGCTCCAAGAAAACCCCCATCCTCAATTATGGAGGAGTCCAGCACCTGAGTGCAAATGAATATTGAGTGGATGACCCATCTCTGTCCCCTCTGGCATTTCCTACCATCACTGAAGCCAGTGTTCAGCCAGTTTGAATCACTACGTGATATCAAATGGCTGAGCTCACTGGATACAGTGAGCCCTGACAACAATCATCTGCAACACTGAGGATTTGTGTTCTAGACCTAGCTGTGCTGCTATCCAAGCGGTCCCAGTACAGCTACAACACTGACATCTACCTGACCATAGAAGATTGCCCAGGTGTGTGTTCTCCTTAGGAAGCGGGACAAATCTAATCCAACCAGTTACTACCCCAACCACCATATCAGCCTACTGTCGATCAGCAGCAGTGTTGGAATGTGTTGTCAGCAGTGCTATTGTGCACGTTTACTCGCCAATAACCTGCTCACTGCTCCGTTTGAGTTCACCAGGCTGTTCAGCCTCAGACCTTATTACAACCTCGGACCAAACAGAGACAAGAGAGCTGAATTCCATAGGTAAGGTGAAGGTAACTGTCCTCGACATCAAGTCAGCATTTGGTTGAGTGTGGCACCAAGGAGCCACGTGTGGCAGGAGTCATAGCTAGCACAAAGGAAGATGGTTGTGTTTGTTGGAAGCCATCATTTCAACCCCCAGGATGTCGCTGCAGGGTTTCCTCAGGATAATGTCCTGGCCGCAACCACCTTCAACTGCTTCATCAATGATCCTCCCTCCACCTTAATGTCAGAAGTGGGAAGGATTACTGCCCATTGTTCAGTTCCAATTGCAATTCCTAAGATAATGAAGCAGTCAGTGCCTGCATGCAACAAGGACAGAATTCGGGCTTAGACTATTGACATTCGTGCCAGGCAATGACTATCTCCAACTAGAGCCAAACCACTTCCTCATGACACTCAGTGGGATTACCATCATCAAGTCCCCCATCATCAACATCCTGGGGTTCGCCATTGACCAGAAACTTAACTGCCAGCCCTGTAAATACCTTGGCTACAAGAACACCTCAGGAGCTTGGTAATCCGTGAGGGTGACTCACCTCCTGAATCCCCAGAGCCTGACCACCATCTAAGCCCACAAATTGGAGTGTGATGGAGTACTCTCCACTTGCATGCTTGAATACAGTTCCAACAGTCGAAGCTTGACACCATCCAGGACGAAGCAACTCCTTCAATTGGCACCCCGTTAACCACCTTAAATTCCCTCCAACACCTGTGCGGCAGATCTGCATCTACAAGATGCAGTGCAGCAACTTGTCAAGGCTTCTTCGACAGTGTCTCCCAAACCCGTGACCTCGACTACCTAGAAGGATAAGCACTACAGGTGAATAGGAACGCCACAACCTCCAAGTTGCACACCACCCTCCCATCAGTCCTTTGTCATCGCTGGATCAAAATCCTGGAACTCCACCCACCAGCATTGTTAAGAGTACCTTCAGCACATGGGCTGCAATGCTTCAAGAAAGCTGCACACCAACACCTCACAGGCAATTGAGGAGGGCAGTAAATGCTGACCTTGCCCACAGAATGTATAAGAAAAATTGCAAACCATCATGAGTTCCTGGACAAGTTGCTTCGCTCCACTTAGCTTTTGCAAAAATGGCACCTTGCCCTTAACCTCCCTGAGTATCATGATGTTGCTGGGTTTGCATATTAATTGCTTATTAAACTCACTAGTGAAATCAATCTAACTGGCCCTGGAAGCGAACAATTTTGTTGCAAAGTCTCATTTCTTTTGATAGTGAATTGTTGGAGATTTTGAAAAACAAATCTAATTTTAAATTGTTAAGTTTTTCTTTTTTCTGTCTGTCTCTCAATTTAGTATTTCTTTCTCTCCCTATTTCTCATTCTAAACCTGCTCTAATTCACCTTCCTCTATTTAGTTCTCAATCCTTAAATCTTATTGGTCAGCAAATGCACCGGTGGCCTTGTCATTCACCAAACTCTCAGATGCCTTGTTGACCCCGACTGCATTATTAGCCTGCACTTTTAGCAAATACAGTGAAAATCATTTTTGAGTTGAAAGATATAGGAAAATGTCTCCCTGACTGAGTGAGATTCCTTTCTCCAAATTCTAGCCAAGTATATTTAGTTTGTAGGTGTTGTGAAATTTTTATGCCATAAAATAATGAATGGAATGAGCCCTTGTTTCTGATCAGAAAATAAAATAATTTTAAGTTGGATGAATATGCTACTAAGTGGATCTGTACCCAGTCTTGGCCAGGCTGCTAAAGGAGAGATCAGTTAACCTCCACTTGCACATTTGGCAGCTAAAGGAGAGTGCCACTACCTGTGGGCATGTCACCTGTCTAGTAAAGGAATGGTGTATGGCCTGGAAAGAGACCAGAGATTGTAAACATCTACTGTAGAACCCTCTTAATATCGTGGAATTGAAATTCAAATCTATGCACATAGTAAATCAGGGGGAAGGTGGTGGCATAGTGGTATTGTCACTGGGCTAGTAATCCAGAGACCCAGGGTAATGCTCTGGGGACCCGGGTTCAAACTACTACGGCAGATGGTGAAATTTGAATTTGTTAAAGTCTAATGATGACCATGAAACCATTGTCGATTGTTGTAAAAACCCAGCTGGTTCACTAATGTCCTTTAGGGAAGGAAACCTGTCCTTACCTGGTCTGGCCTACATGTGACTCGACCCACAGCAGTGTGGTTGACTCTCAAATGCCCTGTGAAATGGCCTAGTAAGGGTAATTAAGGATGGGCAGTAAATGCTGACCCAGCCAGCAATGCTCCCATTCCAAGAACAAATATAGTTAAAAAATCAAAAGTAACTGCTGTTCCACCTCTCTATCTGATCACTTGCAATTTAACTGGGCAGCACTTGAATTAGCAGCCGATTATGCAAGTATCTGTGTCTATTATTCCAGCTTGTTACCCTTTGTTGTGTACAATTCATCAGTTATTGGGCGGGTCACTACCTGCACCACCATTGGAGAGCAAATTACTCAACCATGAAAATTGGAAAATAAACCAATTTTCCCTGCTTGGTTGATGAGAGTTATGATTCAGTCGTTGAGCTATATTAATGGCAACTGTAATGAAGATCACTCCATCTTCCCCATATAGATGGACACCTGGTATTTTGATTTTTTCATGGTGGGGGCATGGGAGGTGGCCAGCAGAATGGGAAGCACAAAGTTTGTGTTGAACTTGTACATGTTTCAAAACAATGTATACATTTCAATTTTCAATATAAACATTCCCTAGCTTGATATTTTTTAAAGTGAGGATTTAAGTTAATTGAAATAATAAATACAATATTAATTATATCTGCATTTCAACCTCCCCCCGCCCCCCCCCCCCACCATGCACTGCCCCACAGTTTTTATTGTCATTATAGGCCCTTACTGCCACTGTGCTTCCTTCTCCAGCTGGCATATATCTGGATGCAGACTTCAGTTACTGCTTTCAGTTTTACTCCGTGACTGGCTGATTCAAAAAGCTGCACTGCTGCAGTGTGGAATTGGTCCTGTCAGTTGACCCGCCCCACTCGATAGCGAGCACTACAGTGTGCTCCATCTGGCAATGTGGCCAGGAACTGATGAAGCTCCCCTGAATGGGGGCAGGTGGGTTGGAATGTCAGCCAATGCCTGAATATGAACTCCAACTTCCTGGTGTAGGGTGTGTGATATGTGGCTTCTTACTGAATTTTACATCTGTAGATTTACAAATTCTCATCTACGATCCCAAAAGCAGATTTTTAGTATAGCATAGAATATTTTGGACTCTAAGCAGAAGTAGAGAATTAAAGTAGTTGCCTATATGATGACTTAACATTCGGGACACACTTTTTATACCACATTCATGCCTTCTGAACTGCAACCCCTAGTGGATGCTAGAACTTCGTGTTACAGAGCATAAATGAGATATGACCATTGGTTTGCAACTGGACATTGAAATCGGGGACAAAGTATACCAAGGCAGCATATTTACTTGATTTAAATTTTGCAATGCAAGCCATGTGTTATACAATTGATGTGCAGTTATACCCATGTTATACGTTGAAGTGTAGGATGTGCAGCAATAAAATGAGTACTTTTTTTCAAATAACTAGGTACATTGTAATCAATATATATATAATCAATTGGATATATAGAATAATGTTTTAAATGTAGGAATTCAACATTTATTTTGGTGTGATGAAATGTTGAGCCTTGTAGTTCCAAATATTAGGTGAATAAAGAAACCTTCCTGAATTTCACTGTAGTGTATTATTCAGATGCAAGATAGTTTCCCAGTAAAAAATATAAAATGTAGGAAAAAAATTCTAAGAAATTGCTTCCTTTTTCTTCCCTTTGTATATTTGTACTTTCAAAAAATATCTTCTTTTACTCTTTGCATTAACTGTAGATCTGTACTCTGATTTCTTCTCTGGGGAGGAACCTGCTGGGGAGGAAGTTGTGTGCCTGAGCTTTGGAATGAGAGAAGAATACTAATAAGGGAAACTAACTCTCCTTCCTCGTTTTGAATCAGTGATCCAGGTTGAGTGGTAACGCGCAATGAATTCCAAATGATTGTTGTGAGATGGTTAATATCGGGGAAGGTGTTCTTCTTTTTTGTTTTACCTGCAATGCAGATGCTGCACAGACTCGCACACTTGTAAAGGATACGAAATGCCTGCCTATGAGGGAAGATCGTCTGAAGGTAAACTACTGTGTGATTTGTTTTGTACAGAGTGGCCCCGTCTCTGTACTTCCTGTCTGAGCGTGCTCGTGCCTGAGCTCAAGACGGGTGGGACAGAGTCTCCTTCTCTGTTTTTCCAGAGTTCTCTTCTCTGTCTGTTGAAGGATGTAGCACCTTTTTCTCTGTTCACTTGGCTCAATTTGTGGAAGATGGCAGAAATGAACAGGCTCATGTACACCTAAACATGTAATTTTAAAAAGTACCACTTTGTTTCCTAAACTCTCCATTTTGTGGGTGGAAAGGGGGAAAGATTTTAATTTGTAAATATAGTGACACTGTGTTCAATGTAGTTCCTCTCTTTCATTTACAAGACTCGGTATATTTTGTGTTATTTAACAACACTACATCCGCAAGTTTCCGTTCTTATCTAATGCAGTAAATTGCATCAGAGACACTTTATATTGAGTTTGAATATGTAATAATCAGAGTATAATTTGTCTTCGTCTGTTACTGACTGTCCTGGAATATCTGGAAAGTTTGTTGTAATGGTGTAAGGAAAGTTGGTGATTACATTGGCTATTTTTTATCCTTTTTATTTTCTAATTAATTGTACCCCTGTAAGCATTGGCCACTTTCTTAAAAGAAAAACATACATACAAAACAACACATTTTGTGTGTGTTTGAATCTTTGAATCTTTGAATCTTTATCTGGCAGTGCAAGCTAAAATCTTAAAAATTGCAAAAGGAAAATTATGCAAACATGTTTGTAAGATGTTACTTCACATGGATCTGCATTTCTGCAGTGCAGACAAGCTTCTTTACAATTTATTACAATTGTGGCTACTCATTTTTACTCCCTTACCCTTCCCCACCCCCAATTCAATTCTGATCCATTTGACATGCCTACAGCAAAAATTTGCATTTGTTGGGACCTTTAACATGGAAAAACAATCCTGTACAATTTGACTTTATAAATACCGGTACGAATGATCAATTTATTGCGTGCTTATAAGGCTTCAGAATTTATATAAATTCTATAAATTACTTCAAACTTTCTGTTACCAAGGGGTTTGGGAATGTCCAGCCTGGGTTCTGCCTTTTTTGTTAGAGACACAAAGGACGGTGACTGAGTGGAACTGCTACATCCTATTCACAATCAAAAGATAATGATATAAACATTTGCTCCTTACTCTGTCTTTCCCACACAGTGCCCTGCATCAGGTGAACTTAGTGAAGAAGAAACAACTGCCTGTAACATACCAACTACCTCACGTTTAAAAAGAAAGAACTCCGAATCAGGTTAGCGCCAAATTATTTATGATGTGTTAAGATTTAAGGTAAGGTTTGTACTTTATCTGGTGACTTATTACATGTCTCAAACACTCCAAATGCAATGAACTACATTTGAAGAACAAAAATGCCAAGCATACCATGTACCAGCAAAGTCCTGGAATGAGGCTTGAACACGCAACCTTCTGATTCAAAGGCAGCACGATACCAATTGAGCCAAATTGACAAGATAGTGGAAAATGTTTAAGTATGATTTTTTTTCTTTGATCCATCTCATCCCCACCCTCAGAAAACCTATCTCATTTCTATAATGTAAATTAAAGTAAAGGTTTAGGATAGTCCCATTATCATTTAGGTGGTTTGTCTCTTGGACTGTAGGATAAAGGGTTGATGCTAAATATGTAACTAGACAGGCTACATCAACAGTGATGTACGATTACATGACAGAGTATACTGAGAGACAGTTCTATGTAGACCCTCATGCTAAGCCTATACTGCTTGACCTTTTTTTGAACATTATACTAACAGCCTTGCCTCCAGTAGTATCTGTAAATTCTGACTAAGGACAACCCCATCTAAGACCTGTAACCAGACTGCACCTTGTGTTTTACGCCAGAATTCTAACTGTTCGTTATCCTTGTGTGCTGGTTGTGAATACCAGCAGTTATCTTTTCTAAATCTCAGCCCTTTCATAAACCTACAATTTACCGATTTTAATATTTGCTTTGCTCAGTTACTCTTTACCTGGGATTTGACCATCCATTCAATCGCTAGCACCCGCACATACACATCCCAAAATGATGGGCTTCAAGTGTCTCAGGGTTATGCAGCCTTGATTAAGCATCCATATTATCCATATTATCTGACATTGCTTCTAGAAATTAATCCATCAGTTTTGGATTCTCAGTAACTATTAAGCTTTTCCTGTTTTTTTTTTTGTGTGCTTTATTGTGATGGAGGCTGGTGTTGGAATTATTCCCATTGCTCATACCAAGTGTTGGTATCAACACTGCTTTGTCAAATACAGCACAACCAGAAGCTGAATACAGTTATCTCCACTCTGCCCCAGAATTCTAGGCCAGGACCTGAGAAAAACACCTATCAAAATGACCTATTTCCCCCATTTTTCATAGTTGCTATCTCTGAGGGAGATGGTTGGGCCCCATGCTAACGACAAACAGTATCTGGATTTCTCAATTTCATTCTTGCTGTTCAAAATTAATTTGTATAAAATATATTTCTGAACCCCATGTGTATTTTCTTTTAGAATCCTCTTGCTTATTTTCAGTACAGAACTTGGGAATGTTCAAAACCCAATGAGCAGAGTTTTGGGAAAAAAACTGTGTTTAATTTTGTAGATGAGTCTGTGACAGATGAGCAATCTGAATATCAAGCCAAAGATAGTATTTCTGGTCTCTGGGATGCTGCTGGACTGCCATGGTGGTTTATTAAAAGCTTGCGCACTAATTATGGAAGTAGAAAGAGTGGATCAACAGATATTCACAGCAACCAGGTGAAGTGATCTTTAAATATTTTATAACTTTTTAACCCTTAAATACTATTCTGAACCCTTTTTTTTGAAAAGCTCTCTAGTGTCAAACAACGTTCCCTGAGGGGATAGGTAGGCAAACTGGTACCATAAATCAAGCAAAAATAAAAGAACTGGGACTGAGGTACAAAACTGCAAATGTGCAAACATCTTGCCTTCCGTTACCCTGTCTGATACACCTCATTCTCACCCCTAGCACTGACTGTAGAATTACTTATTCATGGAAATGAGCTAAAATTTAACTGCAGTTGACAGCCCTTATCTCACAGACTTTATAAAAAAAAAAGCATTTAATGTGTCGGTAAAGTGTGATGGAGCTGCCTGCAACAATTCCCTCAGGTTCTTGGCATATACCCATGAAGAGAGTTTGTCATTGAGGCCAAAATCACAAGCATGCAAAATGTAATGAAAGATAATTTTGTTGGTTCTATCCCTACCAATGTGGAAAATATATGGAACTTTGGGGTTCTGTTTAAGCTGACTGTGCAAGGTGAGAGAGAGCCTGTAGTCAGTAATATGCTTGCCTATATTGGGGTAGCTAGGAATGGAACCAAGTGAAGGTGATGTCAAGGGTGTGGACCACAGTGGATAAATGATAAGAGAGGTTGGTGTGGTCAATCAAAGGGTGGAGAGCTTGATGCAAGGAAGAATAGCCATAGTTGTCACAGCTGATGTCTATGACTTTGAGGAATGTTGGGGTGCAGGATTGGGTCTTGTGCAGGGCATAAGCTTGATGAGCGCAGGGGTTGGATTGGAGGGAGAAGTTAGGGTGTTACAAGGTCGGGGCTGGAGTATTGCAAGGCAGATGGGCAGTAGGGGAGTTTGAAGCAGCTGAGTAAGATGAATTTGCTTTTGATGTTGGAGGTGAGCTTGAAGGGAATTGTTAGAGAAGGTGGGACTTTCTTCAAGGATAAGCATGGAGTAGTATGACGATTTGGCCATGAGAAGATAATATTTAAAGTTTACATGTTAGAACCAGATTAGCCTTGCACTATGTCTACTTGAATCTACACCCATCGGTCTTGAGTTCAAAGGCTGTGCTGCTGGTTGGCACTAGTTACATAAGCTATGTACAAAGCACAGTCATTCCAAGGAGTAAATCTTGCATTTAGCAGTGTGGAACCACCCACGGATGAGGTGATGACTCTTCGGCGATGACTCTTTAATGCCAAGAAGGTGTTGCTAAGCCCTTCCGAGCAGTGTTTGGATTATGCAACCATAGGGATAGTCAAAATGCAATATAAAATAAAATTTAAATCACTCCTTAAGGAGGTGACTGAGCAGGCAACCTAAATTACTAGAGAAAGTATCTCTTAAATGAATCCAGCTTGGAATCTCTAGTCCACTGCTGTGGAGGTGAGTATAGTGAAACAAACTATCCAGAAATGGTCTCTATTTTGTCCTCATTTTCTGGGAGTGCCATTTTTGGAGCCATTGACAAGTTCATTTTTGAGTAAGGTGATAATTAGCATCCTTTTTAGGTAGATAAGTATTGAGATTTTGACTTTTTTCCATCCTAGGCTTGATCACTAGAATTTGGAATAATTTCTTCTTTGTGGAAGCAATCCAGATTGCTCAGGCAGAGGCAGAGGGATGCAGATTCCATTAATAAATGTACTCATACTCTGGCCACTTAAACTATGTTGAAAGCTTCTGTGGCACCACCCTGCCAGAGGACAAGCTTAACCAGCTAGCAGTAGATGTATCAGAGGCCATTGACTGATGGAGATTAAGACACCCTTGCATGGAAGATAGTAATTATGATGTGCCAAATAATGGCATGCTAGATTAGTTTATTTTGGGGCTGAATAAGATTACAACATTAACACACCATTTTTATTCCTTAGGATATAGACACTGCCATTGTTTCTGATTCGACTGATGATCTGTGGTTTCTGAATGAACCTGCCAATGACCAAATAAATGTGGAAATCAAATTGGAAACCATTGAGCCAAAAGAAAAAGATGCCTGTGAGGGCCAGAAAGGGGAGGAAGGAAAAAACACAGATTGCAAGGAGGTAGGCAAAATATTGAAGCAGACAAAAGTTACTTCTGGACACATCAGTCATACGTGACCCTTCTCTGTGCCCTCCTCCCCCACGCACCTACAAAATCACCACCACTTGAACTGTTGCTGTATGGGTCCTCTAATTTAAAATGCAGTTGTGTCACTGAATAAGATAAATAACAGATAAACAGACAATGTAATGTATCTTTGACAGTCTTTAGAATTAGTTTGAACAACCTTCCATTGTTTTTTTTTAAATTGTGGAAGACACTGAGCTCATCAGTTATCGAGAAGTTGAGCGCTAAACACAGCCAGCTAATTGGCCGTTCACCATGTTTTATCAGGAGAAGCAATGAATTGAAAAAAGTAAATAAAACACTAACTGGTTATTGAATTCTGTGTTGGTATTAACTCATTTATATGTGCTTTTATTGTCACATTTATTTTTTCCAATTATTTTATATAAATATCTGCAAACTTAATTTTAATCAAATATTCACAAAGTTTAATCACTATTTAAATATCTTTATTGTCATTTTGGAAAGTAAGTTGGTGATCAGTTGATGAGAAACAAACTTTGCTGGGGAGTTGGGAAACCTAAAGAGATCAGAAGGCTATTGTAATCTTTAACAGTGTACTGTTTGTGCAGTTTGGTCTCCAAAAAGTACAATATTTATTTAAAATGAAAAATTCATTTACATTTTGAAATCATTTTTGTAAAATTTGGTAATAATGACAATAGCTAGTTAAAGATTTTTTTTACCCTGGTCGTTGTCTCTCAGGTTAAAAAGTGCTCACTTTCCTTGACTGGAGAAGAACCTTGAGGTCTTTGGGGTTTGGAGTCGAAACTAGTCCAAATAGATGTCATAAAAGTCTCTTCTCTGAAGGCTGTTAACTTCACAAGAGAAGTTTTGAGCTTGTGGGCAATTGACTAAGTTAAATGCCCTGAATTTAGCATAAGTTGCTTCCAATTCAACAAGCTCAGTCATAGAAAACGCAAGAGTGAAATGTGTGGGGTGATTTTACTCTGGTGTAGTATGGTGGTGCTTCCTTGAAGTTGGTATACATCATCAGATGCGCGTAGACCGTTCTACAGTGCATCTAACCTGTTATATATGACTTGGAAGTGCTCGATACTGTCACTGGGTTACAAATATAAACACCCAACATCGTATCATTCTTCGCCGTGAATGTGAAAAGTTGGTAATCCTAACCTGCAAGTAGCCAAGGTAAGAATCAAAGTGCACTTAATCATTTAGTGACTTACACTTACGGTTTAGCAATCTTGGTGTCTTCTCTGTTGTGATTTTTTTTTCCACCACTCCTGCCCCCGACCCTGGCCTTTTTCTCCCTTTAGGTTATTGAAGTTACAATATATGAAGCTGATGATGATCTGCCAAGCTCGGGGGATGCTACTGACACGGAAATCTCTGAAGAGGTTGAGAATTCCAGTGATGTAAAGGTAAAGGCCTAATATTCTAATCATTCTGGGGTTTATTTGTTTTAGACACTCAAGATGATACACAGTGCAATCTTAATACAGTAAAAGGCTTATTATAATATTACATCTATATGTGTATACAAGCTGTTTTCCACACCAATTTTAAATATAACTCATTCAGGTGGAACACATTGGGTGTTGTGGCATCTTTGCAAATGCCTGAATCGCAAAAGTTACCCTGATACAATCCTTTCTTAATAGCTATGTGCACACTTTCCAGGAGTGGGAACTCTGGCTGAATTTTAACAAACTAATCTTTACTTTGAAGTTTATGCTTAATTGAAATTGCTTTCATTATTGGCAAAGACTTAAAAACATAAGTTGCTACAATTTATAAACTAATTCATTTTGGGGAACATAGGAACAGGGATTGGCCATTCAACTTCTCAGGCCTGTTCTGGCTTTCTGTTAGATCATGGCTGATCATCATCTTAACCCCATCTACCCCACCTTGGTTCCATAATCCTTAATGCCTTTGCCTGACAAAAATCTATCAATCCCAGTCTTGAAGTTTTCAACTGACCTAGCTTCAACCACTTTTCGGAGAGACTTCCAGATTTCCACACCCTTTTGTACAAAGTGCTTTCTGGCATCGCCCTTGAACAACCCCACACTAATTTGAAAATTATGGCTCGTTCAGAACCCCCCCCCCACCCCACCGGAAAAACTTTCTATCTACCCGATCAATTCCTTTAATCATCATAAGTAAGTCTATTAAATCATCTCTTGATCTTCTATATTCAAGGGAATTCTACTCTAGTCTCTGTAACCTGTCCATGTAATTAATCCTCTAGCCCCAGTGTCATTCTTGTGCTGCATCGCTTTCAAGGCAGATTTATTCTCCTGAACTCCAGATGGTGTCTAACTAGAGCTCTGTATAATTGTAACATAACTCCCACCCCTTTGTGTTCCAGTTATAAGAGCATAAGAGGCCAGCATTCCGTTAGCCTTTTTAATTTTGTGTACCTGTGACTAAGACATTTTGATGCAGTATGCTGCAATATCAATGCATTTTTTTTTAAGTATAATTTCATTTTCTAGAAAATAAACTTCTGCTATAATATTTCATTCAAAGCAACACAATTTATGCACCTGGAACTTACTAGTGGTTAGTATCTATTCCTTTCTGTTCCTGTTGTTCAAGTTGCTATTAAATATAAATATTGATCAAATTCACACCTTGAAAGCTAGAGTTGGTGATGGAAACAATATTTGCAAAGTGGTCCTTTCCTGTTTCCATGTGCTATATGGCACTAAAAGCATTCCTGCTTTTCCTTTTAGGATTCTTGGAAATGCACCAAATGTGGAAAGTGTAATCCTTCGCAGAAACAATACTGCCTGCGGTGCTGGGCGCTTCGCAAAGGCTGGCACCTCAACCCTAAGTTTGTACATTCCACATCTGACCCATTAATTACCGGCTTTGAGGAAACGGAGCACGAAGATATAGATGTCCCTGACTGCAGGAAGTCTATTTCTGAGCCTTTGATTCAGACTGCAGAACTAAAATGCAAGGAGAAAGGGAAACATGCCCAATGTGGCTCTTCTGAATCCTTAGAAAGACTTCTGCAGCCATCCACATCAAGTATCAGCTTGCCTGGAAGTAAAGAGGACTTTGAGCCTGTGGATCAAGGAGCAAAAACACGGTGTGAAGAATCCTTGCATTTTCAAAGGAATCGCTTGGGACCCTGTCTTGTCTGTGGTGTACGACCCAGGACTGGGAATATCATCCATGGAAAGACGGGACATCTTGTAGCATGCTATGCATGTGCTAAAATGTTACATAAGCGCAAACTGCCTTGTCCTGTGTGTGTGCAGCCAATTAATACAGTTATAAGAACGTTTATAGGGTAGCTACATGCTATGCTGCCAAGGTGACTTGTATTGAATGTGCATTCTAAAGCCATCTCTGTTTATGATTCTTTATCCATCTGGGATTTTCCAACCTCCTTTGCAACACGTGAAGGTAACGGAAAAGAACAAAATACCGGAAGAGCCAGGAATCTATTTTGGTACACGTGGAGCTGTTTATTACCATGCTGTTCTTGTCGTGGATTTCTGACATTAGTTTTATATCATATCGAAAAAGAGCATACATTAGCCATTTAGTTAATTAAATTAACACTGCATTGTGTGAGCTGAGGTAAATTAAAATACTGTAAACTTGACTTCATTAGACTTTCATTTGTTGGGTGCAACTTATTGTGATTA
This sequence comes from Cetorhinus maximus, assembly GCF_964194155.1. Lineage (NCBI taxonomy): Eukaryota > Metazoa > Chordata > Chondrichthyes > Lamniformes > Cetorhinidae > Cetorhinus > Cetorhinus maximus. The sequence goes on along the minus strand of NC_135886.1, from coordinate 2,154,652 downwards.
TGTTGTAACAGGTAACGTAAATGCCCTGCACATTAATGCAGCCAATGTGCCAGATTGTAGCGTGAGGGATGGCAGTTTTGAAGTTGGATTTAGATTCTGGTCAATTCATTAAACATTGGGTTCTACTTTTATATTTATTTTTAGCTGGCTTTTGAGTAGCCTTGTACAGCTCTTTGAGCAGTGGTGGTACTAAAACTTGTTGTTTTCTTTCAGTTGTCATGCTCTTTAACTGTGATATTTTTATTAGTATTTTTAATATTGCCGATAATTGTCTTCACTGCAAGTTGGATCACAAACAAGTTTAAAAAAAAATGTTGCTGAAAGTTTTTATCAACTGGTAGTGTACTCGTCTCTGATTTGCAGAGCTCTGGATTCAATACTTTATAGGCTGTAAAGTACTTTGAGGCGTTGGGTGGTCATGATAGGTGCCATATGCAGGTCTTTTAATTTTGTTAATCCCCTTTTCCTAGAGACAGGAGGGATGATTCAGATTCAGTTTGCTGCTGCATTGCCTGTCATCAGCAAATTGTTTGCCAATTAGTAGCGCCTAGAATTTGAAACTTGACGCTACTATTGGATTATAAACACTAATAACCTTGATTGCCACTGGTGTTACTGGATATATTTAGCGGTTGAGATTCAGAAACGTAGAGGGATGAAAAAAACGTACAATATGCTTTTTTTAATGTTATATTTCTGTGTTCAGTGCATAATTTTTCATTGATTCTATTATTGCCTTCATCGATGATGGGCCTGTAGTTATTCATTAATATAACTGAAAACGCTTTTTCCATATACAACTCCAGTTTTAAAAGAACATTTAAATTTCCACTAGGTGCTTTTTTTTTTTGGACGTAGGCTTCACAGAAAATCTAGTGACAATGCTGGCTGTCTGAGATTAAATTGGCAGTGTATTAGCTAATGTTTCCTTCCAATGCCACAAAATATACGGCATCAGTCCAGATAAGCTTATTAGCTTTCAATTTTGAAATCCAGGTGAGAAGTTATGAGGCGGAATTATTTTCTCCAAATTAAAACCAATATACTTTTGTATTGTGCCATACATTGACCCATCTATATATGGTATTATCCTGACAACTGCTACTGCCCACTGCTATCCTATGGGAAGAAAGATATTCCATTAATGTTTCCATGTATTATGAAAAATACCCTATGTGTTAATAGTTAGCAAGTTTGAAATTTAATGTTAACAAATATCCTATATGTTGTTTTCAGACCCCTTCATGATTTTCATTGAGGTGGCCACTATTGTTGTCATTTCTGGGTGTTTGTGGGGAAGTCATGTCATTAACTTAAACTGTCCTGTGGTGTGATCATTTTTTACTAGGTTGCAATGGATGCATAGTGGTTCGTTCAGTCCTGCCAGAGAATGAACATTTGCACCAATAAACTATCAAGAATCTAACAGTTTGCTGTTTCTCATTCAGTAAGATGCTATGTGAGCACTTTTAACGTGCATTTTCTTATTTGGACTTAAACATGAAAAGAAAAATTAGAAAAAAGATCCAATCTCTTGCTTTTTATGATTGTTCGGAGGGACAATTTACCTTTTTTCGTTCCAATATATAGTGAATCATGACTGACTTCCATTTCAAATTGATTGACATTGTCCATGTGGTGTCTACTCAGATGCTTTTTCTGGCTTTTGCTGATTGGCACTGTAAAATATGGTTAGTTCTGGGTGTGTGCAGGGTTGGAGGTTGCACAAAAAAGGTGACTTAGTATAGTTCATAGCATAAGCCAGTCAGAGCTGAAGAAAGCTTTAGTAGACACCATGTGAGCAGAGTGAATGGATGACAGTTACCTGTAGCTCAAAAATGGATGGTTGGTACCTTTGCTTTCAGTGTTATCATTTATAAAAAGTGCAGTTTTTTTGATGAACCAATCAAATATCTCAAAATGCTCTTTCATTTTCTTCCTGTACAATGTCTTATTTTTCCTGTTGTTAATGACGGGAGCGAGGAAAACTGAACTCTTCTGTTTTCTCGCCGTCTGTCCATAACAGAAATTGGGATCTCAAGTCTGAGGTAGGATCCATTACAAACAAGCCACCATCTATCTCCTAAGGTGAACAATAGATTTTGACCAGAGGCATAGAAACTGATTCAAAACAAAAAATGCTAGAAAAACTCAACAGGTCTAACAGCATCTGTGGAGAGAAAGCCAGAGTTATCGTTTCGAGTCCGTATAACTCTTCTTCAGAAACTAATTGCTTACCTGAAACTGACTCATCAATGGGCAACACCACATGACCTAAACTCCACTGACCTTTGGAAAGTTTTAATGTTATATTCCTGGGCTGCCAGGGCACTCTGTTAGAACCATAGAACACTACAGCACAGAAAACAGGCCATTCGGCCCTTCTAGTCTGTGCCGAAATGTTATTCTGCTAATCCCATTGACCTGCACCCAGTCCATAACCCTCCAGACCTCTCCCATCCAATTTATTCTTAAAATTTAAGAGTGAGCCCACATTTACCACATCAGATGGCAGCTCGTTCCACCCACACACCACTTTGAGTGAAGATGTTCCCCCTAAACCTTTCCCCTTTCACCCTAAAGCTATGTCCTCTCGTGTTTATCTCTCCTAATCTAAGTGGAAAGAGCCTAGTCGCATTTACTCTGTCTATACCCCTCATAATTTTGTAAACTTCTATCAAATCTCCCCTCATCCTTCTACGCTCCAAGGAATAAAGTCCTAACCTGTTTAATCTTTCCCTGTAACTCAACTCCTTAAGACCCGGCAACATCCTAGTAAATCTTCTCTGCACTCTTTCAATCTTACTGATATCCTTCCTGTAGTTAGGCTACCAGAACTGTACACAATACTCCAAAGTTGGCCTCACCAATGTCTTATACAACCTCACCATAGCATCCCAACTCCTATACTCAATACTTTGATTTATGAAGGCCAGTATGCCAAAAGCTTTCTTTACAACCCTGTGACGCCACTTTCAGGGAATTATGTATCTGAACTCCCAGATCCCTTTGTTCCTCCGCACTCCTCAGTGCCCTACTATTTACTGTGTATGTCCTACCTTGGTTTGTCCTTCCAAAAATGCAACACCTCACACTTTTCTGCATTAAATTCCATCTGCCATTTTCTGGCCCATTTTTCCAGTTGGTCTTGAAAGCCTTCCTTGCTGTCCTCCAATCTTAGTGTCATCAGCAAACTTGCTGATCCAATTTACCATATTATCATCCAAATCATTGATATAGACAACAAACAACAATGGTCCCAGCACAGATCCCTGAGGCACACCACTAGTCACAGACCTCCAGTCTGAGAAGCAATCATCCACTACCACTCTCTGTCTTCTCCCACACAGCCAATTTTGAATCCAGTTTACAACCTCTCCATGGATACCAAGTGTCTGAACCTTCTGAACTAACCTCCCATGTGGGACCTTGTCAAAGGCCTTACTAAAGTCCATGTAGACAACATCCACAGCCTTTCCTTCATCTACTTTCTTGGTAACCTTGAAAAACTCTACAAGGTTCGTTAAATACGACCTACCACGCACAAAGCCATGCTGACTATCCTTAATCAGCCCTTGGCTGTCCAAATAATTGTATATCCGATCTCTCAAAACACCTTCCAATAATTTACCTACTACTGACGTCAGGCTCACTGGCCTGTAGTTACCTGGTTTACTTTTGGAGCCTTTTTTAAACAACGGAACAACATGAGCTACCCTCCAATCCTCCGGCACCTCACCCGTGGCTAAGGACATTTTAAATATTTCTGCCAGGGCCCCTGCAATTTCTACACTAGTCTCCCTCAAGGTCCGAGGGAATATCATGTCAGGCCCGGGGGATTTATCTACCTTTATTCGCTGTAAGGCAGCAAGCACCTCCACCTCTTTAATCTCTATATGTTCCATGACACTACTGCTTGTTTCCCTTCCTTCCTTATACACTATGCCAGTTTCCTGAGTAAATACTGATGCAAAAAAACTGTTTAAGATCTCCCCCATCTTGTGAGGCTCCACACATAGACAACCACTCTGATCTTCAAGGGGACCAATTGTGTCCCTTACTATCCTTTTACTTTTAATATACTTATAGAAACCCTTTGGGTTTACCTTCACATTATCTGCCAAAGCAACCTCATGTCTTTTTGCCTTCCTGATTTCCTTCTTTAGTATTTTCTTTCATTTTCTATACTCTACAAGTACCTCATTTGCTCCTTGTTGCCTATACCTGCTATACACCTCTCTCTTCTTAACCAGATCGCCAATATCACTTGAAAACCAAGGTTCCCGATGCCTGTTAACTTTGCCTTTAATCCTTACAGGAACATGCAAACTCTGCACTCTCAAAATTTCACCTTTGAATGCCTTCCACTTAATGAACATATCCTTGCCAGAAAACAACTTATCCCAATCCACTCTTCCTAGATCCTTTCTCATTTCCACAATTGGCCTTTCTCCAATTTAGAATCTCAACTCGAGGACCAGACCTATCCTTATCCATAATTAACTTAAAACTAATGACATTGTGGTCACTGGACCCAAAATGTTCGCCTACACATACTTCTGTCACCTGACCTGTCTGGTTCGCTAATAGGAGATCAAGAATTGCATTCTCTCTTGTTGGTACCTCTATATATTGATTTAGAAAACTTTCCTGAACACATTTAACAAACTCCAAGCCATGCAGCAGTTTTACAGTATGGGAGTCCCAGTCAATATGTGGAAAGTTAAAATCTACTATCACAACTTTCTGTTTCTTACATCGGTCTGCTATCTCTCTACAGATTTGCTCCTCCAATTCTCTCTGACTATTGGGTGGTCTATAATACAACCCTATTAGTGTGGTCACACCTTTCATGTTCCTCAGCTCCACCCATATGGCTTCTGTAGACGAGCCCTCTGGGCTGTTCTGCTTACGCACAGTTGTGATATTTTCCCTGACTAGTAATGCCACTCCTCCCCCTTTCATCCCTCCCCCTCTACCACGTCTGAAACAACGGAACCCCGGAACATTGAGCTGCCAGTCCTGCCCCTCCTGCAACCAAGTCTCACTAATAGCAATAATGTCATAATCCCACGTGCCAATCCACGCCCTAAGCTCATCTGCCTTTCTGACAATACTCCTTGCATTGAAATAGATGCACCTGAGAACATTTCTATCCCGTACAAACCTTTGATTTCTGTCTATACATGCATTCCTCGCTTGACCTTTATCCTCCTCCACCTCACTATCTGCTCTAAAACTCTGGTTCCCCTCCCCCTGCAAATCTAGTTTAAACGCCCCGGAGCAGCACTAGCAAACCTACCCGCAAGGATGTTAGTCCCCCTCCAGTTCAGGTGCAAACCGTCCCGTCGGAACAGGTCCCACCTTCCCTGGAACAGAGTCCAATTGTCCAGAAACATGAAGCCCTCCCTCCTGCACCATCTCCTTAGCCACATATTTAGCTGCATTATCCTCCTATTTCTAGCCTCACTAGCACGTGGCATGGGTAGCACTCCTGAGATCGCAATCCTGGAGATCCTGTCCTTCAACTTTGCACCTAACTCCCTAAACTCTCTTTGCAGGACCTCCTCCTCCTTCCTATCCACGTCATTGGTCCCTACATGGACCACGACATCTGGCTGCTCACCCTCCCTCCTGAGAATATGATCCGAGATTTTGCGGACCCTGGCACCAGGGAGGCAACAGACCATCCGGGATTCTCGATCTCTCCCACAGAACCTCTTATCTGTCCCCATAACTATCGAATCCCCTATCACTACTGCTCTCCTCTTTTCCCTCCCTCCTTTCTGAGCTGAGGGTCCAGCCTTGGTACCAGAGATGCAACCACTACAACTTGTCCCTGGTATGTCGTCCCCACCAACAGTATCCAAAACGGTATACCTATTGTTGATGGGAACGGCCACAGGGGTGCTCTGCTCTTTCTGTCTATTCCCCTTCCCTCTCCTGACAGTCACCCAGCTACCTGCCTCCTGACTTTTAGGGGTGACTGTCTCCCTGAAACTCCTGTCTATTACTGCCTCTGCCTCCCGAATGATCCGAAGTTCATCCAGCTCCAGCTCCAGTTCCCTAACTCAGTTTGTCAGGAGCTGGATGCACCTTTGGCAGGTGTAGTCACCAGGGACAATTGTGCTGTCCCTGACTTCCCACATGCTGCATTCGGAGCACTTGACTGCCCTAACTGCTGCCTCCATTACCTACTCCTAATTTACTTAAAGGAACTTACCTGGCCCTACCCCACTGGGAGCAAGCTCGTCCTCAGCCTCTGCTCACCGAAGCCTCTCGAGCCAAAGCCTCAAAGCTCCACTGCTTCACTGGGCCACTCACACACTGGCTGCTCCTCTTCAGCTTCCCCTCCTTTTATTTTCAATCTCCGCGCTCTTTTTAAAATGAATTCCCCTCGCTCTCCGCGCTCTTTTTAAAAAAGACGTTAAGCATCCAGCCTTTCAACACCAAAGCCAGACTCTAGGTTGACAGCAATGCCTAAACAGCCTTGAAGCCTGGTCCTCTGGAAGATTCCTGCCATCGCCTGTAGAGTGGACCAAATCTATGGATACCAACCTCATCTTGCTGCGCCAACATTAACTTTAAAGGAATATGCAACTCCTGCTTTCAGTTAGCTGAACCTTAACTCTTATATGAAGGAACCCTCACTTGAATCTGACATTCATGTGAATTAATATCCATATCTTTTTACTTTTTTCCTATCTCCTTTTGTGTATGTAGTTGAGATGACCATCCCCTGGGTTTGAATGTATGAACAAACAATACTCCTAATTTAACCCTGAAAGTTTGCTGTGGGCAGTGGTTAGCGCTGCTGCCTCACAAGGACCCGGGCTCGATTCTGACCTCGGTCTGTCTGTGGGGAGTTCTCCCCGTGTCAGCGTGGGTTTCCGTCGGGTGCTCCGGTTTCCTCCCACTGCCCAAAGTTGTGCTGGTTAGGTGGATTGGCTCTGGTTAAATTGCCCCCTTAGTGTGTGTGCGTGAGTGTGTGCCCTCTGATGGACTGACCCCACCCATTGCCTTTTGGGATAGGCTCTGACTCGTCACAACCCTGAATTGGATAAAGCGGTTCTAGAAAAAGAGAGAGAGTGAGTTTGCTTCAAGTCACTTTAAAATTGACACACCACAGCATATTTCAAAATCTAAAATATCTCTGCTCTCAGACAGCGGGAAAAATAAAGGAGTTCAGTTTGCCTCTCTCCCCTGTCCGTAACACTAGCCAAGATTCTAATGTCCAAAGTTTTAAACAAAAGCACTCCGCAAAGCCTGTCTACCATCTACAAGGCACAAGTCAGGAGTGTGGCTAATCTGCCCCAGGCCTCAACTCCTCTTTCGTGCCAGCTCCTAAGCCCTCAACTCCCCGGTATTTCAAAAATCTATCTACCCTCGGAGAAAAAATTCTTTCGCATCTCAGTTACAAAATAAGGGGATACTCATTTAAAACTATGTCCCCTAGTTCAAGATTCTCTCACTAGTGGAAACATCATCTCAACATCTACCCCGTCAAGCCCCTGAGAATCTTGTATGTTTTAATAAGATCACCCCTCATTCTTCTAAACTCTAATGAATAAAGGCCTAACCTGTTTAGCTATTCTTGATAAGTCAACCCCTTCATCTCAGGAATCAGCCTCGTGAATCTCTTTTGAACTCCTTCCATTACCAGTAAATCCTTTCTTAAATACGGGGACCAAAACTGTACACAGTACTCCAGGTGCGGCCTCACCAACACCCTGTAGAATTGTAACAAGAGTTCCCTATTTTTAAACTCCAACCCCCTAGCAATACAGGCCAAAATTCCATTTGCCACCTTAATTACTTGCTGCTCCTACATGCTAACCTCTTGTGTTTCATGAACAAGAACACCCAGATCCCTCTATGCTGCACTTTTTTGGAGTGTCTCCATTTAAATAACAGTCTGCCTTTTGATTCTTCCTACCAAAGTGTTTGACCTCTCACTTTCCTGCAGTAAACTCCAATTGCCAAGTTTTTGCCCACTCACTCAACCTATTTATAACCCCTTTCAGATTCCTTATGTCCTCATCACAACATGCTGTCACACAAATTTTTGTATTGTCAGCAAATTACACTCTGCCCCCTCCTCCAAGTCATTAATATGGATAGTAAATAATTGAGGCCCTGATCCTTGTGGTAATCCACTAGTTACATCTTTCCAACCTGAAAAAGACCCGTTAATCCTGACTGTCTCGCTTCTGTGTTAATCAATTCTCAATCCATACTAATACATTACCCTCAATACCATGAGCTCCTGTCTAATGCAATAACCTTTTATGTGGCACCTTATCGAATGCCTTCAGGAAATCCAAGTACACTACATCTACCGGTTCCCCTTTATCAACTCTGCTTGTTATGTCCTCAAAGAAGTCTAGCAAATTTGTCAAACATGATTTCCCTTTCACAAATACATGTTGACTCTGATTACGTTAAGCTTTTATGACTCTAGCATTTTCCCAATGACAGATATTAGGCTGACTGGCCTATAGTTTCCTGCTTTTTGTCTCCCTCCTTGAACAGGGGTGTCACATTAGCAGTTTTCCAATCTGCTGGGACCCTCGTAGAATCCAGAGTTCTGGAATATTTTGACCAATGCCTACACTATCTCTGCAGCCACTTCCTTTAAAATCCATGGATAAGGCTATCAGGTCCTGGCAACCTGTCTGCCTTTAGTTTGTCAAATACTTTGTCCCTCGTGATATAGACTGCTACAGATCTTTCCTCCCATTAGCTCTTTGCTTATCTGATATCTTTGGGATGTTTATAGTGTCCTCCACTGTGAAGACCGATGCAAAATATTGGTTTAAATTATTTGCTATTTCCCTGTTCCCCATTATCAGTTCCCCAGTCCCATTCTCCAAGGGTCTCACACTCACTTTAGCCACACTCTCTTTTTATATACCCGTAGAAGCTCTTGCTGTTTGTTTTTATATTTCTTGCCAATTTACTTTCATAATCAATTTTCTCCCTTTTCATTAGCTTTTTAGTCTCCGCTGCTGGTTCCTAAAAATCTCCCAATCCTCTGGCCTACCATTAGTTTTCTCTGCTTTGTGTGCCTTAATTTTTGATTGGATACTCTCCTTGACCGTCTTCGCTAACCAAGGGTGGTTCATCCTTCTCATCGAGTCCTTTTTGACCAGGATAAATTGTTGCTGAGCGTTATGAAATATCTGCCACTGCTCATCCACTGACCTTCCCCTTAGTCTATTTTCCCAGCTTTAGACAACTCTTTCTACATACCTCTGCAATTGTCCTTATTTAAGTTGAGGACACTAGTTTGAGACCCAAGTTCTCACCCTCAAACTGAATTTGAAATTTACCGTGTTGTGATTGCTACCCCCTAGAGGATCCTTAACTATGATATCTCTTATCAATCCCACCTCATTACACATTACTAGATCTAAAATAGCCTGATCCTGGGTAGGTTCTGCAATGTATTGCTCTAAGAAACAATCCCTGATACACTATAAATTTGTCTTCCATGTTACCCCTGCTTCTGATCTGTCCAGTCAATATACAGATTAAAGTCACCCATGACAATTGTAGCAACCTTCTTACTGGCCTCCATTATTTCCCGATTTGGGGGCCATTCAGGAAAAATAGGCACAAAGGAAGAGGAGGTGGGGTAGCTTTGTTAATAAAGGAAGGTATCAGTGCAGTGGTGAGTAATGATATAGGTGCAATAGATTGTGATGTGGAATCAGTTTGGGTGGAAATAAGGAATAGCAAGGGGAAGAAGTCACTGGTGGGAGTTGTCAGATACTCTTGAATATTGAGTTCCCAGTCTTGGTCACCCTGCAACCACATCTTTGTAATAGCTATCAAGTCATATTCATTTATTTCTATTTGTGCCATCAACTCATCTATCTTGTTACAAATGCTGCGTGCATTCAGATAAAGAGCCCTAAGCTTTGACTTTTTACCACTGTTGCTCATTCTGGTTCTGATTTCTGCTGCAATCTTTTGCTTATTTTCTTTCCCTTCTCTCACTTTGATTATCATTCGCCTCTTCACTGCTCTGCACCTCTACTCTCTCGTTTCTTTTTGATTTTTTAAACTTCCCTTCAATTGAACCCTCCCCCTTCTCCACTAATTAGTTTTAAGTCCTATCTACAACCCTAGCTATACGATTCACCAGGACACTGGTCCCAGCATGGTTCAAATGAAGCCCGTCCCAACAGAACAGCTCTCTCCTTCCCCAGTACTGGTGCCACTGCCTCAGGAATTGGAACCCATTTTTCCCACACCAATCTTTGAGCTATGCATTTACCTCTCTAACCTTATTTAACCTACGCCAATTTGCACGTGGCTCAGGTAGTAATGTGGAGATTATTACCTTTGTGGCCCTGCTTTTTAATTTAGCCCTGAGCTACTCATAGTCCCTCAGCAGAATCTCTTTCCTAGTCCTACCTATGACGTTGGTACCTACGTGGACAATGACAACTGGATCCTTTCCCTCCCACACCAAGTTCCTCTCCAGCCCAGAAGAGATATCCTTAACCTTGGCACCCAGGTAGGCAACACAGCCTTCGTGACTCTCTATCTTTGTTGCAGAGAACAGTATTTGTTCCCCTAACAATGCTATCCCCTATTACTAATACATTTTGCTCTTCTCTCCCCTGCCCGGCCAATCCCAATTTATTTAATTAAAAATATTTAACATCCAAATTAATTAATTAAAGTGAATTTAACTACTCTTCAGCTGTATTAACATCTCCTGATTTAAACCACTTGGCCAATCAAAAGAGACATGGAAGAGATATCCACCAATCACCTACCTGTTGTCCTTTGACGCCACACTTCGGCTTTGACAGGTAGAAACAGGTCCTCCTCTTGCGCTGTCCTCTAGGTGCTGCTGACTGCCTGTCGCAGGGCCCTCTTCTCGCACTCTCATCTATGTGCTCCCACTTGACAACATCATCTGAAAGCACGGTATTAGTTTTCACACGTACACCGACAACACCCAGCTCTATCTCATCACCACCTCTTTTGACTCCGACACTTGCTCAATTATCGGGCTGCTTATCCGACATCCAGGACTAGATGAGCAGAGATTTCCTCCAGTTAAATATTGGGAAGGTGGAAGCCATCGTTCTCAGTCCCTGCTCCAAGCTCTACTCCCTAGTTACTGACTCCACTAAGCCAGTGCAACCTTAGTGTCATATTTGACCCTGAGGTGAGCTTCTGACCACACATCAGTGCCATCATTAAACTACCTATTTCCATCTCTGTAACATAGCCTGTCTTCACCCTGGTCTCAGCTCATCTGCTGCTTTAGACTTGACTCTTCCAATGCACTCCTGTTGGTATCCTCCATAAACCTGAGGTAATCCAATCTTGTTCAAGCAAAGCCTTGATTTAAAAATTCTCGTCCTTGACCCAGGTGCCTCCGTCGCACTCCTCTCCTTCTCCTCTGCTCCCTGTAAGCCATGAGGCATATCGCTAGACCACCAGGCTCCATAATCCTGATATTTTCCTCCTGTTGGACCAGAGAGAGAGACGCGTGGATTAGCATATGCCTCCTAAGCACCTCTCTTGGTTAAGTCTTCGGTTCTGGCCATGTCTCATGCTGGCACCACTTGTATGGCCAGCGTGCAGTGTGCTTCATGGCTGTTCAAAACCCCACCAAACTCTGCCCCTCTCCACTTGACCGATTGGCAGCAGCTTCGGCCACGCGACTGCACGCTAAGCTCTTAGGTCAGGCGCTTGCATTCTCCCCTTACTTGCACTGCAGTAAGTTAGCTTGAGCCGTGAGGGATACAAACCTGAATAAAGACATTGCGCTTTCAGAAGGGGTATTGGTGGATTACGATGCTGTGAAAAAGTCTATTCTGAGTGCACATGAGATAGTCCCTGGAGCATACAGGCAGAGATTTCGGAACATAAGGAAATAGTCTGAGCAGGCCTATATTGAGTTTGAGAGGGTAAAGCAAAGTAATTTTGACTGTTGGATATGGGCATTAAAGGTAGAGACAACGTATGAAGCTCTTATGGAAATAATTCTCTTGGACGAATTTAAAGATTCACTTCCTCCTGTAGTTAGGACCCCTGTGGAAGGGCAGAAAGTTAAAACAGCTAGACAGGCAGCGGAGATGGCTGACGATTATCAACTGGTCCATCAATGTAAACTCTTTTTCCGTCACCCCCATAAACCCAAGAAGGATAGAAGATGGGAAGGTGAAAGGAAGGCAAGTAGCCAGGGAAGAGAAGGGACAGCTGGGAATTCCCAGGAAGTGTCTCCTCAGACCAGAAAGGAAGGTGCTGAGGGTGGAAGTGACATTCGAAAGCCCAAGTGTTTTCATTGTAACAAGGTGGAACATGTTAGGGCAGATTGCTGGAGATTAAATGGTAGGACTATTGCAGTAATAGGAATACCAAAAGAATCCTCAGGAAAGGTTGCATCAGAAAAGGAAATGGTTGTTAAAACTGTAGCAGTGGTACAGGTGAAATGTATTCCCTAAGAACATACAGGAAAGGAGGATATACTGCAGGATAGTCCAGAGCATTCTTCTTTGATTACTGGTGAAGGAAGTCAGGCTAAGTCTAGATGTTTTGTGTTGGAGGGAGAAGTGTTCGCTTATTCCTCCAACAAAATAAGTAAACAGATTAAAATTTTGAGAGATACAGGGGCAGATCAATCATTGATGGTGGCTGATGATACAATTTATGTTCAGGTAGTTTTATGAAGGGAAAAGGGGTATTAAAGGAATTTATGAACCTATTTCTTTGTGTAAAATCAACATACAAAGTCACTTTGTAAATGGAATTGTTATGGTGGGAATTATTCCTAGATCACCTATTGAAGGGGTGGATTTTGTTCTGGCTAGTGATTTGGCTAGTGGAGACAGTAATGTAGTAATGACCATATTGTAGTTGGCAGTTGATCATGTTGATCCTAACCAACTTCAAGAAACTACGGTGGTCAAAAATGAAACACTTATTAGAGTCACAGAGTTACACAGCACAGAAACAGGCCCTTCAGCCCATCGTGTCTGTGCCAGCCATCAAGCACCTATCTATACTAATCCCATTTTCCAGCACTTGGTCCGTAGCCCTGTATGGTGTGGCATTTCAAGTGCTCATCTAAATACTTCTTAAATGTTGTGAGGGTTCCTGCATCTATCACCCCCTCAGGTAGTGTGTTCCTGATTCCAACCACCCTCTGGATGAAAAAAAATTTCCTCAAATCTTCTCTAAACCTCCTGCCCCTTACCTTAAATCTATGCCCCCTGGTTATTGATCCCTTCGCTATGGGGAAAAGTTTCTTCTTATCTACCTTATCTATGCCCCTCATAATTTTGTATACCTCAGTCAAGTTCCCCCTCAGCCTTCTCTGCTCTAAGGAAAACAACCCCAGCCTATCCAGTCTCTCTTCATAGCTGAAACGCACCAGCCCAGGCAACATTCTGGTGAATCTCCTCTGCACCTTCTCCAGCACAATCACATCCTTCCTATAGTGTGGCAACCAGAACTGCACGTAGCACTCCAGCTGTGGTCTAACTAGCGTTTTATACTTATTGCTGATAACAAGAAATTGAAGGAAAACCTGATTAATGTAGAAAACCAACTTTCATGTATGAAAGAGAAGTTTGCTAATGAAAATAGAGAATTGGTGAGAACATTTGAGAATCAGTCACAGAAAGTAGAACACTTGACTGAGGACTTGAAAAGTCTAAATGATAAACTTGTAGAAGCAAATTTAACAAAGGTTAATCTTCAGTTAAAACTTGATGAACTTCAAGCATCAGAAGTTGCTGTAAAATATCAGGGAAAATGCCTTGAACAAGAAAAGGAATTGTTGGTGAATTGGAATAACTGTTTGAATGCAGAAATAAAAACTAAAACTAATGAACTGTTAGAGCTTCTCCATGAAAAGAGTAATGAGATTCTTGAACTTCAATGCAAACTGGAGAAGGGGAGGGGGAAGATGTGTGGTATGGAGTGCCACAGTTTGAAAGTTGTTCCTGTGAATAAAAATTTCTTGCCGAATTGTGGTTCGACTGATCCAAGTGAAATTGCTGATATATCAACCTCAGTAATGGACAATATGAAAACAACTAAAGTGCCTGCAGAATTGGAAATCAAGAATTGCCAACAAAAAGGGCTGAAAGCACAAGATGGCCTGGAAAACTCAATAACCAGAGGGACTGATTTGCACATGCTTGCTGGAGCCGATACACAAAATACAACAGTTGGAATCCAGGCAAGTGGACAGTTTGCAAAAGACCATTCAAAACCTGTAAAGGAGTGGCATGGTATAGTTTGTGGATTATGCAAAAGAATTGAAGGGTTAGAATGAGCTATGAAACTCCACAGGGAGAATATAATTGACATTGCTCAAAAAGAAGTGGAAAAGACCCGTTCGAAATGGAATCTGGAGAAACAACAATATAATAAAAATTTAAAGATCAAACCAAACTGGAGTATGAAACCCTTTTGTGTGAACATAAAAAGCATCCCAATAACATCCTTGAAACAGCGAAAAGAGATTTTGACCAGGGAAGAAATTAGATGTTAACACACAAAAATGCCATTTTGACTTTGTTAAATCGAAATGAGAATTTACCACATTTGAATTCGGAAAACGAGCTTGGAGAAGGAATTACTCCTACAGCGAACAAAAAGGATGATTGGGCTGTGGACTTAAATGAAACATTCTTTGCTGAGTTAAAGACTGGGAATAAGAGGATGAAGAAACATAAGAGTTGAGATGATAATACTATGATGTGCAAATTCAACAAATCTTGTTACATTTATTGCCTTTAGGTACGTTTTTGTAATTGTACAATCTGATGTGTAGTGAAACAAAATGGAAAATGTATTTGTATAGTATGTAATAAGCTATTGTTAGAGGTTTATGATGTTAAGTTTGTGTGAGGAGGATGTAAGGCCATTGTAAAGAAACCTTCACTGTTGTGAAGCTTTCTTTACTCCAAAAGGGGAGGTGTTAGGAAATAGAGATAGTTATTTGTGGGTGTTAAGCTTTAATGTTTAAGTTTGATTTGTATTTCTGTATCTGTGTGTTAAAAAAGGTCAAGTTGAGTTTTAGTTTCATTTTAAAAGGTGCCTGCATTTCTAATGAGAGTTTACAACTGTATGAGAAGTAGAAAAACTGGGCTGTTGCCTAGCAACAGGGGTCCAGAGAGGCAGGTCCCTCCCACAGACACACACACACAAGTTATTAGAAACAGCAGTTTGATTTGGAAGGTGTTTGAGTTCAGTTGGTTTTTGAAGACAGCTGCCAAGTAGAAACAACTTAGAAGGGGCAGATAGCCAATCCCAAGCTAAAGAAAGTCCTGAATTCAGGGGAGTGGAACAGGAGAAAGCCTCAAGCAGACCTTATAGTCAAAGGAAGGACCAGAACTTGGAAAAGGTCCTGTTGTGAATTTAAGGTTGGAGGTGGGGGGCACAGAGAAAAGCTTAAAGCTCCAAGCTGCAGGAAGCAGAGTCAAAGTGATAAAAAGGCTTGTGAGAAGTCAGAAGGTCCAAACAGACAACTGAAGGTTTGTAGCTCTTTGCTATGGGCATGTGAAGCAGTGGTGCACTGTTGACAGCTGAGTCGGTGAGACAGAGTGCGTGGAAGAAAGCTTGAATGCATGTGGTGACCCAGGGGAGAGGAACATTGGAAGGGGAGTTCAAAACCCTGGAGGTGAACCCTTGTGGAAGACGGTTTGGGAGAAGATTCCAAGGTGAGTTCATGGAGAGTGGAGATTGAAAACCCTTGTGTGAATGACGGAGTTCAGTGAGACTGGTTGGCTCACTGTTAGACAAGTGTCTGGGGGGAGTTGAGGAGAGATCCATAGCATCTGTGTTGGGTGGTACCTGCCACTTGGTTTCAGAGTGTGGTGTGTCTGACCACAGGTCGCCAATTGGTTTACATGGACTGTGTACTTACTGTGAACATTAGAGTGTAAGATAGTTTTTGTAACTTGTGCTATCCTTACAAATCTGTATATATCTGTAAAGGTATAGTTGTGGGTGAAGGAGTATTGTAATATAGTTCATCTTTTCTTGTTAAATAAATGTTTTTTTCTTTTGTTATAAGTTCATCAGCTGACTCCTGTGATTGTTCAGTAGCCCCTCTCCACATATTAAAAGTTAGGATCTATCACTCTGGGATCAAGCTTGTCCAATGGTAATATCAGCAGGGATCATAACAGTTTGCAATGACTGTTAGGTGAAGCTTTACAATTAGTTCCATTCCCCAGAGCCTTGCAAATTCTTCCGATTCAAGTATATATTGAATTGCCTGTCAAAAGTTAGCATTGAATTTGCTTCTACCGTCCTTTCAGATCATGAACAGTTTTCTCCTCATCTTTCCTCTGATACTTTTGTCCATTATTTTAAGTCAGTGTCCTCTGGTTACTGACTCTCCTGCAAGTGGAAATAGTTTCTCCTTATTTACTTTATCAAAACTCCTCATAATTTTGAGCAACTTTACCGACTCTCCCTTTAACCTTCTCTGCTCAACTAATGAGAACAATCCCAGCTACTCTAATCTCTCCACTTAATTGAAGGTCCACATCCCTAGTATTATTCTGGGAAATCTCCTCTGTGCCCTACGTGAGTCCTTGGCATCTCCCTAATGTTCACCCAGAATTGAACACAGTTCTCAAACTGATCTGAAGCAGTGATTTCAAAAGGTATAGAATAACTTCATTCATTTTGTACTCAAGGGCTCTTGATTATAATGCCCAGGATCCCATAACTTCTATCAGCCTATTGGCTCGACTCTTTAAGGAGGAGGTACAATTGGCTGTTGGAAGGACAACTCTTTTTTCGAAGAAGTGTATCCCAGCTGCAGAAATCTATATTCAAAATCTCCAACTCTTTTGTATCAATAGCTCCTCACTTCCAGCTGATCCTGGCAGCTGTTGTGGCTTCAGTTTTGTTAGCCAGAATGTAAACTGATGAAACTTAATTGCAGCTGCTACGCCACATGTTTGTGCAAATCGGAGCAAATCAGGTCAGCAGTAACTTGACCGATTGATCATGAGAAAGCTGGAAAAAGTGCAAGGAAATTCAAGGGAAATGTTTCAAAGGTGCGCAAACGGCAGAAATAAACTACACCCAAATTTCCTTGCCTTATATAAAAGAAAAGGCCGGGATTTTCCATTCCTTTTCAATCCAAAGTGAAATGACCTTTGGCTGGTCCGTCAAATTTTCTGTCCCGCACGTGAAGATTTTTGCCGCAGGCAGATGACCAGAAAGTCTTTCAACAACAAACAGGGAGAAATAACCCCTCTTGTTCAAGGTTTTGTGTTGCACACGGAGCAATAAGGTCCCATTAGAGCAAATTGTATTCCATATTCTCAAGAGACATTTCAACAGTTCACCCTGTGGTGAAGATTCATGAAAAGGATGCAACATCTGTTCCCTTAACTGCCATTGCTTCTAGGGAGCTGCATACAGTGTTGCATAAAATTGATCTTGAACCTACGGAGACATAAAGTAAATGATAGACAATGTATTAGAAAGAATGAGAAATGTTTGGCAGCGAATTTAAGTGAGCAATTCAATCCTGGGGCTTGCTTTGTGTTGTAAGTTGTTCTGACTGTGTTCTCAGTTTATCAGATTGAATTTTTGTCTTGTATCTTGCTGTTAGATAGTTTTTCATACTTTCCAGTATATGAACACAGTAAACCAACATGACACACAGGTGAAAAGGTACCAAAGAATATAGTATTAGTTTTGCTTCTTTATTTAGCCATTATTCCATGGTCTAGAAATTGGACTGTGGTTGAATCCAATCTAAAGGGACTTGGGTGTCCTTGTTCATGAGTCACTGAAAACTTACATGCAGGTACAGCAAGCAATTAAGGCAGCAAATGGTATGTTGGCCTTTATTACAAGAGGATTCAAGTTTAGGAGTAATGATGTCTTACTGCAATTATATAGAGCCTTGGTGACATCACACCTGGAGTAGTGTGTGCAGTTTTAGTCTCCTTACCTAAAGGAAAGATCTACTTACCACAGACGGAGAGCAATGAAGCTTCACTAAATTAATTCTTGGGATGGAGGGATTGTCCTATGAGAGATTAAATAGACTGGGCCTCTATTCTTTGGAGTTTAGAAGAATGAGTCCAGAATAAGGGACAAGCCATTTAGGACTGAGATGAGGAGGAATTTCTTCACTCAGAGGGTGGTGAATCTTTGAGAGGAACATACTCAATGACTGAGCAAGACTGAGTTTGATAGATTTCTACATATTAAAAACATCAAGGGATACGGGTAGAGTGCAGGAAAATGGTATTGAAGTAGATCAGCCATGATCTCAAAAAATGGCACAGTGTGCTCGAAGGGCTGAATGGCCTACTCCTGCTCCTATTTCTTATGTTAAATCCTAGGTGGGTGATCTTCTCTGCCAGGTTACTGTTAAAATTAGCTTCTTTTGGTTTTTACTTCCCCCCCGTTTCCTCGACAAAGATGTTGCTTTGAGAGCTCACGTAGGTCCCAACCATGTTTCTGTTTGTGTAGGAAATGTTGAACACTTTCATTCCTACTCAGTACTCCTATCCTTGATCATGTTTCTTGCACTGTGTGTGTGCTGCTGATCTTGAGAACTTTAATGATACTTCTGATTTAACTTATTCCTCATCTTCAGATGATCCATTTATAAATCCTTTGCTCGCTTTCTAGATTTATTTCCATCTGTCTCTGGTGATGGTTTTTCTTTAATTGAAATTGCACTGACTCCCACAACTACCTGCAATATACAGTCTGACCCATATCCTGTAAAGACTCTCAACCTTTTCTTCCACTCCATTGAATCATGACTCAACCAGCTGTGCTCAGACTTCTGAAACTCTCCCCTTTTTCTAAAGGTGAGGAGCTGCCTGTATACTGGCCAAGACCTTTGACTGGGCTTGGTCTATTTCCTGTGCTTCTGCCCTGACTCCTCCTCCTCGCAGTCTTGGCAGAGGTCATGGACTTTCACCTCCCAATTCTTCATTTTTCAAATCATCCTTCACTATTTCTGCCATTTACAATATGATCCCACTAGGGGTGGGGGGCACAATGGGTGTGATATAATGGGTTAATTCCAACTGATATGCTAATGAGACAATATACATAATCATGAAACAAAAACAATAATAGCTGAGTTTTTCCAGCTATTTTTGTTTTTGTTTCAGATTTCCAGCATCCACAGTATTTTGCTTTTACATAATCATGATCTCACTCTCTTGTAGAACCTGGTGGTTCCACTGAAGTTGATGTCTTCCTTACTTCAGCAGACTCCAAACAAGAACGTTATATCCACTACTTGATTGGGATGATCTGTTACATCATTCCACTAATGATTCTGTTCTGTATATGCACATTGTGTGTATAGTACAACCACAGCAGGTCATGCATATGGAGGTAGGAAATTAGAAAGTGGCATTGACACAAAATGAGTGGGTACAACTATGGCAGATGGTATTCAATGTGAGTAGTGTGAAGTTATCTGCTTTGGATCTAGAAGAGGGTACAGCAGAGATTTAGCAGAATAATAGAGGTTTAAAGGGTTAAATTATGAAGCTAGGTTGTATAAACTTGATCTATATTCCCTTGAGTACAGAAGGTTGAGGAGAGATCTGCTCAACGTACACAGCAGTGACCATTCACTGCCAGTGATATAACTGATGAAATTTTAATCAAGACCAGTAGATGGCAGCTAAATCTTCACCTTTCCACAATCCTCAAGTAAAATCTTTCATTAGAACTGCTAATCAAGCAAAATTTCTAACAAAGCTTTTATCTACTCCTACAAACCCATGGGCTACATATAAAATCAGTCAATCAAAAAAGCAAAGAAAGAAATGCCTTGCATAATAAATATATATTGAATAAAGGAACTAAAACTGAATGACCATAACTATGGGATCTTATATAAATCCATGTGCCGTGCATTCAAGACTAATTTGAATATCTTTTCCTTAGGTCTTTCTTGAAGTGTCTGTCCTGTAGAGATATCGATTATATTAATTCCACTATTCAAACCTCACATATGCCCTCCTCTTTCCTGGGGGTTTTGTGGAGAGGGGAAGGTATAATCACCAGAACTTGGTTTCTCTGAAGAAAGTGTTTTTTTTTATAGAAAATGATTTTTATTATCCACATCTATACATTCAATTTTATATCCAAAAATGAATAAGGGGGAAACTGGAAAGAGAGCTAAAAGCAATTTAAATAGTAAACTATTCAAAGTGCACACATCTAAAACTATCACATTTTACATTGTCATTAATTAACCACCTATCTAATACAAATAAAAAAGAATTAATAGGTTGAGATGCATCATTGAATTGAATTAGGTATTTCTTCTGGTATAATTAATTTGCTCTTATTAAATTGGTTGTTCATTAAAAAATATACAGTATTGCATCTGACCATTAGAGCACCAGTCCTCAATACCAGTGAAAGACCAGTTTCAACCCCAGAGTTCCTGATCACACTTGTGTTGTGCAAGGAGATAGTGAGAAATATCCAACTGTTATGTTACATAATTACTCTTTCTCTTGAAAGAAATACATGGAAAAGTAAAAGTAAGGAAATTTAAGGGTGAGTACTCTGCTTTTTAAAAGATATTCATAGTGACTTATGTAATTCAGAAACTGTCTTAAATGTGCTGGCACACAAATTTTCATATGCAGTGGCCCAATAAATTCAGCCATGCTTTGGGCATTTACTGGCTTCTTAAACTCCTAATTTTGAGGGAAGGCAGTGTGTTCAAATTTCTAAACCCGATTGGTAAATGAGAAAAAAAAGGATTCAGGATAAATACCTGACAGGCATTAGCCCTGACCAGGGTCGAACGCCAACACAAAAGCAAACACAGAAAATGCTGGAAATACTCAGCAGGTCAGGCAGCACCAATGAAGCACCTGTAACAGAGTTAACGTTCATCAGAACAGTCTTAATGCTGGTTTGATGTCCCCATTTCAAGAATGCAACCAGTGACAGTGGCAGCTGCAGTCGGTTAAATCTGATCTGACCTCAATCGCCTACCAACTTTGCAAGTTTCTGAAATTTACATAACCTGAACGGAGATCCAAGGAGCAGAATTGCTTCTTCCGAATCCAAGAACACAGTACCTTTCACTCCCCGCAACCTGGGCTCCCATTTCCTGACTCCCAGTTTCACTTATCTGTGGGCTGCTGCAGGGGCCCTGATCTTGGTCTTGTCACCTGACTGTTTGCATCATGCTGACTCCCCTAGAATGAGGCCCAAAGTTCAATATTGGGGATGCCTAGGACTTCACCATTCAGGTGCGAGGAGTGTACCTTGTCCTTAATATGCCTCATTTTAAGACAATGGCCATAGATCATTTTATTGCAGCAAGAGGTGGGCACTGCAACAGAAAAAAAATCCAGATTTTATTTATTTTTGATAGTTAAGGCCAGAATGGACAAAATTAGTTAAGAATATAGCTTGGAATCTTAAAGAGAACTATTAAAATTTCAAGGAGGGAGTCCAAACTTCTTTACATAAGGCCAATGTCCTTTCCTGAGGGAAGCATAAAAGTTGTAAACATCTGACAAATTTAACTTTAGTCCTATTCAGAATTCCTTTGCAGGTACACAGATTGCTTTCTATTTGCTCTGTGTTCTGTCAGGTCATGAATCCCCATAGTGGATTGCATTCAGAAATTATGTTTAAATAGCCAGGGAAAGGTTCTTTAGCTTTGGCAGAATGGTCATATTGACAATCTTGGTGTGACCTAGGCCTTATTGGCTGCAGAAATTTATCTCCATTCTAGTTGCAAAAAGCAGTAATCAGAAGGCAGGCTGGCAGCTCCTTAGTGCCTTTGCAATGACACAAACAGTTGTAGCCAATGAAGTAGGTGGGAGATTTCCAAGTCAGTAAGGAACAGGGAAAGCAGGATTTATGGATCATTTCAGCCCTGATCAATGTGGTACTAGATAAACAGCAGACTGCCTCTGGAGGATTGTAGATGCTTACTATAATTAGAATGCACTGCAGAATTGGTCAGTATCTAGAATTGGAAGGTGTTGCAGCTGTAGATACAATGGTATGGCATGAGGAGAAAAAAACGGAGTAAAGCGGTCACCTTGCTGGGTTCGCATATTAAAAGTGGCCTTGGAATTGAGAATGAATGAAAACATTAGCTGGGAAATATTGGAAACCAAGCATGTCAAATGTCATGAGGCTGGACTGGATTTCAAAGCATCTTGAATGGGATACTTACGCTGATAGTGAGAGTGGCAGCAGCCATTATATTTAAAATATGTGGCTCTTGTCCACAGATATGGAAGTTTGTCCATCTCAGTAGAGATCAAGAAACAGGTCTCTAATGTACTACACTTACTCTATCGAGCCACTGGGGAAATGACATTCATAATCTGGTTGTGAGCGAGTTCATGAGTTTTCTTGCTAGTTTACTGCTCATAATACAATCTTTGAGCAAGTGGACTAACTGTTAAAATGGTGCTGGTGACAACTAGGGAAGCAGCAAAGCAACTGGGAGTATCGTATTTCACAAAACCCATTACATTCCAAAATAGGAAATATAGCACCATATCCATGGTTGACATCTAAATTAAGGGTAGTTCTGAATAAATGCCATAACTGCTGCAAGAGTAACATAACTGGAATCCTCAGCTCAGTTGCTAACAACATTCCATCTGAGATAATGTACGTGGTGTAGGAAAGAAAAAAAAATATTGTGGGGAATGTCATTTTTTAAACAAAACATTGGACTAAATTTTGTTGTCACTTCTGCCAGTCAATGCTGGTGTTTAAACGCCATACAACTATTTCAATTCCAAGTATCCCTCCAGTTCCCACATCCTTTTATGCTCTTTCCCTTCAACTACCTAATCTCACATTCTTAACAGTTGATATGATCTCAAATTCAATCGCCCATTTCGAAGTGCATTTCATTGCCTCATCGTGCTGTGCAAAAAGAAGTTTTACCTGTTCTGTAAATTCTTCTAAATCTCCTTAACTGCGTAGATATAAGATTGAATGCAAGTTCGAAACCACTCATCTAGCTGTAAGGAGTGGAGGGGGTGTGGGGCAAGTAGCGAATGGTAGGAGGATCCAGAATAACATTTGCAATCAAGCAAATTCCATTTTCCTGGAGGGGGTGTGGGGCAAGTAGCGAATGGTAGGAGGATCCAGAATAACATTTGCAATCAAGCAAATTCCATTTTCCTCCAGAGTAACCAAGATACACAAGGACGATTTCCATTTATATAGAGTATCATTTCACAACACTTGGCCTGTAGCAAATTACTTTCAAACGCTAACCATTATCTGGCCACTGATTTCATGAATAACAATGAGATGCGAATGTTTGTTGGTATCAGTGAGGTGGGAATATTGATCAGGAGACTGGGATAGATCCCTGCTTTTTTAAATAGAGCCAAAAGATTTCCTGAACCACTGGAAAGAGATGAAGCCCCAGTTTAACATTTCATCTCTCTAACAGTGCAGCAAGTCCCCCAACACTCAAAGTTACAGTATCAACCTAGAATATGCTTGAGTTTTGGGGCTTAAATTTACAAAATCCGTTTTACCCGCTTAAAACATTTTCCAGTTCTGCTGAAATGTTAACTATTTCTCTCAGGGATGCTGCCTGACCTGCTGAGTATTTCCAGCACTTTGTATTTATTTCACAGTAACCTTTTCCTATTGCACAATGTTTACATTATTAACCAAATTACTCAGTCATATGACTTCTAATTAACTTCCGTAGAAATGAGTTCACAGTGGCTGCTGGCACAAAATAATGTGCAAATTGGATATTTGTTCAAATTTTGTTGCCAATTCCACTCAGCGATTATATACGAAATGTTTAGTTTCTAGCCACAGAGCAAAGTTAAAGCAGCCACTGGATCCAGGGCACAATCCACTAGTAACTGAGACACACAATAGTTTTCCATTCCCCCAGATTCTTTATTTGTATTTACTCAACTGACATCTTTGTCTGAACTTTGCTCGACAGGAAAAGGAGAGACTGCATTCCACATGTTCATTTACTACAAAATGGTTTACACATCGTCCAAAACAAGACACATTCCACCAAAACACAGATTTAACTGAAGAGAAAATAAAAAGAACACAGTTACGGACCCATTTGCATAGTTCAAAATAAACAAAAAAAATGAGAGTTTATTTACAACAGGATAAAAAAGTTATCCATAAACAACTGATGGAGAAATATTTATTCTTTTCTTTTAATACACAAAGATTGCAGGATACATTATTCTTCATGATTCACAAATGCAGGCTGCTTGTAAAAAAATACTCTGAAGCTTCTAGAATCACGCATTTAAGGTTTGATAAATCATTGCCAATTTATTTTTTTAAATTGTGTTTTTGCCTCTCAGCTGAATGTACTAGTCAGATTGTTGTGTGTTCTGGAAGAAGCTGTTTTGACTAATCATTCCATCACAAGAACCATATAAATACATGCAAAACATTTTACATAGAGGTTATGTCACTGGTAATAAGAGAAAAATATCAAAATGCAAGATAAAGCATCAGCACTCCAAGCTGAACTCTAATGTGGCAAACACACCAGGGTACATATTGCTCTGATCCACCACAGTAAGTCATGCATACCACATAATTATTCAGTCATTTTCTAAAATTTTTTAAGTTTTTCTTTTTTTTACAAAAATACCAGTGTGTATTACACTAGCTACTGGATATTTCATTATCTTGCTCTCTTCTGCTTTAAAAGAAATAGTTTAGCTTCACTAGTGTATTTATTGAAGGATGGAATTGTCCAGAACCAAAAAATACATTTTCTACATTCACTTGCGCAATGGAATTGCATCACACGACTTCCTTCCAAGTCTTATTTCATTTCTTTATACCACAATGCCTTCTCAACTGAGCAAGAACAAGTCCCATTGAATCAGTTGAAAGTGGACTACATGAATGTTGTCATGACACAGAAATTGATGCAACGCTTTTGCCTTTTTCATTCAACACTTATTCTTGTTGAAAACACTTGGAACAAATTTTTTCATTGAAAATGATAAACTGTGGAGGCAGAAGAGTTGGATGTATTCTATTAACAGGATTCCCTTAGCTCCTAAATAAAAGGTGAAGAAAGGCAACCAAGATATTACACAACTTCTTAATAATGTGCGTCTGAAATTGCACCCAAGTCTGTGCTGTTTGCTTCATGAAGAGAGACACACATATACACAAAGGACACACACAATAGAGTTAATAAGTATCCCATCTTTCAAGGCATAAGTTAGCGAAGCTGCACTATTTTTTAAACTTATCATCGAACAGGATATATACCTTTAAGCTACAGCACCATACATTTTATTCAATAACTTAAGCCATAGTGTTTTTTTAAAACTTTTCTAGTGTTGCTTACTTTTAAATTAAGCCAAGAAGACTGAACATTTTATATATAGAAACAGAATTATACACAAAGCAAAATTCTCAGACAAGTTTTAAGATCAACAAAATGTATATATAAAAAAACTTCAGAAATGAGCACAATTTTATTATGATAGCAAAGATGTCCCAAGTGACTGTCTATAGATAGGAAATAAAAATGTCTATCAATAATTATCAAATCAAGGACTTGTTACCAAGGTGATGACTCTGCATTGTGACACAAACATGCATATACGCTGTTGCATAATCCATTGTCTCAATTTTTGTAAATTTATTTCCCGCTTAAACCAAAGGCTTAAAAAAAAAATTAAGCAAACTGCAAGGATATTGGTTGTAAAGATTAAAGAGACTGAATAAAGGAAGAATCCGTCGCTTACTTTGCCCGAGCTAATATCAGATTGAATGGAGAGAAAGTTCATTAACTTTAGAATTGTCTAAATCATACAAGTGTTTCTACTTTTAAGAGGTCAAAATTTGTTGGTAGATTTCTTCTGAAATCCCATAACCTTTAACTGTAAGCATGGCTCGACAAAGTTTGAGTGCTTGTTGCTGATAAGCAACACAAGTGGCACACAGAAAAAGCTTTTTTTTTTGAAAAAATTCTAACCCACACAGACAACATCCAGATGCATTAGACACACATATATACATACATACATATATGTATATATATTAAACAAAAAAAAAAATCACTTCTGGGCCAGGTGAAGGTTGATTGAAAACTCCTCAAAAAGCTGTCAGGAAACTGGCAGTCTACAATCACAAATGTGCCACCACTTTAGGTGGTTCTTTGCATTTACCTGTCATTTACTATTACAGAGCAAGTCAGTCCTAAATATTTGAATGTGCTACACAATCACTTGCTCCACAAGACCATACCTTAATGAAACTGGTAATTAAAATGTACACTCTTCAAGCAGCTTACCTGACTAGATAAAAAGGTGCTGGGGAAGACGAGGATTGTGAAAGCTTTTTATGCACAATTTAAAAAATAGTTAATAACATTTATGGTCCCAAAAACTGCGGAAATATATCTCTTTCCATGTTAAAACAATAAATCTGAGGTGGATTCTTAGTGGAATCAAAATCTTTTTTCCAATCTGTTCTTTGTTTTGTTTTTGTAGTTATCACTCTAAACATACATAGGCATATAAGTGATGTTATAAACAGAATACCTAGATGTAATTCTGCTTTTATTTTGCTTCATAAGTCAGCCCACAACTCACAAATAAAATAAAGCTACATTATATAGACCTATGACTATTTTCATTTCTGCTCAGTTCTGCCTCTCCTGTCTTACCCAGTGATGATTAATGTACAGATATCCCTCATCAAGCAGCCAGCCAAACTAAGTCGGGCCTGATGTGCTGCGGGAAGGGCGGTAGATATCCAAAGTGATTTGTCTCTAACTGAATGTGAACATTTATTGAACACAGCATCAGTTTAGTTCATTACAGAAATTACTGATTTAAAGGAAAATTTCAGCCCCTGGCATAACTTGTATTAATACACATCACAGTTCTGAACTGCACACTTCCCATCAAATTAATCTAATCGGTAAAGGTATATTGTTTTAAATTGGACATCTTCCCTCTGAGCAGCCAGCAACTAGGATAGGCAGAAAGCTTGTGGTGTTCATTTATTCCGAAGTCATGATGTGGTCAATGTATAGAGTATCAATGTAGATGAGCATTGTTGTATCTTATGAAATTAGGATCATTTTATTGGTTAAAGACTTTGCTGTTACTAGTCAATCTGGACTCTTGAGGAGGAAAAAATGAACCAGCTCTTAAGTTCAATTTAACAGCATGGTCTGGGAGAATACTATTGAAAATAGCCATGAAACAGCTTCTAATAAGCTCTTCTATTGGAATCTGAAATTCTCTTTTTCAATAGTTTAGGGTCTTTGTGATTACACAGGAGATTTGTCTGGATCCAAGGAAATAAAGAAGTGAAAAATGCAGCTGCAGAGGCCAGCATCTCAAATCTGGACTGGAAAGATAGAAGGGTGGGAGATGAGAAGTCAGGTCAGATAATTAACAATTCTTTTTAACTTGACATGCTGTGTGTGCAGGCTGTCAGACAATGACATAGATATTTATAAACACTGGAGGTGGTGGGGGTGTGGGGAGTGGTGGCGGGGGGGCGGAAAGAGAGGGGAAGGAGATTAGAGAAAAACTCAAGATTCTGTTTAAATACAGCATCTTGACACAGTCAGATACAAATTCAAAGATTTTACCGGTGGTTTAATTTCACTGGGTAGAAGCAGCAAAGTTCGATTAGTTAAAAGCAAAAAACTGCGGATGTTGGAAATCCAAAACAAAAATAAAAATACCTGGAAAAAACTCAGCAGGTCTGGCAACATCTGCGATGAGGAACGCAGTTAACGTCGAGTCCGTATGACTCTTCGACGAACGCCAGACGTTAAAACACCTTCAGCCCTATGGTGAAAAATAGCAGTCAAGAAATGAGACTGGAATTTGTATATTAATCATTAACCAGCTCTTTCTGCTAATCAATGAAGCCTCATGTTGCAGCCACTGTTAAAAGGAAACTCAGATTATGCTATGGAGGCACATGACTTCACTTGTCACTTTTGAGACCTTTCACATGAAAGCAGCAACATAATTTAAGCTGAAAAATATCCTTGCTTTGAATATCTGAAAACAAAACTGAAAAGGTTTGCCAATTGTTTTTTATTCTGACTGCCTCTCTAACATAATCTGCCCAGAGAAGACCTTTTGCAGTCATTTCTTAGCTGTACTGCACATTAATGCTCTAAGAGAGAAAATTTACCATTAAAAAAAGAAAAAAATTAATTGTCCATACTTCGTGAGGTCATACAGAAATGCACATGCACACAAGGATAAATTGCTAATAAACCTCATGTACATGAAAATAAACTTTTCAACACTAGACAACTGTAATCAATTATCCTAATGTTTCTATGGGCCTGTGGAAATACACACATGCACAGATTATTAACTGCAGTGGAAGATTAGGGTCAACTCTTGGCCCATGTGTTATATTGAAGTGATAGACTGAGGATGATGTACTTCAAGGATATTTGAACAACAGGGGGAAATTAGCCTTCAAACCTGAAAACTGCATTCAGCATCAGAAAACTTAGCTCTTACTTAAGAACAGGACTCTTGTTTCACATAAGCTACAATTTGTACTTTACAGGGGCAGCAGATGACAACCCCTGTACCATTGCCTGCATTGATGAGTTCCTGAAAACTCTCTCCATAAATAGCAATAAACAGGCACCAAACACTAACTCTTCCACAGATTTGGAGCTATCTGCCAATGTTTCAATCCAAAGGAAGATTAGTCATAATAATATCTTGAACTTCCAGCACACAAAATTTCATTCATTTTAATAAGCAATAACCGGACTTCTGATATGAACCATCACGTTAACTTACTGACTTGCTTCTTTCATTCTGGAATCCCTCAGCACTGAAAAGCTGTTCTACTGAAGCATTTGATTATGAAAGTGCCTTAATGCTGGTGCAATCGCATTGATTCATCCACAAAATAAAACTTATGGCAGAGACCCCAGGGGCTTTGTTTTCATTCTCGTTCGGACCACTGAGCATCCACATCTCTTCATGATTAGAGATTTCAAGCCCTTTGGAACTCAAAACTAATCTTTGCAGATTTGGATAATGAGCTTTTGCTTCTGACACACTCCAAGTATTTATGCTTAGAGAAAATTTAACATACTTGACACTATTTGACTGCAGCAGATGTGGATATTACAGCTGCTGAATCAGACCTCAGTTAATTTCAATTCATTCTGCCCATTTTTACAGAGGTTAGGACCTACAGTATAACACAACACTGTTATAAGCATACACATTAAAGATTAGTTTTTTCCCCCCAACTGAGGACATCAAACAATCGTTTCAAGCACTGTTATCTTTAACGGACACCCAACAATTTTCCCAGCTTATCACCTCTATGGGAACATGAGGACAAGAGACTGTAAACCCATTTCAGCAGGGTCAGCCATACAGATTTCTCTGCAATGTTATATGTCCAAATCTACAATTAAAAAGGCAAAGGCACCTTATTTAAAAGGAAATAAATATCTTGTGGCTCAGTGCTCCACTGTAAGATTGAGAAAAGTAAATTTAAAGGCTTTTCTTTAAAAAACTGAAATCCTTAAATGACCATCAACAGTAGCGCAGTAGTCAGATTAGTCAGCAGCCAGCAAAACTCAATAGCTGAGCAGAAGTTGCAGATCAAGTGGGGTGCTGAGATGCAAAAGTCATTGTTTACATGGTGCCACTTGAAGTGAAATCTTTAGGCAAATAAGTGGAAAACGTTTAATGCAAAAATTATTTATAGCACCTACTTCCTAGGCTCTTTCATTTAGGCTCCAAATTCAACCAGTAACTTTAAACACTCAGCAACACTGCTCTTAACCTCTCAGGATTAAATAAAGAGAGCTAAAGGTTTCAGTTTGTTGGTTAGGTTGTCGCAAAATAAGTATGTGTGCATTTTATATTCTCCAATTTCTTACTTAGCAACAAAGACAGTTTTCTCTTATCTGACATTACTATACTCCCTTTTCAACATTCCTGCAATGCAAGTGTGGAATGGCAACTAAACGGGAAAACGCATCTAATGAAGTTTCGCGACAATGGGCAGAGTTGTCTGAACACTAGCGAATCTATCTGAAGGACCTAGAACAATTTCCGACAGCTATAGGTTGCATCCTTTCTACGAACTATGTGGATAGTTCAACAACTTTGTTAGCAAGAAGTGGGCACAAGAGATTTTGGTTTGGGTACACACAAATTAACCCAAAAGACACACTTAGTGCACGGTGGTAAAAAGAAAGCATAGTTAAGTGAAAGCTGGACTGTGTCGTTCTTTAATAACTCAACATTATTCTATTAAAGCTGTAGTATCCCTTTTTGGTTGGGATATGGAATATAATATTATGATCAAAGGTAAACTGTAACTCGTCTCTTTCTCTTGCTTACTTCAGTATTTAGTGTGTGCTAAAATTGTTTTTTGCCTTTACATCTTATGAAAGGTACAGTGACCTTTAGAAATTAATTCTGGCAGCCGTCCTATGCTACACCCCCCATATTAGTACTATGGATGGGGTGGGGATGGGAGGAGAGAAGCATCAGTATAGCATACAAAGCTTATCTTAGGGCAGTAAACACAAATACCAAAAATGTTAGGTAATTCTGTATTTGTCAATGTCTCAAAGATTTGAGTTAGGGAGATTATCAGAAATATTGCCTGTATGAAGTACTACATTTCACCTTTTCAGATGTGATCACTTGAAAGGGGGTGAGGGAGTAACTTTTGACAAATTGGAGTTCAACCAAAATTGAAGCAGCTGACTAAATACAAAATCGAGAGCTATCATCTAAAAAAGCTCCACAGTCTCAAGCAACTGATTGGTACAGGGGATCTTTCCTCACTCAAATTTCTGTACTCAATGTTTGCATGATATTGTGAGCTTTAACTTGTTCATCAGCCATTTAGTGTTATAAGTTAATGCTGGAGCAAAAGGTCTGAATACTTGGTCACTTATTAACTCTCCTTCCTGGAAACTTCACTTAACTTTTATTGAGCCTTATTAAATTCCTTTGATCTTTACTCAGAGTGCTCGCTACTCTATAGCTAAATGTCATTGATCTCACTGAACTATGAAGACAGTGATGCATGGCCAATATTTTAGAAAGTATCATGTGTAAAACCAGATACAGGCAAGTGAACAGGTTAAATGGTTATGTAAGTGAATGTGTTTGATGACACGGCAGATTTGCTACCATTTTTTAAAACAGCTTTGTGTGAACCTTTCACACATATTCAAATGTTACATTTATATGCAATTATGCTTACCTCACTCTGCCTACCAGTTAAGTCAATAGTATCCTTTTTATTCTAGTTTAAGAGTATGTATCATAAGAAAGAATCCCAAATTAGAACTAAATAGACAATACTGCCAATGTAGAATTGCAGCCCCTGCGATAAGCTTTAAAATGATAGTAGTAAATAAGCTGCCTGAAATGTACATTCCAAACCAAACTCTCACCAAATTGGTTATCCACTTCCATTGAAATAAGGTATAAATCCAAAAAGAAAATTTAGAAGGTCATTGATCTCGATTTCTCAGAAGACCTAAGTAGCTCTACCATACATTAGTTATATTATTGTGGGACTGAAGGAATCACTGTCAATTGCCTCAATAGACTGTCAGTCTCAGACACCGGTCACCTTGCCAGAAGACAGAACATAGTTTCAGTTTGCATCTGATGTTGCCACACTACCAGCATATTGACAATGATTAGATTCTGCTTCCACTCAATTTTAATGGGAAGCTACAAGTCTGGCAGCCAGCAGCAACCATTAAAGAAATCTGTCACCCCGCCGAACCAAAAAACACAAGTACACAATTTCTCCCGCCTCTGCTCACCAGCCCCAAATTGTCTAAAGTTGCTGATCTTAAGATTGTTTCGAAAGGATTTTGAGCAGTGTTCCGAGACTGTAGCATTGCTGCTGACCGCTCCATCAGGCGGCCTATTATAGACATGCATCACACCATGCCAGGAGACAAAAAGACAGTTTTAGTGTACAAGTGATGTCAAGCACACATCCAGCACATTGAAATTTAGGAGACTTTCCCTTTTGCGTAATTCAGTGAAATGATGGAAGTCACTTAGCAGTTGGCTGCAAAAAAAAGATGTGAAATTGGTCAAAATCAAGCCACATCCAACGAGCAATCAATTCTTTAAATAAGTTAAAGTCTTTCCTCCCTGCCACCCCTTACACAACCCAGACTATGGAATCAAATCCAGTTTGTCATATTGGAAACTACAGACTCCAGGAAATATATGTGAAAGCTTTTTTTTTTGCATAGCACTTCACCATTATTGAAATTTGTGGCCCGTCCAATTTAAACAAATTGAAACTGAAGTCTCGTAAGCTTCAAAGTGCTGGTGATAATAGTAGTAAAAGCCTTTATAAATTACTCTTAACTATTATTATTCTGCACATTCTTCTGGTATGACAGGTTGGCCTATTTTAAAACCTTAGATGGCGTTTCATGTTTAAATGACACAGTGCCAGAAACATTCCCTCTCCCTACATAAGATGCTTTAGGATCTGAGGATTTCCCATCAATTTGCCAACTAACATACAATTTTTTTGCTTCCTGCAAGACAAGACAAAATAGTGTGAAAGCTGCAAGTTCAAAAGGTTGGAGCTCAAGGTGAGGGGGTGGGGTCAGACTGACGTCTCCAGACTGTGTAGGGGGCTCCCTGGAGCGGTAGAGGCAAGCTTGCTAGCGTCTGTGAAGGGGAGGCTAATTCCACTGTCAACGGCATTGTTATTCTTATTGGGTGGGCTTGGGGCACCACAGTTGGCAAGTCCATTGATTTCTATGTCAGTCTCATCAATCAGTGGGATCCGAGGCTCGTCATCTTCCATTCCGAATTCTGGGTGGGTCATGAAGTTGTGGATGGAGCTTCGAGATTCCGGTTTTTCTATCCCCTCGTACAAGGAGCTACGGAACGCATTCACCACTTTGATCTGTGGGGGCAGAGGAGTCAAAAAAGAAAGTTAGAAAAACATTTGGTCTTGGTGATAAACAGTGGGATTGTTTTTGGCAGACAGTGTGCTGTGAGAATGGAGATCATACATGTTGTCGATATTAAGTGGTCAGGACTGAGTGTAGTGGAAGCTGTAAATAAAAACACACGCTGGAAATGTAACTTGTGACAAATGGAGAAAAAATAAAATTAGTTGTTCAACAAAAAACTTCCAACAAAGATATGGCTTTTCCATGCTTGTATGGAGACTATAGTTAAAATAGGCAATGCCTGATTTTGAGGACAACAAATTGGTTGTTTAGCGACATCCCATTCTTAAGCCAAATAGCTTAAAACTTTTCTTTTATCAGCAAAACTTAGAACAAAGTTCCTGACATCAGTCGAAGGCGAGAACATCTGAATAGGTCACTAACAAACTAAAAAAAAATGGAGGCGTCTCATTATAAAACCCAATTTGACATCAAGATTTTGGACATTAAAAGGAGCTTTTAAAAAGCACAAACAGAATTGGGGGAAACAAAAGAAAAAAAAAAAGCCAAAAATGAAGAGACTCAGATGCACTACCACCTACACAGGAGAACAAAAATAAGGTGAAACATGTTGGTAGAAATGATATGGGTGAAAGAATCAATTTGAAAAGACTTAACTAGCAAAGGGGAATTGCTCCTCAAAATGTTTTTGACTTCCATCCCTTCTCTCACCCAAACCTGAAAATGTGGTGCACAACTTCACAACTGAAAGGGTGACCAAATGGCCAGAATTAAAGCCTCTGTCTACAGTGTTTATGACTGAGGTGACATTAGGCTCTCCCCCCCACCCCCCTTCATGTGAAGGGGAGCAAGTAGCCTAACTAGGCATTAGCCTGGATGGCAATGTAAAGATTGGATTCTTGAAAAACTCACTCACATCTTACCACTCCATGATACAACATACTGGAGTACCAAAGCCCAGATGTACCACTGATATCACCTTTGAGGTTAATCAATGCTGTTAACACATTCCTATGGTTTAAGTGCATTCACAGGCTAACACAGGGGATTAAATGCTAGTCACAGCATTTGTCATACACACACACACACACACACACACACACACACACACTTGTACAGAATGGTAGAAGGTAATCCAAGAAATGTAGGGCATTACATGGGTAGTGTTAAGACATGAAACTAAATAAATGACAGAAATTAACAGAAAACTAGTGTATTGGATTCTATAATAAGCAGACAGAGATACAAATGAGTATAAATGGATGGCACTGTAGACACTAAGTTTTACTTTTCCATCTGGAGGGGGTCCACCAACAGCTGCAATTGCCATTCTAAAGATGTGAGCACTGGATTACTGTGAAGATACCATTTACTGCACTGAAATAAAATGGACCAAAAATCACTTAAGTTGGACGTTGCCTTTTAAAGCAAAGTGTAAGAATGTATCACTTCAACAGTGAAGACATGGGGGGGGGGGGCGCAGAAATTACCACTATCCAACTAAACTATACAACACAATGGAACCATGATGCATAACAACCAAGAGTCCAGTCTTTCCATGCGAGTCATCAAAATAACTTTTTGCATGGTAGGTAATTTTATTGGTTAAACCAGCAGGACAAGCTGAACATCACAATACACAAGCGCACCATCAGCAAGACACAAGCATGCAGTGCAGCAGAGAAGGCAATGTGTAAACATTCGAGTATAGGCCCAATATTCCATTCTGCAGCATGTTTAGGGCTCTCTCAAAAGGCTACAGCTGCAAACTTGTTGAACCAAAGCAAATCTCTAAAAGACTGGCTTCACCTGGAAGAGCCATGTCGTACAACAATCTGCAGCTTGGGCATTCTGCGTCTCTTGGCGCACCTTTTTGACACCTTCTTCCGTACCTTGTGTCAAGTGAAGATGAGAAAACTAGGCCAGCCTAACAAATTCTGCAAACTAAACACTATTAGAATGATTGGGGTAGGGAGGGGTGTAATTGGATACACATTCTGAGAAGATCAGATCAATAAGAAATCAGCAATACATACATTGGATAAAGATTGACCGTTAAGAGCATTAGATAAAATAGCTGTTAGTGAACAATAGAAAAGCAATGGAGTAAATAGCCTCAGCCCAAATCGGTCCATTTACTGTATTATTCTTGGGGAGGATTTGTGCTATTGGAAAGATAGTTTGTGCATCTTTGCTTCTTGTGCTGCATTGAATTGAAGAGTGAACTCACCTGGGATTTAATTATGATTTATTACACCATTTTTACCATGCATAGCTTAAAATCTAAGTTGATGAAGTTAGTGCATCAGGAAAATGTGGAATTCTTTGGATCAGACTCACCACCTTTCCCTACATCCCTCCCCACGCCCACCTAAAGGCACCAAAAACATGTAATACAGACTTTAGCCCTTATCCTCCTGTTATGTGAG
Organism: Cetorhinus maximus; assembly: GCF_964194155.1. Lineage (NCBI taxonomy): Eukaryota > Metazoa > Chordata > Chondrichthyes > Lamniformes > Cetorhinidae > Cetorhinus > Cetorhinus maximus. Next base: position 2,119,264 of record NC_135886.1, on the reverse strand, counting down.
GAAAATTAAATGCAATAATGTAACCATATGCTGATTTCTTTCAACCCTCACCTGTGACAGATAAACTGAAATGGAATGGAAACTAGTCTAATATTACTACAGTAAGTCCTTGTTTAACGTCGACTCACTTAACATTGTTTCACTTTAGTGTTGTTAAATTAAGTAGTGTCAACATATCAGTTTAACCTTGTCAGTTTCACTTGAACATTATTTGCCACAGACTTCCTCTTCTATGGCCTGTCTGCTCACATGACATTTCCCGCAGTGCTTCCACCCTCCAATCCCTATTCTTCCCACTCCTGACCTTGCTGCCTCCCCCACTTGCCTCCAGGCCTCTCCTCTTACCCAAGTCCTCAGCGTCTGTTCTTCAGTTACTCCGGACTCCTGCTTCTGGCTCTGCTCCTGAATTCACACTAAGTCCTGGGCTCCATCTAGAAGTTGTTCAGTACAGGGAGCTGCTAACGGCACTGACTAACTTCTGCCACTAGATGGAGTCTGGTCAATCTAAAAGTACAGTTTACTGCAGAGATGACACCACCTTTAACACCTCTTTGTTCCTTTGTCTGTGACATCTTTTGATTATCTGCTCCTATCACTGCTTGCTTGTCCCTACAACCACCACCCCCTCCCCCCCACCAACTTCTCTCCCCCCACCTTAAACCAGCTTATATTTCACTCCTCTCCTAAGTTTGCTCAGTTCTGCTGAAGGGTCATGAGGACTCGAAACGTCAACTCTTTTCTTCTCCGCCGATGCTGCCAGACCTGCTGAGTTTTTCCAGGTAATTCTGTTTTTGACAGGGTACTGTAATTGGTACTGTGCTTTTTTAAGAGGAATTTAATTTGTATATTGTATTTCTTTTATACTTAGTGACGTATTTTATTTCGCAAGTTATTCCAGCTAGGAATGCACAATGCTGCACATATACGATACAGTATTTCAACTTGTACATGGTTTTTCCAGACAAGAAATGTACAAAGGAATCCAACTCTGGCTTTAACATCGATCCCTGTGGGAACCCATGATTCACTCTAAAGTTACGATTTTCAGGAACGTAACTGCAACTTTAAGTGAGGACTTACAGTACTGTACTTTAGGGCTGGCTGCTGGCTTAACTGATTTGGTCAGAAGCACAATAGCTAAGTTTATTTTTATTCTTTCATGAGATGTGAGCATCGCTGGCAAGGCCAGCCTCTGCTGCCCATCCTTAATTGCCCTTGAACTGAGTGGTTTGCTTAGGCCATTTCAGAGAGCAGTCAAGAGTCAACCACATTGCTGTGGGTCTTGAGTCACATGTAGGCCAGACCAACTAAAGATGACAGATTTCCTTTCCTAAAGGACATTAGTGAACCAGATGGGTTTTTACAACAACAATCCATGGCAGTTTCATGGTCACCACAGCTGAGACTAGCTTCATATTCCAGATTTAATTGAATTTAAACTCCACTAGCTCTGTGATGGGATTTGAATCCATGTCCCCAGAGCATTAGTCTGGGCCTATGGTTTACTAGTCCAGTGATATTACCAACATCTCCCCTCTGTTAAGCTGACTCTTATAGATGGTCAGGAAAATGTTTTCCTTTAAAAAAAAAGGAAGAAAAATTGGTTGACAAAGTGGCATTTCAGCAAACAAAAAAATCTCAGTCTCGAGGAAGATGCTGTCATTCCACAATTACAACAAAAACAACTTGCCAATTTGATTTTATAGATCCTGCTTCCTAATCAGTAATGACCAAGTATCTGGGAATCCCTGGACACTTAAAAAGTTAATGATCTTACTTGTAAGAGTCAAGATTTTCATTAGCTCCCCTTAGCAGTTATGTATGCCATCAGCCTCTTAGTCTTCATGTTTATTCCTATTCATGTCAACTCTTCAATCTTATTCTCAGTGTCTACGCTTGTTTCTTTTGGGAAATGTTACATTTAATTATGTTGAAGATCATCCAGCTACTTTTCCAATGACTGCACCATTGTCTTTATATCAATATTTAAGCCTAACCTACGATAAGTATAGTTTTCAACAAGTTCTTCAAGAGTTCTTGCTGCTTATCTGTTTATGATGATAAAAAGTATTTTCTCTGGTGGGGAAATCCAGAACAAGGGGGCTTAATCTTAAAATTAGAGTGAGGCCATTGAAGTATGAAGTCAGGAAACACTTTTTCCACACAGTGGGTAGCAGAAATCTGGAACTACCTCCCCCACAAGGCAAAGAATGCTGCATCAATTACATTTTCAAGACTGAGATCGACACATTTTTGTTAGATAAGAATATCAGGGAATATGCAGCAAATGACCAGATCAGCCATGATCTAACAGGACGACAGGACAGGTTGAAGGACTGAATGGCATATTCTCATTCCTATATTAGATACCCTTGGAACATAGTCTTGAATACTTTGGTGAATAATTTTTAGTATCCTGAAGAAGGTTTGCTATATTGTTCTTTTAAATTAATTATCTTACAGTCTTTCAGTAAAACTGCTCATGGTTACCCATTTTCTTCTCAAACCACTTGTGCTATAATTAAAGGTTCATATAACTTTCCCTTAGATGGGGCAGTGAAAATCCAGTTCTCTTCAATATTAGTTTCTTCCTGCAAGTCTAACCAATAGACATCGCACCTTAACCTTGATGGCTTTATCTTTTCTTATCTATTGGCATTTGTTGCCTTATGCTGCCTTGACCTCAAACAGAACTCTTCCATACACTCCATTCGTGAATTTGCCTTCAAGCAACTCTTTTTCTTCTTCTCTCGATGAATGATCCTTCCCATAAATCTTGCCAAAGTCCAATTCTCTCTTAGATTTGAATACTGCTCCCATATCTGGGAATGCTCAAAAAACCTCTGTAATGATAAAAGGCACAAAAAAAAACCTTGCCTGATTTGTAATATTTTCAAATCTTTAGGCTCTGCTCCCACATCGGTTGCAACCTCTCATTTTTCTCCACTCCTTCAGTTCAGGCCACCTTCTTCTACCCCCTCCCATAACTGCTACACCCCACAATAAAAACCTCTTGGTCAGAACTTGCGGCGTTAAAAAACAAGACGCCATGTTGAACTAAATTTTTAGCTTTAATTAATTGAAATCCTGTGAAGATCTATTTTCTTTGGAGGATAAATATTAATGAGATACAACATCATGTAAAAGAGAAAAAAACATCTTCCCTTCTACCATTTTTCTTCCTCTCCTGCTTTTATAAAAACATTGACTTTGTTAATTTTCCCATGTTTTACCCGATTAACCATTGTTCATGATATACAAGCCTCATCATCAGGTTATTCAACATTACAGCCAGACAGGTTCTGGGGTCTTCACATCCATATAGACAAAACAGAGGAGGATTAATAGATACTGATCATCATGTGTTCCAGGTCCTGACTGGCACTTTAATATCTCTGCTTTTGAGGCAAACTGCACTTCCTCCTGCCTCTGATAAGCCAACAGAGAACAAAAAGGATGGTTGGGGTGGGTGCCATATCAAACCTGGAACCTTCATGCAGGGCCAGGGAGAGAAACCATAGGCCCTGGTGCTTCTCCTATTTCCAGGCCTCTTATTACCTTAATAAACCCCTCACCAATACAGCATCTGGCACACTTTGCATCAAAAGTGTGTGCCTGTGCTGCAAACTCCATTTCAGAACTTTAAGGGATCTCACTCCCAAAAATCCAATTTCTCGCCCAGCATCTGGTCCATTGTTTGTGAATCTAACTCAGTGCAAATTGGATGTCAGAATTCCCAACATCATAACACTTACTATAAAAGTATTTCACAAGAGCTGAGAAAAGGACTTTTGTGAGGTTGTGGAAAGCACTCTATAAACCAACTAGCAAGCAAAGTTGAACCAGGGACAGACCATCAAGGGAGGAGATCGGGAAGGGTCTTGTGGGGATAAGCTTAACGTAGGGGCACTATGCCCTTTATGTTACCTTGTGCTCCAAAGTCTAGCCAGCTCTGAAGAATGAAGAAAGCACCCATAGGCACAACACCAAACAGAAACAGAACAGCCAACAAGGCAGGCAAGAAAGGAGGGACTGGGGAATCCGCCACATCCTACTCACCCAATGACTGTTGTTTTCCAGAACAACAGAAATCATTGGCCAAGTAGCCTGTCAATTGGGATGGTCTCCATGCCAGATTGGCTGTAGTGTCCAAAGCAGCCCATCTGGCACATGGACCATCCCGACTGACAGGCTGCTCAGCCAATGATTGTTGGTCTTCTGGCAGTGAGCCTAAGACCCCTAGAGCACGGGCCCCCAGTGTTTTGCACCTTGTACACCCCTCTCCCAGGCTCTGTTAATCAGTGGAAGCAGCGTGCTTTGGACAGAGATTCATGATCCAATAATCAACAGGTCAGATCAACTGCCACATCCAGTTGTAAACACTGGGGTACAATTAAACAACTGACAGAAGGAGGACGCTCCATGAACATCCCCATCCTCATAGAAGGGAGTGCCCAGCACGTCAATGCACAAGATTAGGCTGAACCATTGACCCCCCCGCCCCCTCTTCAGCCAATTCCATATAATATCAAGAAATGGTTAAGTGCACTGGATACAGAAAAAGGCTATGGGCCCTGCCAACATCTCAGCTGTAAGCCAAGTACCCAAGACTTGGGCTCCAGAAATAGAAATTGTGTTTTTAAAAAATTACTTTCTAGAGTTACTTCACGTACCTTGAAAGAAAATCATTCTTCGATGGCTCATTTCTGTTTTTTTTGACCTATTGAATGTATTTGTACAGCATTGTTTCTTTAAATAATTTAATTACAATTAAGATTACTTATGAATATTAAGTGATAACTTTTTCATTGTAAGCACAAACCTAAGCAGAAAATAATCCTGCCAATGGTAAATGGCCTTTACCAGTAATAGATAATAAAATTGATTCTAAAGCGGATTAAGCTACAACAATACATACATAACAGGACTCACAACAGCCTGGCTACGTAAGAATTTAATGGATGAATTTGCAAAGACGGCATTTTATATCCTTTTACACCATCCAACAAGATGTCGAAGTGGTTTCAGTTAAAGGCTGTGGTAATTCGTAATGCAAATTGATGGCTGTCAGCTGACACAAAAGTTAGTCTTTCCACCCCCACTAGAGCTGTACCTTGAGTATCGTGTCTTCCATTCTTAATTAGCACTTTTCTTAGACAATATCACCACCTTCAACACCTCTTTGATCCTTTTGTCTGTGACATCTTTTGATTATCTGCTCCTATCACTGCTTGCTTATCTCCACAATCATCCCACCCTCAACTTCTCTCTCCCCCCGCCCCCCCACCTTAGACCAGCTTATATTTCGCCTTTCTCCTAACTATACTTCAGTTCTGCCGAAGGGTCATGAAGACTCGAAACGTTAACTGATTTCTTCTCCACCGATGCTGCCAGACCTGCTGAGTTTTTCCAGGTAATTCTGTTTTTGACACAAAAACCCTAATGGTCTAGAAATGTCTAAAGCTAAATTCATGCTGCAGCAAAAACAAAATTACTCATTTCTAGCAGGATCCTGTTTTTATCTTTTCCATGCAACTTCTGCCTCTCTCCAAGAGTGGAATACAGTAATGCATGGAAACTCCACTTCACCCTTCATTTCCATAAAGGAAGCCAATTTACATCTTAAACAAGCTCTTACTTGTAGTGTAGCACTGCTCACTCTCTTTGCTCTGCATTCCCTCATAATAGTTTGTGGTATTTAGAGACAATTTCCCAGCTTGCACTCAAGTAACTGGGGCTAATTTTTTTTGAAGACTTAACATGGTCAACATAAGAAACCAGAGCGTGCAAGTTATGTTCCAGTTCCCTCAGTGTAGTCAGAAAATTGTCTATGTTACCTGGACTAGACACCTCAAGTTGCTACAGACTCTACAATCGTTATCCGCTCCAATCCAGTCAACAAAATAATCATCGTTGGCCTTATTCTGCCTTCTGATCACCCACGCTGTCTTGTTATCAGGTGCATGAGTGTTGCCTCTTGTGTCCACACTACAGCATGGGCCCTGGTGTTCTGTACCTTGTGTACCCCTGCTCCCAGGCCTCGCCTTCATGGTGTCTGCAGCTCAGCTACTTGCTGGACACATTTGTGAGCTTTTGTGAAAGATGCAACGATGTCGTTCCTTAAAGCCTAATGTACATGTTAAGAAACTAAATTCCATGTAGGTGCAGATTATTTACTGTATGTTTCACAGTACATAGAGCGGGTGTCACAGTTCCTGCCTGTTCAACTCACTCTAAGGCAAGGAACTGACTTCCTTTCATTGTTGAATTCTGCATTTGAATGTTAAGTGCAGTCTTCCACTCCATACTGGAGTGGAGAACCATCAACATATTTATTAAATCACAAGGAGATGTTGAACCAAAATTTTTTGATGGTTGCCCTTGTCTTTCAGGTAGGCTTTCAGTGTGTAATAACATTCTATGTAATCAAATCTAATGCGATGAAATATAAATTCTACACGCACTTCAATCTTTCGACCATCTAAACTGCCGTGCTCAAATTTTCTGAAAACAAAAACCTAAGTAATTTGCGCTCTCCCTTCAAACTTTGCAACAGGAGCCCTAAAACACACCTAAACTATCGGGGTGAAAATTCAAAGATAATGCAGAACCCTGTGGCAATTGCTGGAGCAAGCCACCTCACAAATTTTATTGCAGGGAAAAAAAAATCTCAAGATTAAAATTTACATAGTTGTGCCCAACATATTACAGCTTCTTCCAATTTACTCAAACGCTTAAAAAAAAGGGTTTCTCAAGCTCACGCGAGGTTGATCAAAGGCATTGTCTTTGGCATGGTGATAAATGACGTCACTTTAAGAGCTCCTTCAGTAGGTGTTAAAATGGCAATAGCTTCTACCGACTGGACAAACAGTGATGATATTACTTGACCAGAACCAAACTGCACAAACCGTCAAGGTTCCACACTTGCTATTCAGTTTCGAAGCAGCAGCTTTACAAACTCAAACTTACCTGCGCTTGTGGCTCAAAAGCAACAATGAACAGCTACACTAACAAGTTTTTTTAAAAAAAAGAAAAACACCTTTGATATGCCCTTGCTGCTACTAATTTAAATCAGAAAATAAGAGGAAAAACCATTATGGCTTTGAATTCCATACAACAGAATTGTTCCCAAGGCAATGAAGCAATGCTGAAAGCTCAATTACAAGACAACAAAGGGAGTGTAAAAGGGCGCAGTCTTCACAACACAATCACTAGATGGAAATAACATACTTTTCACAGGCACGATCTTCTGCTGCTGCAAAAAAAAGACAAGTTTACCTGGAAAGAGTCTGGCTTCCAGTAATTAGCTGTCACAGATTACAAATGAATATTCTTCCTGAAGGTGGTGGTACCATTTTAGAGTCACTTTTCAGGAAGATTGCACAGTACTTTCCTCCCCTTTTAAGACTGAATGATGATAGCAGCACAATGGTAAACTCAATAAATGGCCTTTTTGTTTCAACAAATAGCAGCCTGGACATCATGATCAATAAACTGCAGCTGTTTCCTGCAATGCAGCTAACTCCATTTAACTTCAGAAAAGGTACTCCACTGCCCTAAAATGCACAATTACCAATTAACTATACTTGAGTAACTGGTTTCAAATACCTTTCTTATATATACAGACATTTGTTGCCTATACTGGAGATCTAAAGATGACATCAGTTCAGTTAGTTCTGTAGACCATTTCACAAACAATATAAAAATGAATACTTAAATCATACTGATGGCTTTAACTACTGAATCCAATGTGCAACTTATTGCTTTCAACAGATTTACAGGCTCAGGGTACGGCCAGCAGCTCTCACTTTTACACTGAATGGTGCTACTACCTTACTAGTAAGGATGCCTAGAGATGAAAACAGAGGCTCCCAGTTCTAACAGTCAGATCAATTCACAGCTTTTGCATTCTGCATTTATACCATAGATCTCAGACATTTGAAAAACCTCAAAAATTCTTGGGCTTACACTCGAACATTTACACTGTGAACTAAAGCCAGATTAATAGACAAAAAATCTCGTCTATCAGAGGTGCAAAGAATATTTGAAGTTGAGCAGTGGAATCATAGTTTCATTGTGCACTTACAGGCTTTCATCACTGAGCCACTACAGAGATGTCATAATACAATAAAGCAAATCAACATATTGCACACTATTACGTTCAACAAAATTGAAATTGTAAAACGCAATTACAGCAGAACAATGAAGGACAAAAGAAAGATTTTGACCCCTGGAAGAAATGTTTAATTAACTTGACAATTCCAGTATCATATGGTGACATAGCAGCATAGATCCAATCCAATATCGAATTGCCTGGCCCTTCATACAGTAAAATGGGATTAGTGCTACACAGAACCAGATATAGCTGCAAGCTACAAGACAACATACACATATAAAAAGATTCAGTTACTAGCCGTTAAAAGTTTGTATTGTGACATCCCTGCATCTAATAAGATACCTTGTGCTGACATCACTGCCCCTGTCCCAAATCCAAACATAAACTTTCCAATTCATTGATTTCAAAAGGGATGCTAAGCAGAAGAATAAAACGAGCTCAAATTTATTATTTACTACAAGCAAGTAACAAGTCAATCCTTAAAGCACTGGCAAATGTCATTTGGTGCATTAATTGTGTGGAGCTGCCACAAAACAGGGTGACCATTAAAGTTCTCTGGCTTTTATTTAAGTTTCAAATCTCTGGTGCATTAAAGATTAAAGATTAATTTAACACTCAATCTAACCTTAAAATATATGCAAACTATTTCACACTTGATGCTGTGCAATAGACTTTGGGAATTATAGGTAGATGTACGGGAAATGGAAATCGAGGGATAGGGTTGGAAAGTTGAGTGGAGGTACATGATCAGCCCTGATCTTGCTGAATAACGGAGCAGGCTTGAGCAGCTGTATCACTTGCTCCTGCTTCTATTTCTCATGTTCTCAGACCAGGGGACCAAAATTAAATTGACTTACAAGGCAGAGATAGATTGTGGATGGTCCGAGTTTCAAAAACATTACGCATGCCAATCTTGCTAATCTCAGTGAAAGTGGCAGATATGACTGAACCATTGTCCCTTTTAAATAGAAAGTCATCATCCCAAAGTGCTGAATAGTGCTGAAGTCTTAAACTATATCTGTATCAAGGGGAATTTCTTATATGATGAACTTCAGGATCCCTGCTAAACAGGCACTTGATGTCAAACCTTTCAATCTCTAAGCAGAGTTTAAATGCCCTTCAAAATTATATTATAAAATCAGTCTGAAAAAAAAAGTATGTTAATGTATTTGCCTCGTTTTAGGTGAATGCACTGGTTAAAGTTAGAGCATATTCAATCTATCTAGAAAATCAGAAAAAACATTCAATATTGGTCCAACTGATGGATTTTTAAATTATACAATAGTCGTTGCACCCCTACTTCATATATATACATATATAAATTTTAAAATGACATCTTTTGAGTATTTATCTGAAAAACTCCATTCCTGCGAGAAAAAGAAAAACGTTTAGATGCAGCAACCTTTGAAATAAAAATAAAATAAAAAAGGGCTGAAATGAGAGAACATTCAGGAAACTAAAAGGGGAAAAAAGGATAGTAATAAGTTAAGTGCATGGACGGAGATGATATTAATTTCATGCAGTTTTTAAGAAACCGGCACTCACGCCCCACAGTAGTAGTAGCAGAAGTAGTAGGAGTAGTATTGCCAGTAGAAAGCACTACATGTGTTGGGGTAGAAAGATTTTTTACATCGTGGTGTTGGCTGATTATGGAAGGCTGCCGCCTCAGTGCTCCCTGCAAGGAAGGTCCACCCTGGAAGGTGTTGACAACGCCCATCTGCAAAGAATCAGAGAGTAAGACAGCTTTGCTCCACATCGAAAAGATAGAAAGAGAACGAGGTTGCGTGGGTGAGAGCGAGCGAACAGGCAAGGGTGGTTAGAGAGAAAGGTTGGGGGTTGTTGGGGTGGGGGGGGGGGGGGGGCGGGGATTTGGGGGATTGATTGAAATAAGGTGGGGGGGCGGAAAACAGTGGGGGGGGATGGGTTGGGGGCTGGGATGGAAAGCAGGGGAATTGAGATTAAGAATAAAAGGGAACAAAGAGGTAAAGAGAGGAAGTGAAAGGCGAGAGAGAAAGTAAGTGGGTGGAAAGACGTGGAAAATAAAGCAAAACAGGGAAAATAAATGAAAGGAAGTAGAGTCCCAGTTATACTGGACAAGATCAAGCGCCCCACAACAAGAATAGAACAGTAAAAAAGGAAAAAAGGCACTATGAAAAATGTGTAACAGCCATTTGAAGAGAGGGGAGAGAGACAGAAGAGTAGAATTCCTGAAGCAGAGGTTATTTTTGGCCAGTTAAACAAGAATTTGAAAACAGATTGGTTCTAAGCACTTGGTATAACTTTGGATGGACATTACCTAGAGGAGGGACAGTTTAAGTAAATACTATTTTATTTAAAACAAAAAAAAACAGTTCACTGAAAGACACCGTAAAGATAGTGGGAACTGCTTTTTTGGGGGGGGGGCGGGGGGGTGGAAAAAGTGGTCTAGTTCATTTTGAACAGCAGCTTCCAGTCAGCGATCCATTGCTGTGGTGGGCTATGAGTTTGTCAGCATACCTGAGTCTGGATTCTATTCAGACCTCTGAACCAGAGGATCTGGCCCCGGCGAAGTTCCATCTCGGCATGGTCAATTTCGTCATTATCCTCCATTAACTCTCCTTCAGGGATGTCGTCTTTCGTTGTACCATGGCCAGCTTCCTTCAGGAACTTGAGGCGGCTTGTCGGAATTGAGGAAATTACCTGAAGAAAATATTTTGACTTACGTTAACCTGTATATTGTGTATAATTCCAATTTTAAATATAGGGCAAAATGAGGAAAATTGCGAATGTTCAAAAATCATAAAATAGTTCAGACGCGCTGAAAAAACTGAAGCCACTGTGTTAGAATATTTTCTAACACTCCTGCTAAGGGATGTCATATTATATTGAAGGTACTATATTGATGTTATTAAGAAGGTAAAACCTTCTCAGGTCATCTCATAATTCATGCTGAACAGGCATGGCACAGTCCCTCTTGGGTAAAAAAAAGTCATCAAGAATTAGACTAAGCAACGGAAGCAGGAAAAAGATACACTTGCAAAGTTTGCCGGACTTGGTCTTGATTATGCTGGTCACATTATGAAGCTGTTAAGTATGGCACCAGTGATTGATGAACACAACAGCTCACCTGTCCCCAAAGCAGCTCTCCAACGCCAATGAAAATGCACCACAGCCACTGGTCAAGAGTTAGTCCTGAGCAGCTAAATGGTTTCCCTCCAAACTCCACAATAATAATCTGCAGCAAAATAAAAACAAGCATTATATTCCTCTCATCGGACCAGAGCCTCACATATTAAGTCACAAGTATTAATTTTCAGACGATATTAGGTTTCAAAATACAGGAACCCAAAATCTGTACAAGTAGTACTTTCATACAACTCTCTAAGCTCAAACTTCTACACCCAAGCGATTTATTGGGAATTTGCGAAAACAGCAGCTTGAAACAGGGGTATGATTTTCTCATGTATGTATACTTATAACCTATTTTTTAAATTATATCCTGTAATTCCTTAACGGGTAAGCTGGGTGAAAAGCTTGATGAAACCAAATCTTATACTAACATATTATTTAAATCTTAAATTCACTAGCATGTGAACAGCTTTGTTCATCTGCAATTCCACATCAAACTTAGAACGTATTGCACTGATATTTCAGTCCAATAGGAAGTTCCTTACCCTCAACTCCAAAGCCACAATAAATAAGCAAGTGATTTGTTAGCTGAGAAGATTTTGACATTTCCATTAATGATGCTAAGAGCACAAGGACTAAACTCCGTGCTTAGCTACTTTTGTCAGCCACAAAATTTCACATTTCCTCCCCGAAAGGACAGTAGTGAATCAGATGAGTTTTTGTGAGATACTCAACAGCCATCAATGTCATCAGTTCTCTTCCAGTGCAGATATGCTGCCTTTATCTTTACAATGATGCAAAATGGTGTTGGTTACACACGGCTGTAATAAAGAGAGAGTATGCCTTGGGAAATTACTGAGGGCATTAGTGTTCGAGCGCATGGAAACCCCTTTGGTTTTGAATTTGAGCTAACTGCTGTGCAATTCTGGACTGCTGTGAAAGCCTTCCACAGTCCGGTGAGATTTTGCTGCAAAAATCTGCATTTGTACAAATTCTTTATGGCTAAAATTTACACTAAATTTGTCAGAGCCAAGTTGCTGCCACTTGGGACCACATACTGGGCATCAGGATGCACTCTCTGTCCCCACTAAAATGAATGGGAAATCATGGGCCAGTAGTAGCGATCCTTGATGTGCATTCCCTGCAGGTGAGGTTTCCACTATAAATTCATTTTTTTGAAAGTTACCCCTCAAAAAATTACCCCTCAAGGCCAAGATGGGGTAATTTTCTTTCTAAAAGTCCGCTTTATTTTCGGGCAAGTATTAACCAGTTTGAAGAATGCCAATATATACAATAATAATTCAAAATAACAAACTATTAATTTGATGCCCAGACCCTGTCTGACTAACTTTTCAGTAGTTATTCACAGGAACTTAGATTTAATACTAGATGAAACAGTTCTGATATCTGCCAAATGCTCAAGGTAAACAGGAAGAGGTTCAATTAGGCCAAATTAGGCCAGTACTTGTAAGAGTATGCTCATCTTCATAATAAAATTTCCCACTCTCAAAATACAAAATTATAGTCAATAATCCTAGATATTTTCTCAGTTTCTAATTATTTGAAAGAGAACAAAATTTCACTGGACAGAGAGCATTAAGTTTATCACTGAGTCTATCACATACATATCTGCCTGTTGCCATGGGCACAAAATGTGCTTCCTGAAGCAAACCATATGCACAGTCCGAGTGAAGTAACTCTGTTGTTCTCTGCCATGCTACAGTGGACACAACAGCTTACCTTTGCTATTGAAAATGTGACATTTATATTACTACATTGAGAGGTCATTTACAGTTTAAAAAAAATACACCATGTCCTAAACAAACCAACCCGACAAGTCCCCTCATGTTAAATCTTAGATTGCCACCTAAATTATTTTGCAAGGTATCTTCTATCTAAACAGCATAGAGCAATGTCATCTCTTTATCCCCCTATACGGAACCATTTGCTCAAAATGGGTGATGAGAAGCCAGCACCTCTCAGCCAGTCAGAGGGAAAGCAACTCAAAGGTGCTGTATTAAGCCTTAATCGACAATGTACCTTCATGTCAGGCAGATAGAATGGCATGTAATCTACACTCAGTGTACTTTGACATGAGCTTTTAATTTTTCTTATTTATTCTTTCATGAAATGAGAGTTTCATTTGTTGCCCATCCCCAATTGCCCTGGAACTGAATGCAATGTTAGGCCATTTCAGAGGGCAGTTAAAAGCTGTGAATCTGGAGTCACCTGTAGGCCAGACCAGATAAGGATGGCAGATTTCCTTCCCTAAAGGACACTAGTGAATCAGATGGGTTTTTATGACAACCAATGATAGTTTCATGGTCCACCATTACTGAGACTAATTTTCAATTCCAGGTTTTCAAATTACATCAGCAGCTGTGGTGGGATTTGAACCCTTTGTGTTACTGATACAGTAACATCCAGTGACATTACCACTATGCCACCGTCTCCCTCAAAAGATTAAACTAAACATAGGGTGGAAGGAGGTTGGCATCACTCGTCTTATTATTTCACCTGTTTAAATGCCCACTCGCTGCCTGCAGAATAATTTTAAGCTCCTTTACAAATCCAATTAAAGCAAAACATATATACAACCAGAAAAATGCTCTACCTGAATTAGAAAAGTGCCCACAATAATACTGCAAAAGATGGGGTTCCGGAAAATTGCTTCAAACACGTTCCGCTCCCCATGAATTTTGCGAGCATTGATCTCATTGAAAAGCTGCATCATGACGAAGGTGTTGAATACGATGGTGTAATGCTCGGAAGAGGGAGCGTGGAGTGGAGCATTCCTCCCACTGTCAATGTCAAAAAACTTCTCACCTAGAAAGAACGCTTGCAGATTAACAACGTGCAATGTAATTCCTACGTTTTCTCCAAGGTTTTTCTTTAGTTTGAACTTTCTACATGTTTTGCTTGATCAGAAAAGGAGTCCACTTTACACAGCCAAACCCCAACAAGCTTTAAGTAAACATCTCAGAATTATGAAAAACTCTTTTATTAATGGTTAGAAAGAATTTATCAAGAAGCAACGTCACATTGATTAACCAAAATTTGCACCCGATAAACAAGTAAAATTCCAAACTATTTTCACATCAATACAGACAAGAATACCTCAATTAAAATTCGATTAGTTAGTAGAATAAAAGGCAATTTTTAAAAAAAAGTAACACTTCTACCCTCGTATTACTCAGGTGTATTAAATGATGCATCAAGTTTGTTTTTGTGTCACAATTGCAGTTCTGCTCTTGGGAGAAAGTCATTATAACTGACCAGATATTACTCTCCAATTTCTCCATCTGGAACTATTCCTAATTAAGCATTGGGCGGATGCAAAGCTGGCAAATCCAGTAACAGCCTTTATAGAAGGTTTACATTTCTAATCGCGATTGATGGAGAGATTTCTATCAGCAGGAATAGTAAACGGTTAAAAACAAAGTTCCTTGCAATCAAACCATCAACCTGCAGTAAGTCATGCCCATATTCAGCCATTACAACTATTTTCTAAGCTTATTAACATTATATTGCCAATGATCAATAGCACTTTCCATTGACGTGTACACACTTTTTGCATAAACTAGTATGGGTAGTTTTCTCCTCCCAAGTTGACCCCACAAGTCTTGTTGCAATTAGGTGACACCAACTAGACTTGAGCTCAGTGACCTATGAATGCTGCCCTCAGATTAGCCGTTAGAAATTCAAATTCAAGTGAGGCTAGCCAGTCATGTCTGCATTCACTTTCCCCCATTCTGTTTCTCTAGCACAATCCCCTGACCAGGAGTTTTTAAATAGCTGATATTAAATAGCTTAAATAGCTTGTCCTCTTCAACCTTTTTAAAAAAGTTAAACAGTTAACCAATTAACTTGGCTTTGTGGCATGCTGACATAGAAAACCTTTGCAGAGATCACATGGTGGCACTGGACCATGATAATGCAGCCACACAGGATCATGAGAAGTACGGCAATGCTGCAGTACCAGAACATGGTTCCAGGGCTGTAGAAAGCACCAAGACAAGGACGTTTTCTCAATGTGGGATTGGGAGAGGAAATTAATTTCAGTAGAGCACAATTACTCAACCCTGGTAAAGGTTTCTGAGGAAGTACAAATTGATTCACGGCCTGGGAAAAGCAGAGAAAAAAAGGGGAAAATAAATCTTCAAAGAACAAAAACTGGAAAAGTGCAAAATTTTGGGTTTTAAAAAATATGTACTGCACATTGTGAGTTACTGGCTAACTTCTCCTAAGTCACCCCTCAAGCAGCATCACAAACAGAATATCTGAACATTCTGTCATTGATGTCGGGACCTGTGCAAATTGACCTACATTCCATCAGGGTACAAGAGCAAAGCCTTTGGCTTGTTCCACAAACTATATCGTCTCGACATTGATTCCGCCCGCCCATAACCAATATCTCTGGTTAGCCCAGACTTTGCACAACCTCTGATTCCTTGCTGACCCTCTGACCTCATAATTAATCAATCATTAAAAAACCTACACCCACATCCACGAATATTGGCCAACGGCTGGAAAACCCTCATCCAACTCTGTCAGCTCCAGACTCAACAAATGCCTCACTCACCCGGCCAGCCTCCCATGCTCAAGCCTTCATAAATTTCAGCTCATCCAAAAGCTCTGTAGACCTAATCTTACCCAGCACGAAGTTGCTCTCATCCATTACCCCTGCCCTTATTGACCTATACAGACTTATGAGTCTCCCAACCCTCCCATCATAATCCTCTACCCGTCCTAAAACGTTCAGAAAACTATTTAAAAGATAAAGTCCCCTTGTTCTAGATTCCTCTATACACTTATGCTATTAAGTTCCCTTATCATTTGAAACATCCTGATTGGATCATCAACATCCCTCCAGATCTTGTGCACGTCACATTCCCTTTGCTTTATCACTGGTAGCCAAGCCTTCTGCTGTCTTGGCCCCAACATCTGCAATTCTCTCTCTAAACCCCTTATCTCATGGTTCAAATGACTTCCCTCAAATATAACTACATAGGAACAGGAGGCCATTCAGCCCCTCAAGCCTGTTCTGCCGTTTAGTTAGATCATGATTGGTCTGTACCTCAACTCTGATATCTCTTGGTAACTTCAATCAACAAAAATCATAGTTGTGAAAACATGTAACTGACCCAATGAGCATAATGTTTTGGGACAGAGTCTCACTATACCCTTTGTGTAAAGAAAATGCTTCATTTTTTCATTTCTAAATGGCCCAGCTCTATTTAAAAGATAAAGTCCCCTTGTACTGGATTCCTCTATACAAGTTCCTTTATCATTTGAAACATCCTGATTGGATCATCCCTCAGCCCTCTAAACTCGAGAGTACAAACCAGCTTATGCAACCCGTCTTCATAATTTACCCCTTTACTAAGCCTTGGTATGATTCTAGAGAATCTGCAGTGCATCTATTCCAAGGCCAAGAGATCTTTCTGGGGACTGTAGGCCCAAAACTGAATGCAGTACGTCAAGTGGGATATGAACAAGGCTTCCATTTATCCTGGTCAGTTTGATTTAGTTTCCATTTCTTTTACTGTACTTGATTAGAAAGGTTAAAAAGTTCACAGTGGAATCCATATCAGTGCAGATACCGGCCATAAGTCTACTCACCTGGATTATGAATTTTATCATTGTAACTGCACATTCTATTTGTCTCACTCTGCAATTGCTATTTTAATTTACTTTTAAGGCTGGAAAGACATTGGCTTATTTGGTTTCTTGGTTTAAGCAGTGGTTGTGCTCTCTACAATTGTGGAATATGACCTTTAAAATTAATTTTCACAAGAGCTGACATATATACATACATTTACACTTTGCTCAGTGCTTGGAGGAGGGTACACTGGCACATTAGGTTTGACCTGGCTGCCTGCACTGGGAACAATACATATTTAATACGTTTTTTTATTTATTCTCACATGGGATGTTTTGCTGTTTATTGCCCATCCCTAATTGCCCTCGAGAAGGTGGTGGTGAGCCACCTTCTTGAACCGCTGCAGGCCATGTGGTGTTAGGGAGGGAGTTTGAAGACTTTGACCCAGTGACAGTGAAGGAATGGTGACATGGTTCCAAATCAGGATGGTGTGTTTTGGAGGGTAACTTGCAGGTGGTGCGCTTCCCCTGCATTTGCTGCCCTTGTCCTTCTTGGTGGTAGAGGTCACAGGTTTGGAAGGTGCTGTTGAAGGTGCTTGATGAGTTGCTGAGCACACCTTGTAGATAGTGCACACTGCTGCCACTGTGTGTCGGTGGAGGAGGGAGAGAACGTTTAAGGGGGTACCAATCAAGCAGGATGTTTTGCCTGGATGATACTGAGCTTCTTGAGTGCTGTTGGAACTGCACTGACCCAGGCAAGTGGAGATTATTCCATCACATTCCTGACCTGCACCTTGAAGACAGTGGACAAGCTTTGGGGAATCAGGTGGTGAGATACTCTCTGCAGAATTCCCAGCCTCCCATCTGCCGTTACAGCCATAGTATTTATATGGCTGGTCCAGTTATATTTCTGGTCAATGATAGCATCCTGGAGGGGTTAATAGTGGGGGATTCAGCATTGGTTCAATGGTCATGCCACTGGAGGAAATGATACTTTAAATGGCTTTAACTGAAATATTTGCGGCTGTAAAATATTTAATCACAATGTCTGAGCTTCTGACAACACTAAATGAAGATTTTAAATTAAAATTTAAAAGCAGCCACTGATTTTTGCTTCCAGATTGGTAAACAGGATTGAATAACATTGAACAAGAAGCTGTGTACATTGGTGCTTTATCATTCTAAAGAGTTGCCTTGTGAGAAAAAATAATCACTTCCCTCAGGATATATGCCTGGCACCAAATGAATTGCTTTACTCAAGTTTAGGTCTGTAGTGGAAATGAAATTCAAGAAACCAAATGTACAAACCACTCCACAAACCTGCAAAGAGAAGTGTGAAGATAATGGTGAGCTGATAAACTCCGTGACCCAAGATGTTCTTCATCATTGTCCGAGAGATTAGTGGCTTATTCCTGCCATAAGGCTTACGAAGCAGAAGAGATTCTGTTGGTGGTTCAGTTGCCAGGGCCAAGGAAGCAAACGTGTCCATGATCAGATTTACCCAGAGCATCTGAACTGCTTTGAGTGGAGAATCCTGGTTTAGAATTTAAAGGGATAGAATTAAATCCACCAGTGTTTTTAGTGGTCTGAGTGTATGTTATTTCCTGCGTCACAAAGACAAAAGCAATTACATCACGGGTCACATTTTCTTCACTAAGGTCACTTGAAGTTCCTATCTAGTCTTACCATTTCTTGCCTGCTTTTTCTCAACTAAGACAAGCGCAGTGGCAGCATTACTCTAGAACTAACTATAACTCATTGATTGTGGTTGCCTGCAGAGCTCACCTAGTCTACCCCCTAACCAAAATGGAGGCTTACATCAGGAACCTCTTCAGAACTCCATGTCACAACAAAGTGCAGTGTCAGTGGAATTTATAATTAAAAACTACCTGTCTTCACATGACAAGCTCGTCGTGTGGACTTTCCAACAAGATCAGCCTAAGGACGTTCACTAATTTCATTTTCCCCTTCCCCAACATATGGCCCAGTTTACAGCACATATGTATATATATTTTTTTAACATTTTCTGAATCTAGGTGCAAAGATTTATACCCTAGCTTTGTGAACTCTGCCTCACGACTTGCTCATTAATAAGGTATAGAAGGGCTCACCTGTCCTTTTTCTGCCAACTTGTTATTGCCTCATCAGTAATTACTGCTACTTTTGCAATTTTTACACCCCCCCCCCCCCCCCCCCCCGCCATCCTCGCAATCCTCCAGCACTACTTCAAACAATGAGATTGCTACACTGACATTACAGTTAACCAGCAAATAAGGTGCATTTAGGGACTTAGTAATGGAAACCCTATGACGCAAAAATGGTAACATCCTGGTCATGAAAACCAGGCACTGGGAAAAACTAGGTAAACACAAAGTGCACAATATCAAACGTCCCATTTAAATACAGGGGAAATTACACTAAAGCTAAATATCTGTACAGAAGAGTTAAAGAGCAAGGTGAGGTACATTTCATTCCAACATAGCATGGCTCCATAAAATGCATACCTGGGTGATACAGGCACCAGTAAATGCGACAATGACTGCAACCACATTTACTGTCAACTGGAACTGCAGAAACTTGGAGATGCTGTCGTACACGTTGCGGCCCCACATCACTGCCTTAACAATACTGGTAAAGTTATCGTCTGTCAGGATGATGTCCGAGGCCTCCTTTGCCACATCTGTTCCTGCAATGCCCTTCAAGATTAAAGCAAGAAATGGTCAAGAGATTCTATCTAATAGAAAGAGTTGTATTTATGTGGTATCTTTCTTGACCCCAGAATTATCTTAAGGGGCTTTACAACAAGTTAAGTACTTTGCAAATGTTTTGAAATGTCACTGCTGTCGGAAACACGGTAGTCAATTTTGCACACAGCTAGATCCCACAAACAGCATTGTGATAACAACTAGATAATCTGATTTTAGGATGACAGGTGATAGGTTGCGTTTTTTTTATAACCATAAGAGAGGTAACAGGACCCAAAGTAAAATTAGGAACTTGAGTGGTGGAGCCATGAGTGTTTGCTGAAGTTTTAAATGGCAGAACTATACATATAGTACCTGCATTGATAAAGGTTAATTTTTAAAAAGGAACTGGATTTCAAGTTCAATTTTCCTTTCATATGAGGGTAATTTTGGAATTTCATTCTTCCAACATGAAGCCTTGCTTGCTATGTGCGCTTTATATCCATTATGCAATACTGCCGATCAAGATCTCCTGTACCAAACATGAAAATGACTCCTCACGTACCAGAGAGAAAAAAAAAGGGCACAGCTGTACTGCTAAACAAAGTCAACTCAGTTTTAATGAAAACAGGAATAAATTAAACCTCTGAAACCATGTGTCGCTATATAGCACCTGTAGGTGGCAGTGGATACCAATATTTAATTCCTTCTGTTCCAGCCTGGCAGCATTGGAATGGGAGTTAATAATGCCAAGATCAGTGCTATAATCACAGGAAATGTTTCAATGCACTGCACATGCAGGGCGAGATAAATAGGTGTCGCTGCAGCACTATTCTGGAGTCTGATTTTTCACGGAAATAAACATTACAAGTTTTGTTCACACAGCACAGTACATCACATCGTCTGGGAGACATTTAGAACAAGCACCACAACAGGGATTCACACTCACAATACCACATATCAGCCAGGCGTCAGCAAGAGGACCTAGACAAGAGAAAATGAAAAACAAGGTAAAGAAGGCACTCTCTTGCATCTGCCCCTGACAGCTGGCTCAAGCGGCTATATTAATACAGGCCTAAGAGGAGATCACCTCACGATGTTAAATGGACTGATTAGGGGTGGCAGCGATTTAAAAGTATATTTCACCACAGAGTAGAAAGAAAATATGCTTACACTTCAAATACAGGGTTTCAATGATCGGGACTGCCTGTTACACCTATCTGGAAAAAGTACTGAAGAAATCCAGAAAATGGTCTCTGGGCTATCACTGGATTCGCTGGTCAACCTTGAGGAAGGGCTTCTGAATCATACACCTAGACACAGCACATGTAAAAATAGTTGCTACTTTGACGTTCGATTTGCATATGCCACATCCCATCAAGTCACTGTTTTTCCACCTTGGGTTCAGAGCAACAGTCAGCACTGCATTCAACTGTAGAATTCAGCTTCTTAAAGTCTTGTGTTTATTGGTTGGTCAAAATTTGTACAAGGCAAGTTGCGGTTTGAAGAGAAAAAAAAACTTACTAGTGGAAATCACAGAATTATAAATAGGCTCTAGCATAGAAGGAGGCTGTTCAGCTCATCAGGTTCCTGTTAACTCTCTGGAAGAACTCAGCTGATCCTACATCCCTGCCCTTTCCCCAGAAGCCTGCCAAGTTCTCTCTCTTCAGGTGCTTATCCAAATCTCTTTCAAAGTCACAATTGAATCTGCCTCCTTTACACTCTCTCAACACATTCCAGAACCTAACAAAATGCTGCATAAAACGATTCATGTCACTATTGGATATTTTGTCAATCACCTTAAATCAATGGTCTTCTGGTGTAGTTTAAGGGTCTGGCACATATAGGGTTAATGTGAGACTGAGTACAGTACCACCCACATAGTGATGTAAGTGAATGCATGACCTGCACCTACAGTACCCAACACCCTATAACATGGTGGCAGCGAATGGAAAAACCCAAAACCTCTCAAAAAATGCAGCGGAAAAATTAAAATCCTGCAAGACTATAGAAAAATTTGAAGAAGCATTTTTTTAAAAATTCATTTACGGGATATGAGCATCCCTGGCTAGGCCAGCATTTATTGCCCATCCCTAACTGCCCTTGAGAAGGTGGTGGTGAGCTGCCTTCTTGAACTGCTGCAGTCCCTGTGGAGTAGGTACATCCACAGTGCTGTTAGGGAGCGAGTTCCAGGATTTTGACCAAGCAACAGAGAAGGAACGGTGATATATTTCCAAGTCAGGAAGGTGAGCGACTTGGAGGGGAACTGAAGAAAAGCTTGAGAAGCAGACGCGCAGAGGAAAATCGCCGGGGGTAAGCTCCAAAGAAAGGCTTGGAAGCTGAAGGCAGAAATTTTAAATTCCTCACTGCAGCAGAAGACTCCACAGGATCTCTTGAAAGTCCAGCTTCAATTCCCAGAGTGAAGAGTGAGCAGACCTAGCAGGGTTGAGCCAAAACTTTTAAATTCCAGGATACATCAAGTCCTGAGAAACTTTTAAAATAGTTCAGTGGTCAGAAATTGGCATTTATAAACTCTGTCGGAAAAACCAGATTCCCGAGTCAGTGCCTGAACAAGCTGTCTAAGCTCGCTCTGAAAAGGGGAAACATTTAATTTGGAAGAATCGCGACTAAAGAATCAGCTTTAATGACCAGCAAAGGCCAAGATTTGATGCTTTCGCGACCTTAAAGCACAGTGCTGAAACGGAGAAGTCTGCAGCTAGTCAATCCAAGCATCCATTGTTTAAAATTCTTGCGTGAGTGCCATTGCAGCAGGAGCTTGTCAAAGCCTTGGTCTTCAAATGAACAGCACTGTGATCTTGAATTTCATCAACTTCTTAAACTGAACCTACACTTTTAAAATTTTTTAACCATGGATCAGAAATCCACTCTTCCAGATCAATTTGGACTTATCCATACCCAGGTCAATCACATAATTGGGGACTTTGGAGAGAAAGATTCCTTAGATAGGTGATTGCTTCAGGACAAGCTCAACAAGTTAACACACTGCTTTATTTGGTGGGACCAACAGCAGATGACACTATTGCTTGACAAAGAATCAACAAATCATTTGCTAAATTTGAAGTGGTGCTAAAATTATTCAATGTTTATTTTAACCTAAGAAGCAACAAAATCCTCAAAAGGGCTAAATTTAATAAGCGTGTCCAACAGGCAGGAAAACCTGCCGACTAATTCATTAATAATCTGTAGAGGATGGCTGAAGGCTGCGAATGTAGAGACCTAACATCTTAATTTATCAAGGATAGAATAGCTGTACGAGTAGCGCACAATGCACTCTCATACATACTGCAAGCTAAGGGAGATCTAACCCTCGAGAAAGCTGTCCAGATCGTTAGGCAATCTGAACTGTGTGCGCAGCACAGGTCCATTTTAAGAGGAGTAAGTAAACCATGGTACAAAGGAAACTTCACAGTCTAGTCAGTTAAACAGCATAGAAACAGACAGAGTCCAGGCCAAGGAAATTAATACCTGTACTGACCAGTAGAACAAACATGCCAGCGCTGTGGAGCAAAGTGCCCCACAGGCGAGATCAATGTCCTGCAATTTCAGCATTCAATGTACCAGAATTTGACACTTCAGCAAATTGTGCAAGGCCAAAACATCTAAACACACAGAAGACCCAAAGATGATTCATGAGGTCGAGACTGCACACCAAGAGGGCACACGATTCATGCTTCTTGGGCGAGGTGAAAGCTCCAGGGTTTTCTATTAGAATGTGGACATTTCGGTTAATGGCTATCTCAAACATCGACTTGGACTTGGGAGCCAGTGTTACTGTCCTGTTGAACAGAGAACCATGCCTGGTGACACAATGGCTGATACCACCCACACCTATATGGAGCAGGAGGCATAAAGCTCCCGGTGAAAGGCGCCCTGTCTTTAAGGATAAAGTACAAGGATAAAAGAATCCGAAAGGCCTTGTTCATGGTCCACAACCAGGACTGTGCATTTCTAAGCCGCAAAGCCTGTGTCAAACTTAACCTTCTACAAAAGATTGACAAGGTCAACCAACAAGGACCTAGCGCCAAGTATAAAAGTGAATTCCCAAAGCTCTTTAAAGGACTGGGGGTGACTGAAAAATGCATACATCACGGTGAGGGAGGATGTTAAACCCTTGTGCCGATTCACACCACTAAAGATACCCCACCCACTTATGAAACAAGTGCAGCAGCAGCTGGATGAGATGACAGACATGGGAGTCACCTCCCCGGTCACAGAATCAACCACATGGCTTTCATGGGTGGTCCCAGGCACAAAACCAAAACGGTCCACTGGAATTTGTGTTGACCTGACACAGCTCAATCAAGCTGTAGTCTGAAAAGTACATCCCATGTCCCCAGTGAATGAAAGGTTGACTAAACCCTCGAAGAGCATGGTATTTTCAAAGCTGGATGCCAACAGTGGCTTTTGGCTTCTTCCACTTGAAGAAGAGTCCAAGCTGCTGCCCACATTCATTATCCCCTTTGGCAGATTCTGCTTCAGCTGCCTGCTGTTTGGAATCACTACGGTGCCAGAAATATTTCAATGTAAGATGTTAGCCATTTTGCAGGGCCTACCTGGGGTCATTTGCCACATGGATGATGTTCATGGTACAATAGTGGAGGAACAAGACAAGAGAATTACGCAGTCTTACAGAACCTGCAGGAAGCAGGGCTGACGTTGAATGAGAAATGTGAGTTCTACAAAGCATCAATTCGCTTCCTGGAACACATTGTCAGCAATAAAGGCATCACGCCAGACCCACAGAAAGCTAAAGCTATTAGCAAGTCCCAGCCCTATCCTTGATTCCAGACCTCCAGCGATTCTTGGGGTTGGTGAACCAGCTGGCAAAATTTTTACCAAATTTGGCACAGGTCACAAAGCCTTCGAGGCATCTGCTTAACAAAGGCCAAGCATGGTGCTGGCACCCACAGCAAGCATCCACTCGCATCAAGGCAACGCTGCTCTCCACTGACATTCTGTCTCACTACGACCCATCCCTATCCACCACCATAGCAGCAGATTCTCTATCCACAGGCCTTGGAGTGATCCTGTTCCAGGAACAACTGGATGGAAGTTGCCAACCAATTTACTATGCTTCCAGGGAACTATCGGACACAGAGGCAAGATATGCCGCCATAGAGAAGAAGCCCTCACAGTCACGTGGGCACGAGAGAAGTTTTATAACTATATCATCAGCCTCAAAGTTACAATTGAAACAGACCATAAGCCACTAGTCTCACTACTGGATGAGAAGGAGCTAGCAAAGATGCCTCCCAGAATCCAGAAGTTCCGTCAACGCCTCATGAGGTTTGCCTACTTGATGTGATATGTCCAAGGTAAAAACCAAACAATGGCAGACACACTTTCCAGGGCCACAGTGGGCCTTCCGACAAAACAGGATGTCAATCTCATCGAAGAGCTGGAACTGAGCTCCCAACTGACAAGGAGACACCTGCTAGCGACCGCAAATAAACTCCAACAGATTCGCCAGGAACAAATGCTTGATGAGGAGTGTGTCTGCCATTACTGGAAACAAGAGCGGGCACAACAGAGACCAAGCAGTTGTATCATGAGAGCTTGTTCAAACAACAAAAACACTTTACACTCATAGATGATCGCCAGGTCTACAATGAGCGACTGGCCAGTTTCCCTCTGGCCGAGGATCCTTCAAAAAAAAAAATACACCTGGGCCACCAAGTGCAGGGTACAGGTCCAATCTGCTTTCTGGCAGCCAGGCATTTCCAGGGTGGTTGAGGTCACCACAGCAAACTGTCAAGTGTGTGCATTGCACAGGCAGAAACAAAGAGAGCCCCTCATCCCCACACAGTTCCCTACCAGGCCAAGGGAGAGGCTGGGCATCAACCCATTTGCCTTCAACAGCGAATTGTTCCTTAAAGTGGTGGGTTACTCTCCCAGATGGGTTGAGGTGAAGCAACTATATACGATTACCACAGAGGAAGCAATTAAGGCACTGAAAGAAATATTCTCAAGCTACAGCATCCCAGACAAGATAAGGTCAATTTTCAACTGAGTACTTCATGCAACTTGTCACCACATTGAGCTTCCACCAGCATATCAGCTCCTGAGATACCCACAGTCCAATGGAGAGGCTGAAAGAGGGGTCTGCACTGTAAAGTCCTCCTAAAAAAGAATGAGGACTCTCCCACAGCACTGCTAGCCTGCAGATCCATCCTATTAAAATGCGGCCTAGTCCCATCTGAACTCCCGATGGGAAGGAAACTACACACTTGGCTTACAATCCTGAAGAAACTAATACCAGGGTTGATAAGCAAGGGTCACCAGAACTCAAAGCAAGTGAGCAGGGCGAGCATGCGACAGGAGAGAGAGAGGGGGCAGGGCGAGGGAGAGAGAGATGAGAGAGAGAAAGAGGGGGGGCAGGGCGAGGGAGAGAGAGAGATGAGAGAGAGAAAGAGGGGGGGCAGGGCGAGGGAGAGAGAGATGAGAGAGAGAAAGAGGGGGGGCAGGGCGAGGGAGAGAGAGATGAGAGAGAGAAAGAGGGGGGGCAGGGCGAGGGAGAGAGAGATGAGAGAGAGAAAGAGGGGGGGCAGGGCGAGGGAGAGAGAGATGAGAGAGAGAAAGAGGGGGGGCAGGGCGAGGGAGAGAGAGATGAGAGAGAGAAAGAGGGGGGGCAGGGCGAGGGAGAGAGAGAGAGAGAAAGAGGGGGCAGGGCGAGGGAGAGAGAGAAAGAGAGAAAGGGGGGGCAGGGCGAGGAAGAGAGAGAGAGAAAGAGTGGGGGCAGGTCGAGGGAGAGAGAGAGAGAGAGAGAGAAAGAGGGGGCAGGGTGAGGGAGAGACAAAGAAGGGGCAGGGCGAGCGGGAGAGAAAGAGGGCGCCCAGAGTGGGAGAGAGAAAGAGGGCGCCCAGAGTGGGAGAGAGAAAGAGGGCGCCCAGAGTGGGAGAGAGAAAGAGGGCGCCCAGAGTGGGAGAGAGAAAGAGGGCGCCCAGAGGGGGAGAGAAAGGGTGCTGAGAGCGAGCAAAACCGGGTACTATCATCAGGAAAGGCTATGACCAAATTCACTCCTACCCCCTGGTTTGCACCACAGAGGTTACAGTCAAATACCTGCAACGACAGAGTCTACCACTCCCCCAACAGTGGTGTGAACGAGATATGGAAGGGTTATAGGATCTCCAGACCACCTGAAAGCTACAAACTCAGAGACTTGAAGGGGGAGATGGGGGAGCAATAACAATGTTACTACATGGTGTAAGCTACAATAACATAAAAAATATTGAACAAAGACTTGGGAGTGCTGTGTTGTATAAGGGTCTGGCACATTTAGGGTTAACGTGGCACTGAGAACTGTACCGCCCACACAGCAATGTAAGAGAACGCATGACCCACACTTATGGGTCAGTCTCGTGCTCGACAGAGGTGTGCGCACAAGCATGAAGACAGCTCCTAGCTTGAACTCTTTACTGTATATATGTACATAGTTCGTAAATACACACAGTTAATCTACTTAAAACTGTGAAGACTTCCTTGAGAGCGACCGAATTGTATCCAACACCCAACGGTTCTTGAAACTTCTGCCAATGGGTAAAGTTTCTCCCTATCTACCATATCTAGTACCCTCATGATTTAGAACACCTCTAACAAATCTCCTCTCAAACTTCTCTTCTCAAAGGACAACTACTCCAGCCTCTCCACATAACTGAAGCCCCTTATCCTCAGAATCATTTTCATAAATCTTTTCTACACCCTCTCTAAAGCCTTTGCATCCTTCCTAAAACTGCAGTGCCTAGAATCATCTCTGTGGCAAAACTTACTAAGCTGTAAGTAGTTAAAAATGATTAAAACTGAAAACACAGGCTTTTTTAAAAGGATGACATATGCCTGGCTGTGCCATCAGCAAGATGTTAGTCAGATGCTAAACTGAATTTCTTCCAATGCTAATCTACAATATACTAAATTTTCTATGTGTGCCCTGTGCATCTTATTTGGACATGAACATTTTGGGCTGACATTAAACCAACAGCTACACACTTCTACAGGAGATCTAGATCTTCATACCTAATCCTAACACATCCCTAATACTCAGGAGATGGTCCTAACTTTCCATGTCAAAGACCACAGGAGAGCCACTGCTACGTCCTATTATCTTCATGCCCTTTGGCAGGCCAGTTTGACATACAGCAATAACTTCTTTTTGGAACGTGAAAACAGATTCTTTCTGCAATGTCTTTTTAAAAAAAAAATTGCTTACACTTTATTCAAATGATATAGGCAATGCTCATTTAAGTACCTTGAAGTGCCTCCACCACATGTGCATGGGTAAATAATATCTACCACAATTAGATAAATTCTGCAGACCACTATTCCACAAAAACCATACAAGTTTATGAAACCTTTGGCTCCTCATCTAAGGAACCGGATGTTCAAAACACAACTGACACTTGGGAGTACATCAAATATTTGAGGCAGCATGGGTGGGTAGAGGGGAAATAAATCTTAAATGGCAGAAAGGTCATTATCTCCACGCCAGTTCATAAGCTTGTAACTACATTACATATTCCATTCTGAACCACAAACTCAGGAGTGGAATCTCCAATTCAAGTCAAAACACTTGAGCTTATTCCCTCGATTAGTAGAAGTCTTTTTTCACATTTGCACCCATATAGATGAACTATTTTAGGGCTTAATAGCTGAATTATCACAAGATTGCAATTAAGAAAATAGGTTTGCCAAGGGTATCAGTGTAGAGATGTATCCAGCCTCAGTGCATTGCAGTGGGGTACAAACTGGTATGTGTTGTGCCAACTTTTCTGACATAAAACAAGCACAAGGCAGATAGAATTAGCATTGGAACAACCTGCTCACAACCTGCACAGGGTTGAAATAAAAACAGAAAATGCCAGAAATACTCAGCAGGTCTGGCAGCATCTGTGGAGAGAGAAACAAAGTTAACATTTCAGGTCAATGGCCCTTGTCAAAACTGGGAATACTTAGGGATGCAATATTTTTCAAGGGAGTAGGCGGGGAAAGAACAAAAGGGAAAGTCTGTTATAGGTGGCAGGTCTGTGATGGGATGGAAGGCAGGAGAGATAAAATGACAAAAGGGATAATGGTGCAAGGCAAAAGGCGATAGTAACAAGACAAATAAAGATACAGAAGATGTGACTAAAGGCAGTGGAAACAGGGAGCAGCAGAATCATTACCAATAGCTGCCAACCAAAAAGGAGAAGTAGTTATGACCTGAAATTGTTGAACTCAGTTCTGAGTCCAGAACTCTGTAAAGTGGCTGTAAAGATGAGGTGCTGTTCCTCAAATTTCCGCTGAGCTTCTCTGGAAACAGTCTACAGGGCCGAGGGCAAAAAGGTCTGAGTGGGACTGGGATGGAGAATTAAAATGACGAGTGACCGGAAACCTGGGGTCAATCTTATGGATAGAATAGATTTATTCTGCAGAAGAGACACCAAGTCTGCGTTTGGTCTCTCCATTATAGAGGAGGCTGTATCATTCAGAACTGCTAAATTCACAAGGCCATTTTTTTTCAGGATGCCTAAAACACCATTAAATAACAAAATAAAAGACCTAATGCCTTTAGCTGTGTCTTTGCACACCATACTAACCTTCAGAAAAGCTTGTCACATGACTTCCATACTGATCCCAGTATAACCTCACAGAATAGGAACAGTTTTGAAAAATAAATTACTCAAAAAAAATCATACAAGCCGCTGGATGAGTGCAGCTCCAACAACAATCAAGAAGCTTCACACCATCCAGGACAAAGCAGTCTGCTTGATTGGCATCTCATCCACAAACATTCACTCCCTCCACCACTGACGCACAGTAGCAGCAGTGTGTACCATCTGCAAGTTGCAGTTCAGGAACTCCCCAAGGCTCCTTAGACAGCACCTTCCAGATCCACAACCACTACCATCTAGGAGGACAAGGGCAGCAGATACATGGGAACACCACCACCTGGAATTTCCTCTCCAAGCCACTCATCATCCTGACTTGGCAATATATCACCATTCCTTCACTGTCACTGGGCCAAAATCCTGGAACTCCCTCTCTAACAGCACTGTGGGTGTACCTACACCTCAGCGACTGCAGTGGTTCAAGAAGGCAGCTCACCACCACCTTCTCAAAGGCATTTACGGATGGGCAATAAATATTGGCCTAGCCATCGAAGCCCACATCACGCAAATGAAAATTTTTAAAAATTGAGGGCAAACATTCAGATTTGCTTATTGTTTCTTAGTGCTATCTATAGATTTTAATTTGAACTTAAAGCAATGTTCACATTGAATTGGGGGTAGATTCCACAGGGAAAATCTGCATCGATACCAATGTCACCTGAAATTTGGATAGGATACAAGTAAGATACCCTCACATATTTGAAAAGAATGATAGTGTAGAGGAATTTCCCCTATCAATCCCCAGATAATTTAAAAAAAATATTCATTCAAAGAAGTAGGCTTCGATGGCTAGGCCAATATTTATTGCCCATCACTAATTGCCCTTGAGAAGGTGGTGGTGTGCTACCTTCTTGAACCACTGCAGTCCATGTGGTGTAGGTACACCCCCAGTGCTGTTAGAGAGGGAGTTCCAGGATTTTGACCCAGCGACAGTGAAGGGACGGCCAATATATTTCCAAGTCAGGATGGTGAGTGACTTGGAGGGGAACTTGCAGGCAGCGGTGTTCCCATCCATCTGCTGCCCTTGTCCTTCTAGATGGTAGTGGTCATGGGTTTGGAAGGTGTTCTCCAAGGAGCCTAATACTGTCAAATTGTAACATTATGGCTCAAAATAAAATGAGTTATTTTGTGCAGTTTTATTCTATACTAATCCTCTTCACGTTTGTAAAATTGAGATGGAAAAATATCAGCACTGCAGCAAATGGGCACCTCTGTAGTCTTTCCCTTGGTAATCTATGGTAGCTGAGAATTGGGAATATAAGAGTAGAAAATATTCACTGATGCCTGGACCAATACCGTGCTTACTTCAAATTTCTAGTAAGTGATTTTGTTCAACTGAATCAGAAGCTTTCTCACTGTCAGTGAAAGAGAGGGAGTAACTAACCTAATATAATCTGGGTACAAGGTGAACTTCAGTGTGTTTTTGGAGGACAATATTCCTTTGCTTTTGAGCTTGGAGATAGTCCAATGCTGGTTAATATTTTCCAACCTTGGTCTAACAAGGGCATCTATGGCCAGTTTTATTTTGGCAGGAGAGGCAAAGAGGTGGAGAGGTAACTCGAGGACAGTGTTTATTATTACTGAAAAATACCACCTCCATCAGTTATTTCAATGATTTTTAGGTGCAAATACATGATAGTCTCTGAACACTAAAACGTGCAGACCTGGCGCATTTTCAGTTCTTCAGAATTTAATGCCTTTGAAGTCTCTTTTACTCAAACACATTGTATTGTCAGTCAAGAATGAAGTGGTCTGCATCTTAGAAATGCGTCTGCAAGCTCTCAAAACCCGCTAGACGGTTGGGTGGTTCCTCGCTATGCTATATGACCATTGCAGTCTAAAAGCAGCTAACAAGATTCTCCTCACTGTTATAAAACACCAGATACTGGTGCTTTGTCCAACAATGAATGGATCGTATCCCTTTGAAGCATCATTTGACCGAACAGGAAGCTCAATTGTCTAATATGATCTGTTAAGCGAGTGGGACATGGAGACAGAAAAGCGACAGAGCTTGTTTTTTCCTCTGTGCATTTAGAAAAATTTACTTTTACACTGAAAACAAACCTTCTTTAAAGGCTTTAAAACATGTAGGCAAGATAATAATGTCCTATCGGTATGCAAGAACATTAAAAAGGCAAGATATAAATATTTAGTTTAGTGTCTTCACCATGCAATGGTAACGATTATATCAACTACTAGGAACCGAAGTAGGCCATTTAGCCCTCCCCCACCACACCTCCTGAAGCTTGCTTTCACATTCAATGAGATCATTATTGATCTGCAACTTAACTCTATCTCCCAGTCTTGGTTCCATAACCGTCAATACCCTTGCCTAACAAAATCTAACAAAAAGTTATTAAACTCAAGCGAAGATATAAAATAAACCCATGCATCCTGGTATATATCAAATTCTGAAACAGAGGGTAATAACAAAAAGGTACTTCAGCGCAATTAAAATTACAATGAAGATTTCAGATATTCTTCACACCAATATCGTTCCTTCCGCGACATTAGAAAACACTGTTGGGCGGGGGGGGAAGTTGAAGTGCAGGCGATTGGCGTCCCCGACTGGGGGCGCACTGCCATTTTACGTGGGCGGGCCGATTAAGGCCAGCCCAGCGTGCTGTGCGCTCCCCGTGCGGATGGGAGGGGCGGGGGGGGAAATCCCTAATCCCTAAAGGCTAAGTGCTGCCTCAGGGAGATCGGCTCTACAGTAAAAAATATTAAAAATAGAAAAAAAAATTCCTGACATTCCTTCATGTAACACTGTCACATGGATTGGTACATCACAGAATCACAGTGCAGAAGAGGCCCTTCGGCCCATCGATTCTGCACCGACACGTGAGAAACACCTGACCTACCTACCTAATCCCATTTACCAGCACTTGGCCCATTGCCTTGAATGTTAAGACGTGCCAAGTGCTCATCCAGGTACTTTTTAAAGGGTGTGAGGCAACACGTCTCCACCACCCTCCCAGGCAGTGCATTCCAGACAGTCACCACCCTCTGGGTAAAAGCTTTTCCTCACATCCCCCCTAAACCTCCTGCCCCTCACCTTGAACGTGTGTCCCCTTGTGACTGACCCTTCAACTAAGGGGAATAGCTGCTCCCTATCCACCCTGTCCATGCCCCTCAATCTTGTACACCTCGATCAGGTCGCCCCTCAGTCTCCTCTGCTCCATTGAAAACAACCCAAGTCTATCCAACCTCTCTTCATAACTTAAATGTTTCATCCCAGGCAACATCCTGGTGAATCTCCTCTGCACCCCCTCCAGTGCAATCACATCCTTCCTATAATGTGGTGACCAGAACTGCGCACAGTACTCCAGCTGTGGCCTCACCAAGGTTCTATACAACTTTACTTTTGTAATCTATGCCTCGATTGATAAAGGCAAGTGTCCCATATGCCTTTTTCACCACCCCACTAACGTGCCCCACTGCCTTCAGAGATCTATGGACACACACGCCAAGGTCTTTTTGTTCCTCAGAACATCCTGGTGTCATGCCGTTCATTGAATACTTCCTTGTCAAATTACTCCTTCCAAAGTGTATCACCTGACACTTTTCAGGGTTAAATTCCATCTGCCACTTATCTGCCCATTTGACCATCCCGTCTATATCTTCCTGTAGTCCAAGACACTCAACCTCACTGTTAACCACCCGGCCAATCTTTGTGTCATCCTCAAACTTACTAATACATGTCCATAATTTTTAAAAAAACTTTAATTAAATTTTTCAAAACCTACATGAAACCTTATCCCGCCTGTGGATGAGGTTTCATGCTTTTTCTAATGCCCGCCAGGGCTCCTGGCCTGCCCGCCAACCTTAAGGTTGGACGGGCAGGTCCATTAATTACTTAAATGACTCTGGCAATGATCTCAATTGGCCATTGACAGGTCAGCGGGCGCACAGCTGATTTTGCTGAGCCCCCGCCTACCCGAAAATTTAAATGGGGTGTGGTGATGTCGGGAGTTCCGCCCAATGTCACTGTGCGTCATTTTATGCATTGGCGAGCAGGCCCCGCCCCCCCCCCCACCAGGAAAATCCTGCCCAGGGTCTCTGCAGCAGTTTTGAGTCTCCTGTTTAAGGAGAGCAGTCAGGCAATCCCAGAATGTGATTTCATGTTTTCAGGCCCTGCTCAGATGCACTAAGGTTCCTCACAAATGTTGTGCACATGGCAACATTTTCCTTCAACCAGATGCATGACCTGACTATGGGAGGCAGCTCTAGTTTGCAAAATTGCAAGGAACACATTGTCTTTGTAAGACTGACCTGTCTTCTAACATGGGATAAATAGAAGTCTGAAACATGGCTGCCTATTAAGCAGAAAGGATCCCATGACACTATCCACGTGAACAGGCAAATGTTTCAATTGAAAGACAGCACTTCCAATAATGCAACACTCCCTCAGTGCTGCAATGAAGTATTGAACAAGATTATGCACTCAAATCCCTTGATTGTGGTTTGAATCGTAAGCAATGGTGCTACCACTAAGCCAGACTTACACTTTTAAATTGGACTAAGTATTTCTTAAATGAATAGATAGCGGCTACAATTTAGTGATTCTTCGATGTATTGCGAAAAATAAAAGTGTACCATAGCAAAGCCAACGTCAGCCTTCTTCAGTGCTGGACCATCATTTGTCCCATCGCCAGTCACAGCCACCACCTGTCGCATCTCTCCAATTGTGCTGTCAATGATACCTGTTTAAACAAATTGAAGTTCAACTGAGGTCACACAATTGCCTTATGATGATCTGACAATGTGCAATTATTAATGGGGAAATATTGGCACTCTTTTGGAAAGCAGAGAAATTAGTTATTCAATTTTCACCATTATTTTATCTATAATTAGCAAAAACATCTCAATATCATAGCCCATCAATGACAAATAATGCAAAATTTCTGCCGCTAACAACTTTCCAGCAATTACATTGTATATTTCACCATCAAATTGGACGCTGGATGTACTAAAGGTAGACAGATGTTTGTTATGGCACAGCCGATGGTAAGTGCTGAGTTTTTCAAATCCCAAAGGATAACTTGAAACAACTGCCACAACTTGTTTTGCAATTTGTATAAATTTCGTGGTGCGTGCCTTAAATTCAGTCCTGATAAGATCACCAAGTCTTATAGTTTTTACAAAACTAGATTAAACATTTATTAATAAGAGAAATGATTTTAAATACATACATAGATCTACAAATTGCTACTATGAAAACTTCTAAGTCCCCTACTTAATCTGACTTCCAGTTACACTTTCATTAAGGCAACAGTAAGGCACAGATTTTAAAAGACCCATGCAAAGTGACACACGATACCTTGAATCAGTCGAATTCAAAGTGAGTTTTCTTAACTTCAGTTCTTTGAAAACAGCTGCTCGAGGCATAGATGCTGAAGGCTTTTCACACTTGTTAGGTCTTAAAAATACCCTTACACACTTCGCTCCTTTATACATATTTTCCCCTTTGAATGCGAATTCCCATTGTTTCACTATGTCTTTGGACTTTATCTTTCTGATAATAAAAATCTCTCATAGCACTAAGTTTTACCAGTAACCTTTGGGAAAAATAAACTTCTAAACTTCACCTGGCTAGGTGATGCCTTTCACCCCTCCTTTGAAATCAATCTAGTCTGGTTTATTTAAAAGTGCAAATGTCCTTTTACACCTTACATTGTAAAATTCCCTCATGTTTACCATGTTTACATCGAAGCCTTCAGACCAGCTGCCTTTAATCCAATTAAGTCTCTCTCTCTCACACACACACAGACACAGATATCACTATTTTAAATAAATTTCAATAACTTTGAGAATTATTATATCTTCCCGACAATGCTTTAAACATTTTAAAGCAAGTTTCTATCTGTATAGTCAAATTTTTTCTTTTACATATATAATTTTGCCTATTCAGAATTGCTGAAAGTCATGAATGCAAATTTGAGCATTTGCTTTGATTCAATTTAGCACATACCTGTCGGTTTATAACTTCATTTCTCATACTGGGGTTGAAACCCAGATTAATGCAATTGTTTCTGTTCCCTGTTGCCAAATTTACTGCTCACTAGCCACACTTGTTGGCGTTTCTTACTCTTCCCATTGAGTGAGAGGAGGAGTGTCCAATGTAATTAATTTGGTTTGGCAACATAAGACGTTATGCCACTCAGCAAAGAGCTACATGAAGACTAGTCTAAGGAAACCTCACTCAATGATGCTAAAAGTCTCACAAAATGTTTTGGATTGGAGAGTGGATTTTAGTAAAATAAGGCAGGGTCTGGCCAAGGTAGACTGGGAATAGCTACTTGTGAGGAAATCTACAGAAGAGCAGGTTGGGGGGGGCATTCAAAAAGGAAATGGGGAGGGTACAGGTTCAACATGTTCCCTCTAGGGTGATAGGAAGGACTAACAAGCTCAGAGAACCATGGATGACCAGAGATATTCAGGATAGGATGAGAAGGAAAAGGGAGGCTTTTAGCAGGTACAAGGGAAGCAAATCAGCGGAGGTATTAGTGGAATACAGAAAGTGCAGGGTGGAGCTTAAGAAAGCAATTAGAGAGAAAAGAGGGGATATGAGAAAGCTCTGGCTGGTAAAAGTAGGAAAATCCAAAGATATTCTAAGAGTATATCAATGGGAAGAGGATAACCAGGGAAAGAGTAGGGCCAATTAAGGACCAAGGGAGCAATCTATGGGTGGAGCCAGAGGACATCGGTAGAGTGTTGAATGAATATTTCACATCCACCTTCACCCAAGAGAATGAGGGTGAAGGTATCGAACTCGGGGAGAGAGACTGCGAGGTGTTTGAGAAAATTGATATAGGGAGTAACAAGGTATTGGAGGTGTTGGCAGGCTTAAAAGTGGACAAATCTCCAGGTTCAGATGATTTGTATCCCAGGCTGCTGAGGGAGGCAAGGGAGGAGATTGCAAGGGCTCTGATCCACATTTTTAACTCCTCTCGGGCCATGGGGTAGGTGCCAGAGAACTACAGACCGGTGAATCTTACATCAGTGGTAGGGAAACTATTGGAGAAAATTCTGAAGGAGAGAATCTATCCCCACTTGGAGAGGCAAGGTTTGATCAGAGACAGTCAGCATGGCTTTGTCAGAGGGAGGTCATGCCTAACAAATTTGATTGATTTTTTTGAGGAGGTGACCAGGTGTGCAGATGAGGGTAGTGCAGTTTATGTAGTTTATATGGATTTCAGCAAAGCCTTTGACAAGGTCCCACATGGGAGACTTATAAAGAAGGCAAATGCACCTGGGATACAGGGTAATTTGATAAGGTGGATTCAAAATTGGCTTAGTTGTAGGGGACAGAGGGTGATGACAGAAGGATGCTTTAGTGACTGGAAGCCGGTGTCCAGTGGCGTATCACAGGAATCTGTACTGGGTCCCCTATTATTTGTCATTTATATAAACGACATAGATGACCATGTGGGGGGTAGGACTAGTACGTTTGCGGAAGATACAAAGATTGGCCGGGTGGTTAACAGTGAGGTTGAGTGTCTTGGGCTACAGGAAGATATAGACGGGATGGTCAAATGGGCAGATAAGTGGCAGATGGAATTTAACCCTGAAAAGTGAAAGGTGATACACTTTGGAAGGGGTAATTTGACAAGGAAGTATTCAATGAACGGCATGACACTAGGAAGTTCTGAGGAACAAAGGGGCCTTGGCGTGTGTGTCCATAGATCTCTGAAATTGGAGGGGCACGTTAGTTGGGTGGTGAAAAGGGCATATGGGACACTTGCCTTTATCAATCGAGGCATAGATTACAAAAGTAGGGAGGTCATGGTGGAGTTGTATAGAACCTTGGTGAGGCCACAGCTGGAATACTGTGTGCAGTTCTGGTCGCCACATTATAGGAAGGATGTGATTGCACTGGAGGGGGTGCAGAGGAGATTCACCAGGATGTTACCTGGGATAAAACATTTAAGTTATGAAGAGAGGTTGGATAGACTTGGGTTGTTTTCATTGGAGCAGAGAAGACTGAGGGGCGGCCTGATCGAGGTGTACAAGATTATGAGGGGCATGGACAGGGTGGATAGGGAGCAGCTGTTCCCCTTAGTTGAAGGGTCAGTCACAAGGGGGCATAAGTTCAAGGTGAGGGGCAGGAGGTTTAGCGGGGGATGTGAGGAAAAGCTTTTTTACCTAGAGGGTGGTGACGGTCTGGAATGCGTTGCCAGGGAGAGTGGTGGAGGCAGGTTGCCTCACACCTTTTAAAAAGTACCTGGATGAGCACTTGGCACGTCATAACATTCAAGGGTATGGGCCAAGTGCTGGTAAATGGGATTAGGCAGGTAGGTCAGGTGCTTCTCACGTGTCGGTGCAGACTCGATGGGCCGAAGGGCCTCTTCTGCACTGTGTAATTCTGTGAACACATCAGGGCTAATGCAAATATTAGACTATTGAAATATGTGTTTATGTTTATAAAACACTTCCAGCACAATTAGTCAAAATAGCTCTGGCAGTCAAATCCTGTCTGCCTTGCTACTTCCAAAAATAGGTTAAATCTTGCTTCTTGGGGAGGTGTTCCAGTGAACACCCCCTGACCATTAACAAAGTAGCACTCACTGTGTCAGTGTACCAACATACTCACAAGATGGCACTTCGTAGGAATTGTCATGAAAGAAAGACTGACACATACACAACTATCTAAGCATTTATGAATTTAGTAATATTGGAGTAATCAAAGCAAAATGCTGTGGTTGCTGGAGATCTGAAATAAAAACAAAGTGCTGGAAAAACTCAGCAGGTCTGGCAGCATCTGTGGAGAGAGAAACAGATGTTTTGAGCTCAATATAACTCTTCTTCGGTCTAAAGACATACAGGCTCGAAACGTTAACTCTGTTTCTCTCTCCACAGATGCTGCCAGACCCACTGAGTTTTCCAGCATTTTGTTTTTATTGGAGTAATCAATACTGGGTAATTAAACTTTAAATTCCTGCTTATTCCGATCCATGAGATATTAATTTATATTTCTGCCAAGCGCAAAGAGGAGCAGTCAAGAACAACCTTCATGAAATCCTAAAGATATCAATTGTTAATTTTTCTTTTAAAACTGAATGTCCTACTTCAAAAACTATCAATGCACATTTAGAAAATAAATATATAAAAATCAAAAAAAGTGAAATGTTTTTAATCTTTGCTTCTAATGGGCAGTAGGAAAAGGTGCAGTCTCAAACTCCACTGTTAAAAATCTGTACAATGTAGAGAGCATTGGGTATTATTCTACACAAATTCAGATCTCTAAACTTTTCTGTATAAACAGTTGCAGCCTCGTTTCTCTCGTCTCACATATGCAGATCTCCCTCCTGTGTATAATGTGCTCTTTTCATAAAAACGAAAGTGGCTTTTCATCAAGGAGCATTGCTCTCTTGAAATATGTTTGAAAACTGGAGAGATAGGAGGGGAGCAAGAAATATCATTCCTATCAGGTCATAAAACTTAAAGTCACTGCGCTCTGTTTTAAATTTTAATCAGATTTTTCTCCAAAGGCTGTGCTCCAAAGGGAGTTTTGCTTTCAGCACATTTTGAAAAAGAGAACAATGAATATCCTAGGGCCTTTCAGCTGTTTTGGAAACAGTTTTTCTTGAAGCAGTTTTCCTCCCCATCAGTTCTGGGCTACAGTGTCACAAGTACTGGTGAAGCCTCACACACCAATGATTAATCTTTATTTTTGTGTGATCCTTGGCAGTGAGTGCTTGTAGGGGTTTCCAGTAGTGGTCACTGAATGATAATTAATTAGTGATCCTTCATACTCTTCTACTTCTATCCAAAGGACGTAAAGGCCAATCGTATTGTGCCTAACGCTGCACAGGCTGGGATGGAATAACTCAGCAGAGACTGGGGATCAAAGCTGGCACACCCCTGCCTTGTATGGCTCCAGCATTATGTGATTAACTTGCAGAATCACAGAGGGAGAAGCAGAACATGTTTTTGTTCCAATAGCAAGTGTCCCAGGGGAAACAGGGCGCAGCAATCTGGAGGGAGAGATAAAGTAAAATTGAGAGGAGAATGTTGAAGCGCTTTTGGCCAAGGATCATAAATCATTGCATGACATGATTTCTAAGCACACCCACTATTTCAAAGGCAGCAACTTCCCCAAGCTGGCATTCCAGGTGTATCAAGTGGCGTGCCACAGTGATCAGTGCCAGGGCCTCAACTTTTAACAATTCATATAAATGACTTGGATGAAGGGACAAAAGGCCAAGGTATGGTTGCTAAATTTGCTGATGACATAAAGATAGGTAGGCAAGTAAGTTATGAAGAGGACGTGAGGAGGCATAAAAGGACATGGAGAGGCAGAAATCTGAGAATGGAATATAACGTGGGCAAATGTGAAATTGTCAATTTTGGCAGGAAGAATAAAAAAGTATATTATCTAAATGGTGAGAGATTGCAGAGCTCGGAGATTCAGAGGGACCTGGGTGTCCTAGTGCATGAATCACAAAAGGCTAGTATGTGAGTACAGCAAATAAATAGGAAAGCTCATAGAATGGTATCATTTATTGTGAGGGGAATTGAATATAACAGTAGGGAGGTTATGCTTCAGTTGAACAGGGCACTGGTGAGAATACATTTGGAGTACTACGTATAGTATTGGTCTCCTTATTTAAGGAAGGATGTAAATGCGCTAGATGCAGTTCACAGAAGGTTTACCAGACTAA
Source organism: Cetorhinus maximus (assembly GCF_964194155.1). NCBI lineage: Eukaryota > Metazoa > Chordata > Chondrichthyes > Lamniformes > Cetorhinidae > Cetorhinus > Cetorhinus maximus. Next base: position 2,079,429 of record NC_135886.1, on the reverse strand, counting down.
TACCTGGTATGGGCAGGTTGCCTATTGAGGAAAGGTTGGACAGGTTAGGCTTGTATCCACTGGAGTTTAGAAGAGTAAGAGTGGACTTGATTGCAACCTTTAAGGTCCTGAGGGGTCTTGACAGGGTGGATGTGGAGAGGAAGCTTCCTCTTGTGGGAGAATCTAGAACTAGGGGGGGGTCACTGTTTAAAAATAAGGGGCTGCTCATTTAAGAGAGATGAGAATAATTTCAAATTAGCACTAACTACCTGGTGGGGGGAAACTTTTTTTTTTTATCTACAGCCTCATGATACATGGATCTCAAACCTAGCAAAGGCATTCAGTTGACATCAGCCGCAGTCTCAGAAATGGAAACTGTACCGAGCCAATACTGAAGGCCCTAAATCAGCATCCAAGGATAAGTGCAGATTCTGTGAAGCTGTTTTATCAACATACTCTGTGGCAAATGCTGTCCGAGTAGATCTTTGTGGAGCTTCAGGCATAAATTAGCTTTGTATAGGCTGTGGGGAAAGATTTAAAGTAAAGATGCTTCCTACAAGATTAGGGACATTAGTTATCATAAAAGCATTTTTAAAGGGCTGGGGTGGGTATATGTTAACAGAAAAGGCTAACCTCCTATTTTTCAATGTGACAGGTAATCTTCCTACCAACTGTTTAGATTTTGCCCTCCAACAGTTCGCATGATTCATATGCAGAGGCCTAAATACGTCAGAACAGGATATACTAAGTTGATCATGGTTGTTTTAGGTACAAAAACGCTCAATGATTGTATTCTGTGGACAGAAATAACCCTTTTTAAAACTAGTACAAACCAAATTAGTTTAACTGAAATAAATTTACATTTTTCACTTCTGGATTGAAATCAAATATGCAAGTTTCAAGCACAGGTTCTAGCTTTTAAATTGTGTTTGGTTTATTTGTGCTTCATTTTGCACAGGTGTTTGTATCTGCCTAGATTCTTTGCAATCGGCTGGTATTTGTATTTTGTAACACCTATTGAAAACATTCTTTAAAAGGACAGAACAAAAGCAATCCACAATATATTGGAATTATAAACCATATCAATATAAAAAACTTCAAGCTGTATTCCATATAACTGCACTTCTCAAATGCAACTTCACAGGTATAAACCAATCTGCATCACTGTTCAGCTTTCCCCTTACTGTCACCAACTGTTGACCTGCAACATCAAGGAGATGCTGAAAAACAGTTTAAAGGCATCCTTTTTCTCCCCCCATATAACTTGAACCCAAAATCAAGAAAACATTTTTAGACTACAACCTGCAGATTGCACATCTAATTCTCTGGTATATCTATTTAAGTAGAAAACAGCGCAGCTGTGTTACTGAACAAAACCTTATTTGAATACCTTTCACTAGTGTGTGTTTATCTGTTGGCGATGATCGTGCGAGGACACGGAGATTTGGCCAGACCTTATCAAGACGATCTTGCTCCACCTTAAAAAAAAAATTAAATATTAAATCTCGATGCAGTTACTGACTAAAGCCAGGAAATACTATCATTCAGCATACTCTCTAAGTATATTCATTAGTTTGTGAAGCATCCAAAAAGTAAAGTTCACGAACCAAAATGCTGATTACATATTACATACATTTTCTTTTATTTATGAATTCACATGATGACAGACATATTGCCTTACATTCTCCCACGTCTGTGCTGGTGCAGAAAGAGCTTTGGGAGGGTATTTGCTGTTTTTTGGAAATGAATAACACAGGGTCTTGGCTTGATACAATGTGGAGAGCAAAATTCACTCATCGCTTTCGTTGAGCTGTGTGAGAGTGTTTCAAATTTGGAAACGAGGAGTCAGTTTCTATTTCCTGCCCACACGTTGGGGAACTCCTAGACAGCAGAGTTCCTGCCTTGACATTTATTGAAGGAGCACGCCATAGCTGTGTGTCCTATACCTGGAATATAGTTGGGCGCCCACGTTGAAAGCTCTGCGCCTTGCGTCTGATTTGACGCACACACCCACACCCACGCACCCACACACCACACACATACCTCAGTTTATAGCAAATCAAAAAACAGGGTAAAGAACTATGTAAGTGAAAGTGAAACTACATTCCAAGTATAGAAAACACAGCTATGGGGTGTTCTTTCAATAGACATCAAAAGGTCTCGACAATGTTGAAAGCAGATTGCAGCCAAAATGTATCAAGATGTTCGCCCCATTGAGACATGATGTCAAGACACTGACAATTGGGACATAGGAAAACTAGAATTTATATATGCTTTCAGAGGAGGGAAATATACATAAGCCGAAATTTTCTACCTGCGCAATGTGAAGCAGACTGACTTTGTTGCAGTTTGTAAGATTATCTTAATTTAAACAATGCAGTTGAGCTCCAGATACCAAGAACACCGCTGACTTGGAGCTCATCCATTTGTGGGCAGGAAATAGAAACTAACTCATTGTTGCAAAATCTGAAACACTCACATAACTCCCATTGAAAGTGATGGGGGAATTCTGCTCTGCAGCAACACACTTCCTCTACCTTCACTTCTTCCTCTGGATGAGAACCAGGTACCAGTGGAACTGATTCTAATAGCACTTCAGGGCATACAGTATGTTGTCAATCTCTAACTATCTTAAGCATCACCAAGGTACATCTAACCCGGCTGAAAGGTTGACCCAGAGGGGAGTACACTGGCTGACTAAAAGCACAAATGAGCAAGAAAAGGCTATGGAACATGGAAAGAAAGACAATGCCAGGAAAGAAAAGATAGATCACCCCTTGGCTGAAGAGTTTCTGGGGGGTGGGGGCGGGTGGTGGTGTAGTGACATTGTCACTGGACTAGTGACCCAGGGTAATGCTCTGGGGACCCAGATGGTGATTCAATCGATAAAAATTTGTTATCAAAAGTCTAATGATGACCATGAAACCATTGTCGATTGTTGTAAAAACCCATCTGGTTCATCAATGTCCTTTAGGGAAGGAAATCTGCCACCCTTACCTGGTCTGGCCTACATGTGACTCCAGAGCCACAGCAATGTGGCTGTCTCTTAAATACCCTCTGAAATGGCCTAGCAAGCCTCTCAGTTATATCAAAACACTACAAAGTCTAAAAGGAATGAAACCGGACAAACTACCCGGCACCGGAAACAACAAACTCAACCCTGTTGACCCTCCTTACTAACATCTGGGGGCCTTGTGCCAAAATTGAAAGAGCTGTCTCACAGACTAGTCAAGCAACAGCCTGACTATATTCATATTCACTGAATCATGCCTTACAGATAATGTCCCAGACACCACTATCACCATCCATGGGTATGTCCTGTCTTACTGGCAGAGGCAGCAGCACAGTGGTATACAGTTGAGAGAGTGTTGCCCTGGGAGTCCTCAACATTGACTCCAGACCACATGAAGTCTCATGGCATCAGGTCAAACATGGGCATGGAAACCTCCTGATTACAAACTTAACACGCCCCCCCACAGCTGAAGAATCAGTACTCCTCCATGTTGAACACCATTTGGAGGAAGCACTGAGGGTGCCAAGGACACAGAATATGCCGTGGATGAGGGAACCTCAATGTCCATCACAAGAGTGGCTCGGTAGCACCACTTCTGACTGAGCTGGCCGAGTCCTAAAGGACATAGCTGCTAGACTGGGTCTGATGCAGGTGTTGAGGGAACCAACAAAAGGGAAAAACATACTTGATCTCATCCCCAGCAAGCTGTCTGCCACAGATGCATCTATCCATGACAGTATCGTTATGAATGACCATCATACAGCCCTTGTGGAGACAAAGACCCGTCTTCACATTGAGAATACCCTCCATCGTTTTGTGTGGCACTACTGCCCATGCTAAATGGGATAGATTTCAAACAGATCTAGCAACTCAAGGCTGGGCAACCATGAGGCACTGTGGACCATCAGCAGAATTGTACTCGAACTCAATCTGTAATGTCACGGCCCGGCATATCCCCCACTCTACCATTACCAAGCCAGCGGATCAACCCTGGTTCAATGAAGCAATTCCATAACCAATGGATGAGGTCTAAGCTTTGCAGTCCTGCCACGTCCAGTCATGACTGGTGGCGGACAATTAAACAACTCACTGGAGGAGGAGGCTCCACAAATATCCTCATCTCCCCATCCAATGATGGGGAACCCAGCACATCAGTGCAAAAGATAAGGCTGAAGCATTTGCTGAGTGGATGATCCATCTCAGCCTCCTCTGGAGGTCCCTGGCATCACAGATACCACTCTACGGCCAATTCGATTCACTCTACATGATATCAATAAAAGGCTGAAGCCACTGGATAGTGCAAAGGCTATGGGCCCTAACAATATTCCAGCAATAGCACTGAAGATTTAGGCTCCAGAACTTGCCGTGCCCCTAGACAAGCTGCTCCAGTACAGTGTCTGTACTCGAACAGTGGCATCCACCCGGCTATGTGGAAAATTGCCCAGGTATGTCCTGTACACAAAAAGCAGGACAAACCAGCCAATTATCATCACATCAGTCTACTCTCCAGCACCAGTAAATTAATGGAAGGGGTCATCAACAGTGCTATCATATGGCAATTGCTTAGCAATAATCTGCTCACTGACACACAGTGTGTGTTCTGCCAGGGTTACTCAGCTCCTGACCTCATTACAGCCTTGGTTTAAACTTAGACAAAAGAGCTGAACTCCTGAGGTGAGGAGAGAGTGACTGCCCTTGAAATCAAGGCAGCATTGGACTGTGTTTGTGGCATCAAGAAACCCCAGCAAAACTGGAGTCAATGGTGTTCGAATCATATCGCTCAATACTGAAGTTTTCTTTACACAATGGAAGGGTTTGGCATGATCTGGACATGTGGATGCTAACCTGGGATTTTTGAAAAAAAATAAGGTCATGATAAGTTCACCTCGGAACTGTAAACAAGCAGGCCTCTTCCAAGAAATCACCTGACCTATATGGTACTTGAGAAGGCTCAACTTGTTTGTGTGTCTTAAGCTGCAAGGCAATTTAACTAATGAAAAGCTGGGAGGCAAAAAGGCAATCACATGGCAGAGGAAAAAACTAAAGTTGTGAACCTGCTCATTTGGAAGGCAGCTTTTTTGGTGACCAAGCTGAGGAAAGAAGGCTACCTTGACTGGCTCCCTCTCTCTATCTTGCCTAAAATTGTGTATGGCTATCAACCTGTCGCTAGAGAGCCCTCATTTGAATGTAGCCAGTCTGCATTTGGACCTGCAAAGCTGAGACCAGTGGTGAGAACGTCCAGGCATCCACTGGGATCAGTGGCCTGTCTTCACACAAGAGAACTCCAGGTTGACAGCGTCGAGACCCTGCGGACTTTATCCTTTATTTTATAAGGCCCATCCTCTAAAGCCCACCTCTGCAGAGAGACTATCGGTTTTGTCCGTGTGTGTGTGTGTGTGTGTGTGTGAGAGCTGGGGGAATTCTTTAGGAAGAGATAGATAGTTATACTTCCCAATTAGCATTGTGTGTTAACCAGTACTTGCAGCTTGTTAAAAGAAGTTTTGTTTTAAAATAAATTAATCATTGAGTTTTTGAAAGAGGCCTGGTCAGAGAGTCTTTTCTTCTGGGTACCAGAGGTACAGGTACATAATTGGCCATTTTAGTGAGAAAATTAAACATTTAAATTAATGGTATGGCCTGTGGAGTAATGGGGCTTGATAATTCGTGTAGTCCTCCCATCCCGTCTTAACAATGGGAATTGCGGGGGTGGGGGCAAACTCGCCACTGGTTGGGGTCATATCTACCGCAAAGGAAGATGGTTGTGGTTGTTGGAGGCCAATCATCTCAGTTCCAGGACATCAGTGCAGGAGTTCCTCAGGGTAGTGCCTTCGGCCCAACCATCTTCAGCTGCTTCATCAATGGCCTTCCCTCCATCATAAGGTCAGAAGTGGGGATGTTCGCTGATGATTGTGCAATGTTCAGCACCATTCGTGACTCCTCAGATACGGAAGCAGTCCACATCCAAATGCAGCAAGGCCTGGACAACATTCAGACTTGCGCTGACAAGTGGTAAGTAACATTCGTGCTACACAAATACCAGGCAATGACCATCTTCACCAAGAGAAAATCTAACCATCACTCCTTGACATTCAATGGCATTACCATTGCTGAATCCCCCACTATCAATATTCTGGGGGTAGTGATTCACCAGAAACTGAACTGGACTAGCCATATAAATACTGTGGCTACAAGGGCAAATCAGAGGCTCGAAATCCTGTGGCAAGTTACTCACCTCCTGACTCCCCAAATCCCGTTCACCATCCAAAAGGGACAGGTCAGGAGTGTGATGGAATACTCCCCACTTGCCTGGAGGAGTGCAGCTCCAACAACACTCAAGAAGCTTGACACCTTCCAGGACAAAGCAGCTTGCTTTATTGGTGGTGGATGGGTTGCCAACGCACAGTGGCAGCAGTGTGTACCATCTACAAGAGGCACTGCAGGAACCCACTAAGGCTCCTGAGACAGCACTTTTCAAACCCACGACTGCTACCATCTAGAAGGACAATGGCAGCAGACAGATGGGAACACCACCACCTGGATGTTCCCCTCCAAGCCACACACCACCCTGACTGAGAAATATATGAACGTATGAAATAGCAGCAGAAGTAGGTCATTTGGCCCCTCGAGCCTGCTCCATTGTTCAATAAAATCATGGCTGATCTGTTGGTGTTTCGAATTCCATATTCCCATCTGCCCCGATAGCCTTACCTTACAAGAATCTATCTACCTCCGCCTTAAAAATATTCAACAATCCCGCCTCCACCGCCTTCTGAGGCAGAAAGTTCCAAAGGTGCACAGTCCTCAGAAAAAATTTCTCCTCATCTGTCCTGAAAGGGCATCCCCTAATTTTAAAACACTGCCCCCTAGTTCTGGACTCATCCCACAAGAGGAAACTTCCTTTCCACATCCACCTAGTCAATACCGTTCAGGATCTTGTATACTTCAATCAAGTCACCCCTCACTCTTCTAAACTCTAGTGGAAGCAAGCCCAGCCTGTCTAACCTTTCCTCATAAGACAACGCCCCCTGCATTCCAAGTATCAATCTAGTAAACCTCCCCTGAACCACCTCTAACACACTTACATCCTTCCTTAAATAAGGAGACCAAAACTGTACACAATATTCGAGATGTGGTCCCACCGATACCCTGTATAACTGAAGCATAACATTCTTAATTTTATGTTCAATTTCTCTCGTAGTAAAGGATAGCATTCCATTAGCCTTCTTAATTGCTTGCTATACCTGCATACTAACTTATTGTGACTCATGCACTAGAACACCCAGATCCCTCTGCAACTCAGAATTCTGCAGACATTCTCCATTTAAGTAATACGTTGTTTTTTGTATTCCTCCTGCCAAAGTGAGCAACTTCACACTTTCCCACATTATACTCCATCTGCCAGATTTTTGCCCACTCACTCAACCTATCTATATCCATCTACAATCTCCTCATGCCCACTTCACAACATACTTTCCTACCTATCTTTATGTAACATGTGTTGCCGTTTCTTCACTATCACTGGGTCAAAATCTTGAAACTGCCTCCCCAACAGCACTGTGGGTGTACATACACCATACAGACTGCAGTGGCTCAAGGCAGCAGCTGCTCATCACTTTCTCAAGGGCATTTAGGGATGGGCAATAAATGTTGGCCTAGCCAACGACGCCAAGAATGAATTAAAAAAAAAAGTTTGGGGATTCAGATCTTATAGATTAGTTTCTAAAAGGATATGTACATTTGCAGTACCATGCTGAATTGCTTCACGACACTGCAATCCATTGGAGTGAGTGAGCATGCAGGACAGTGCTCTCTCTCGTGATGGTAGTGCATGCAGGCTCCCCGTTTGATCTCCTCCAATACCTGTATGCTGCTGAAAGAATGAAGGGCCAGGCAGCTGCATAAGTGGGAAGATGTGGAACCCAAACTGCTATGAACTGCAGGTCACCTCAGTCACAAAAGGCTCCATTTGGAATGCAGCAAACAACCACGTCATGCGCTCCAGCCATTCAAATGTGTCTTAGGAGAAACACAAGGCTATGTTTAAGAGTTCACACATCACATTCTTGCACCACAAAGAAACAAGGTTGTGAGAAAGACTCGGCGCACATACATTGTACGCGTTTTCATTAAAATTATGGCTGCAATGATGTAGTATGCGCTGGCGGTTTTCATTTGGCATGGCTTGAAAGTTGCTTTAAGCGGGTGGTAGGAGTAAAAGCTTAGTGAGCTGATATGTAAGCAGAGAAGAATATGTAGGTGATATATTAGTCCCAGGACAGAGCCCTTAATGCAATGGCAAGTTGGGGTGGTCAAGGAAAGATTTCCTGCATCAGTTTGACATGAAAATTGCTTGTAGCCAATGATTCCCCTCAGGCTCATCCTGGTTTGATTGCTGACCATACTTCTGGAGCTTCGAGGGGTCATCTCTTTGTAAGGCAAACTTATGCTGTTTGCAACACATGACAATGATTATTGTCCTTTAACAGGGCTGTACTGTAGCATAATCCCAGCTAATATTGCACTTGCTTCCAGAGGCACAATGTGATTATTATTTTATATTATATGGAGGGAAGCTGTGTTGATTTATAATCTTGGGTTAACATATATATATATATATATATGTATATACGGGTGTATATATATTTCACTTCCTATGAAATAAATTACTGTAACAGTTTATACCTGGCCCCATCTTAGTGAGTGCGACTGACAAAATGATTAGAAATGAACACATGTGGAAAAAAAATTAGTTCCAGTAACAATGAGACACTATTGTTACAGTCTTGGGTTACATCATCATGTGGTTAGACATTGGGTTAACTGACCTAACCTGTAATCTAAGGCACTGAAGACCACTGTAGCTGAGAAAATATCTTAAGGCAAGACCTAAACCAAGAGATGACTTCTTTGGAGAGTATGCACTGCTCTTCAGTCAAGTGCATGGAGTTTTGCCTATATGCTTTGGTACCAGTGATTGGCTGTCATGTGCTTTCAGTGCAGCCACACAAGTTTGGCATCCCTTTTATGCTTATGATCTTCTAGGAAGCAATGAGAAGGGGAATTCCCAAAAGGAAGGATATTTGTCCCTGTGAATTGGGATTGAAATGAGAGGGGGAAATGATTGCTCCTTAGGTGAACGGCACAAAGTCAAGATTACAAAATATTCAGCAATAGAGAAAAAAAAATAAGTTTGCAACTGGTCAATTTAAACATTCAATTTCTCTTGCACTTAGCCAGCAGTGATCAACTTTGAACACCCACTTTGCACTGACATGAATGCGAATGGGCAGATTTTTGTTAGTGTAAGGCAAAAAAGGGAAATGGATCAAAAGCGGTTAATGACGTACAGATCATCCATTATTTCACTGGAAGGTAAAATGCTAAATGGTCTATTCCTCTAGGGTGCAAGGAAAGAGCCGGCAACTACAGACCAGTCAGTTTGACTTCAGTGTTAGGGAACCTTCTGGAAACTATAGTTCGGGGCAAAATCAACAGTCACTTAGATAAATGCAGGATAATTATGGGAAGCAGGCATGGGTTAATCAAGGGGAAATCATATTTACCTAACTGGCTCGAGGTTTTTTTAGGAGGTAACAGAGAAAGTTGATAAAGGTAACGCTGTTCATGTCTGTGTATATAGATTTTCAAAAGGCACACAGTGCCACACAGACTTGTGAGCAAAATTCTAGCTCATGGAATAAAAGGGAAAGTAGGCATTTGGATAAGAGATTGGCTGAGTGACAGGAAACAAAGAGTAGTGGTCAATGGATGCTTTTCAGGTTGGAGGTTTGTAGTGGAGTTCCCCAGGAGTCAATGGTGGGACCCTTGCTCTTCCTGATGTATATTAATGCCCTGAACACCACAGTCTAGGTCACGATTTCAAAATTTGCAGATGATACGAAAATTGGAAACGTTGTCAGTTGTGATGAGGATAGTCTTGAACTTCAAATGGACACAGACATGTTGGTGGATTGGGCATTCAAGTGGCAAAGGAAGTTCAATGCAGAGGAGTGTCAGGTGATTCATTTTGGCAGGAAGAATATGGAGAGACAGTATAAAATAAAAGGAGAAACTCTAAAGGAAGTGCAGGAACAGAGGAACCTTGGTGTATACGGACATAGGTCATTGAAGATGGCAGGGTATGTTGAGAGAACAGTTAATAAAGCATATAGTAACTTCGGCTTTGTTAATAGGGGCATCGAGTACAAGACTAAGGAACTTGTATAAAACACTAGTTAGGCCTCATCTGGATTACTGCACCCAGTTCTGGATGCCACACTTGAAGAAGGATGTGAATGCATTAGAGAGAGTACAGAACTGTAGCTATGATGATAGATTGGAGAGGTTGGGACTGTTTTCCTTGGAGAGAAGGCGGCTGAGAGGGGACTTGATAGAGGTATTCAAGATCCTGAGGGGAATGGATAGGGTAAGTAGTGAGAAACTGTTCCCACTCAAGAGAGCATCGAGATGAGGAAAAACCTCTTCACTCAGAGGGTGGTGAACCTGTGGAATTCTCTACCATAGAAGGCTGTGGAGGCCAAGTCACTTAATATATTTGAGGAGGAAATAGGTGTCTGGACTCTAAAGGCGTCAAGCGGTATGGGGAGAGAGCAGGAGTATGGCGTTGAGAAAGAGGAACAGCCATAATCATATTGAATGGTGGAGCAGGCTTGAAGGGCCAAGTAACCTACTCCTGCTTCTATTTTATTATATTTCTAACCAGAGGGCATGATTCAAAATTAATTGGCAAAAGGAGTAAAAGTGATGTGAGGAAAGATTTTTTGACCCAGAGGGTGGTTGGAGTCTGGAACGAACTTCCTAAGAGGGTGGTTGGAGACAGATTCGATCCAGGTATTCAAAAAGGAATTGAATTGCTGTTTGAAACGAAAGAACGTGAGAGGTTACAGGGGTAAGGCAGGGGTGTGGAACTATTTAGAATGCTCTTTCAGAGAGTCAATGCAGACTCGATGGACTGAATGGTCTCCTTCTGCACTGTAAAGATTCTGTGATTCTTTCTGTGTGCCCAAACAGAAAAATTGAACTTATGGTGATCATATTTCTTCTGTGTCTCATTTGCATGTGCCTGGCCAAAAAGGGCAGGTGCTTCCACCAGGTGTCAGAGTTGGCGATGGAAAATTAGGTGCGTACTAAGCTAAGGAAAGATCCAGCATTTCCTGTCTCTCAGCTTTACACATCACTGTTCCACTTCTAGCTGTCTCCTGGTGCCACCTTAAAAGTCAAGCGAGGCCCAGAAGCTCTAGACCTTTGTGCCTGATCTGCAATTGTGGCCATAGCAATGCATTTAATATATTTCTTGCTTTCAAACATAATTGCTACCATTACAGTATGCATATATTAAATGTAAACTAACGTGCCAAAATCATTTGAAAGTGCAATCTTTGCTTTGCAGCAGAATCTGCATTTGCTACCTCAGCACTTGCTCCGAAAACTGAACAGCACAATGTGAAACTGACTGAACTGCTTATGTTCAGAGTTCACTGCTGATTGCTCTTTAGAGTGGACAAAGTAAATGATTGATAGAATAAACACAAATCATTTCACCTAGTAAATGTCAGAGAGGGATACTGACAGTCATCTCAGTCCTGGGCAAGAATTATACATCTGTGCCTGGTGCAAAGTACAAAGTATCTAGAGATTATAATGTACCTTTCAATACCCCAATATGAATAGGTATATTTTTATCCAATATAGAGCACTCAGTTTACAGCTCAGGGGTCAACTGTGATCTTTGAAAGCCTCCACTGTAGCTTTTGGGTCTGAAACCAGCCCATAGTTCCTGTCCCAGCAGTGGCCGAGGTGCTGGAGCTGCATGCTGAAAGAGAGCACTTGGGTTTTCACCCATACAGGGTAGACCAAATTAGTAGTAAGATGGGGTCTTGATTCATATTAGAGGATTGGAATGTCATACCAGTTTCAGAAAAAATGTTGACGGTTTCATAGGCGACAATTTTTGCTGATGAAATCACAGTCTCATGCTCTCTTCAGCCTGAGGATTGCAATCTGCCACAGGCTGAGGGGTAAGGATGCATTTAACTAATTCAGAACAATGCTAGAATCATTCAGGCTTCCACAGCACTGTTGTGAAATTGGGGAAAGATGGGCTCCATACACATACTGAAACACGAGCAAGATGTGCTTCTCATGGGCCTTCCACCAACACTGCGAAGTTAGTAATCAATTAATTCTAGGCTAATTAGATATTGAGGTGCACGTGATGCAAGGCTATCAGGATTTAACTTTTATGGTGTGATTTTGCACGAGCTCCTTTGGTACTACATGAATTTCCATACTTCCAGCTGAGGCCACCTCTCTTCCAAGAAAATGCCAGGAGCTAACTGGCTAAAAATACTCTTGCTTATAGTTATCAGAAGACAGAACTCAGTTGCTCCAACTTAAGATTAGAGACTCAGAACAACTGCATTAATGATGGAACAACAAGCAAGACTTAAAACGCATAACAGCCCATCACCTGTTATCTGTCGACGCTCAAGTTGAATATTGAGCAAAATTTCTGTGAAACACCATCATTTTCCTCACCAGTATTATCTTAGCTCAGTTGGTAGCATGTGTGTGTGGGGGATAGTTGTGGGTTCAAGCCTACTTGAGGACTAGACTGACATTCTAGCACAGTACTGAGAAGTACTATTGTCTGTTGTCAGAGTTAGCATCCAATGGATACTTTAAACTGTCTGACTTTCAAGAAGGTTAAAAGATCTCTTTGAACGGAACGGATAGTCTCCTCCCTCAATCAATGTCAAAGACAGAATGAGTGATTATTCATTTTAGTTCTATTTTTGGGACGCTATGGAACACAGAATGGCTACCATTGTAGGTCAAACAAAGAACAAAGAAAAGTACAGCACAGGAACAGGCCCTTCGGCCGTCCAAGCCTGCGCCGATCATATTGCCCGTCAACTAAAACATTTTGCACTTCTGGGGTCCGTATCGCTCTATTCCCATCCTATTCATGTATTTGTCAAGCTGCCTCTTAAACACCACTATCGTACCTGCTTCCACCACCTCCTCTGGCGGCGAATTCCAGACACTCACTACCCTCTGCGTAAAACCCCGCACATCTCCTTTATAGTTTTCTCCTTTCACCTTAAATCTATGTCCCCTAGTAATTGACTCTTCCACCCTGGGAAAAAGCTTCTATCTACTCTGTCCATGCCACTCATAGTTTTGTAAACTTCTATCAAGTCGCCCCTCAATCTCCATCGCTCTAGTGAGAACAATCCGAGTTTCTCCAACCTCTCCTCATAGCTAATAACCTCCAGACCAGGCAGCATCCTGGTAAACCTCCTCTGCATCCTCTCCAACGTCTCCATATCTTTCTGGTAATGTGGTGACCAGAATTGCACGCAATATTCCAAGTGTGGCCTAACCAAGGTTCTATACAGCTGCTGCATGACTTCTCAGCTTTTATACTCAATACCCCTGCCAATGAAGGCAAGCATGCCATATGCCTTCCTGACTATCTTATCCACCTGCGTTGCCACTTTCAGTGACCTGTGGACCTGTACACCCAGATCCCTCTGCCCGTCGATGCACTTAAGTGTCCTGCTATTTACTGTATAATTCCTGCCTGTATTAGACTTTCCAAAATGCATTACCTCGCATTTGTCCGGATTAAACTCCATCTGCCATTTCTCCGCCCAAGTCTCCAACCGATCTATATCCCGTTGTATCCTTTGACAATCCTCTTCACTATCTACAACTCCTCCAACCTTAGTGTCATCTGCAAACTTACTAATTTGCCCAGTTACATTTTCCTCCAAATCATTTATGTATACCACAAACAGTAAAGGTCCCAGCACTGATCCTTGCGGAACTCCACTAGTCACAGCTCTCCATTCAGAAAAGCACCCTTCCACTGCTACCCTCTGTCTTCTATGACCAAGTCAATTCTGTATCCATCCTGCCAGCTCACCTCTGATCCCATGCGACTTTACCTTCTGTATGAGGGACCTTGTCAAAGGCCTTACTGAAATCCATGTATATAACGTCCACTGCCCTTCCATCGTCGATCATCTTTGTCACTTCCTCGAAAAACTCGATCAAGTTAGTGAGACATGACCTCCCCTTCACAAAACCATGCTGCCTCTCACTAATACGCCCATTTACTTCCAAATGGTAGTAAATCCTGTCACGAAGAATCTTCTCCAATAATTTCCCTACCACTGACGTAAGGCTCACCGGCCTGTAATTTCCTGAATTATCCCTGCTACCCTTCTTAAACAATGGAACAACATTGGCCATTCTCCAGTCCTCTGGGACCTCACCCGTAGCCAGTGAGGATACAAAGATTTCTGTCAAGGCCCCAGCAATCTCCTCCCTTGCCTCCCTCAGTACTCTGGGGTAGATCCCATCTGGCCCTGGGGGCTTATCCACCTTAATATTCTTCAAGACGCCTAACATCTCCTCTTTTTTGATCGCTAAGTCCTTCTCTTTGGTGAATACTGATGAGAAGTATTCATTTTGTATCTCTCCCATTTTTTCTGGCTCCACACACAGATTCCCACCTCTGCCCCTGAGTGGGCCTACCCTTTCCCTGGCTACCCTCTTGCTTTTTACATATGTATAAAAGGCCTTGGGATTTTCCTTAATCCTGGTTGCCAGTGACTTTTCATGACCCCTTTTAGCCCTCCTGACTCCTTGCTTAAGTTTCTTCCTACTTTCTTTGTATTCTCCACGGGCTTCATCTGTTCCCAGCCTTCTAGCCCTTATGAATGCTTCCCTTTTCTTTTTGACTAATCTCACAATATCCTTCGTTATCCAAGGCTCCTGAAACTTGCCATGCTTATCTTTCATCCTAGCAGGAACATGCCGGTCCTGAATTTTTATCAACTGACGTTTGAAAGCCCCCCACGTCAGTTGTGGATTTGCCCTCAAACATCCGCCTCCAGTCTAGATTCCTCAGTTCCTGCCTAATATTGTCATAATTAGCCTTCCCCCAATTAAGCACCTTAACCCGAGGACAACCGATCTGAGATATGATAGGCACTACATAAATGTCTTTCTTTCCTTGTGTTTGTTTTAAACCAGCACTCTCAAGAACACGAGTCTAAGACAGTTATTTGATTTCATTACTAATGCCATCATATGGTTGCTAGCATCCATGTATTATAAAATTGACAATGATTCCCAAATCGCTTTAATCACACAAACAAAACAAATTTGCACAAGGGAAAATGGCAGAAACAAATTCCTCTTGCCAGCCCCAAGGAAGAGTTATCTTGGAAAGACAGTGACCTAACTGGTATACTTGCCACCTATTGCACACTGAAAAAGATGCCTTAAACCATTCCATTGTTTTGCCAGTAATATAGCTTCATAATATTTACAACACAGAACCACCCGTACAAAAAATAACCTTGCAATATCCTTCCGAGGACCGTGTGGAGTATTTACATCACAAAGGCCTGCAAGATGCACTCTGCATTATTTCACAGGGCAAGAACCAGAGGCTGTTCTAAGCCTCATTAGTTTATTGGGAACTTAAAATGTACACCTTTGATAAATAAAAACTACAATGATAATTTTAGAATGCAGTTTGAGTCGCCAAAAGTTACTGCAAGCAAATTTCCAAGCTTAGCTCTGTTGACAGGGTAGGGGAAACCCAAAGTATGGCTGGAAAATTCCATTTAACTTCTATTGGTCAGTTCCAATACGGTATTACCAGTGTTGATAGTTCAGTTGTCCTCATGGATGCTTAGAAGAGCGGAGGGGGTGGGGGAAAGGGGGAGAAATAATTTAAACATTTTTTTCTTACTTAATTTTGAAGTGAGCTCAAGGCAGTAACATTAAGTGTTCATCAGTTCCTTCAGCTTCATTCTTCCACTTGGTCACCTTGAGAATATTGTTCCTGCACTGTAACCTCCCTCTAATGTTGGCATTATTCTGCACCTCATAACTGGTATGCACCATACCTCGCCCTTCTCATTGCGAATCAGCCGGTTGAATTCTTTTCCCTCTAGACACAGGAAGTCTTCTCCTGGGTGGATGATGCCACACTTCGTGGAAATGGCACGCGCAGTGTTAATATTGTCTCCAGTCACCATTCGCACAGTTATACCAGCTCGTTGACACTTCAATATGGCATCTGGAACCTGCAATGGCAATGAGCCAATCTCAGTGAATAAATTGGGATAGGTATACTGCAATCATTAACTCAAAGGACTGCACAATCCTTTTCTTAAAAAAACGAGTCAATACAATAATTCACAGAATTTCTTCAACATCAACTTATTTCCTCATTTTCCATCAGCTGATTCTTGCAGCTTTATAGCAATACCTAATTCTGAGAAGTTGGGCTATTTTTGTGAATATCAATTACTTGGCTATCTTGCTGAATCTTGCAAAATTAGTTCCTTTTTCTGAAAAAGTAACTTTTACAAATTCCAACAGAAGAGCCTCAGAGCATTTAACATCAGAGTCTCCACTAACATGCTTTAACCTCCCTAGAAATGCATCATCGATCTGTATTGAGACCGACCGAGCGGTCGGTGAAAGCTTTATTTTCGGTTTGTCACAGCTAGTGAAGTTGCACTAAGGTAGCGCTAAGAAACAAAGTTTATGATACCGAAGTAGGATTCTATTCCATCCTAAAGCACAGTTTCTCCAGCTGTGTGCATACCAAAATGGTCAGCCATTTAACAGGCATTTCTTACAAGCACAGCAGGTCAAAGAATGAACACTTGACTATACCCTGCTCCAAAACAAAAAAGGATCACAAATATTTCAGAGACCTCAACTGTAGAGTATCGATGATGAAAACTTAACATTTGATGCATGCTTACTGTCCAATGGTCCTAGTGATGCAAACTGGGGCAAATATTGGGCTTAACTTTAGAAATTGGGGCAAGTATAAAGTGCGTGTTTGGGTGGGGGTGGGGGGGGTGAGAGAAGAATAGAAAGGAAGAGGAGGAAAGGTAATAGATTTCACAATGCATGTTTAGGTCATTTAGGATGTACAGTTGGCAACAGCGAATGGGTTAAATGCAATAAACAGCGACGTAAGCTGACATGGAATAATAAATGCCTTTCAACACAAGCAATAAAATTAGCTGACAGAGGTGTAATTATTTTCACCAAGAAAATGGAATCAACTGAACTGTTTGTGGCTCTTCAGAAAAGGGCTGCTTATTTATAGATATTAAGCATCTCTAGGCATACTGTGAACAAGTTGTTCAGCATGTGACTTCAAAGAATTTAAATTAGGAATAGACTGATATAAGATATCAGGTACTTGGTGTTATACATTATTTAAAATGAACTGCATTGTTAAGTGTCATTCATAAATTATCAACTCCACATGCACATAATTATACTAGCTCTCAATTTCAATACATGATTGTTAAGAAATCTACCGTCTCAAAATAGAGGGTTTGCAAAATCAAACATAGCATCATTTTTAATCAGTTTAGACAATATACGTTTTCCTCAGGATTTCTCATAGCATGTTAAAAGATTTTGCTCATCCCCAGATTTTTTTTCTTTTTAGACAGCTCAGTATTGTATTCTGTGCAGGTTAACCAAAGTGCCTGTTTGCAAGATGTCGGCTTCTAAAGGCTTTTTTTTAAAAAAAAGACTGCCTTTGGGCTTGTAAGGCAAAGGAGATGAACAATGAGAACTAGTCAACGCCAGCAACTGCTTTCACACATCCAACCCCTGGCAGAGTGGAAGTGTGGCACCAACAGAGGTGACGTGGATAACTTGTTAATTGCATAGCATTCACAGCACAGAAACAGGCCATTTGGTCCAACTGGTCCATGCCCAGTTTACACTCCATATAAACCTCCACCAACTCGTTGTTATCTAACCCCATCAACATGCCCTTCTATTCCTTTCTCCTTAAATGCATCTTTGCTATCCACCACAACATTGGTAGTGAGTTCCAAATTCTAGCCATTCCGGCCAAGGAAATTTTTCCTGAATTCCCTATGGCATTTATTAGTGGCTATCTTATATTTATTGCCCTTTGTTCTAGTCACCCTCACAAGTGTAAAAATCTTCTCAGGACTACCCTATCAAATTCTTTCATGGTCTGAAAGGCCTTAATTAGGTTACTCCTCAGTCTTTGCTTTTCTAGGGAAAATGGCCCCTGATGGGTATAATCTCCAAGGCTGGATTTTACATATTGCTCAAGCCACACCATTGACCACATCCCCCCCCCACCCCACTCCCACCCCCCATCCTGTCAGAGAAATGGTTTGCGAGCTGACCATATTTGACCATAATACGCTGGGGGCGACCTCAAAATGAGATGACAGTGGGACTTCTACCTCTCAGGCAAAGGTAGTCCCATCCTCAAGACCTGCTGGCCAATCTGACTGGCTGGCAGCTGAGTAGTCCCAGCAGTGCCAGAAGCAAGTATTGACCACTGCTAGGACTACAAAGGAGTCCTGGGAAGAAGTGTCATAGTTACCAGGCTATTGTCACTTGGGGCTTTTTGGATAGGAAAGGATCGGGAACCCTGGCACATGGTCGGTGGTTGAGGGGAGAAGGCGGAGTTTGGAGGCTGGAACAGAGGCACAAAAGGGCCATAATGTCTTGGGGTGAGGTATCACCGATATTTACAGGGCATGTGCCAAACGGAAGGTAAACCCCAACCTCCCCCCTCCACCTTCCTTCCTGCCTTTTTGCCTCAGAAGCCACTTTCCTCCATCTTCTACCACCCATTGCATTATCATGGTGGAGGTTGAATTAGGCCTTTAACTGGTTAGTTAAGGGACTCAATTGGCCTAAGGGCTGATACTTCACCTGTTCCCCGTATTATGGGAGACAGCTCGGGCATGGGCGAGAAGGCGGTGGGCCAGTCACCCGTTTGATTTTACACGCCCCCCCACCAAAAACATGCCTGGTTGGGGGGGGGGGCATAAAATCCACTCTCCACTCCCCACCTCCCTCATTTCTGGTATCATCTTAGTGTAAAAAAGATTTACTGTCTGCAGCGCCTTTATATCCTTTTTATAAAATGAAGGCCAGAACGGTTAGTGAGGGAAGAATAATGTAGAAAAGTGAAACGTTCCCTTTATGAATAACTGCAAATATAGTGACCAACGGTGCATGATTGTAATTTACTAGTAAAGAATGTCTCTCTCAAAAGTACAATTGGTTAGACAGACCACTGTAGGGGGAGACCCAGCCTTTTAGGTATTGAATAGTTCTTCATTTCAAATCAAAGGTAAATGTTCAAAGTAGCAAAACAGCACTCACAAGGGTCTTCAAAAAAGTTGCTAAACTGATAGTGGACGAATGATTTTAATGTTAATTTCTTGCTTGTTGCAACAAAGCCATCAACAAATAGCAGACATACACAAACACCCGTGTGTGTTAGATGCTGAGGCCTAAACAGTCTATTGAAAAACCAAACCTAGGTTACAGCATTGCAGAATATTGAAGGCGCTTCCATCCTGAAGGTAATTAAGCTTTTTTAAAAGAACAAATTCTACATCCCAAATCACCGTTTGGACCTGTTTCATTAAAATGAGAAACGACCATCCTCCCACCAAAGCAAGTTTGAGATTTATGAATCTCCTGGCATTGCTCACATTCTGTGGGGGCATTGTTTGGGTAGCAGACATGCTTTGCTAGAGTTGTCCCATTATCAGGAAGCGCAGAGAGCAATTGTGACAGAAGCAGGGGGTCAACCCCAATATCAGATGGGTTTACACAGTCAGCCTGTGAGCAGGAAGAAAGAGGGCAAGGGCAGGTGATCTAAAACAGTTAGGGAAAGGACATCAATTAATACATAAACACGGAAATCATTGCAATCTATTTTTGTATGTTTTATATATTATAAATATTATATATATATATATATTATATATATGGAACCCATTAAGTACAAAGTACTATGGCAGCTGTGTTATGCCCAAAGTTTTTTTTAAACGAGCTAAAATCTTATTGGCTGGTTTAGTGACACAACCGCTTAAGCTATAAGCCTACAGATATTACAGAGTGAACTACAGAAATCTGCAAGGTCACATTGACCTGCAAATTAAACCATTAGAAAGCTTCTGCACAAGGCATCGACTGCCTTGCAGGATAGACAAAGATACAGATGCAGGAGATGAGCAAAAAGATCACAGAATCCTATGAACTGTTGCACCCTTTAAATTTACAGACTGTTTTCTGCCATTTGTTGTTGACACCATGTATTTTGCAACCTAATTAAAGAAATCTGTGTCTGTTCTTCCAAGTCTGTGCCTTCTAAATTTAAATTGAGACTGAACAGCCTATGATTTGCCACAGTAACAGTGGCTGTCAAGCTATTATTTAGTGTACTGTCACTGGGAGCTTTATTCTAATTTGAGCTTTCAAATTCTGCTGCTCAAGACAGCTTCAAAACAAGAAGAAAATTACAAACTCAAATCAAGACAGTAATTTAAAGGGCAGTTCCATGATCCTGCATCCACACTAGATTCCCTGGAGCATAGTTCCCCCTGGAAGCGTCTGATCACAGAATTACCACTTTAGTTCTGACTCTTCCCCTCCCTTCATTCAATGACTTAAAAACACAGATATATTCCATGATATTATTGTAACAAAGCAAGGTAGAAATTCGGCACCTACAATTCTGAATTGGTCTCTGAAGTGTGTGCCATGGCACATGTTTTGACTGTCTTGGGTATTGAGATTTAAAAACTAAACATTAGGAAGATTGAAGCCATTGCCTTTGCCACTCCCACCACTGTCTCCAGAATTGTTTGCAACCTGTGTGACTTATCTGACCCCCCCTTTCAACCACATATCTGCACCATCACTAAGACCATGTACTTCCACCTCTGCCCTACTCCACTCCTGACTCAGCTCATCTGCTGCTGAAACCCTCATTTATGCCCTTGTTACCTCCACTGACTATTCCAATGTACTCATGGCCAGCCTCCCATGATCTACCCACTATAAACTAGAGGTTATCCAAAATTCAGCTTATGTCCTAACTCGCACCAAATGCTGTTCTGACCTACACTTGATCCCGGTTATGTAATGTCTTGATTTTAAAAGTCTCACCCTTGTTTACATGGCCTCACTGTTGCTTATTCTGTGGAATTTCCTCCAGCCCCATAGCCCTCCGAGATAATATTTCTGCCTGGTTTCAAATTGTGGATCTTTCACGTGATAACCACTGCACTACAGAAACAGGGCACTCTGCACTCCTCTGATTCTGACCTTTTGAGCATCCCTGATTTTAAAATCGCTTCACCACCAGTGGCCATGCCTTCAGTTTTCTAGGCCCTGAGCTCTGGAATTCCCTCGCTAAACCTCTCCACCTCACTTTCTACCTTTGAGATACTCATTAGAACACCTACCGCTTGACCAAGCTTTTGGTCATTTGACCTTATGTGGCTTAATGTTATACTTTATTTTATAATGTCTCTATAATGTAGTATGGTGTTGGGCATAGTTCAGTAGATCTCATTAAGGTATTTGTAGTCTTAGGTAGTGCAACAGTATTTATTAACTACTAGAAACATAGGTACAGTAAAGATCCAAGCTAGGAGCTGTCTCCGTGCTTGCTTCTACACACAACTTTGTTCAACACTACACTGACCCCTAGGAGTGGATCATGTGTTCTCTTATATCACTGTGCGGGAAGTACTGTACTCAGTCTCACGTTAACCCTTTATGTGCCAGACCCTTATACTACACCTGCGAAGCACCTGGCGATGCGTTATTATGTTGAAGGCACTATATAAAGTCAAGACCATTATTGTATATGAGAGTTATGCAGATAGTCATGTGGCAAGAACTATGGTTATAAGTCTTACTACTTGAATATAATATTTAATCAATTTTGTGAATTCTGTAAATTTTTGTGCATTTAACAGAGAAGAAGAAATAACTTGCGTTAAAGTTTGTTTAAGAAGATAAGTTTTCATGGTTGGATAGAAAAGACCACAACATCAGGAACAATGCAGCTGTCCCTATTAGCAGCTTAATAGAATTACAGCATAAACAAAATAAATTTTAATGAAGCACAAGGTGATGTGCTTGCTTGCAGGTTTCACTACAGTTTTCATATTAAGATAAAGATTAGATCTTTAATGTGGCAGAAAGAAATTCAATTCTAAACTGTCCAGTAATTGCAAATACCGTCAAGTGTGAAAAAATATTAAGGCGTACAGGGCTACCTATAAACGAGATCGCCTGAAAGAAATCCATCCAAAACAAATCCATGGCTCTCATACAAGATAAGAATTGGCATTTACCCAAATTTAACCTTTTCAATATGACTGACAGCCACAAATACATTTTGCTAATTTTCTCATTTCAATCAGTATTTTTCTGCCAGCAGTTGCTCCACTCCTTTAGTGCTGCGGTATTTAAAATAGCAACGCATCCTCCCAGGCCAGGCTGTCAATTTGAAATCTTTCTCTGTACGCATTGTGCTGGGTGACCTCAGTTATTAAAGCAGCAGCAGAAGCCTCGACTGAAGTTAAGAGGAAAAGGCTTTTACTTAAATATCACAACACAACAGCTGAAAGGAACAGAATGATATGGTGGTGCTGTAGTGTCCACCATTCTTTAGAAATGTCTTTGCTTAAAGGGAAAGGATTCAGGTGGCATAGTTCTATGATATGCCAAGAGTTTTATGAAGCTAAGGAACCATTCAGGAAAAATTCCGCATCAGCTCTAGTTGGCTTTCTTGATGAGTTATCAGATGCTGTCATGTTGGACTCAGCATTTGAGTGAAGCTCAGCTATCTCAAATTACAAGTTTGGATGAGCTAATTGTTAACACGTGAAGATGTGACGGCAGTGCAGCTGAAGAAAGGCTGCATTTGTGAATACACTGCAAGACAATTAGATGCCAAATGGGGAAACTTTGCATTATTAACACTCAGTTTATATTGAGCCTTAAGGCACTGCTAAAAAAAAGGCCAGAAAAAATAAAGTTAAACACTTTGATGTAAATTTTACATAGCAACCATGCAGCCACAGGAACAACACACCACACTATCTAATGCTGCGGATGCTTCCGTGTTGTTCCTAGTCACATGATAAATGCAGCATCATGTGTAGGATATCCTAATGTTTGACAATTGAGCATGGACAATAAGTAAAAAATTGCCCCAACACAATTTTCAATTTGAGACCCGCAACTGTTTTGGATTATGCAAGAAAAAAAACCACATTCAAGCCAGCAACAGTTACAGGCTGACAAATAATGGAGGAAATAATTCGGCAGCTAGAAGCTTACACATTTTCTAGATCTTTACAATTCACAATGTCTAAAGGACATTTTTGTTATTTACTCTCTAAAATCCAATTTACCTCTGGTCGCACTGGATCCTCAATTCCCACAACAGTGATGCATGTCAGGTCACTCAGAATCTCATTTTCGTTATCCCATTCGGGTTCCTTGACAAAGTCTCTGTATGCCAGGCAGATAGTGCGCAGCCCTTCACAAGCCATTGGTTCAATCACTTTCTTCACCATTTCATCACGGTCTCTTACTTTGAAAGCTGTTACATCTCCATTTTTACCTAGTAGTTTAGTACACCTGAAAAATATTCATAAATGTTTTCTTGGACATGATACACAAGCTTCTGGGGTTACAAAACTATTAGTTGTCAGCGCCTATTAAATAAAGGAAACAAAAAGTAGCAAAAGGCATCACTGTACATGGCCCCTTCATTGACCTTTTTAAA
Organism: Cetorhinus maximus; assembly: GCF_964194155.1. Taxonomy (NCBI): domain Eukaryota; kingdom Metazoa; phylum Chordata; class Chondrichthyes; order Lamniformes; family Cetorhinidae; genus Cetorhinus; species Cetorhinus maximus. The sequence continues at coordinate 2,055,760 of NC_135886.1, read as the reverse complement.
AAAATAAAGCATTCTTTCATGGGATGTGGACGTCACTGGCAAGGCCAACATTTGTTGCCCATCCCTAAATGCCCTTGAACTGAGTGGCTTTCCACACCATTTCAGAGGGAAGCTGAGTCAACCACATTGTAAGGTCGAACGACCTCCTTCTGTGCCACAATGATCTTGACTTCAAAAGAATTGCAAGCCATATCTTTGGGTGAGTGGGTGCAAGAAATGAAAAGCAGGGCTTTTAAAAATATATTTCAACACCCATACACTAAATTTAAGGCAAGAAGTCAACATTAAACATAAAAAAGTTTGATCTTGAGCATTCAACTGGAGCCCTGTTTCACAAGGTTCTCATCAGCTTTCATCCTCCTCCAGCCAGAACAGTTAATCTGGATTGGGGACTTCTCCATGGGCTAAGGCCATTCAGTTGCTAGCTTGAAGTTATGAATCAAGTGTAAGGTAAGTTAGAGAAAAGATTTGCTCGCACTATTCACTACGACAGAAGTAGCAGCTATGGACTGACTAGGAAAATCTGGATTCTCAGACTCCATGGGCAGTCAAGTACTTAAAAGAAACAGATGTGGAAGTGCAGACTGGTCCAGCAAGCTTATCCAGTGAGGATTCAAATCATATTGAGCAGGGATTTCCCAGGTTGGCAGATAATAGTTGTCATGGTGAGAATGTCCTGTGCATTAGATTAGGGAGCCCAAAAAAAAATCAAGCAGAATATTCTTCTCGTTTGCTGTCATGTGGATATCGAGCAAGGACATGGTTGACTAAGATATGCAGCCAACCTCCCCAAATCAAATCATTTGCCAATGCTCACACATGAAAAATAGTCCAGCACCCATGGTACCATACTTTACGTATCCTTGAATGCAACTGATGCCCTGATAAACAGTAATAAAATACTGACTTCTGAAGTGGCCCCCAGAAGGTGGTACCCAAGGCTTTAGTTTTAACACAGCAAGATGAAAAGTTGAACCAGTTTTGAGATTAAGTAAACCCTTCCTCCAGTCAAGTCAGGGAAAGGTACCACTTGATGTGATCACAGATATGAGTCAGCATTTTGTTTCTGATTCCACTATTGGAAATCTTGTAGAAGAATTAAGGTTCACCACGACCTACTGGAACTGATTTTTGGAGAGGGGAAAGAGGAGAGTGAAGAGAAGATTCAACAGCTACCAGGTTAATATATTTAGATCTCAACCAGGACAGTGAAAAACCACAAACATAGCCATAGCCATCATTCAAAAAGGATTTATCTATCAGGCAGACATCTGCAACCTGGACATTATAAAGTTCTGAGCATGTGAGGTGACAATTATTGCAACTATAAGTGGACTGGAGCCTTATCTGTTTCAGCACTAGAGTCGTGTGTCATTGATATTCTTAGCTACCTCTTAAAAAGAATAGAACCTCACCAAAGTGCCTAACTACGAATATTGAATACCCAGAGATAGAAATGGACTACAACTACCAAATGCAACTTAGTGACAATGCTGGTGGTGAAAGCCAGCCACACATTTAGCACCCTTCAATAGGAGTAGAGACCTAGCATTGGAAAACCTATGAAAGTCTGTGGCTGTGATTTAACCACAGCAAATCTGCTATCTCCAACATATCTCCAGTTAGACAAACCAGAGTTCCTCTGTAAGTCGAGGCTTGAAAAGCCATTTTGTTTGCTATTTACATGAGATACTCTCCTATAGCTTCCTTCATGGGGCAGATTCACTTTAAATTGAATCAGAAGGGAAAAAAATCATTTGAATTTAAGACAATTTTTTTTGGATCTGGATGAACAACATTAAAAGCATCAGCTGTGAAATAAATGCTGGCCTTGCCAGGGATGTGCACATCCCAAGAATAAATAAAAGTAGTTAATCTGCATAAATCACCCAACTATAGATCATGGCATTACTTACCTGGTACAAAAGGTTTCAGTTTGTTAAATTAACTACATTTCCTCTCTTGTTCATTTAGCAAAGTACTTTCTGCTTCAATCCCCACATCAACAGACCACTGCCTAAATAAAGGGGCAAGGAGGAAATATGCCTCATCTCCACAATTCCTCTAAGTCTTCTGACTACAATAAAGAATTAACCAGGAGTGGAATGTGGCATCCAAGAACTTCCATCACAGCACTCTGCCACAGAATGCTAGCATAACATGCTGTACCACCACTCGTCTAACTTTCCTTTCTATGGCTCTGAAATATAGCTTGCGCATATAAGTAAACATGCGCTTCAGTGTAACATTTAATGATAAGTCTAGTTCAATAGTTGACTAATGATATCAGTTGAATATATACAAACAAAAGAACACATTAACCCTGAAAATGTAGGAGTGTTGAAATCTGAACCTTGGTTTGAAAATGGATTACTCACAAGACTGGCTTATTGAACCACTTTGTTAACAGTTTACAGATTATCCAGAGATTATGACACTAGCGGCATGTATAAAAGATGAAGAACAAACTTGAAGGTGAAAAATACAAAAGATGACTCCCTGAAAACTGACTTTACTGAATGGAGAGGATAGCTCAATTTTTAAGATGAAGACTCTGTCTTTCATCACAACATATTGTGTTATGGCTAGTGCACACTGTCCAACCCATTTCTTTCCATGTTTAGATTCTTACTGGAGTCACCAGGATACAAGTATCCTGTTACAGATGTAGTTTTTGGGTGAATTGCCATCTTGTCATTCATTTTCCCTCCTCTTTCTTTCTCATCCTCCCTTTGTTCTCAGCATCTAACAGAATGAAATACTTAAGCCATTGCAATACAGGCAGAAGTTTTTTTTTACACACACTCTTGCTGTTTAGTCAAAATAGTCTTAACAGTTAAGTCACAAAACCACCATTTGGTGTTCAATCATATTCAGCCTCGAAATAAGGTGGCACAGCATATTGGCAGAATGCTTTTTTTCATTCATTCATGGTTGGTGGGCATTACTGGCTAGGCTAGCATTTATTGCCCATCTCTAATTGCCCTTGAGAAGGTGGTGCTGAGCTGCCTTTATGAACTGCTGCAGTCCACGTGGCATAGGTACACCCACAGTGCTGTTGGGCAGGGAGTTCCAGGATCTTGGCGACAGTGAAGGAACTCTAGACTGGATGATTCCAGTGGTGGTCAAATGGTTGTCCCATGTTGGCAAGTTCGATTTCAGCAGTGCTGCTCTGGAAAAAGTACTAACCAGGAATGAAAAAAAGTTGTCCCCATCTGCTTCTCTATATTTCATGGGAGCATTAGTAAATTAGGAAGAAATTGCCCACCAACTCTTTTGCTGACAGATGACAGCAGGAACAAAAGGAAATTAAAAAAAAACCCACTATATTTTGATATTTTTTACTTTAAATGCGCTTATGGCAGAAATATATAACCATACACCTTCAGAAATCATTCCTAAAGGCTTCTGCATACATAATGCAATTCAACTCTGATCCAATATCAGTTAAAACCTGATCTTGTTATTTTGTTTCCCCCTTCTTCAGAGCTTGAGAGAAGCAACTTGACCCTTTTATAACCCAGTGAAGGTGGAGATTTCATTGTCATTCCTTTTCATTCTCATTCCCACTGACAAAATTTACATTACTTGTCAAGTGTGACAATGCCTAAGAAAACTTGCTCACTTGCGTAGAATGATCTCCGAGGCGCCCTTGCTGTACATGCGGAAACTTCCATCAGCATTCTTTAGTACTGTGCTCATGGACTTGCGGGCAGAGTTGAAGGTATACACCTTATAAAGCTTTTCTTCTGGAATTTCATTGCGCACAGCTTGATAATCTTGCTTCAAATCCAGCACGAAGCCAAGCAAAGCACATTCAGTCTTGTTCCCTACATGACGAGGGAGGCCTCCTTCTTTCTCAGGGGGCTGGGGAATGAGGGGACAAAAAAAAGTCAACGGTAATAAAAACAGCTAACATTTCTTGTCAATATTAGCCATAATGCACAAAGTATCCAGAATGATAAAATTTTGTAGAAACGTGTCCATGCAATATCGCCATCTAATTCACTGTGGAAAGCCATTAATCTTCTCTTCCTTTCCGCAAGTATAAACACCGTAACTAAACTATACAATTTTAGTGTGGTGTATATTCGAGAGGAAAATTTCCAACATATTTTAAAACATTCAAGACGACTTGGAAAAGTCAGAAACTAGACTGACTCGTCTTCCTTTGGTTGTAAGAGCGTTCTGTTTACATTGTGTGCAAGTCAGAAAAGTGGACCAGATGCAAACATTTCCACAAAAGGACATTTTTAATCAAGAAACAATGATTCAACTTTAGAAAATATTCAATGTTTTGCAAATGTTAATCCTTATTTAAACAAGCAAGTTTACAGTCATGACCATTAGGAAATTAAACTAATACACTCCGTCTTTCTGAAAACATGGAAAATGTCAACATTTCAAAGAATTCTTGCTCACCAGTATTTTGGTCGTGTAAGCAGAGTTAATGGCAATTCCATTGACGATCCGTTCCAAAACTTTTGGTAAAAGTGCATCTGGAGCAGGAACTTGTCTGTAGTGTGTTTCTCCAATATACGATTGTACTACAGTCATCCTGTTCATGGTGAGAGTACCCGTTTTGTCTGAGCAAATAGCTGTGGCATTGCCCATAGTTTCACAGGCATCCAAATGTCTGACCAAATTATTGTCCTTCATCATTTTCTGTCAAAACAAATTTAAAAATGTTAGGATTATATTAGAGCTAAATTAGTCACTGCAACTTGGGGGCTTGCATTCAGTATGATAACTGAATGATCTAGGTGATGGATAAGTCAAATGTACACTTAGAGGGATTAAAATATCCTTTCACATACTCTATTTCTTTGCAATACTAAAGTTTATTTCCCTCAATTCAAAACATTTTCACAAAATTGCTATTACAGTTCTGACTATTCATTTGTATTTTAAAAGCACTAAATTCCCACTTTATTATTTACATTGCTCAAATAAAATCTTTGGCTATTTTTCTACATTACATTACAAAAGTGTACTTCATCAGCTGTACAAATCTTTGGTTGTGAATAGTGCTATGTAAATGCTAATCCTTTAGTGCAAAATAAAAGTCTTTGAATTATCTAGCGTGGAGGTAAAAGGGCACCTTTACGTTACTACTTGAAGCATCACCACTTATTTCAGTAAACTGGGTAATGGTTTTAGCCATTCTGACAATCAACTTATTTCATTGTAAATCTGAAAGAAAAGCAGCAGTTTGTCAAACTTCCAACACAGTTATGACTGCTATAGGTAGGTGAATTCTGTAAACTCATGCAAATGACATTTAGTTTATACTATGTCAACATTTATTGAGTATTCTATTACAGTCTTTATTTTAACCTGTTCCCAAATTTTATTTGGCAAATGTGAAAGCTCCCAAAATCAGTGGATACATTCCTTGGAACAGGGATGTAGCTGTTGGAAAGGTCAGAAACACATATACCACTCATGTTATATCATTGCGGTAGAACAGCTTTCTACAATTACTGTACCACAGATAAAGCAAATGTTTGATATGCACAGCCAAAAAAATTAAACGTGTTTTCAGAGGTTTTATTTATGAAACCAAGAACTAATTCATCAGTCTAGAAAATGGACAGCATCAGGCAGATCTATCAAACTGCAATCATTTTCATTCTACACTTATCTCTCATAGAACAAAGAATTCAGTTGACGAAACAAAGTGATGACTGCCAATGCTGATCTGTAACTAGCTGGCACAGGAAGCTGAACTATATCCTTAGCTTCTTTGGCTAGGCTCCTCTTCCCCATTACATGCTGTGCAGAATAAATCAGCCAATATGAAGATATTTTCTGGGGAATTCCAAGGCAGGGATTTGAACCACTGTCTCCTTGTCTATCCAATCACGAGAATTTTCAAATAGTTCCAAACATGTTATCTCCTTATTATGATTTATAATGCTTCATATGACTATTACAAGAAGCTTAATTCTATAGAATATAACCCACCTTTATATCTTTTCGATAACTTGCCAATTTAAAGTGCGATAGTTTTTTTTCTGTCCAAATATATATGATGCTAAAAGGGGAAAAATCTAGGAATTTCTGACATTGCCCAGTCAAGGTTCAACTGGAGTTTTGAGAACTCTCCTAAGCTGTCTTAAGTGTGTATTTCAGGCCAAAAAATATTTTTTCCCCTTTTAACATCACATATATTTGGGCAGAAAAAAAAACCTATTGCAGTCATATAATTTATTGCTGTAATGTAACCAGATACTTTTGGAAAGTTACACTGAAATACATCTCCCTATTATTGTGCTATTGAGGTAGGGAGAGACCTAATGAATGTCACTACTGTTGAATAATAGATCTGAAGAAAGGAATGTTGGCTTAATGCTTTATGACGACAATCTTACTGCACACAGTAGTTAGATGGAACACTCTGATGAGGCCTCTTCTGCAAACTGTATTCTAGGGCAGAAAAATTATACTTAACTGGTTTTTTAAAGAAGCTAACAAAAATAAATTACCTGACAACTTTTTATCTCAAATTAGCCTGTCCTGGACATCTAATCCAAGGACATTAAAATCTTTTGACTTTTCTAAACATGAGCAGAATAAAATGTGATTGGAACAAAATCTGTAACCAGCAGAGAGTAGTATTTACACCACTTGAAATGGCAATACAAATAAAAAGACATGCTTAATTCAGTGGAGGTGGGTGTGGGCATGCTAGGAGAAAGTTATTTTAATTTTTTTCCTGTCCCCTAAGTCAGAAGATCACCAAGCTAACAGAATTCTGATCTGTCACATCAATGTTACGGTCAGTTACAATTGCACTTTCAGAATCCCAATCATCTAGCCTTTGGTAATCTGTTAGCCACAACATTTCTGAAGCTACTGACTTGCTCAACTGCAACCTCGCCTCCACCTTTGGTGCTGCAGTCCCTAATAAAACAATTACTCTCTCGCGCCTTGGCTATTCCCCCAGGTTCAGCCCTCATCTCCATTCCCTCAAGTCCAAGGGATGCATACTTGAAATGATATGGCGGGCAACTGGTTTAGCCATCCACTGCCAGATCTGGCTGGACCATGTGAAACATTATCGGGTCCTACTCTTGTCTGTTAAAACTGCTCACTATTCCAGGATCATCCCGGAATGCTAAGATAACCCCCTGCTTCTTTTCTCTATTGGAAACTGGTCATCTTAATTCCCGCTTCCCCTCCATGCTTACCTCCAACAATATGCAGGGAGCTCATGGGCTTCTTTATCACTGATCAAGATCATCCAATCAGCAGCCTCTGCCACATCTCTCACTTCAACTAGGCCAAACTTCCTCTGAAGCTCCCCCCTACCCTAGCTCTGAACTCATGTGTATCTCTAGTTTCTCTCCTATCTCACCTCAGGCCCTCTCCAAACTCATCTTGTCCATAAGAACCACCTCCTGCTCCCTCTAGCCTATTCCCAGTAAATTGCTAATCAACCACCTTCCTCTGCTGGTCGCTATGTCAGCCGATATTGTTAAAGGTTCTGCCCCTTCAGCTGTCTCCTTTAAATCTGTCGTCATTACCCCTCTCCTCAAAAAAAAATCCTTGAATCCACTGTTTTTGTAAACTACTGCCCCATTTTCAACTTCCCTTTCCTCTCCAAAATCATTGAATGTGTTGTCAATTCCCAAATCCGTGCCCTTCCTTCCAGGAACTCCATGTTTGAATCCTTCCAAATCAGGCTTCTGCCTCTGCCACAGAGCTGAAAACAGCTCTTATCAAAGTCACAAATGACATCCTGTGTGACTGCTGTAGAGCAATGGGTTAATGGTTATTTGAATAAGACCATCATGTTATTAATGATGTAAATGTAACATCAAGGGTCAGGTGACCAAGAAGCTTCAACAGAGTAGGACACTGGACAGTTTGTCTTCGAAACCATGTACTGACTATGAAGTCTTGTAAATAGTGTAAATAACTAGTTTCTAGAATAACTATATACCAACCACCTCATAGACCAAGTTAAACCTCGGCAAAACACCTGTGACAAATCTAAACTAGCCCTCCTCATCCTTCTTGCCCTATCTGCAGCCTTTGGAATGGTTGAACACACCACCCCCCACTCCCTTTTTAAAAATTTAATCTTTCATGGAATGTGACCTTCGCTAGATGGCAGATTCCTTTTCTAAACCAGACGGTTATGACAATCGATGATAGTTATATGGTCACCATTACTGAGACTAGATTTTAATTCCAGATTTTTAATAACTGAATATAAATTCCACCAGCTGCCATGGTAGGATTTGAAACTTTGTCCCAGAGCATTAACCTGTGCTTCTGTGTTGCTAGTCCAATGATATTACCACTACATCATCAGCTCCCTCCAACACCTCTCTACGGTCATCCAGCTGGGTGGAAATATCACCTGATTCCATTCTTATATACCCATAGCATTACTTGCAATGGCATCTGATGTTGCATCTGATGTCTCCCAAGGATCTATCCTTGACTTCCTCCTATTTCTCATCTACGTGCTGCCCCTCAGCGACATCAACCAAAAGTACACTGATAATACCCAGTTCTACCTCACCACCACCTTACTTGGCACCCCCACTGCTGTTAAATTATTAACCTGCTATCCAACATCCGGTACTGGATGACCAGAAATTCCCTCCAATTAAATATTGGGAAAATCTGTTCCCTAGCTACTGACTCCACCCAGCTCCCTGGGAGTCTGAGATTAAACCAATGTTTGCAATCTTGGTGTTATAGTTGACCGAGACAAGTTTCCAACTTCAAATTTATGCCATCACTAAGATCGCCCACTTCCACCTCCACAACAGCCGCCGACTTAACCCCCGTCATGGATCATCTGCTGTTGAAAACGCTCATCCATGACTTAGTTACCTATAGACTCCACTATTCCAATGCATTCCTGGTCTCCCACATTCTACCCTCTGTAAATCCAAGATTCCACTGCCCGTGTCTTAACTTACAACAAGTTCCATTCCCCATCACCCCCTGTGCTTGCTGACCTACACTGACTCCCAATCAAGCAACATCTCAATTTGAAAATTCACATCCTTGTTTTCAAATCCTTCCATGGCCCTGTCTGTCCCTATCTCTGTAATTTCCTCAAACCCCACAACCCTCCAACATATGTGCTCATTTAATTCTGGCCACTTGAGCATCCCCGATTTTAACCGCTCCACCACTGGTGGCCACACCTCCAGTTGTCTAGGCCCTAAACTCTACATCTGTCTGCCTCTCTACCTCACTTTCTTCCTTTAAGACACTCCTTAAAACCTACTTCTTTGACCAAGCTTTTGGTCAGCTGTCATTTGGCTCGGTGTCATATGTTTTATAATGCCCTTGTGAAGCACCTTAGGATATTTTACATTAACGGTGCTATATAAATACAAGTTGCTGTTATCAACAGCACACCATGCATACAAAATACATGTGTGATAACTAAAAAGGTACAACAGCAGTCACAGGGGAATTATTTCATGCATTTTGATTGAGGGTCAGCACCTCTTATGTGTTTTAAAGTGCAAAGTGAACCAAAAACTAATGTACATTTTACATTAACGTTAATTCCTTTCCACGCAATCAAATCTGGAAAACAAATACAGCCTCAACACAGCTGCAACAATTTTCTACAGAATGCTGATCTTATTTCTAATTCAGGACACATTTATCAGATAAAATGCATCACAAACCTACTGCTTTTCAATTTCCCTCATGGTCTCCCCTACCTTTGTCAACCTTGGTTGCGTATTGCACAATGAGCCTTGGCCCTTTATCTTGAGTTCTCAAATGTAAACAGATCTCACCTTTACAGAATAGGCCAGAGAGATCGTTACAGCAAGTGGAAGACCCTCTGGTACAGCCACTACAAGCACAGTGACTCCAATGATGAAAAATTTCACAAAGTACTGGATGTAGATTGGGGTACAATCTGCCAGCCATGGCCTGCCTTGAACCCCAAAAGTGTCAATAACGAAAAACAACACAAGGATGATGACTGTCACTGCTGACATAAGCAGACCTGTGGAGAAAAAGGGAGTCAAACTAAATTCAGCTGTATCTATTATTTTTAGCAACAGTTCTTTTTACATAAAGCAGTTATTGTAATTCACAGTACATATAGCTAAACCGAATATCCATTTAGAAACAGGCTGACACGTGTTTCATAACGCACATGATGAGTTCAGCTTCACTTTCAAAGTATAAAAATTCTCCACCAACAGAATTGGTATTACCGTAAAGCAACCATCAGGTTGGATAATCTACTACTCACATCGAACAATACAGGAAAAGGCTCATTGATTTATTCAATATATTTCATATATTCAATATAATGGGGTTATTATTGACAATAGGATGGGTGAGAACTTCTTTTCTTCTGGTCAGTACCATAACTTTAAACATTAATTCCTTCATAGCTAATGATTTTGTTTAGTAAATTTTAAACATTTTTTTTAAGTCAAAGAACATAGCCAAAACGTTTCAGCATTTTTTTTTTCCAGAGAAGGCCACAGCAACACTTCGAGTTCAACTTGCTTTCATTAGTTTGGAGAGAAGAGAGGTCAGAAGGGAAAGCATTAATTAATTAACGGCTAACTATTCTTCTCAGGAGAATACTGAACTAGTCAAGCGTTTTAAGAACAAAGACAACTTCTACATTTGTTCTCTGTGCCACTACTATGGTTTCACTGCTCGGTAGGAAAACAGAACTTAATCATGTGTGGGTTTGCCATGTGGGTGCACAAATTTATGATATTGTGAAGCAACAAATTACCTTGCACTATCAATCAAGCGAATCTCACTTCATAAAATCTGTCTGGCAGATTGGATTATATCAACCAGTTTCCTCACAATGAACAGCATCAGCGCACAGCTTGTAGATCTTCCTTTCTCATCACTGCTCCCTACACTCCCTCCAACGAATCCTCAACATCAGGAGATCACTGAGATGCATGTACCAGGCAAGAGCATTAACCCACTACTAAACTTGCTGGTATACCCCGTTCTAATTCTTAAGGTGGAGCTGGTCTGCTCAATGCAAATTTGTTAACCATATCTGCTAAACTAAATCCTTTGCAAAGGTGAGCGGTTATACTTAGGTTGGGGTGGAGTCTGACTCCTGAAAAACAGACCCCATTAGATGATCGTGGGCTGACACTAATAGAAATTGGAAGGCTAAGAACTAGGCTGTCCCATCGTCGTTGCTGATGGGGCAACAAAAGTATTGAAGTATTGATCACACGGGTCCAGAGACAACCTGTCTGGTCAGAGAATCTATTCCAAGTTCTCCTAGACAACGAATATAGCTATGACCTCCAAAGTTGAAGGGCCCGGAAATTTCTACAAGACCATAAAGGATTAACAAAACAAAACTTCAGGTGTTAATTTGATCTTAAAGCTAATTTATTCACAATTTAATTCCATAGGTTTTTCATCTATCATCTCAGCACCAAGAAAACTACAGTAAAAAGTATAATATCTCCATATTAATTTACTCTTCAAATCCCTAACTTGTCTGGAACTAATTGTCAAACATCTTCACAGCATTCACTGAGCAGGAAGTTTTTGAATGTTTATGCTAGTACGAACATAAGGGGTCTTCAAACTGCACAGCTGGAAGATCTCTACTAGTTACCGTTCTAAAAGAGTCTTTTCCATTCGCCACCTTCTGTTCTCTATGCTCAAGTCAACTTGTTTCAACTACCCAACTTACCAAACTTCATGAGCCTTAACCTTTAAAAGCCTCAAGCACTGAAATTTACCCAAACACTTTGAAAAATCAAGTAAATTACATCCTCTGGATCTCTCTTCTCCACTAATATTACAGAAGTAGATAACAAAGGAACCAATTACTTCTAAAATTATGATTTCTCTTTACTGCTTGTGTTCTACAGGTGAACATGAATGGTATTTTCCCCATCTAACTTGCCTACAATTTGCTAGTTTACATTTCACTCCTCTTTTCACTTGCCAGGATATCATCTGGTAATTTTCAATTTTAACATACAGCTTTGATATTTATAGATCTTGTCTGTTCTAGATGTTTTTTTGTTAAGTGGGGCTGGAGAGACAGATAGGAAAGAAATGTGATATATGGAAGGTGGGGGGGTGGAAATCAGACAACAATATAATTTTTGAAGTTATACAGCTCTTTTCTGGAGTCAATTTCCTTTTACCTGCTTTTCCAATCTGCACTGCCAATTTGGTGAGCTTTCCCTGTAGGACAGATTTTTCTTTCTTTGGTATATTTGATTTTTTCTTCTCTCTCTCTTCCTGGTCACCACCCTCTTCACTCTTCAATGGTTGAATCTCCAGAGCAACACCGTCCTGAGCTTTAGCTGAGTCCAACAGATTGAAACAGATTTGCAAACACTCCATAAACAGTCAAAACTATTATTGATTATACAAATGTTTAGGCAAAGACGATAGTAGGGAAATTTGATGTGTGAATAGAATATTGGGAGTGAGCGCTTAAGTAACGCTTTTATAATAGCTATGTGGGAGTATTGATAAAATGTAAGGTCTTCCAGCAAAGTGACAGAGTTATGAAACTATAGATAATATTTCAATCCCTAGAAAAGAGGAAACAAATTACGTTTTATTTAAGAGACATTGGATACTGCACTGATCATTTCAACTACTCAGCAGGAGCTATCTACATCATTTTGCCCAATTTGGTCCTCTTATTTCCAAAGGTTCAATTGTAAAGTCATTTGCAAGAAATAAAATGAAGCAGCCATTATAGAAAATGTCTTATTTATATAAACTATTCCATTTAATGGAAATATTTTGTCACTTTTCCAAGCTGTATTTAATATAATGAAATGAATCAGGCAAAAAAAGGTTCAAGTATGTATACTTTTAAAACAGGGGATATGATTAATTTAACTATATTGCCTTGATTGGATTACACAAGGGCAACAATTTATAAAAGGCAACCCCAATGCATTGTAATACCATCTATCTGTCCTTGAGCTAGCTAATAATATTATATGCAGTTCATAAATGACCAAAAACTGCATCAGACACAGAGGCCACAAATGGTGTCATTATATTTGACTTTGACTGTAAACATTACATGCCAATATCACTGATGCTTTCAGCTGGATCCCAGCATATCAGCAATTAAGGAAATTAGTTGACTGAGACTACTGAAGATTTTTTAATTGTAATTTCACTGTTCAAAGTATCACTTTGTTGGTTAAACCACAAAAAAGGATCAGATTAAGAAGGTGTTGATAGAGAAATTCGGTATCAAGTTTGCCACAGACACAAATGATGTTACAATTACAATATTTCATTCTTAAGACAGCAAAAACAGACAAACCATGGATAGCTCGCGTCTGTAAATGAAGCATGTAGCACACAACAAATAAAAAGTACAATGTCCATTACTTCATTATGAAAAGGAGGAGGAAACAGTTGCTTATAACTAAAGCTGTACTACTGACCATATATTATGGGGTATTTCTCACCCCCCCACCCCATCTCCTCAGTCTTCTGGCATTCAACATTCGGAAGCCAAATGTACCCAAGACACAGAAGGGAAATTCCATTGGTCATCAGAACCCCCTAAGGCAGCAGCTATTACCAGTGATGTTCCTTTCACCTTCAGTTTGAAAAAAAAAGCAATTCCTCAGTGCACACACGGCTAGATCACAGGAAGAAAGAAGCACAAAGAATCTCTAACAAAGGAACCTTAAAAATCAACTACAAACAAAATACAAATAATGCAGACTGCAGTCCTTAGAAAAATATGCTACTTTAATATTGAGAGTGAAGCACAATCAAGAGCACACATTTAGCTTTCGTAGCCACAGATTTGTCATCACATCAACGACCTAAGCCATGAGCCAACAACTGGATGAACAGCACACCTCCATTTTCTGAATCTGCACCAACTACTGTGCTACCAGTTATCGTTTTCCCAAGTGTCTATCCACTAGATCTCTTCAAAATTGCTTAAAAGGATTCTGTTAAGATGGTAAACATTTCAGGTCTTTATTTCTGAGTGCTTATTTTTTGGTTGTGTATATTGAGCACTTCCAATCCTCAGGAATCCCTAATAAATATAGAGAACAAAAACTAAAGCTGTCAGTTAAGGCAAGATCGGTTTTCGTCCACATCACAAGAATTCTGGCTGTTTGCTGCCCAGATTATGACCTCAATTCCTGGAAGTAGGAAAGTTCTGAAATTTGGGGTAGTATTCATTTCTTGTCTTTTAAATTCCAGTGAAAGAGGCAAAGAGTAATACTTCTGACCATTTCCACTATGTCAAGGGTGTGAATTCTTGAAGTCTTCTGAAAGGAAGCAAACCTTTTCTATACAAATGTAATTGATCTTAAAGAGGGTCAACAGCCTTGTTTGGAGGTAGAAGGGCTTCTTTTTGGAGCCAGAGACTCCAAGAAGTTAATTATTTTTATTCAACTCCATTGGGTGTTACTGCTGTGACCAGACTCCCATCTTACAATGAAGGTCTGGGGCAGATGCCACTCGTGTGACCCTTGTAGGTGCCAGTAGCCTGCTCTAGCCACACAAATGAAAGCTTTCTGAATTGTAGAAACAGTCGTTAGCCTGGAAGTAAGGCAAGTGACGATTTCATTTGTGCAAGCAAAGTAGACCCAAAGGGCCCATGCATGTCACCTAATTTAAAAGCATTTATCCTCTTAAAGCTGTGGGCATCGCTATTTTTGTACAGTCTACATTCTCAACTATTTCTGGATCTGATGTCTGTGTACAACTTTGCTTCCTGGAAGGCAGGATGTGAATTTGGTCTACCTGGGTTCATTATGTCCCAGATTTTGTATAGAAGGGGGATCCTCTCTCAGCAGCAGTGAAGCAATTCATAATCAGGCATCTATTGAACCCAAACTGTATCTCAACAGAATAAGGCCCAACAGCATCCTGTGAGTGTGCGTCATGGAAAAATAATTCCCTCAGTTAAATGAAGATGGATGCCAAAGAGACAATCCCAGTGTCCCTTTCAACATTCATCACCCCAGGTGAAGGAACAAGGGAGGGTATCCTCAGGAGATGCCAAGACTTCAGACCAATTGAAGTATTTTTAAGAGTAGTCACTGAAATGTAGGCAAACAGCAGACCATTTACACACAGGATATACAAACAACAACAACAAAATGACCTGCTAATTTATTTTTGTTGACAATGGTTGAGAGAGGAATGTTGGCTAGGGTACAGAACTCTTTGTGCCTCAACTAGTTATGGATCTTTTGCATCTACCTGAACAAGCAGGAAGGGTCTGATTTAGCAACTCATCTGAAAAACAGCATCTCCAATAGTGTAGCACTCCCTCAGAATTACGCTGAAGTGTTGGCCTATAGTATTTGCTCAAATTGTGGGATTAGAACCCATGACCTTCTCAGCATGCTATTAACTGAGCAATGTTGACATCTAGATATATAATCCAACATATCATGGCATTTGCTGCAAGTATCCAGATGGACGAGAGCCAGCGTTTCCATGGTCTAAGTACCCAAGGCAGAATCAAACTGCTACAAATGTAAACCATGACTGAATTAAGATACCCAGTCTGTTCTTATACAGAGATCACCATTAAACAGCTGCAGTGATAAACGTAGGGATAGTATGCAGAAAAAGATCCTAAGGAGGGAAATTGAGCAATTTTTGCATTCAAGTCATAATTCATATTACAAAAGAACACAAGTACTATCTATGTACTCAAACAGAGGCAAAAAGCTGAAGTATTGAAGTGACATCACAGGATGTAGCTGCTGCAGGGATAAGGGAGAAAAGAACTTAATTTCTAAAGATTTGTCTACTTTTCAGACCGCTTGTCTCATTTCCCCCAGTAGTGAATGCCTGGCAGTTGAGGAAGAGATTTATTTTCTGGAGGATCATATAAAAAGATCAATTTTATTCAGAAATTTGAATTCCACTTGTTATATTGAGTAGAGTTAACCGCAGAACAAAAACATCTGAAGTTGTGGAAATTGCTCAGCATTTGTTCAATTTTGAGTCATGATAGTATTTCCAAAATCAAGCCAGTTGCACCATTTGAGAGGAGTTCAGGTGAAATGGACCAGGTGGTTAACAATTTATACTCCTAAATTATGAATAACCCTGCAATTCAAGAGATGGAGAGAGGATAAAGGGAACTATAAGCTAGTTAGCCTGAAGTCAGTAGTGGGGAAAAGGCTAGAATCTATTATTAGAGACATGGTAACAGAATACTTCAAAAAAAAAAAATAATATGGGTGGATAGAGTCAATATGGATTTATGAAAGGAAAATCATGTTTGACGCATCTATTGGAATTTTTTGAGGTTTAACTAGCAGGGTAGATAATGGGAAAACCAGTGGATGTAGGGCCTTTGAATTTTCAAACAGCATTCAATAAGGTGCCACACAAGAGTTAAGGCCCATGAGATTGGGGGTAATATATTAACATGGATGAGGGCTGGTAAACAGATGGAAAAAAGTAGAAACAGAATCCAGGTTTGTTGATTATATAGAGAGCGACGTGGGAAAGCAAGCTGTCAGTAGGCCAAAAAAAGGCTGCAAAGGGATAGACAGGTTCAGTGAATGGGCAAGCACTTGGCAAATTGAATATAATGCAGAGAAGTGTGAAGTTATCCACTTTGGAAGGAAAAAAGAGAGGCAGAATATTTTTTAAATAGTGAGAGACTGGGAAATGTTGGTATTAAGAGGGGCCTGGATGTCCTTGTACAATAATCACAAAGATAACATGCAGGTACAGCAAGCAATTAGAAAGGCAAAAGATATGTTAGCCTGTATTACAAAAGGAATTGAAGTATTAAGGTACGGAAGTTTTACTGCAATTGGATAGGGCCTTAGTGCAGAGATTACACCTGAAGTACTGTGTACCTTTTCGGTCTCCTTACCCAAGGAAGAACATCCTTGCCTTAGAGGATGTGAAATGAAGGCTCATTACACTAAGTGCCTGGCCTATATTTCCTAGAGTTTGAAAGAAGAATCATCTAATTGAAACAACGTTCTTAAGTAGCTTTACAGGGTAGGTGTCAGGAGTATGTTATCCCTGGTTGGGGAGTTTGGAATTAACAGCCTTATATACCCACAAATCTGAGTGCGTCATTCTTCAGATGTTTGCTTGTTGAATTGTCAAAGACTTGCAGCTTCCCTACAAAAATATGTTTGTGCTTTGATATACAACTAGTTGTCCATTATTAACACAATGGTGACCATCTGTATTGGAGCACAATGACATCACTGCTAGCACTGAAAGTCAACAAGCTTCACAAGGATACAATGCCCTTTAAATCCTACTTAGTTATTACATTTCCTAAAGAGGAGAGCCAAGAGCAACAAAGAAAGGGGGTGGGGGAGAGGTGGGGGAAAACAACAACTACTATGTCAGAGAGGCTGAAGAAAGCCAAGCTAAACTGAAGAGCAGGTGAAGTATGAGGTCCTCCACACAAAGCCTGGAAGGAACAGTGAAACCACAACGTGAATGTTGAGACTATGAAGGAAAAAGTAGGGGTTCAACGATTACTGTTTTTAAAAAAACGTAAGAAAAAATTGATTAAACATCTTATTTACACCATGCTTATGTTACAGCTTTCCTCTAGCATTTTTGTTTCATAGGCATGTTTTCACTTGATTGAGGTGGAACACAGGTCAAAGACAGTAATTTATTCAGAACTTCAAAATGAATGATATAGCTAGTTCATTCAATGGGAATTAAACAAGAGAGCAAATTCGCATCTTTGGAGATTAGGAGACTTTAATGGACAAAAATCTAATAAATTAGTCAGAGTTTTCAATGCAAATCTCACAGGTGTTTGGGAGATGCCTATTACAATTTCATGCCTTTCTGTCCCTCCCAACAACAGTAACTGGCCAATGACAATAGGTGGCAAAAACTAAGCAGTGAAAGCAGAGAAAAAAGTGTAGTATTTAAAATATTTACTTCACATCTCTTGTTGGTGCAAGAGACTGTTATGGCCAACGCTTCAAGCAACTCACCAATAAGTACAGAGGTTACTGTCAGTTTTCACCCAGGCCACTAGAACTATCTCACCATATGGACAAACTGGCAGTGTCAACATGCAGCTTAAGTAAATGCTGACAGATCCATAAAGGATGCCTTGGGCATAATATTGAAGAGGTTCCACATAAAGAGTTCTTATCCCCAGAGCAGCTTTCTATACCCAGTAGTATTAAACACTGTTGCATCTGGTCATGGTTTTTCAATAATCGTTGTACCCCCATAAACAGAAGGTGAAGGTCCCACTGTGTTAGCAAATTTGAAGAACAAGGATAATGGTTAAAACAAAAAAGGAAGAAAGAATGTTTCCAGTTAGTGTGCTCTTCTATGTTTATGAGGGTTACCTTTGTTGCGATTTTCTGGGGCTCCTTGTTTTTTACCTGTTCAAACAAAAAAAGGGTGGAATGCTCGTCACATGACTTCATAAATGCTATAATGTAAGGCTCATGTTTAGTTGTGCCGGAAACTGGGAATGAAATGTTGACTGTTAGTACATGCCATGGGAGTACTGTAAAATCATTTCAGTTCTACGAATTTTATTTTCATTTTTGAGTTAAAATTTTCAGTCCAGGTTGTTCCCCAGAATAAAATTGCTAATTTCTATGGGAAAGCTACAACCATTGCTCTTGACACCAGCATCAACACAAGACAGCTCCTCCAAGTGGTATCTCAAAAGTGCAGTAACACTTAAAGTTGTTGGATATCACGTTTGTCATCAGGTCAAATTGCCTCGGTCATGAGAGGCATACAAAAAATATACATACACTGTTTTAGTTCAAAAATATTAAATTTGGAGTCTTGGTAATTTAATCTGGAGAGATTTTTCTTTACCTGGTCTGAATGTGGTTAAACATTTTACAAAGGGTGCAAACAACAATTAATTTTAACTTAGTTGGTTCTCCTACATGTTAGTTACCAGACCTTTCAGCATTGACCATGTTAACTACTTTTTGGTGGTTACTAGGAAGCGGAACAATATCATGTCAAGTATTTACACTTTTCATTAGGAATGGACTTTTTAAAAAATAAAAAAATGATTGAAATTCCAGTTTGAGCAGAAGTCAAAAACTGCTTTGCCGATGAATTTGGTCACCTTCCGACAGCAAATGGTTTGTTTAAGAAAAACTTGAAATCTGCAAGCTTCTGGTGATTAAAAGAAGGTAATATCTCTTGGGCACACTGTATCAATCTTTTTTTTAAGCATCTGGCCGCAGCTGGAGAGTGGAGCACAGCACATGAATCGAGTGGTCCATGATGGATACAGGGAGGTGTTGCTGTTGGGAAATCCAGAAGCACAGGCTGCCCCAGGAGGTCCTGCTGAATTTAACCAGGTTTACATTTTTGGACTCCATTTCCCAGCTGGCAGTCAACCAGATTGACAGGTTGGCTGACTGTCGAGCAAGGCAGGCTGCCACTCTAGGCCACAGCTGGTGAGTAGAGCCATGCGTACATGAAGGAGCCTCAAGAGAGCGGTCAGGGGCATGGAGAGGTCACTCAGTGACCAGGGAGAGGAGAGATTGGTCGGGAATTGAGGGCCATGAGAGGTCTGATGGCCTTAGCGGGAGACAGCTTTGCTTGACTGCCTTCTGGCCCGCAAGTAGTCTTAGAAAGGCACTTGCCTTTTGGATCAGGTCATTTTCACCTTCCTTCAAGCTGCCAGGTTTATCAAGAGCTCGGAAACCTAGCTCATAGATATTAGATTTAAACCATTGGTAAAATTTGAATCATGCAGCCTCAATAAAAAGTATTTAAATTAAGGTCCCCTCTGGTGAGGGGGTTAATTGCCTGCACCCCCAATCACACAGCCCCCCACATTAAAACCAGGAGTGGCCGCTTTGGTGTTGGAGTTCCCCACTGTTGAATTTCTAACCCCTTTAGCTAGGTTGTCAAGAGGAGGTACTTTCTAGCAATAAAGATGAATAATTTTAAGCAAAAAATATAAGTAATTTATGCTTCATGTAGTCTTACTTGAATTTTAATCGTTTATCCACTTGGACATGGTGACTGGTGAAGAATCGCCAAATCCCAGAACCAAGTAATATGTAGCACAGGATCACCAAAAACGTTAGAAAAGGGTTAATTATGGTAGTTTTTTTTAAAAAACAAAAGCAGTTGAGCCTTGAATTTAATGTGCTGGTGGAAAATGACTCATTTCCAATGGTATTTGGATATCAATGTTCTAAAGTGCACATTTTATAGTGATATATTTCATTGAACAGTGTAGGGTTTTCACTACACAATCCATCTGCAGAACCTAAGATATACAAGTCCCTAAATGGACTCCCACTGTTTTATTGTCAGTCTGTTACATGCTTCAAAATAAACTAAACTATAGCTCTAAATCATTTTTTGGCAGTCCAGTCTGTAGTCTATTTGCAGGTACAGCGACTGGCAGTGAAACTGCCACACATCAAAGAACAAAATTTTTCCTAACCCCTCTGAGTTCAGAAAGTCCTCAGATGAGAAGAAATCACAGGCTCTCCAATAGGCACAAGTGAAAAAAATGCTAGTCCCAAAAGCTCTTGTGGAATTTCAAATCTTAAGTCTTGTTTTGCAATCAGACCCCAACCCAAATTAGGGTTACAGTTTGAGAATATGGTCATATTCAAGAGAGGACAATATTCCAGCAAAAGAAGCTGGTCAACACAAATGCTCTTTACATAATAAAAAAGAAATGGAAAGTTAAATGTTTGGTATATCATACAAAGGAACCTCCTTTCGAAGAAACAACTGTAAAGATAACACTGAATGAACTTTTTATGATTTTACAGCATATTAAACAGAAGAAACTTCACCCAACTTTAACCATTTCACAAGTCAGCTACAAAACTTTTATAATAATGAACAAATTATTTTGAAAAGTGGGAGCAATACATGCGAGATGGCTAAAGCCCAATTATCTTCTCATCATATACAGGGCTTGAGAAAGCCTTTTACAGAAGATAACACCAGCATCCTCAAGCACATGGAAAGAATGGTGAAGCATTTGCAAAACCATTTCTACAACAAGGCCCTTAAATGGGTGAATGTACTTCTCTGATTACGATATATTACAGATCTATATATGTTTCAAAGTGCATGGCTGTTACGAACAGTATCTGTTCAGATGGGCTTACCTGGGTAGTCGTTCAACTCAAGTATGAACATTTCTAAGGCAAGTGAAAATGTCCAGCCTTGTAGAAGATTCTATTATATGCGCATAGTCTCCATAGATTGTCTTGATTGTTTTAATAAAATTTAACCAACCAGAAATTCATGGCCAATTTGAGGAGTACTACTCTTACTTTCTCAGTTTGAGGGTCAGGACATTGAAGAATAACCATTTTGTAAAAATCAGCTTATATAGGCCAACAACAAAGATACTTGCTTTAAATAATAATTATTTTTAAAAAGCACATTTGTAAATGTTTATTTCAAATTAAAAAGCATTTCTACAAGTTCCATCATGCCCAATCTATTCCTTTTGGGATTGGTATATTGGGCATGTTTTACAAATGATAGGAGATGCGATCTCACATTGTGAAAATGTGATTCTCAGGTTGAAATGAGAAGTCATGACTTTTTACAGCATTTACAATACTTCTTGCCATTCAGTGAATGCATTTTTATTTTAAAGAGAGGACAGTGTATTTAGACAAACTGATTCCCCTCCAAGCAATCAACCCTTTAAGATCTACAGTGGTAATTCTAAAAGGGAGGAGGAGGGTATTTGGTGCACTATTATTGGTACAATCACTTCATATCAAATAGCCTACTAAGAATAATAGCAGGGAGATGGAGGAAATAAGTTATGAACCATTGCATAAACCATTTTAAAGTTGGGTTAATTATAAACAAAACGTGTGAATTTAATAAAAAAATCAAGGTCAGAAAAATTAAACAGTGCAATATGTGTCAGTACCAAGGTTATTCCATCTAACACTACATAGTTTCAATTAGAAATCTAAAGGTCTTTTTTGGTGGGTGGGGTGGAGGGGGAATATCAGGGGGCGGTGGGTAGAAAAACAGCAGTAGAAAAGAAGATCCAGATATTCATTGCTGGACAGCCTACCAGACGTTTTGATTGCAGTCATGAATTCAAAAAGATTCAGTAATTAATGACCAGGTACCAATCTACAAATATTTGCATTGTTATTGCGCATGAGCTCTAAATGTGCAATTAAGTTTATTCTTCAATAGCCGTTACGCAGGTTTTCAGGGATTTAAAAAATGCCTGCCACTTTGTCAATTAAAAATAAAATGTGATACTTAAAGGCCACAATAAGAGTCCAAGCCAAGTTTTATACAGCACAATGTCACCAGTCTGTATCCCAACAGGCTTCGGTTACAATTGATCATTACCAAAAACAAATACTTATCCATTGTCCTGTAAAAGGATATTGCATGGGATAATAAGATGACATTAGAATAGGTAAATTTGCTGGGAAGATCTGCTTGGTAGCTAGCTACGTAAATAAAATTTTCAGGTGTAGCTCAGAACATTAGTTAATCCCAAAAGCCTAGGAGTCAACTCCTTGGCAAAGGTGACGAGACATTTATAATGCGGGATCTAATGATATAACAGCTCAAATCAAACTACTTATGTAGATAAACACTTAAACCCCAATTTAAAACTGTAAATTACAGAAAAGATAGCACATTTAGAACCTCTGCCAATAAACATCAATTTACTTAAGACAAAACATTTAGGAACCACAGTTAATGCAATTAACTTAAAGATGGACATGGTAGCATAGCGGCTGTTACTGGACTAATAATCCTGAGGCCTGGACTTAACATCCAGAGAACAAAAATTAAAATAGCACAGTTTGAGAATTTGAAGTCAGTTTAATTTAAAATAAAATGTGGTACCAATTTATAAAAAAACTGGAATGAAAACCCAACTAGTTCACTGATGTCCTTTTGGGCAGAAAACCTGCTGTCCTAACCAACCCTGGCCTATAAGCTAACTCCAATTCCACTCTAATGCCCTTGACTCTTACTTGCCCTATGACATGCCCCAGAAAGGCACTCAGTCATATCAATGCAGCAATTCAAGGCAGCCCACCACCACCTTCTGGGCAACTGGGGATGGGCAATAAACACCAGTCTTGCCAGCAACATCCACATTCAGTGAATGAAAAAAAAAGATAAAATTCAGCAGAGGCTAAACCTGATCATCAATAATGTCATAAATTGGAAATAAAACACATTAGAGCTCTTTATTTGTCCATCAAAACAAAAACTTTGGGGAAAATTTCTATTCCTTAGTTGGTAATGCAAATGCAAAATTAATTGTGACACTATGAATATAGTTTAATTCCATTTCTCAGTCAGGAAATCCTGACTATCGTTGCTTGTGATCTTGAATTAGGTCCACACAGACAACGAATGAAGCCTTTTGAAATACAGTGCACTTTTCTCAGCAACATTATTTATTAGACAATCACTCACATACATTAGTGCCCTAAGGCATCTCCTTATCCCTTTAACATTTACGCAATGGCAAGGTTAAACTTAATTTAAAGCCAAGAGAGTAAAATTGTGGCTGTGTTTTGATTACATAGTCAACAAATCAAAGATAAAAAATTCAACTGGATTTGCATTCATCACATAGTCTGTCCTTGCACAAAGAAGTCTGGATCACCACTGCAGTTTTAAAACTGAAAGTAACTAAAAACGGAGGACAATAATGAACTGGGAAATGTGAATACTGTTTCTTAAACAAATGCTTTTGATTACCAGAGTCCAGGATGATGGAATACTTACCACTCACATCATTGTTGCACCATAGAACTGTAAAGTGCAACAGGAGACTACAGTGCTCACAGAGTGCCTGGTCAGAGCTGGCAATTTGGTGCCCCTATGAACTCAAATATTTACAAATTCTACACTTGAGGCCCAACATTTGGACTGATACACTGCTAGGCAACTGGAATGTGTATTCCTAAATCAACCAGGGTGAAAAGAAAAGGTAAATGGTCAGTCATTTCTAACTTTGAGAGGCAGGAAGCAGCCTACTTACCCTTCTTGTTTTTCTTCTCTTCTTCATCACTACCTGCTCCTAATAATGTGAAAATGATACCAGTCTGGGAGTTCAATCCTACTGCTGTTACAAGGATCCGGCCGGAGCCTTCCATTACATGGGTGCCTAAAAGAAATAGGTAGGTAGAAGGTTACACCATCCATTTAAGATAACTGAAGTTAGTTGACCCAGTAATAAGACTGGATCTTATTAATTTAGACTAGGTACTAAATTAGTAGGACTGTTTTTGAGACATAAAACATTGACATTTGGACTTCATTTTCCCTCTTGGGCAGGTTTACTACTGTTAACTAGGCAGTGGAACAGGAATGAAAGAAATGCCAGACCCTCGCCAAATGGCTGAAGCAAGAATCCTTGTGCAGTCAGTCACCTAGGAACCAAGATAATGGACCCATGACCCTAGGTTGGATGTTAAAGTTCTCTTCTTCCAGAGGACACGGAAATAGGTCAGTATAAGCCAAGGGGAAGGAAGGGGAAAAGAGTAAAGAGAGATCCCAATAATATCATTCAAATTAAGTCAAGGTCACAGCAATTTCTGAAATTTTTACTGGTTAATTAACTTGATAGTATTGAAAATATTTAGAATCATTGAATGAAGGGTTTTTTTTTTCATGTGATATGAAATACTATTAGAGTGCAATTTCTCATCAGTGTCAACTTAGCTAATCTCAACTAGGTCTGTGATGGGATGTGATAATTGGCTATAACATCTCTGTGCTAGACAAATGATGAGAGTGGGGTGGGGAATGGGGTAAGGATTACAAAAAAAAAATCCACATTCCCTGCTTCTGACCACTATGGAGTCACCTCTGTCAGATTGTACATGGCGTGTTGATGAAGAACAAGAGAAGTGATGGGCCCAATGGTCAAACAAGTTGGTAGCACTTAACCTAGGCTCAGAGATGAGGAATGGTCACTATGGTGAGTTACATAAGGACTGCCAGAACTCCTGGAAAAGCACCCTATCATAAGTCATTTCCCTCAGGATAGGATGGATAACAAGAGATAAATAGCAATAAACTGTAGGCTGCTAGTGAGCCTGGGAGACACAAACTGAAGTGATGCTGGTGGAGCTCAATTTAATCTAACAAATAGTGAAAGGAGGCGGGCTGAATATTACAGGAGTGGTGGGGATGGAGAGGAGGGTGAATGCAGATAGCTTGCTCCCCTCCATCTCTGCACTGCAGAAACAAAATCTGTGAGCAGACAACCCACTCCACATCAGCTCACCCCGCAGCCATAATGCGTTGCGGGCAGGCCAAACAGGGGCCAATGTAGGACTTCCTCCTCAGTGAGGGGCAGAGGTCCTGCTGTCTGGAGTTGCTGGTCAATCCGACTGGCCGGCAGCTCCATCAGTCCCAGCAGTGCCAAGAGCGTATCAGTGGGCACCGTCAGGACTGCAATAAGGAAGCAGAAGGCAGCCCAATTGATTCTCGGAAACAGGCGAGTCCAGGATCTTAGGCAGGTTAGGGAGGGATGGAGGATTTAAGGTAGCAGGGACATAGGTAGAAAGAAGGATTTCTATTTTTGGGTCCCCCCCCTTAATCGACAAAGGGCAGCCCCCAAAGACAGAACCCCCCTTCCTTCCTATCCTTTCAGGAATTAAAAAAATCAGGCTGCCCACTCCCACCTGCCTGCCCACGCTAACCATTCTGTGGTGTTTGCAGCCTATAATTGGGGTCAATTGGCTTGGTAACAAGTCTAATTGACCCTTGATTATCTATTTAGATATGGCAAGTGGGCTGCTGATTTTGGTACCTGCCTACCACCCCAACACCCCCATATTATGGAAGGTGGTGGGACTGGCACCTGTCCTATTTTACATTTCTTCCCCCTCCGCCACCCAAAATTACCCCCGTTCGCGGAAAACACACCTGGCAGGGGCATGCAAAATGCAGCCTGAAATGTAAACCAGCCTGCAGAGATGCAAAACCTACCACAAAGAAAGAAAACAAAGCAATCCTTTATTCTAATAAAAGTCTAAGTTGAACTTGTCTAAGTTCAACAACTGGAGCGAAGGAAACGAATATATTTGACACACACTACATTCGTTTTAAGTTGCATCTGTTAGGAACTGAGTTAAAAAACAAGCTAAAAGGATCTGGAATGTGTGTATCTGGTGGGGGGAACAAACAAACCAAAATTGGGTGAAAAGGAAAACACGTGGGAAAATTTTTAACCTCTCCCTGATTTGCGGATCAGCTCCATTTCCCACTCCATTTTACAGTGACTCCCCATTTTAATGGTGGAGGAAGGTCCTACTGGACTCCACTGGGATCCTCACTAATAAAATGCAATTTGCAGTCATACTGGGAGGAGATCCTTTGATATTTTAACCCTCCGAGTGAGTTTTCTGCTCTGGATGCCTCGCCAGGTAAAGCACTCATGAGGCCAGCAAAGCTCTCTAATACAAGTTTTTTTAAAATAGAACAAAAATGCTTACCGGAGGCAGGAGCATGCCTCCAAGCCCCACAAGTCAAGTCCAGGTCTCTACTACACTAGGCTCCCACCCCACCAGCCATGGTACCATCTCAACACCCCCATCCCAAGGACACAAGTTTTATTGGCAGTCTTCGCTTCATACTGGAGATCTTATTTCTCCTCTTCTCCTGCCCACTCAGTGGGCAAGCAACTGACCTGTGGCATCCAAAGTAAAAATCTGCTGGGACTCCCACTCCTGTGGCTGATTCCCATCCATTCCCACTATCTTCTCACCAGGAGATAAGATTAGTTCCGGGGGCCCAAAACAGCCCAACACATACTTGAGTCTCAAGAGGAGCCACTATCCTCAATCTGTGCTTTGATTATCCTTAAAATGAAGTTTGTGAACACAACAGTTGCTGGAGCTTACCAGAGAGCAGCATGGGGTCCTTCTCCATTGATTTCTTCACATGATCTGACTCTCCTGTCAAAGAACTTTCATCTATTTTTAAGTCATTGCCTTGGATGAGAATACCATCAGCTGGCAGAAGGTCACCTGTGGAGGCACAAGTATTAAGTTTACATCCTTGCAAAGGTAAAGTACCGCAGATGCTGGAAATATGAAGTAAAAGCAAAAAATGCTGGAAATGCTCAGCAGATCAGACAGCATCTAGACAGAAACAGAGTTAATGTTTCAGTCTTGGCCTGAAAAGTCAACCTTGTTTCTCTCCACAGGTGCTGCCTGATTTGTTGAGAATTTCCAGAGGTTTATATCCTTGTCTGCTGACCACTGCTGGTATAGAAATGAATCTAGAGCAGAACAATGTTCATCCCTGTATATCTCACTAACAGGATTGGCCCAAAGTTTTAGCCCCTGTTCAATATAATCCTTCCTTCTATTCGAAAATAAACAGACACAGTAGAGGTTATTTTAACGTTTAGTTAGTGTAAAACAGGTGCCAGCAGATTGGCCATGTGTTATACACTCCAATCAATTATCCCTTTCATTGACCAATAACACAAATCGGGTATGTACAGCACTCGGCCAATCAAATACCACTTGTTGGAAACTGTTGCCAAAATGTAAAAAGACTCCTGGTCTTTTACAGCACTTAATTTTGAAGCCTCAACTGGCTTGAAGTTCTCTTGCACAAAAATATTTCAGTGATTTACCTTCACTCCCTAACTACAAATCTGTTCAATCGAATCAAAGGCACAAGCCCATTAAAATTTAGAAGAAAGTACTGTGGCTTCAGTCAGATAGGCACCAAATAGAATATAAATCCTCACATTTCTTGACTTTGGGAAGGGGAGATTGGTATTAAAACTGAAACATATACAAATATGAATTTGGTTCCTCACAAACGGAACCCTCCATCCATTCTACATTCAGTTTGACTGACCTAGTTCCAGATTTTACTGGCCAAAGGACAGATCAATAAGTGTCCTTTGGCAAAGCAGCACTTCCTTAGAACTTAACCAGCTCTGCTCAACAATGGTTTAGTAAATGGATGTGGCCATTCATTCAGCATTAGGAGTAATGGACTCACTGATGATATTTCTGGTGGTGCACAGGATTAACTCTCCTGTGTGGCAGGAGTTCGAGGGAGTGAAGATCAAGCAGCTCAGTGCTCATGAGGAATGAACGATCCGTAGGATCTAATAATATTTTTCGCTGCTAAAGGTTGGAACGGCAATCGTGCAAGTTGATCAGGGAGGTGAGTTATACACCAACAGCTTCTTTATACATTTGCAATTTTAAAAATGTTATTTGCCAAGAAATTTATCAACCCACTTATCCTTTGCCTAGCATTAACAACTTACGTGCTTTTTTCCAGCTCAGTAGCCTTGTCAGTATATTTCTCACTGCAGGGATTCCAAACAAGCCAATGCTTCTGTGGAGGGAGTTCCAAATGCAAGAAGCCAAACAGCAGCCTAATGGTGAACTGACATCTCCTCCCTTTAGTTTCCAATATTTCTGTGTCAGCGTCATCACTTGCTCAAGTCACATCAACCCACTTGCTTGACAGAACTTACCTTTCAGTCATTTTATACATAACACAAGTTTACTCGAGTATCAAGGACACAGAGGCCTGGATTGCACTCAGGTGGATGGCCCATTTGATTAGCACCCCACCCACAAACATTCACTCCCTCCACCACTGACGCACAGTAGCAGCAGTGTGTACCATCTACAATATGCACTGCAGGAACTCACCAAGGCTCCTTAGACAGCACCTTCCAAACCCATGACCACTACCACCTAAAAGGACAAGGGCAGCAGATAGATGGGAACACCACCACCTGGAAGTTTGCCTCCAAGTCCCTCACCATCCTGAGTTGGAAATATATCACCGTTCCTTCACTGTTGATGGGTCAAAATCCTGGAACTCCCTTCCCTAACAGCACTGTGGGTGTACCCACACCACATGGACTGCAGCGGTTCAAGAAGGCAGCTCACCACCACCTTCTCAAGGGCAACAAGGGATGGGCAATAAATGCTGGCCCAGCCAGTGATGACCACATCCCGTGAATGAATAAAAATAAATAAATAAATTTAGGAACTATTAATAATCAAAGAGGAATTGGGTTAATGTAAAAAGGAAATTTATACAAGACGTAAGTACCCACATGCCCAAAAGCCAAGAGAAACCTTCATGATACCTCAATAGAATAAGAAAGAATAAGAAAGGTTCATTCTGCAGCACATTTAATTTCAAGGATTGAAACTCCAACCTAGCAAAATCAAGAACCACGCTGTGAGGACTTCTGGAAATGCAACATCACATTACTGTGTGTGTAACAAGCTGTAATGTTTCAGTGCCTCTCCTCAGTGTACTACTCACCATATTTAATCTGGGCAATGTCTCCCACTACAATTTCTGCTACCGGAATCTGGATGACTTGACCCTTGCGGATCACCGTGAACTTCTGCTCCTGTTCAATGCGGCTTTGCAGTCCGCGGAACTGCTTCTCTTTACTCCAGTCATTGAACGCCGTCACCAACACCACACAAATAACAGAGAGGAGAATAGCTGCACCTTCAATCCAGCCAGCCTCTGCCTCCCCTTCCTCCTCTCCGCCTGTAGCTTCCCCACATACTGCAAGAAAGGTGACATAATTACAGATGAAAAGACCAGGCTGAATGCAGTAGCATACAATTAAGATCCATCAGCACTTTGTGCGTAATAGTTAGAAAAAGGAAATATATTTTGGCCTTTCACCTGGTGTCAGTCGCACGCTTTTCTAACTGTAAAAAACATATAACCTTCAAATTTTTTATTCTGCATCAAAGCATCTGGTCCCTAAATAAATGAGTGACCATCAACCTAGGGCCAAGCTACATTAATCAAGGAGCTGGCAGAAACTAGATCAGCTCAAAACAATTTGGTGCATAACTAACTCATCATTGGTCTACTAATTTTAGATTAGAACTTTTTCTGTATTAACTAATTTTTCCAAGGTCCTCTAGAACCTGTAAAACATTAAAAAGATGAAGGAAAACCCAAAGGGATGTACTTCCAATATTAATTATACCTGCTTCTTAATGTTAAAGAGAAAACTTATGCAACTTTGGAGCTGGGTTCAATTTAAATCAAGTAATTTTCCTCCTTACGCAGGCCAACTCTTACATCGAGTTGCTCTGCTGAGCACATATCCCAGAGTGGCTAAATTAATTTACATTGCTAGGACTGGATGCCAAAACAGATGCCTGAATACAGAAAAAGGTAGCACCTTTCCCAGGAAAACACCGATTCTCACCCCAGCATCTTTAAAATATAAATTGATGTATTTGCACCCCTTCACTACTCTTATGTATCTAATATCTCCTACATTGCATTATTACTTGGGGTCTGAGAGCAAGTAGTTGTACACTTCCTGGCTACCGTCAACACAGGTGTGAAAAATTGGAAAGATGTTACGCAATAAAAACCCTTTTCATTGGAGATTATGAAGCTATGGATTTGCACATTAATTCTTGTAATTAAATATTTTTCCAGTTTTTAGGTATTGTTTCAGGTGCCATCCTTTAATAAGTGATGTCTTGAATACTTACATTCGCTGTCCCCTCCAGGAGGACGGTAAAAGGAAAGGCCCAAAGATATAATGGCTGCAATTTCTAGTATAATTAAAGTTACATCTTGTAGCGCTTCCCACACTAACTGCAGAAATGTTTTTGCCTTTTTGGGTGGTATAAAGTTCTGACCAAACACTAGTTTTCGTTTATCGAGATCAGCCGGGTTGCCAGACAAACCTGAGAAAGAGAGAGGAAATAGCTATTACCAAAAAAATAGTATACGATCCCAGTGCAGTGAGTTTCAAGCAGTCAAGTTCTTAACGCACAATCAGACCAGTACCAGTAATACCTCTTGTTCATTTTATTAAAGAGGTGCCAATGGTTCAGATTTCAAGGCTAGATGCACACGTTTTCCCTCTGGACTGCGGTTTTCACCTGAGCCAAAACATTATCCCCTCTTAAATCGTTGATATGATGAAGCTGGCAATGAATGTTTTTGAAGATTAAGTATATTTCCATAATAATCAGATGCACTGTTGCTAGGTAATGCAGTATTTTAGAACATATGGGCTTGTGGAGGGGTGAAATATGGGCTTACTCCTTCAGCTTTCCACACAGCAAGTTTTAGACCAGAACATCGTCATTAAGGGACAGAATGGGAGCCAATTTAATTCACTCCCTGGGGTGAAAGGAAGTCACTGAAGCCAATTCTTGCAAATCTCCTGAAACCAACTACTTAATTTAAACCAATCATGGGTTTGTGAGGAAGTTTCTTCTGTTAGCACTCTTAAGTCACTACCTACCTTGTAAATGCTCTAACTTATTCTAGATAGAGAGTATAGGCCATTCAGCACATCAATCCTTGTTCTCCATTCAATATCATTGACCTGCCTTTGATCCCGATCCCTTGACCTGTCGATCTCAGTCTTGAAAATTTCAATTGACCAAGCTTCCAGTGAGGGAACGGAGTTCCAGATTTCCCATCAGCATCTGTGTGAAAGTGCTTCACGATTTCACCCCTGAATGGCTCTAATTTTAAGATTCAACCTCCTTGTACTGGTTTCACTTTCCCAAGTGAAAAAAAGTTTCTTTGTACTTTTTCTCATTTGGAACAAATCAATTAGTTCACTCTTCCACCATTTCTCCTTAAGGGAATACAAGCGAACTTTATGCAACCTGTCCTCAATTTAACCCTTTTAAATCCTGGCATAATTCTGGTGAATCTGCATATGCTTTTTTTGTGCTTTTTTTCCCCAATCATACTCTCCAGATTCTCACGGAACTGATGCAACAAAATGCAAAGGAGTCTCACAAGAAGAAATTCGGTATTTAGCTTTGCTGTTTGTGTGCAGCTTCTACAAGATACAAAGACAAGTAGCATTTTTTTTTTAAATCTCCCAAATCCTCTCAATAATACATATTTGCATATGAAACTATCCATACATTGCGATATGTATTCTGGAATGATTTTAGAAGTTTCATCAGGTGTTAATACTTGATCAAGCAGAGTGGTTTATGACTGTGTAGTACCTACAATGCTGCAGTAATTGACTTCAGTTTGGGAGGAAAAAGAAATTGAAAAAAAAATGGGAAGATTAAAGCAGAGTTTTGTTCCTTGATATTGTTACTGGTAGTTCCATTCTGCCCCTTTATCCTGAAAATAGCCATTTACTGCACAAATTCAGAAAATGCCTATTGTCTTCTCTAACTGTTCCCAGAAAAAAACTATTGTATTTCAAAATGATAGAAAATCCACCTTGCTCGATGGTGCTTTCTCCTTCTTTTCATTTCACAAGTCTCTATAGTATACGGATCTTAAACTGCAGACGGAAATGGCTTTTATATGCAATCAGTTGCAGGTTAGTGTCACCAGCTCCTGACACATGGGTTTTATGGCATTGTGGCAAACTCAAATAAACTTGCTAGATTTACCAAAGTTGGCAACCAGGAGGAACTGTTTTCCAAGGAGCAATCTTCCCAGATCCCAGCTTTACAACTTGAAGTAATCTTCTGGATTCATTAACAGGTTCCGTTGGACCAATGTGTTAGAGGCAGGAGACATTAGCACACCACTAAACCAAATATAAAAGCAACTGGAGTTTCACATTAACATCTTGACACAGTTAAACACCTAAAATAGTTTTGTTTATCCAGTAAACAGATCATATTAAGACAACTTTCCAGAATCTACAGCTGCCATGTTTAAGGGTGCAGGCGTATCGGTGATAAGCAAAAAGAAATCAATGCAACAAATTGTCACTGGACAAGGACAATCTAGCCAATAACTTTAAAGGAAACAAATGGAAATCTTGCCCATCACTGGAATAATCTACCTGAGGCAGTGGAGAGAAAAGTAGCATCATTTGTTTGGTTGAAGATACTTAGCATTTTTTGATTAAGTGTTGTCCTGGAGATTATACTGTCACACAAGCTCATTTCCCTCTCCAGAAGACAGTGCAATTTAATATCCAATTTCTATCTTGCAAAAATTATCATGGCAATACACAGCCCCAGTAAAATTTTTAGCTGTGCATTCGTTCCAGGATTCAATACTGTATTTTACAATTCAAAAATGCTAGAGCATGAGAAATAAAAACAAAAAAATTTTTTTTTTTTTTTTATATATAGGTTTCATTGCAAACCTTAGGACATAAAGCATGTGCACATGGAGGATAGGTTGGAAGAATTAAGAGCAGCTCCAAGTTCAACACTGCTACAGACTGGGAACATTTTAGGCTGATACGAAGGAACAATGTGAGGAAAAAGAGTAGGAATGTGATTCAGCCCATCTAGTCTCTCAAATGTTTAAAAACAAACTCAGAGCCCACACAGGCCACGTTTGCTTGCTTCCTGCCATGGCAAGAAACCTACAATGCCACCCCCACTCCCTGTGCTGAAAACAGGCAAGCAATCTGTCTGTTCATTTCCATTGCAGCCAAAGCATCTGAACACCTAAACACGATGTAAAGTTTATATGGTACAATGCAAAGACATGCTGTCCTGTATACGGTATATTGTAGCGATAATCTAATTGAAAATAAATTCCACGCAGACATAGTTATTGGTAGAAAAAATGTACAGTGAAGATCTCTTTAAAAAAAGAGACTCCTTCCATTTGAACCCAATCAACAGCCAGTTTGGATTTTGCAGAAATTACTTACCCAAGTTCAAGTTTTTGGAAGAAGCCAATTTAGTCATATGCTTTTTAAAAAAAACTGACATTTTTTTTGTTCCAAAAAATATACTTTATTTATAAAATTTATAGAAGGTACATTACATGACCATTCGAAGTTTTAACATGCCGTAAGGTGCAAACCAAATCAGTTTGTTATTCACTACATTTACAATTACAGTTAACTAGACATAAGGTGCTTTTATATTGTGCTCACACTCCTGCCAGCTCCAGATGTCCGTTATGTATGGCTTGGTGTCTCCTAGCAAGCTTACTTTTAGGTGGGGGCATACAAAACCAATATGGCAAGAGGCTGAAGCACTGTTATGAGGCTTGAATAAAATTCAAAGCAGCAATTGCTGAGACCCACGGATTTATCCTTCCACAATTTCACTAAGGTTCCCAATGAAGTTTATACGGTTCATCTCCTTCTCCTACAATTGCCAACAGATGAAACTGATTACTCACTCGAAAAATAAAAGCTAATGATGCAAATGAAAGCAAAGGCTCACCACAATGGCAGTGCCACCTTTCCAAACCCTAATACGGTTTTGTGCTGTGAACCAATTAAAAGGTGTAAAACCACCTTCCTCTGGTTACCTGGCAACACACAGAACCTATTCCAATACAGGAGTCATTCTCTACATGGACACAACGAACTGAAAATTGATCCAGTCACGTACACACTTTTAAATTTGGTCTCAGTCAAAATGGATACTACAACCACCTTTATTTATATAGCGCCTTTAACATAATAAAATGTCCCAAGGCATTTTACAGGAGTATCATACACAAAAAATATGACATCTATCGGGTTTCCACACCACTCTTGTGGTTCTTACCGATGACTGCTTTATTTATCGTTAAAGATGATTACTTTAGGAATGTAGGAACATGGAATCAGCCATTTAGCCTCTTGAGCCTGTATACTAGTCAATGAGATTATGGCTGATTGGTGACCTAATTCCATACACCTGCCTTTGCCCCATATCGCTTAATACCTTAGGTAAATGGAGCTCTATAAATCTCAGATTTAAGATTAAAACACTGACTTAAAATCAAATGCTGTTATGATCACGTGCGGTAGTGAGTTTAAAATGCCAATGAAAATATGCAAATAGTCAGCAGACAAGCAAACATGCACCCGTGTAACTGAGCTAGGCTATCCCTTTTAAAAAGTATCCAGTTTCAATCATCTCCAGCAATTAGTCTGTAATGTTACTTTTCAATACCAGGTAAATATTGGGAGTTGGTATTATTGTCATAGGGTAAAACACCATGATTACTTTGCTACGCAGTTTAAATCAAACTGTGAACATTTCTACCCCGAAAGGGAAAATTATTCTTTAAAATGGTTCTCATGAAGGGAGAATTCATGCAAGCAAAACATATTTTTGGTACATATTTGATTAGGTTTTCCACTGATGTAAAATGCCCATACAGGTGCAGCAAGCAATTAAGGGAAATGGTGGGCCATAACTTCCTTAGAGTGGCAATCAGCATCAGATTGCCACTCCGTGGTCCAATTACTTACGCAAAATTTATTCCTGTGCCTGTCTTGCCCGACCTTCTGACTCAGGCCAGGCAAGATCAAGGCAGCCCAGTTGTCCTCGAGGCCCAGCGTCGCAGTCCAGCAGGACTCGCAGGAGGATTGAAGAAGGACTCGCCTCTGTTTTAGAACACCAGCTGCCGTAAACCAGGAAAGTTTAAAGTTCCATTGAAATTGACAAGCCAGGGAGAAGGTTAAGTGTCTAAAGTAAGGGGATAGGTTTTTTTTGGGGGGGGGCGTCGGAGGTCAAGGGAGGTGGGGTCAGACATTGGGCAGGAAGGGGTGTGGGGAGAAAAAAAAAGGGGCATCGAGGGGGTGGGTGGGAGGGAGGAATTGAGTCGAGTCAGGAGGAATCCCACGGGGAATGTGGGGGGAGGGGGAATACTGTGTGGGAGGGGTAGTTAGGGTGTGGGGAAAGATCTCTGGGGTGGGTCAGGGGTGGGAGAGGTAGTTAGGGTGTGGGGAAAGATCTCTGGGGTGGATCAGGGGTGGGAGGGGTAGTTAGGGTGTGGGGAAAGATCTCTGGGTTGGGTCAGGGGTGGGAGGGGTAGTTAGGGTGTGGGAAAGATCTCTGGGGTGGGTCGGGGTGGGAGGGGTAGTTAGGGTGTGGGGAAAGATCTCTGGGGAGGGTCAGGGGTGGGAGGGGGAGGTGGGAGGGGCCAGTCTATGTCTTTATACTAGTTACCCAGAAGTTAGGAGAGGTTTTAATTCTAACTTTTTCTAAACAACTATTTGTGTAATACAGCCAGAACCATCCAAAGTGTGCAATTTAAATCGCATTTTTGGATGGTTCCCAGAGCAGGGCAATTGCCCAGAGGAAGTTTGCACTTCTGGGGCAATTGCTCTGCAAACCCTGACCTTTGAAGTTCTGAGAGGGGTTCCCAGTGCATCCTTGCGCCCAAATCCGATGCTGGGGAGCTCGGAAGTTATGGCCCGGTGCATTGGCCTTCATTCGCAAGGGGATTCGAGTACAGGAGTAAAGGTGTCTTGCTGCAATTTTATAGAGCCTTGGTGAGACTGTACCTGGAGTATGGTGTACAGATTTGGTCTCATTATCTAAAGATGGATATACTTGCTATGGAGGGAGTGCAACAAAGGTTCACCAGACCAATCCCTGGAATGGCGGAATTATGAGGAAACTGGGCCTGTATTCTCTAGAGTTTCAAAATGAGAGGTGAATTCATTGCATAAAATTCTTACAGGGCGTGACAGGGTAGTTGTGGATTAGATGTTTCCCCTGGCTGGTGAGTCTAGAACCAGAGGGCACAGTCCATTTAGAACTGAGATGAGGAGGAATTTCTTCACTCAGTGATGAATCTTTGAAATTCTCTAACCCAAAAGGTTGTAGAAGTTCAATCATTGAGCATGTTCAAGACAGAAATCGATAGACTTTTGGATACTAATGACATCAAGGGGATATGGGGATAGTGCAGAAAAATTGATGTTGAGGTAGGTAATCAGCCATGATCTGTCTAAGTGGCAGAGCAGGCTCGGCGAGCTGAATGGCCTACTCCTGCTGCTATGATCCATATTCCAGTACTGAATAATATTTTTAGCTCTGAGGTATTCCTCCAAGTAACACATTACTTGATCTTGAAGGGCACAGTCTATTCTTGGGCATCACATACAGCAGTTGTATGGGGGAAAAAAAAGTATTTTAAAGAGCCTGAACCCCTATGAAACACAAATCCTAGATCACGTTAACCCATCATATCAAGGGGTAGTGACTGCTGTTTCAGTAGCTTGCAGTGTTTTTTTAAAAAAGCTCACGTTTTGGTACCAAGTACATAGGAACAGCAATAAAACTGTTCAAGGCTGCTCCGACATTCAATTACATGATACTACAACCCCATTTCCACCACTGCCCTCCCACCACACTCCCACTTAGCTTCATATCCCTTGTCTTACAAAAATCTACTGATCTCTAGCAACCACAGCCATTCAGAAGAGAGAATTCCAGATTTTTAATATGGCGTGTGAAATAATTACTTTGATTTGCTTCAGATTATGCCTTGTTCGTTCTTGATTTCTCCAAGAAGAAATATTTTTTCTGCATCTATCCTACCAATGCCCTTTTACATTTTAAACATTTCAAACTACTATAAAAGGGAATAATTTTATTCAAATTTATGCAACCTCTTCTCAAATATTCTCTTATGGAATTAATTTAACAAGTTGCCTAGGATAAGGCCATGGCTGCACTTTGCAAAGGAGTACTTCAAAAGCATTGAAAAAAGCATAGCATACTGCTAAGCATTCTTAACACTTATCTCAATGGATGGCCACATGACTGGAAACTGTTTGGAAGATTGCCAATTAAACATGAATGTTGGTCACTCACCTATTAT
The DNA here is from genome assembly GCF_964194155.1 of Cetorhinus maximus. Taxonomy (NCBI): domain Eukaryota; kingdom Metazoa; phylum Chordata; class Chondrichthyes; order Lamniformes; family Cetorhinidae; genus Cetorhinus; species Cetorhinus maximus. Next base: position 2,018,245 of record NC_135886.1, on the reverse strand, counting down.
CTCATCCCCATTAAATATTCCTTAACATGCTGCTAATATTTTAAAGCTTGCCCAGAAGGAAGTGAAAGAAGAAAATAAGGTTTTAAAGGATAAAAATCATAATCAAATCATATGCCACAGACTGGCTCTATATTGTTATCAAAATCTAGTTTGTGACAGTAGCAATAAATTGTGGATGTACGAAGTTTAGGATCAACAGATAGCAAAAGTGAAAAATCATCTCAGTAACAGCAAATTATAAAGTTCTACTTGCTGTCAGAGTTAAAACACTGCCAAAGAATTTATACATATGATTGTGTTCTCTAATTACATTTGTCAGTAAAAGTTCTTATTGGTTATTTTCTGATCAATACAGCTTATTTCTTTTTTGCTTTAAGATTCCCTTTGCCCTCAAGACATATTGGTATTGCACCTTATCTGCAGTGCAATAAAAGCACCAAAAGACTTTAATTCTGCATAAATAGACGTGAGGGGCTGGGCTATTTCACACTTATTGATATGCCAAGGCAGGTCTCCATCCTGACCACAAAAGACATGTGATGCACAGATGAATGGGGCAGATTAATAACACAATCTTTACAAGCCTCACAATAAAACCAACAAATCATCAGCTACTGAATTCAGGCTCATTCCAAATTTCAGCTACAGTGAATAGGAAATCAACTGTTATAAATATAATATTTAAATAATAGCCAAGTCGCACTCCACCCCCCGCCCCCCACCGTCCCCAACCCAAAAATTGTCTTTAGTCCAGCTTTTATTTTCTAAATTGCTTACTTTGTAAACTGGCTCCATTTGGCAAGAGGTGTTTAATCCACTGAAATCCTATTTGAAAAACCAGCTGCCAAATCTTAACCATTAAATCAGTGAATTGACTCAATTTGTCTTTCAGGCCACAGCTGCAAGGTTTGAGCCTTTACTGTTCATTACCTGACATTTGCCAGCAGTCCTCAGTTAGCCAATGGCAACACTCAGCATGGACTACTTTCAATTTTACAAAAAAAACTTTCACAGCTAGCTTCAATATGCTGCAGTTACACAGTAGTCACTGGGGATTAATGAACCTACGCAGAGAATCATCTTACTCCCATTAGCAGTGTGTGCGTACAAAGAGGTAATGAAATTTGGGAGCGCACACAGGGTGTTCTTTGCGAAAGAGTTTAAAAATACCGTATTAGCACCATGGAATTACTTAGATAAGCAATTTGCTTTTCTACTCCCAGCCACATTCTTGTAAGGGCAGGCCAAAGTAAAACCCGAGGAGAATCTTAGATTGATGCAGGTGTATCCAGAGAGAAGACACTTACTTCTTTTACTGTATCACACTGACAACTACAACATGAGAGCAATTTTTTTTAAAAAAAGTGTCAAATTCAATTCCACCAGTTCATCATACACTGGTTCCAGCACAATATTAAAAATTCTATCCATCTCCTACAACCTTCAAAATACCATCCAAAGGGCACTGGAGAACTTAAAGGTAAACCATATCTATCAATGAAAAGGAATTCAATTTTAAAGGAAGATGTCCAAGTTTTATTTGAATTTCTTGCTTCTCGCAACAACTATCTCAGCCTCTGGCCTCCAGGAATATTAGCCAGGATTCCAGCAGGGCAGACTTTTGCTTGTTCCAATACTGACCCATTTTGCTGAGCCAGTATTCATTTTCAATGCAGTACGTGCTTTCTGTGAGTTTCTTGTTGCCAAGAGAGCCCCACTAGTGTGAGGGCACAAAATCCTGACCATACCGCATTAAAAAGAGGGGCAAAAGTACCTCAAAATTGACATAAAAGTTGAGACCGAGGTATTCAGCGGGCAAATCCCAGACATGAATTGAAGAGGAAAAAATAGATGCCCTCTTCCTTTATTGAAGTGGTAGTAAAGACCCCCACTGCCACCTTTTGTATGATGGGCCCAGAACTGAGAGGAAGTGAAGTGAAGGAGAGGGAAATCCTCACCACCATTTGCATGTGGGAACACCTTGCAGATACTGCAGGGGTATGGGGGAGAAAATCATGATCAAACAGCAATGGAATGGTAGGCCTGGTTGCTAGAATCTTCACTTATTCTCCGCCAAAAATCCTCAAATTTTGCAGACAGGGATCCAGTGGGTCAGCACCCTGGGTTTGCATAAAACAGCACTTGACTGCAGCCCCAATAAAGCAAAAAAGTGGGAGGCTTGAGATATTAACCCCATGGGCCATGTTATAGCAGGGTACCAGTGTAGAAATCGGCTAAGAACAAAGCATTCACATATTTGCTAACAATGATGACTACTTTCTACTCAGCTCAAGGAATTTAGGGACCCACAGTTGGGCACCAATTATCTAAAATTCTGAAAGACTCCTATTTGGGTCACTAGTTAATTAAATTATTCAACCACATTAATTTCAAGCTTGCATTTAAACATGATTAATTCCAGGCAACTGGCAATAGTCATGAAGAAATAAGTCAAGAGATGTGTAATAAATGCCTCTACAGTCTCACCTCCCGTACTTCAACAGTTTTTTCAAATGCAACCTTTTCTGTTTATACCTCCTGCGTAGCAATAATTTCTCCTCTACTCTTTAAAGCAATCGAGGCATGCTTCCATACACGAGGGATACTTCAGAAATATGTGTTGTTTTCATGCTTGGTGAATACAGAGATATGCTCACTGCATTAGCTACATGCATTGGGATTTGGTACAGAATTGTGGAAAAATATTTCAATGGTCTGCATGCCAGAGTTCCCAGACCAAAAAAAAAACATGGGTGGGGAAGGAAAAAGCAACAGTCACTGCAAAAAACTATGCCTCCCCCCCTAAACCTGGTATACTGGGCGTTGGTCCCTTTGAAGTACAACTTCCAGACCATAGGCAGAAAGCTGAGCCAAGTACTGCGCTTTGTGACAGAAACTGCTCATTTACTACAAATTTAATCACACTTGCAAAGCTTGATGTTGTCCAACTCATAGAAGGGGACTTATGGAGATCATACGGCCCAATGGGTGTCTTAAACCATGTGCCCCAGGCCAACCTGGCCAACTAAGCTTAGGCAACAGAGATAAAAACAGAAAATACTGGAAAAACTCAGCAGGTCTGACAGCATCTGTGGAGAGAGAAACAAGAGTTAATGTAGAATCCGTATGACTCTTCCTCAAGTGCTCTCTCCACAGATACTGTCAGACCTGCCGAGTTTTTCCAGCATTTTCTGTTTTTCTTTCAGGCTTCCAGCATCCTCAGTATTTTGCTTCTACCTTTGGCAACAGAGCCCTATTTCCATGCTCATTTCCTACATTATGGCAGTGGCTACGCTTCAAAAGTCCTTCATTGGTTATAAAGCACTTTGAGATGTCTGGTGGTCATTAACAGCACTATATGAATGTGAACCTCTTTTCTTTTTTATTTCTTTACCGTTGATTGTTGTGGGCATGGTGATATGAATAGTGTACTATTGCCTTATTGGTGAATCAATTTTAATTTAGAATACCAAGATCATCTGATATCAGCAACTTGAAATATAATGGAAGTACTGATAAGAAATTCAGATGTGGCCCGAGGCTTTATTAGGACGTGAGCAACACAGCCAATGCAGCATTTTTTTTTAACCCATCCCCAGTTAACTTGGGGACATGAACAGTACTGAGACTGGTGTCACAGGTAGCATTTGTGGCAGATTTCCCTCCCTGAACTAACACAACGATCCAACAGATTTCATTGTAATTTTCTGCCAGCCAACAAATGTCCACATTTATTGAATTCAATTTCACAACTTGCCATACTGAGCAGCCTCCTGTGCGGCACCTTGTCAAAGGCCTTCTGGAAGTCCAAGTAGATAACATCCATTGGCTCTCCTTTATCTAACCTACTCGTTACCTCCTCAAAGAATTCTAACAGATTTGTCAGGCATGACCTCCCCTTGATGAAACCATGCTGACTTTGCCCGATTTTACCATGCACTTCCAAGTATTCTGAAATCTCATCCTTAATAATGGACTCCAAAATCTTACCAACGACCGAGGTCAGGCTAATCGGCCTGTATTTTCCTGTCTTTTTCCTCACTCCCTTCTTAAACAGGTGGGTCACATTAGCGATTTTCCAGTCCTCTGGGACCCTCCCTGACTCCAGTGATTCCTGAAAGATCGCCACTAACGCCTCCACTATCTCTTCAGCTATCTCCTTCAGAACTCTGGGGTGTAATCCATCTGGTCCAGGTGATTTATCCACCTTCAGACCTTTCAGTTTTCCTAGCACCTTCTCCTTGGTAATGGCCACCATACTCACCTCTGACCCCCGACTCTCTTGAACTTTGGGGATGTTACTCGTGTCTTCCACTGTGAAGACTGACACAAAGTACCTATTCAATTCCTCCGCCATCTTTGTTCCGCACTACTACTTCTCCAGCGTCATTTTCCAGCGGCCCAATGTCCACTTTTGCCTCTCTCTTACCCTTTATATATCTAAAAAAACTCTTGCAATCTTCTTTTATATTACTGGCTAGTTTTACCCTCATATTTAATCTTCTCCCTCCTTATTTCTTTTTTAGTTGTCCTCTGTTGGTCTTTGCAGGCTTCCCAATCCACTGTTCTTCGCCGCATTGTATGCTTTCTCTTTAGGTTTTATGCTGTCCCTGACTTCCCTCGTCAGCCATGGTTGCCTCGTCCTCCCTTTAGTATGCTTCTTTTCCCTAGGGATGAATTTTTGCTGTGTCTCCCAAATTACTCCCAGAAACTCCTGCCATTGCTGTTCCACTGTCTTTCCTGCTAGGCTCATCTCCCAGTCAATTCTGGCCAGCTCCTCCCTCATGCCTCTATGGTTGCCTTTTTTCAACTGTAATACCATTACATCTGATTCCAGCTTTTTCCTCTCAAATTGCAGGGTAAATTCTATCATTTTATGGTCACTTCCTCCTAAGGGTTCCTTCACCTTAAGCTCCCTTATCAAATCTGCCTCATTACACATCACTAAATCTAGAATTGCCTGTTCCCTAGTGGGCTCCACCACAAGCTGCTCCAAAAAGCCATCTCATAGACATTCCACAAATTCCTTTTCTTGGGATCCACTACCAACCTGATTTTCCCAGTCTACCTGCATATTGAAATCCCCCATGATCACTGTAACCTTGCCTTTCTTACACGCCTTTTCTATCTCCTGGTGTATCTTGTGCCAACATCCTGACTACTGTCCGGAGGTCTGTACATAACTCCCATTATGGTTTTTTTCACCTTTGCGGTTCCTCAACTTTACCCACACAGATTCTACATCATCTGACCCTATGTCGTTTCTTGCTATCGATTTAATTTCATTTCTTACTAACAAAGCAACCCCACTTCCTCTGCCAACCTGCCTATCTTTTTGATACGATGTATATCCTTGGATATTTAGCTCCCAAGTCCTGATCCCCTTGCAGCCATGTCTCTGTGATGCCCACCGCATCATACCTGCCAATTTCAATCTGCGCCACAAGCTCATTTACCTTATTTTGTAAACTGCGTGCATTCAGATACAACACCTTCAGTCCTGTATTTCCCGTCCCCTTTCTCATTGTCGTCCCTTTATCTGATGTGCTTGAAGTTAGATTCCTAGCCCTTTCCAAACACTCTGTCATGAGGACTCGAAACGTCAACTCTTTTCTTCTCCGCCGATGCTGCCAAACCTGCTGAGTTTTTCCAGGTAATTCTGTTTTTACTCTGTCCTATTGTGTGTTCTGGAGACTTTAATAGCCTCTCCTGGGCTCTCCTTTCTTTTCAGTTTTTTCATAATTTTCCATGAAGTTGAATCCACTCCCCCACACGCTAACCTGCTGCTTTGTTTCCCATTAGTCATACTTCTTGGAGTTTTACCCTTCCCTCCCCCACCCCACTTTCTGGTTTATAGTCCTATTGACCACCCTATTTACCCATTTCGCTGGAACATTGGTCCCAGATCGTTTCAGGTGGAGACCGTCCCAACGGTACAGATCCCTCCTGTTCCAATACTGATGCCAGTGCCCCACGAAATGGAACCCCTCTTTCCCGCACCACTCCTTTAGCCACATGTTTACTTCCCTTATTCTCGCGTCCCTATGCCAATTTGCACGTGGCTCGGGTAGTAATCTGGAGATTATAACCCTTGAGGCTGTTCTTTAATTTAGTTCCTAGTTCCTGCTAATCCCCAAACAGGTCCTCTTTCCTAGTCTTACCTATGTTATTTGTCCTGACGTGGACCACAACAACTGGATCCTCCCCCTCCCTCTCCAATATCCTTTCAAGCCGGTCAGAGATGTCCCTCACCCTGGCACCGGGCAGGCAACATACCATGCGGGACTCTCGATCCTGCTTACAAAGGATGCTATCGATTCCCCTAATTATAGAATCCCCTACAACTACCACTTGTCTTTTTGCTCCCCCCTCTTGAATGGCCTCCTGTGCCACAGTGCCGTGGTCAGCTGGCTCATCCTCCCTACAGCTCTGTTCCTCATCCACACAGGGAGCAAGTACCTCGTTCGTACCTGTTGAACAAGGTCAGGAGCTGAGGCTCCTTTGTTCCTGAATACAGGATCCCTCTACCTGCCTCACTTGCAGTCACATCCTGCTGACCCTGACCTCTGACCGAACTTGAGGTACTTAATCTACCGGGTGTGACAGCCTCCTGAAACAAAGCGTCCAGGTAACTCTCCTCCTCCCGGATGTGCCGCAGCATCCGGAGCTCGGACTCCAGCTCATCAATTCTGAGCCAGAGTTCCTCTAGCAACCAACACTTGCTGCAGATGTGGTCACTGCGGCTCGCAATGGGATCAGCCAGCTCCCACATCATACAGCACATCACCTGCCCAGCCATCTCGACTTAGTTAATTAATTTATTAATTTGCTTTGCAGTGTCTTTTTTTCAAATTTGGTGCAGATTTCCTACCAACCAATCAGGTCACAGCTTTCCTGTGATGACACGTTTTTAGTTTTGGCTTCAGTTACTCTGTGCCCTGATGTCACCACTCCGGTGCTCCTCCCTCCGAGTCTGCTCCCTGGAGACAAGGCCGCGAATCCCCGAGGTAAGCTAGATTTTATACTCACCGCTCCGGTCCCTCTGATCCTCGGTACTTCCCAGGGTCCTACCATTCATCGTGTATTCCCGTGCCTTGTTTGTCCTGCCCAAGTGCATCACCTCTCACTTATCCGTATTAAATTCCATTTGCCACTGGTCAGCCCATCTGACCAGCCCGTCTATATCCTCCTGTATTCTAAAGCTATCCTCCTCACTATTTACCACCCCACCAATTTTCGTGTCACCCGCGAACTTACTGATCAACCCTCCCATATTCAAGTCTAAGTTGTTTATATATACCACAAACAGCAAGGGACCCAACACCGATCCCTGTGGAACCCCACTGGACACAGGTATCCAGTCACAAAAACACCCCTCGACCATCACCCTCTGCTTCCTGCCACTCAGCCAATTCTGGATCCAATTTGCCAAATTGCCTTGGATCCCATGGGCTCTTATCTTCGTTATCAGCTCCAATGCGGGACCTTATCAAAAGCCTTGCTGAAGTCCAAGTAGACTACGTCAAATGCATTGCCCTATCTACACACCTGGTCACCTCTTCGAAAAATTCAATCAGATTGGTCAGACATGACCTCCCCTTAACAAAACCATGCTGATTGACCTTGATCAATCCCTGCCTCTCCAAGTGCAGATTAATTCTGTCCCTCAGAGTTGCTTCCAATAGCTTCCCCACCACTGAGGTCAGACTGACTGGCCTGTAGTTCTCTGGTTTATCCCTTCCTCCCTTCTTGAATAACATTGGCTGTCCTCCAGTCCTCTGGCACCTCTCCTGTGGCCAGAGGAGAGGTTTTCCTACCAAAGTGGATAACTTCACACTTATCTACATTATACTGCATCTGCCATATATTTGCCCACTCACTCAACTTGCCTTGAAGCCTCTTCACATCCTCCTCATCAGTCACATTCCCACCTAATTTTGTGTCATCAGCAAACTTGGAAATATTACATTTGGTTCCCTCGTCCAAATCATTGATATATATTGTGAATAGCTGGGGTCCAAGCACTGATCCCACTGGTCACCAGCTGCCATTCCAAAAAGGGCTCATTTATTCCTACTCTGTTTCCAGTCTGCTAACATTTACCATCCTCCAATATGTTGTGCCTGTTCCAGAATCTACAGAATTTTGGAAGATGACCACCAACGCATCCACTATTTCCATGGACATCTCCTTTAGTACCCTGCGTTGTAGATTATCAGGCCCTGGGGATTTATCGGCTTTCAGTCCCACAATATGGGCTTGATATGGGGACAGGGAATGGGAAAGATAGGTGTAATCTGAAACAATGGTCCTGCCACCTTATTGAGGCAGTGCACAGGGAACATCATTTTACATCTAACCCAATTTATAAAGAGTACGCAATCCTGCCAATGGATGCCAAAGTTGGGAAAGTAGTACTCAATACCCCAGCCATGAGCTTCCAATTTTAGATGAATACACAAGTCTCCTAGCAGTGAGGCACTGCTCCTTCTAGAACATACTCAATTATACCTCAGCCACTGTAACTTTCAAGTTCTGACAATGGATAGCTAACCTGGTAAATTTAGGGTCAATGCAATTAAGTTTAAAAATTTACATTTTTAACTACAACTGTAGTGAGAATCCATATTTGGATACCCCGTATAGGAGGTGGAAGGAAGGCCATTCTATTACCCATTATCTGGCAAATTTAAATAATTCCATTCAGAGGATTTTCTTTGAAGGGTAAACAGCTCCTTCAGGCGTAAAAGCAAGCTGATACATGCAGGAATGATATGAATGAGAAAGGGAAATTCTAATTGAATTGAACTTTTCATAATATTAAAATTGTGCATATATTTATTGAACTGAAAGCAATATGCAGTAAGCAGTGAATATCCTGCTTGCAGCTTGCTTGCCCATGTCACTAGAAAACTGGTCAAGTAACAGAAAGATTAGGCACTTGCATCTCTGCTTTTATAAACATAAACCATCAATTCACAGGGCGGTGAAATAATGTTGAACATCAGTTTTGCAACTGACATGCCATTAGAAACCTACATGGTAAGCAAAATAAAAAAGAATTTTGGCACCGTACAGCACAATAGAGTAGTCAATAAACTTTAAGTTTGAAGAATTCTAATTACAATTGACGGGGTGAAAGTTCACTTGAGATCTCTATGAAAATGAATTTGAATAGAAACAAAAAACTACTGCGGATGCTGGAAATCCAAAACAAAAACAGAATTACCTGGAAAAACTCAGCAGGTCTAGCAGCATCGGCAGAGAAGAAAAGAGTTGACGTTTCGAGTCCTCATGACCCTTCAACAGAAGTTCCAGTTCTGTTGAAGGGTCATGAGGACTCGAAACGTCAACTCTTTTCTTCTCCGCCGATGCTGCCAGACCTGCTGAGTTTTTCCAGGTAATTCTGTTTTTGTTTTGAATTTGAATAGTCTCAAACCTATTGGTAATGAAAACTACTCCTAATAGACAATCTCAGACTGGACATAGGAAAGCTCGTGAGAAAAAGAAATAAAATATTTTTCGTTATCTGGGTTGCATTATTCTCAATGTGCTACTAAAGCACAACAGGGATGGTGAAGGTACTCTTCTGAGTTGGGACTGAGGCACATAGTTGAAGTGGAATGTCAAGTTTATTCTGCACCTGGCTGTGCTTTACCTGACCTGGGAACGTTTGATATTGATACAAGGTGCCTGAAATGGTACTGACATTCCTCAACTTGAGCACAAGATGTATGTAAAGTAAGACAAAAATTAAGCACAAGTTTCATCTCATTGTAGCTATTGGTATATTTTTTACTAAACCTCGAGTTACAGGATTCTGAGAATCACGAGGCATTGAATCCTCAGAAGTCATGATATACAGATATTCTTCTTTAAATAGGGGTTTCTTCACAATAGTGTGGGGGTACTTGCTTCAATGAGACAGAGGCAGCAGAATCCCAAAACCCAATGCTGCAATCTGATGTTGCAGCAATGGGGCACGTGTTCAAGTGCTAATTTCTAGTACTAGTTTCACAAGTTGCTACCTCGTGAAGCCTGGAAGTAGGGTCATTTTCATCATATATGAAGTAGTTAACATACTTTATAATTACAATAGAATATATAAAATAAACTGCTGTGTTTCTTGCCTTAGGCTAAAGTAATCCACTGCCATAATTTTCTGATCAACTATTAATTTCTACATAACCACACGAAAGGTACATTCACACTGCACAGTGTCATGACATTTGCATCGATACTGTATCTTTCAATGCAAATATAGCCCCAAATTCAGAATCCATCTCACTCCCCTTGACTTCAGGGTCAGTTTGCGTCTCTTCATCACCAATTAAGCACCTATGAAAAACTAAGTGCACTTTCCACAAGCTCCAAACTCGTAGTGTAAATGCACCATAAGTGACACTTATAAAGTTAATGCTCCCTATTTTGGGATAAATAATTTTAGTAGCTGAATAAACAGAAGCTTGGAAGTCACTGGCATTCCTAAAGAAAGCTGAAATGAAGGAATAGTGATATTGAAGGCCTTATTTCCACAGATACTCCAACTATCAGCCCATTATTGCTTGCACATTGTTCATGTATAAAGAGGAAACAGTATCATAGAAACAAGGGGACAGAAGCAGTCTAATAAGCCCGGAGCCTGTTCCAACATCCAACTTGATCATGGCTGATATGTATTCTCAACCCAATTTGCAGTCTTTTCCTCTTATCCCTCAGTCTCTGCCTTGAAAGTTTCCAAGGACTTTTGAGGTAAAAATTCCAAATTTTGATTGCAAATAGGGGCACTGAAAATAAAAACAAGGAAGACCTTTAAAAATCGCTCAGCTGAAATAGTTCAGGCAACTCTAGGCACCACACTTTCAAAGAATGCACGGTACAGAGGAGGTTTAATCAGGATATCACCAGGAATGAGGGCTTCAGTTATGAGGAGAGATTGGAGAAGCTGGGATGGCTCTCCTTACAGCAAAGAGGAAGGGGAGATCTACCAAAGGTACTCAACATTTTTGACAGGGCAAGTAAGGAGAAACGGTTTCCTCTGGCAAATGGGTCAGTAACCAGGAGGTCACAAATTTAAAATAAGTGGCAAGAACATGGGGAAAAATTTCTTCACACAGAGGGTTCATAAGATCTGGTAAGCATACCCAAAAGAATGGTGAAATCAAAATTGATAGGAAGTTTCAAAAGGCAATAATACTTTAAGGGGAGTAATTTGGCCAATTCCTTCAAAGAGTAACACACACATGACCATCTGGGTGGCCTTTTTATATGCTATAAGATACTCTGATTCCCTGTATGAAAAATGCTTCTTTATTTCATGCCTGATGGCCCAGCTCTAATTTTAAGATGGTGCCCCCCTGATCTGAAGTTCCCTACCAGAAGAACGAGAACTTTAACTGGTTACTACGCAGTCCAAAGTATTGACAGACTTCCAGGGAAGTATTCTCTTATACTGCATCACCCACTGAAATGCCCAACTTAAAAAGGTATTGCTCAAAGACAAACATTTCACCAGAGGCACCTCTGATGACCAATCATTGTTACAGAGCTAGCACTGAAATTTCATCTATGCGTGTATGTCAACTAATGTTGTCAACTTTCCATTCAAGAAAATAGCTCAGTTTCTGCACATGGCAGTGAAAATCTTTTGGCTATTATGAGCATGTGAGGAGGAGTGAACTGGCTCCCCTTTATTCAGACCCCTCCGTTGGTCACAAGAAAGATTTTTAAAAAAAAATCTCTGTAAATACCTTTTCCAATCCAAACATATTTACCTTTTAATGAGGAGCCAATCAAACCAGGTTAGGGGTCAGGGAAAGAGTAAGTTTATTAGTTACTAAACCAGATAAAAAATAATAAAGGATGCAATGACACACACACACACACACACACACACACAGCTCAGAAGTAGGGAAAGTTAAAGTCCAAATAAAAGTTAAAAGAATATACGATTGAGTCCTTTGCTTGTCCTTGAGGCGTAGATAGTAGAACATTCTGGCCATTTGAAGTTAGCTGGTTTCCTTTAAAATCCTGCTTGAATTGATGTTCAGATAACTGCACTTTGCTAGAGAGCGCAAGAGAGGAGGTTCCTACTGCTTCTTTCAGCAGTTTTTCCAGATGACTTTTCTGTTTCTGGCTTGGCAAAACCAGTTCTTAAACCTCCTGTCTGTATATTCCAAGGAAGGGATTCGATTAACATGTCTTGCAGTCACTGCTGTAGAACAAGCAATCACATTTTTTTATCTTTCATCTCAGAAGAGTTTGACACATTTCAACATAGTAGAAACCAATAGGAGATGGGGTTATTTGGTCCTCCATTGGGGGTTCTGAGTGTGTATCGCTGGTTAGCAGTTCCCATTGTCTTGGCAGAATTACCACTGATTAAAGTCCAGCACTTTGCATTTTTAATGTCTTCCGTTCAAGAGTCCCTTTTTGAAGTGGGTCTTGACACTCCCCCCAGTGTGAAATTCCAAGCAACACGTTAGGGCAGGTCTGCAGTGCAATCCATATAGGAACTTTACAGAAAAATGGTCAACTTACAATACCAGACATCATGTCCTATTCTTGTAGCCATCTTTGGTCAATTTCTTTTGTATTTTTTTTAAAAAACAGGTCCTCTTTAAACAGTACAATATGACTTTGTTTAGCTAGTGAAGTTATAGGTAGGTCCCGCTCAGTCACAATTTGCTGTCCTTGTGACATAGCCCATTGGGAATGAGCCAGTTAATGTGCTACCCTACCAGTCAGTTACCCAACATGATCCAGAGGTCGGAGACACATTAGATTATTTTCCAATATATGGGATATTTCTGTGAGGACCTCAACTCTCATTTGGTTATTGGGCTGCTATCAAATCTTCTTGTACTCAATCCCCTTCAAACTTTCTAAACCATAGCAGATGCCTCCAGTAATACTGGAATGGAAAGGAATGTGGAGTTGCATTACTCCAGACAACTTATATTAATTATTTCCAAGCCATAATCTGAAGTGAAGCTAAAAATATTAAAAGGGTGATGTACAAAATGTTTTCACATCACATTAACCCTTTCAGTGCTAAAAGCCATCAGTAGCTTTCAAATCATGGTAATATTGACTCATCTTAAAATGGATTTTATACAATATTAATGTTATTGAGTCAAAATCCTGGAACTCCCTCCCTTGGAGCACTGTGGATGTGCCTGCACCAAGTGGACTGCAGTGGTTCAAGGTGGTGGCTCACCACAAGCTTCTCAACAGAAATTAGGGATGCGCAATAAATGGGCCTTGCCAGTGATGCTCACATCCCATGAAGGAATGAAAATATAGAATTGGAACTCAATTCACATCACTCTCAAAGAAAATCTTAAGAGCAAGTTCTCTTTAGCACTGAAATACAACTCCAGCCCAACTGTTGTCAATTCTTGCTGATGTCCTATTCTTGCAACAAAACAGAAAATTGTACAAACTTCACTTCAGCCCTTCAACTCCCTGTGCTTATGCCAATGTTGGCTCCATATCAGAGCTAACTACTCCAATACAGTTTACCTGTTCATATAAGGTAACTATTAATATGATGTCCCAAATAATGTGTTGCAACATAACATACCTAACTTTGTGAATCTTGTACTCAGGGTATAAATTTCCCATAGGGAGTGTTGGGGGGGGGGGGGATGGTGGTGGGGTGGGCAGTGGGGTGAGGGAGAAAAAAAAGTAGCAGGTTGTTGGCCAATTAACAATGCAGGGTCTGTAAAATGCATCTCTACTTCATCCAAAAAGGGGGAAAAAAAAAGTGTTTAGCACCAAATGCAACATACACTTGAAAACACTTCTAACGTTTATTTAGGGTCTTTCACATGATAATGTACAGTGCTTTCTAGGATGAGTGGGGACACAGCGTAAAATAGGAAAGTTAAGATAGCATGGTCAAAAACACCTTTTTGGTAGAGCTTGAGCAAGAGTAGCACCTTGGATACCTTGATATACTGTCAAATATATTCATTATACCTGCACACATACATTCATGGGCCACTTTAGAAGTTGAAACAGTGCAAGCTGTAATATTGTTCCCAACCCAGGACCATAATTCACACAGCTCGTTTACACCATTAGATGTTGGACTACAATTGAAGTTATTGGCTAGCCCAGTTCAGACTAAAACACTCAAACTAAAGTACAGATCAATAATGTATCATATGTGTTCAATCTCCTAATTAGTGTTGTGTTTTAAGCAGCTGATCAATCACCAGTAAACCAGGTGATGCATTTTTTCCACCCTCCCCAACTCGTAACAGTGGGAAAACCTCACATTTTGCAATCACTTCAGTCATAAATGTTTATTCCACATGACACCAGGCTTTTCAAAAATGATTTAGCAGTCAATAAACTGGCATTGTAAAATCTCCAGAAATCAGTAAAATAAACTGACTTTCAGGGTATAATGCACTTCAATAAAAGGCAGATGATGCCCACAGTCATGCAGTATCTCAACATCCATTTGATTATCGACCAAAATGTTCAGTTCTGCTGAAATCAACAAGCCGAATGCCAAGACAACGTCACCAGCACAAACAAGCCAAACTCTAGGATCAAACAGCTCCCTTGATCAGCGAGCTCAGTGACACAATGACATCCAACTCTTCAGCTTTGTAATTTTGGCAACCAACATGTATTACGGCCTTGGGGGCAAATTTTAACTTTACAGATCGCTTGCCTTTTGTACAACCCAATTGACTTTTATCCCCATTAAGTCAGTGGGATGAAAATCAGCAGGTTCAATGGGCAGATGAGTTGCTCGAGGTTACCATTCAGGCAGCCAAGCTGAAAATTACCCCATACATCATTTTGCTCAGTGGTGTTACCATGTCTTGAGAAATGATGGGAGGTCCGGGTGTGGCAAGGCTTTCAAGTTGGATTTTGCAATCTAAACTCTTGTCCTACTGGAGGCATGCCTATAGATGGAATGCAATGAAGGAAATGTAAAGCCGTTTTGTCTAATTGCCTCCATCATTTTGTTCTTAACTTTTTGCTTATAAAATTCTATTTCCATTAAGTTCCCTGCCCATTTTTTCAACATAGCTCCTTAGCCTTTCTAATTTTTTTTTGACATTGCTCAATATTTTCTACAATGCCAATTCTGTGTTACGTCACTAGTGTAAACATATTTCAAGTGGTATCTTAATTTCAAGATCGCCAAGCTGCTGGCCAGATTTTGCACATCTCCATTGATGGCCCAAGTTGTGGATAATTATTCAAATAAACTGACCCTGCAAAACTACAGGTAGGGAGCCAAAAGTGCTGTTCGCTAGCTTTACAGCAGCAGCAAAGCAGAAAACCTAAAAACCAAACCTAGACCCCAAAAGTCTGCCAATTAAAGAATTGTAAGATTGGCATAACCATAGATACAATTACACACTCTGCTGATGGTAATGTAAACGGGTATGCATTGATGTAAGCGTGGCAGTCCAAGGTCAGGAGGTTTTTCTCTCCCCGCCATATGGGTGTCACCGACAAGGCCAATATTTATTGCCCATCCCCAATTGCCTTTGTGGTGGTGGCGAGTCACCTTAATGAACCACTGCATACATGCTCCTACAGTGCTATTAGGTAGGGCCTTGCAAGAATTTGTCGAGGCAATGTTAAGGAATGATGAAGTGTCCAAGTCACAATGATGTAAGATTTGCAGGGGAACTATAGAAACGTGTAGATGGTGGTGCTTCCATGTGCCTGCTGTTGTTCTTTTAAGTGTTGGGATGTCACAGATTTGGGAGGTGCTGTCGAAGAACCCTTGGTGAGTTTCCGTGGTGCATCTTGTGTATGGTACAGAAGCAGCTGTGTTGTACTGATGATAGAAGTGAACGTTCAAGGTGATGGATGGTGTGCTGGTCAAGTGGACTGCTTTGCCTTGGATGGTGTTGAGCTCCGAGTGTTGTTGGAGCTGCACTCATCCAGGCAAATAGAGTATTCCATCACACTCGTGACTTGTGCCTTATAGATGGCGGAAAGGCTTTGGGGAATCAGATGAGTCACTCACCACAGAATACCCAGCCTGTGACCATATGTGGCTGTTTCAGTTAAGCTTCAGATCAACGGTCCTGTCTGGCAGATATAGCCTTCAGAACTCAGCCAGCTTTGTCAGTAGCACACTCCATGATAGGCAATGAAGTCCCCTAGCCAGAGTACATTCTGTGCCCTTGTTATCCTCAGTGCCTCTTCCAAATTCTGTTCAACATAGTGCTGATTCATCAGCTGAGAAGGGTAATTTGCAGTATGTCTCTGCCCATGTTTGACAAGATGCCATAGAACATCACGGCATTTGGAGTCAATATTGAGGGCTTCCAGGACCAGGATGGTAAAAGAGGAGAATGGAGCACTGATTGGAAGGTATGATTCTGAGAGGTGACTGTCAGGCTGTGGGGCAGTCCTCACAATTTTGCCACAATTGTCCAGATGTTTGCAAGGAGGATTCTGCAGAGTCAATTGGGCTGGGTGTGCCTTTGTTGTGTCCAAATCTAATGTCTAGTTTGATTCTGGATGGTCCCTTTTAATGTTGAGACACCCCACTACTCCAGTTTCCTCTCTCGGAGCATTAAAAATTAGCCATCTGGAAGTGGAGCTCAGTATGAAGTGAGGTTGGCAGTATAACAGTTTGCAGATTAAGCATACAGCACCGTTACCTTGTGCTGACTGGTACTATGTCCTCTGCAAGATGATGCTTTTGCTCTATGAGCTCCAGTTTAACACTTGATTTGACAAAGGCCGGAAGACATGCAATGTCATGGCCCTGCATACAGATGTCAGAAAACTTGCCAGCACAGTAATCTGGTAGCGAAGTTTACATTACATGAGGTTATGCAATGCATATCTATCTGAAATAGATGTTCTACATTTCAGAGGAAGACAATATTCAATGTGTGAAGCCAGTAAACTCTGGTCAATAAAAATGATGGAATTTAATAACCCTCAACAGTGCAGACGGATTAAACAAGTCGATAATAGCTGCACCATACAGGACACTAACTGGAAGTCACTACCGAACCTGATAGCACAAATGTGCTTAATTATCAGATGAAGTAATTAACATAGGATACATCAGCACGAATTTCAATTTGTTAATTTCCCTCATTCATACACACAGGCTCAGCAATTACTCCTAGCTAGTTCCGGAGTTTTAAACTGTTAAATTCCAGATTGTGACCTAAGATAGTCATAAGCAAAGGATATGAAAACTTTATATTATTTCAAAAAAGTTAGTGCTGACTTGTTTTGATGCTCATCCACTCGCATTTGAATCAGAAGGTCGTAGATTCAAGGCCTGCTCTAGAGATCTAGGCTGATGCTTCTGTACAGTGAAGGAGTGCTGCATTATCAGGAGATAATGTATTTCAGATGAGATGTTAAACTGCCTAAGTAGACTTAAAAGATCCCATGACACTTTTCACGTAAGAGTAGGCTCCCTGATCACCAGTCATCCATCAACCATAATCAAAAACAGATTAGTTTGTCATTTATATTTGCTTGTGGGACCAGCAATGATCGAATTGAATGGAGGAACAAGCTCAGGGCTGAATGCCCTAATGCTGATCCTATGATCTGGCTGCACACAAACTAAATGCAAAAGCAACTACACTTCAAAATGATTCATTCGTTGCAAGCACTTCAAGTCATCCTGAGGATGTGAAAGAAGAACTTGGGTTTCTATATGTTAAGTGCTCCCATTAAAAAGCGGAGGTACTGATCGCTGTATTGCTACTTTAAAAAGTTACAGAAAATTCAATGCTGCTGGATATTTCAGAAGGCACTGTGACATCTGCTAAAACAAAATCCAAAACCTGAGCTAAAATCAAATGATTGAAGATGCATCATCATCCGCTACACAGATGCTATGATCCTTTGAAACTGTCAAGAGGAGGAGTTGCCAAGCTGCTTTCCTACAATCACAGGGAACATTTGAGAGGTAAACAAAGCATAATGTAACTTCAAGTTACCACATTACAATAATTCTTGGTAGAATTCACAGTAAGACAGTTCAACAACATGCACAATATTAACTTTGAAATACAAAGTCTGCAAAGAATGAGATAAAATTATATGGCTGAAAACACAGGTCAGAAAAAATGAATTCTAAATCATGGGGAGAAGCAGAGAGTTAGATTATCCAAAGCAACCATTCCAATACAAAGCATGTTTGTAAAAGCCTTTTCTGAAATACAGTCAATTTTGTCTGTTCAACAGCAGATTTCAATCAATTACTTAGATTAAAAACCCAGTTGAACTCAGAAAATCATTTTAAAAGCTTAACCCTCAGGCCACAGCCATGTGCTGCTCACCCATCTGTGCAGTACTGTACTGCACAATCACCCACACCCATGCCTTTGAAAATGTTGATCAGAGATGCTTTCATTCACATGCAACTGTAATAGCAATAAGAAATGGACCGACTAAAACATATACATAAGAAATGTGAAAGACTGCGTACAGCCTTCTGAGAGGAACAGAGGATCCTGGTCGTTCTTCATATCTCCAAGCCGTCCATATGCTCAGCTTCAATTTCCAGTTGATAAAAAAAGGGAACAGTGCTAAAACTCATGGACTTGTTTGAGGCTAGGTTACACGATGCAAGGTCAGTGGTATTGATACCAGTTCACATATCAAACCCAGGACACAGAAACATCATTGTCCTCTTGCTCTTAAAGGAATGGATTTCTGATCATTACCAACATTGAGATGTAAATCAGTTACTGCACTCCACTAACAATTTTGTGCGATACACAGAGAAGTTCAGTTAGTTCCCACTTTAGAACTCGGACCGTGAAACAAATGATTCATAAAAGCAGATGACAATGATATTCACAAGAACAGGCACCAAATTCCAGCAATAGTTCATAAAATAAATCAATGTAAAAAGTGTACTGGTTTAGGATATCCACCCTCCATTGCAATCCATGTTCTGACTGATGTCAACTTATTGCTAAAGCTTCATTTTGATTTACTATCTCCACCCTATTTCAGGACCTGCCTGTGCAAGGGGATCGTGGCACTGTGGGTTGGACTTGCCTTTGGGCAGAGAACTTCAGGACTGAATTAATTTGCTCCCTTTGCCTATGCTGCTTTCCATCCAAAGTGATTAGCCATGACTAGGTTCCAGTGAGCAGGCAATTTTGCAGCTTCTCCTTAATCAATCTCCATTCAACATTTTGCCAGACAGCACGGACCAGAGACCCCAATAGAGATTCTCAGGTGCAAATTCTAATCACATCCATAAAAATCAAATGTTAATTATATACTAATAGGGAAATATTAATACGCTAATAATGTGCGCAGTTTTTTTCTTTTTGGGACAAGTGCGATAAAGCACTGTCCTCCGGTATACATTTCTTCCCTTCATTTTATTTTATTTGGCCTTACGATGTGAGCATTACTGACAAGGCCAGCATTTATTGCCCATCCCTAATTGCCCTCAAGGTGACGGTGGTGAGGTACCTTCTGGAACCGCTGCAGTTCATGTGATGTTGGTACTCCCACAGTGCTGTAAGTGAGGGAGTTCCAGGTTTTTGATTCAGTAACAGTGAAGGTACAGTGATACAATTCCAAGTCAAAGTGGGAACTAACTGAGCTTCTTTATTGACAATTTTGTGTGATGTACAAAGTGCAGTAACTGATTTACATCTCAATTTGGAAGGGAATTTGCATATGATGATGTTCCTTTATGCCCTTGTCCATCTAGGTGGTAGAGGTCACGGGTTTGGAAAGTGTTGTTGGAAGCTGCAGTGTAACTTGTAGATGATACACAATGCTGACGCTATACGCTAGTGGTGGTGGGGGGAATGCATGTTTAAGGGGTTGACAGGGTGCCTATCTGCTGCTTTAATCTTGGATGGTGTCGAGCTTCGAGTATTGCTGGAGCTGCACTCATCCAGGCAAACGGAGAGTAAGCTGCCACGCTCCTGACTTGTGCCTTATAGGCTGTGGACAGTCTTTGTGGAGTCAAGAGGTGAGTTACCCATTGCAGAATTCCCAGCCTCCCAGCTGCTCTTTAGCCACAGTATTCATATGGCTGGTCCAGTTAAGCTTCCTGAGGGTATATCCCTCAGGATGCTGATGGTGGGGGATTCAGTGATAGTAATGCCATTGAATGTCAAGGGAATTGGTTGGCATCTCTCTTTTTGGAGAAAGTCATTGTCTACCTCTTGTATGGCATGAATGTTACTTGCCACATATTAGCCAAAGCCTGGATGTTGTCCAGGTCTTGCTACATATGGACACAGTCTGCTTCAGTAGCAGAGTTGCAAATGGCACTGAATATTAGAGTCAGTGCAAACCCTCAGTTCTGACCTAATGGTGGAGGGAAGGTCATTGATGAAGCAGCTGAAGATAGCTGGGCTTAGGAAACTACAGAGGAACTCCTATAATGATGTCCTGGAGCTAACAACCGCAGCCATCTTCCTTTTTGTAGATTCGACTCCAGCCAGTGAATAGTTTTCCCTCTGATTCTCAATAAACTCGCTTTTGCTAGGGCTCCTTGATGCCACGCTCAGTCACATACTGCCTTGATGTGAAGAGCAGTCACTCTCACCTCACCTCTCGAGTTCAGCTCTTTAGTCCATGTTTGGGCTAAGTTGTTTAATTGTCCACTACCTTTCATGATGGGATGTGGCAGGACTGTAGAGCTTTGATCTGATGCATTGATTGTGGGATTGCTTAGCTCTATCTATGCTGCTTCTGCTGGTTAGCATTCATAAAGCCCTGTCTTACGCCAGATGCTGTTCCTGACATGCTCTTCTTCGCTCCTCACTGAATCTGGGTTGGTCACCTGGCTTGATGGTAATGGTGAGGCGAGGCATATGCCAGGTCATGTGTTTACAGATTGTGGTTGAATTCAATTCTGCTCCTGCGGATGGCTCACAGTGCCTCATGGATGCCCAGTTTTGAGCCACTATATCTGTCCTGAGAATATCCCATTTAACATGGTGATGGTGCCACATAACAAGATGGAGGGTGTCCTCCGTGTGAAGATGGGACTTTGTCTTCACAAGGACTACGCAGTGGTTACCTCTACTGATACCGTCATGGACAGATGCATCTGCAACAGATTAATGAAGATGAGGTCAAGCTTGATTTGTTCCCCCATCACCTACTGGAGGTCCAGTCTGGCAGAAATGTCCTTCAGCCAGCTCAACGGGCAGTGGCGTTACCAAGCCACTCTTGATGGGCATTGAAGGCTCCCACCCAGGTATATTCTACTCTTGCTACTCTCAGTGCTTTTTCTAATTGATGTTCAACATGGAGGGGCACTAATTCAACAGCCAAGGGGAGAACGGTAGGTGGTCATTAGCAGCAGCTTGGCTTGCCTTTGTTTGACCTGATGTGAGGCGACTTCATGTGGCCCAGAGTCAATGTTGAGTGCTCCCATGACCATTGCCTCATTTTTATATAGACATGTATGAACTGATTACTGTTAAAATGAAAACCGTATTCTCTTTCTACCACAAAATGAGAACCGGGTCAAGATGATGTGGATAAAGCAGCTAGACTGTTCCATCTGATAATTGCTCCAATAAGTACATACAATGGAGATAAAAATGTTTGCATGATGGGACAGGTGTCAATAATCTCAAGCTCAGCATGCCTTGGGCATCAAAACAAAAAGCTAAAAGCTACTGCGGATGCTGGAAATCCAAAACAAAAACAGAATTACCTGGAAAAACTCAGCAGATCTGGCAGCATCGGTGGAGAAGAAATCAGTTAACGTTTCGAGTCTTCATGACGGGTTCTGCCGAAGGGTCATGAAGACTCGAAACGTTAACTGATTTCTTCTCCACTGATGCTGCCAGACCTGCTGAGTTTTTCCAGGTAATTCTGTTTTTGTTATGCCTTGGGCATCATTGTTTATTAACATATCTATCAACATCTCATTGATTTTGGTTGGCCATTTTCACAAGCTAGAAGCTGTGCAAATGTAATAAATATGAAAAACCTTCGCTGGCTCTTGACTTCAATTCACGTTATTAGTTATTTGTTATCATGTCAGAGTCAGTGGCGGAATGAGTCACAGCGGCCTTGGAAAACAACCAAGAGCCTTTCAGACATTACCAGCTTCTCAAACCAGGTATCTTCATTTATCTTACATTTTAAAATTTCAATTCCTAATTATGGTAACGCTTCTAAAATATATGAAGCAAAATGAAGATACTTACAAAACCCATTAATTTGATACATACTCAAATGGCATTTGTATTCATTGTTCACCCATAAGATTAAAAGAAATAGGAGGGGCAGGCGATTCAGCCCATTGAGCCTGCTCTGCCATAAGGTCATGGCTGAGCTGATTGTGGCCTTAACTTGATGTTCTTGACTGCCCCCCATAACCCTCTACTCCCTTGGCGATCAAAAATCTGTCTAGCTCAGCCTTGAATATATTCAGTAACCCAGCCTTCACAGCTCTCTGTATAACAGGATACCAAAGAATAATGGCTCTGAGAAAAGAAATTCTTCCTCATCTCCTTTTCAAATTAGAGATTGCTTATTTTTCAACTGTGCCCCATGGTTTTATGTTGCCCCACAAGGGGAAACATCCTTTCAGAAATTACCCGATCAAACTCCCTCTGAATTTTATACGTTTCAATAAGGTCATCTCTCATTCTTCTAAATTCCAATGAATATAGGTCAACCTGCTCAACCATTCCTCATTAGACAACCCTTTCATCCCAGGAATCAGTCCAGTGAACCTCCTCTTCATTGCTTCCAATGCAGGTATATTCCTCCTTAGGTAAGAAGACCAAAACTGTACATAATACTCCAGGTGCAGCCTCACCAATGTCCCATACAGCCGTAGCAAGACTTCCTTACTTTTATATTCCGTCTCCTTTGCAATAAACGGCAACATTCCATTTGCTTTCCTAATTAATTGTTTTATCTCCATGCTAACTTTTTGTGACATGAGACAGGTCAGGTGCAAATTATGTTTTGGTTCATAAGAAATGTGGGCTTGTCAATGGTAGCTGACTTGTGTTGGTAACATCAAGAAAGCAAACTCCAATGAATTGAGGCCATTTCTGATGGTCGGCTACAAGCGAACTAGTGTATGCATATCACAAGAGGGTTATATGTGGTATGCCTCACAATTTACAAAACCTGGCTTCCTCAGAAGGATTTACCAGAATAAGCTTAAAAAAAAGGTAGAGCTTTTTAAAAGCCTAATTTGGGTATAAATTAATTTCCATGATGGTTGGAAAGCATTTCAGGGCCAAGCACCTGAGTTTCTTAAAGACAGGTCCTTTCAGCTCATGTTTTTTAGCTTATCAACTAACTGCTTGCAAATAGCCTAAAGCAGCATTCAAATAGAAGATTTGAAACTCTGCCCAGATGGTTTGTGCTAATAAATACCAGAGTCCATCCAACATTTAGCTCTTCACCCAGCCAACATCCCCGCTGGAAAAATAAAAGATCTAAAATGATGACCGCATACAGTAAGGAAACTACTGAAGCTGTGAGGTCATTAACAGATCAACCGTATATGAATAAAATAATGGAAAGCCTGATCAGGTATAAGGCCTTAATATCTTTCAAACAGCTTAATATAGTCTAATCAGCATTCGTGACCTTTACTTGGAATTAAAAGCACAAACCAGGCCTTTCATCTCAATTTTGTTTATGGTCTTCATGATCCACAAAATCTTCCTCCCCACCCTCCTGATCTAACTCTACCTGCATATCCTTCAATTCCTTTCTCCCCTCCTGTACTTATCTAGCATCCCCTTAAAGGCATCTATGCTAAATTGCTACCACATGGAGTTGCTGAGGCTAGTTCCACATTCTCACCACTTTCTGGGTAAAGAAGTTTCTCCTGAACAGTTCACTGATTTATCAGTGCTTATTCCAGAAGTGGAAACATCTTCTCTGTCTACCCTATCACACCATTTCATAACCTTAAAGTCCTCTATTAGGTCATCGCTCAGTTCTCTTTTCTGGATAAAAAGAGACCCAAACCTGTTCAGTCTTTCCTAATAACTATATCCGCTCAGTTCAGGTGACATCCTAATAAATTTTTTTTATGCCTTCTCCAATGCCTCTAGACCCTTTTAGTAATATGGAGATCAGAACTGTACGTGATACTCCAAGTTTGATCTAACCAAACTTCTATACAGGTTTAACATAGCTTTTCTGCTTTTCAATTAAGTTCCTCTACAAATTAACTCCAGTGCTTTGTTTGCGCTTTTATGGCCTTATTAACTTGTCCTGCTCTCAATCTTGAAAGTCAATTTACTGTCTGGAGTGTCAAAGTCCTCTTTCAATGGCTTGGTTCATTGCCATTTGTTTAGTCCAAATTCCTTTGTTGTGCACTTGCAACCTTCTAGACACCAGGATAAACTTTATCAGACTATTTCTAGCAACAATTGTTAATAATTAAAGAACACAAGATACCATTAACTTTCGATGTCTACAGCGAAATGATTCAGTGCTCAGGACACAGGTTTCAACATTTTTAAATTTATTCTTTCACGGGATGTGGGTGTCGCTGGCTAGGCCAGCATTTATTGCCCATCCTTAATTGCCCTGGAGGTGGTAGTGGTGAGCTGCCTTCTTCAACTGTTGCAGTCCACGTGGTGTAGATACACACAGAGTGTTGTCAAGGAGGGAGTTCCAGGAATTTGACCCAGCAACAGTCAAGGAATGTTGATATATTTCCAAGTCAGGATGGTGTTTGGCTTGGAAGGGAAGTTCTAGATGATGGTGTTCCCATGTCCTTCCAGATGGTAGTGGTCATGAGTTTGGAAGGTGCTGTCTAAGGAGCCTTGGTGAGTTCCTACACTGGATCTTGTATATGATACACATTGCTGCCACTGTGCACCGGCGGTGGAGGGAGTGAATGTTTGTGGATGAGGTGCCAATCAAGCTGACTGCTTTGTCTTAAATGGTGTCAAGCTTCATAAGTGTTGTGGGAGCTGCACTCATCCAGGCAAGTGGAGAGTATTCCATCACACTCCTGACTTGTGCCTTGTAGATGGTGGACAGGCTTTGGGGAGTCAGGAAGGGAGTTACTCGCCGCACGATTCCTAGCCTCTACTTGCTCTTGTAGCCATAGTATTTATATGGCTAGCCCAGTTCGGTTTCTGGTCGATGGTAACCCACAGGGTATTGATAGTGGGGGATTCAGTGATGGTAATGCCATTGAATGTCAAGGGGTAATGGTTAGATTATCTCTTGTTGGAGATGGTCATTGTCTGGCACTTGAGGCATGAATGTTACTTGCCATTTGTCAGCCCAAGCCTAGATATTGTCCAGGTCTTGCTGCATTTGGACATAGACTGCTTCGGTATCTGAGGAGTTGCAAATGGTGAATATTGTGCAAACAGCAGCAAACATCCCCACTTCTGACCTTATGATGCAAGGAAGGTCATTGATGAAGCAGCGAAAGATCATCGGACACTATCCTGCAGTGATGTCTTGGAACGGAGATGATTTGACCTTCAACAACCACAACCCCTTTTGTGCTTGGTACGACTCCAATCAGTGGAGAGCTTTCCCCGATTCCCACTGACTCCAGTTTTGCTACACTCAGTCAAATGCTGCCTTGATGTCAAGGCAGTCACTCTCACCTCAGCTCTTTTGTCCACGTTTGGACTAAGGATGTAATGAAGTCAGAAACTGAATGGCCCTGATGGATCCAAAAGCGAGGAGGTTATTGCTGAGTAATTGCCGCTTGATATCACTGTTGATGACCCCTTTCATCACTTTGCTGATGATCAAGAGTAGACTGATGGGCAGCAATTGGCCAGGTTGGATTTGTCCTGCTTTTTGTGGACAGGACAACACGGGCAATTTTCCACATTGCCGGGTAGTTACCAGTGTTGTAGCTGTACTGGAACAGCTTGGTTAGGAATGTGGCTAGCTCTGGGGCACAAGTCTTCAGTACTATTATCAAAATCTTGTCCGGGCCCATTGCCTTTGGAATGTCTAGTGCCTTCAGCTGTTTCTTGATATCATGCGGAGCGGATTGAATTGGCTGAAGACTGGCATCTGTGATGCTGGGGACCTCGGGTGGCCAAGATGGATCATCTACCTTGTACTTCTGGCTGAAGATGGCAGAAAATCCTTCAGCCTTATCTTTGGCACTAGTGTGCTGGGCACCCCCATCATTGCGGATGGGAATATTTGTGCAGCCTCCTTCTCCAGTTAGTTGTTTCATTGTCCATTGCCATTCATGACTGGATATGGCAGGACTGCAGAGCTTAGATCTGATCTGTTGGTGGTGGGATCGCTTAGCTCTGTCTATCACTTGCTGCTTATGCCGTTTGGCACACAAGTAGTCCTGTGTTGCAGCTTCGCCAGGTTGACACCTCATTTTTAGGTATGCCTGGTTCTGCTCCTTGCATGCCCACCTGCACTCCTTATTGAACCAGGCTTGATCCCCTGGCTTGACAGTAATGGTAGAGTGCAGGATATGCCAGGCCATGAGGTTACACAGATTTTGATTAAATACAAGTCTAGGAATTCTGCTGCTGTTGCCCTACAGCGTTTCATGGGTGCATAGTTTTGAGTTGCTCAATCTGTTTGGTGGTCATGCCTACTAATATTGTCATGGACAGATGCATCTGCAACAGGTCAATTGGTGAGGACAAGGTCAAATAGGTTTTTCCCCTCTTGTTGGTTCCCTCACGATCTGCCACAGACTCAATCTAGCAGCTATGCCCTTTAGGATTCAGCCAGCTTGGTCATTTGTGGCACTGCCCAGCCACTCTTGGTGATGGATGTTCAAGTCCCCCACCCAGAGTACATTCTGTGCTCTTGCCACCCCCACCCTCCCCCACCTCCCCCTCCCTCCCTCCCAAGTGGTGTTAAACATAGAGGAGCACTAATTCATCAGCTCTATCCCCCTTAAACAGTATAAATTTAATCACATTTCTACTTCTCCTCAGCTCTGAAGAAGGGTCATACAGACTCGAAACGTCAACTCTATTTCTCTCTCCACAGATGCTGTCAGACCTGCTGAGTTTTTCCAGCATTTTCTGTTTTTGTTTCAGATTTCCAGCATCCACAGTATTTTGCTTTTATTATAATATTTGGTCTTGTCCATCTGCAGATACGAGTTCTCTCAACGCAAACTAACATTTGGATTTTCAGAGATTCCCCAACATTTGACCGTTTGCGATACCCACTACCATTTACTTATTTCATTGTTGCTGATTTTTTTTTAAAAAAGTCCCAAATGGGGCAAAGAGAGGAAAGGTTTTCCCTGGTTTCCTCTACTCTGCTCTATTTTACGTGTGCAAACAGTAAAGGTGCAGGTAAGGGAAAAATACTTTTAACCCCCTGCAGTGTGAGCAAGACAATTTCATGTAACAGGAACTGTACCATGCTTCCACATTTAGGCTCAGTCTATAAAACAACAGAAGTGAAAACTGGAAGGAATATGCACTTCTACAAAAGATTTTTCAGGAGCCGAACACTAGACAGTAGACCACCCAACGTCAGGCTGCAGGTTTACATAAAAAGATTTCTAATAAAAAATCATATGCATTTCAATTACACATTACTACCCAACAAGCACGCAAAAGGAGAGAGTCTGGCCATTAAAACAGCATCTGGCAAAATTTCCAATGCTCTGGGATAGGCAACTAAAGAATCAATAGTGGAAAAAGTCAATAATATAAATAAATGAGTTCTACCACTGGGTTTCACAAACAAGTGTTTACAAGAAGACTATTCATAAGAATGTCAACCTAATGCAATGTGATATTTAAAATAGATTTATAAAGATTCAACTTGGCTTTAGACATCTCCTGTTCAAGGTGTTGACAAGAGTCCTCATTCAAAACTTTAACTTCACTGTTCTCTCCACAACAGCCTGACCTGCTGAGCACTTCCGGCATTTCCGATGGGGTTTTTTTTTTTAGCTTTCCGTTTCTGTTTGGGCTGTTGTGCAAACACAGCTTTCAAAAAAACCTTGCAACTTCTGTTCTTAGAAATTCCAACCCAAGCAGAAAGCAGCCAAGTTAGACCTGAGCTGTATATATAGAGTCACTAAAAATAGTACAACTGGTCACCTGCTGTTAAATGTTACATCAGCCAGGGTAACAGTATCTCCTGCGGACCCTTTACAGTGACCGGAAATGTTTATCCGAAAGGGCAGTGTGGAATTCCGTAGCCATGCCCGTTCAGCTAACTTGGGAAACAATTGGAAAGTGTGCAACAATTCAGTAATAAAGTTTGACTAAAAAAGCATTTTTTACAAGCAACTGTGTAACTGCACAGAATCTGATATACGCAGACAGTGATGACTTCAAATAAACTTGAATATTTTTAAGCAAAAATCAAAATTAAAATGCAACCCTTTATTCAGTTTCAATTCCATATCAAGGTTCTTTGAAATGGCACAAACTTAAAATATCATGGTCCTCCCTCAAGGAACTCGTTTAAAAACCCCACTATCCACAAGTCATCCTGATGTTTACATGAAAGAATGCACCAAGAAAATGTGATAAGACAAAACTAAAATAGTAATCATTTTAGAACAGATAAGTTTAAGCCAAGTTCAAGGTTAAGGTGTGCACAGGCACAGAAAGTGGTGTATTTAAGTTATGATCTTTCCAGGGAGACTCTTGTAGTATTGGGGTGTGCAGGATTGTAAGGGTTAATGTGGGGCTGAGGAAACAGTGTTGCCCACATGATGATGTAGAGACTCATATGGGAGTAGTAGAGTCTAGTAGTGAGCCTGGTAGAAGTTAGCATGAAGCTAGCACCTAGTCAGGACTGTATCCTTATGTATAACTCATAAACAGTTATTGTTTAACCATACAAGCCTCTAGACCTCTTCATGAGACAACATACAACCTCACAACAACTGAACTTTTACAGACCAAATACTGAATTCCTTAACTTTCATATATCCGAATGGGAATGTTGCCATCAATTGACATGTAATTTAACAGCTTGTAGTAACAAGGTAGGTATTTGAGGTACAATCTATTAGCAGCGATGTCCAATCGCAGATTCCACATTGTCACTCAACTAGGAAGGCTGCAACTGCCATTCTGTTCCATTCCTCCTCTTTTAGACACCATGCCCTAAAAGAGTGTTGGCGACCATGGAGTTCTATGGTCCATGATTATACTTGAGAGTACTGCAGTGGTTTGCCATTCACTTCTGTCATATGGCTGACCAGGAAATTCTCCCGCTCTTACCATGAGACATATTGGAAGGATTTAGAGGCTAATAATCAACCACATTAAGAACGCACCTTCTATGGCCATCAAGTTCTGAAGTGGGACTTGAACCTGGAGCTTCTAGCTCAGAGGTAGGGACACTATGCGCCACAAGACCTCCCCTCTGATCTACTAACCTGGTTTAAACAACATGCTCATTGCAGAATGACAAACAGGCATTTCCCCATAGGGAGTGAAAGGGAAGAACAAACTCAGGTACAATTAAAAGCAAACTACTACAGATGTTGGAAATAGAAAGTTGGCATTTATTGCAAGAGGAGTGGAATATAAGAGTAGGGAAGTTTTACTGCAGCTGTAGAGGACCTTGGTGAGATGGTTTCCAGAGTAATGTGCGCAGTTTTGGTCTCCTTATTTAAGGAATGATATAAATCGCTTCAGAAACAGTTCAGAGAAGGTTCACTGGACTCATTACTGCGGTAAAGGTGTTGTCTCATGAGGAAGAAAGGTTCAACAGGTTAGGACTGTACCCATTGAGTTTAGAAGAATGAGAGGTGATCTTATTGAAACATGCAAGATCCTCAGGGATCTTGATAGAGTGGAAACCTGAAGGATGTTTCCTCTTGTGGAGTGACTAAAATTAGGGGACAGAGTTTAAAAATAAGAAGTCTCCCTTTTAAGACAGAGATGAGAAGAAACTTTTTCTCTCAAAGGGTCTTTGGTGTGTGGAATTCTCTTCCACAGAATGTACTGGAGGCTGGGAGTTTGAATTTATTCAAAGCAGAGTTAGAGAGGATTTTGTTAGGCAAGGGAGTCGAAGGTTATGGGGGGGGAGGAGGGGCAGATAGGAAAGTGGAGCTGAGACCACAACCGATCAGCCATGATCTTATTGAATGCTCGAAGGATCAAATGGCCTACTGCTGCTCCTGTATTAAAAACTGAAGATGCTGGAAACCCTCAGGAACAGGAAGTTAGAGTTAACGGTTCAGGTTTCACAAAAGGTCATTGGCCTGAAATGTTAACCCTGCTTCCTCTCTCCAAAGATGATGCCTGACTGCTTGAGGGTGTCCAGCATTTTCAGTTTTTAAATCACAGGTACATCGCCTAGCAACTGGTGACAGGTCAGGCAGATCGCTCTCCTTCCCATTTATGGAAGGGATCTTTAGTTGGATCGGAGGAGAGAGAGATTTCGAACTTAATCATAAATAATTGTCCACTTGCTGCAAAGTATTCTGTTCAAATTCTTCAGTTCCAGCATCAGACTATAATTATTCTGTAGCATGTGCAAATTTTATCAAGACACCATAGGTTATGGTTTAATTTTTAATTGAATTAAGATTTGTGGTAGGAAATTAGAAAGCTTGATCTTCATAACTATATATATGTGATATACAATCTCTGTACATATAAATATGAACTTCATTTCTCCTATGCATGGAAAGCAATTAAATTAAAAATTTACTTCTTCTGACCCCAAGCAACAGATTTTGTTAAAAGACAGATTATTGGCTACAAATAAAACTGGGCCTTCAACATTCAGTTGTGGTTTCACAATACAAGGATTACTCCACTTGGTATCTAAAGTCACACCAATTTAAAACATTCTATCTTAGCATCACATTTTAACATAACACCCAAGTGGAAAATGAGAAATGGAAAGGTGGTTGGATGACTGAGTGAGGGGGGTGGGGGAGTGAATGTAAGTTTAATGGACAGGAGGAAATATATTGCTTGCAGTAACATTAAATCTGCTCAATCACAAAGTTATCCAGATGAATGGACCTAAAGAGGAATCCTAAAAGATCCATAGTTTTCTTTTGACAAATTTACTCCATGCGATGAGGGATGGTAGAAAGATGTATAAACAAAAGGGAACAATGAAACAAATATCTTTTGATCACAAGAATTATTACATCACAGAAGGAGTCCATTCGGTGCATTGTCTCTGTACTGGCTCTCCAAACAAACAATTTTTTAGTGCTATTCTACCCGAAACCCTGCACATTCTTCCTTTTCAGATAACAGTCCAATTCCCTTCTGAATGCTTCAATTGAAGCTGCCTCCATCACACTATCAGGCATTGCATTCTAGACCTTAACCACTCACTACGTGAAAAAGCTTTTTCGCTTTTGCTTCTCTTGTCAATTGCTTTAAATCAGTGCCCTCTCATTCTCCATTCTTTCATGAGTGAATAGTTTCTCCCTATCTACTCTGTTCAGACCCCTCATGATCTTGAATACCTCGATCATATCTCCTCTCAGCCTTCTTTTCTCCAAGAAAGAGAGTCTCAACTTCTCCAACCTATCTTCATAATTGAAGTTCCTCATTTCTGGAAGTATTCTCATGAATCTTTCTGCACTCTCTCCAACGCATTCACATCCTTCCTAAAATGTGGCTCCCAGAACTGGACGCAAACTCCAGCTGAGGCCAAACCAGTGTCTTATACATTTTCAACATAACCGTGCTCCTGCACCACCTTTAGAATTGCAACCGTTATTTTATATTACCTCTCCATGTTCTTTCTACCAAAATGAATTGCTTCACATTTCTCCTCATTGAACTTCATTTACCACCTGTCCACCCATTGCACCAAATTGTCTATGTCTCTTTGAAATTCTACACTATCCTCTTCACAGTTCACAATGCTTCCAAGTTTCATATCATCTGCAAATTTTGAAATTGTTCCCTGTACACCAAGATCTGGGCCGTTAATAATTATCTGGAAAAGCAAGAGTCTCAACACCGACCCCTGAGGAGCTCCAATACAAACCTTCCTACAGCCCAAAGAACATCCATTAATGACCACGCTCTGTTTCCAGTCACTCAGCCATTTGTTGCTACTGTCCATTTTATTCCATGAGCTATAAACTTTGCTCAGGTCTGTTGTGTGGCACCGTTTCAAATATTCTTTAGAGGACCATATACACCACATCAACTTTTTGTTACCACTTCAAAAAACTCCAGCAAGTTGATTAAACAGGAATTTCCCTTAAGAAATCCATGCTGACGTTCCTTAATTAACCCGCATCTGTCCACGTGACGATTAATTCTATCCTAAATTATTGTTTCTAGAAGTTCCCCCCTACGATCGAAGTTAAACTGACTGACCTGTAGTTGCTGGGCTTATCTCTACAATCTTTTTTTCAACAAGGTTGTAATGCTTGCAATTCTCCAGTCCTCTGGCAGGAGAACCTGAGGAAGACTGAAAAATTATGGCCAGTACAAGTAGCCAATCTCAAAGATGAAAGTTTAAGTTGGATGTGGCTCAGCTGCTTAGATCCTAACTCACGCCAAGTCCCGTTCAAGTGTGCTCGCTGGGTCCTAGTCCTGCAATAACTTGATTTCAAAATTCTCATCTTTGTTTTCAAATCCCTCCAATGGCCTTATACGTCTAACATCCTCCAGCTCTACAACCCAATGCAATCTTTTCACACCTCCAATTACGGCCTCTTCTACATTCTTGCTTTTAAATTTCTCAACCATTGATGACTGTGTCTAGGTCCTAAGTTCTAAAAGCTCCTTAAACTACCTCTGTGCTAGTTTTTCATTATCTGTCCTAATATCGCTGTGTCAAATTTTTGTTTAATAACACTCCTGAAGTGCCTTGGGATGGTTTAAGACATCAAAGGAGCTAGATAAATGCAAGTTGTTACTGAATACTGAGTACTTCATGCTCTAAATCAGGGGATGGAGTAAAGGTAAAAAATCATTTCGTGATTAAAGAAATACAAGCCCATGATTCATTAAGATTCAGTGATGCAAGGAAGATTTGTATTCAGGCAATAAGCAGTCTGCTTTGCAATCTGACACACAACACCACATCTCATGTTTTGCAAGAAATTTTCATTCTGATGCTATCCCTTTAAAGTTTTGTGTGTTACAAGTAGGAAATCAGAAAACTTCCTCGAACTATGTGCAGCCTTCTGTCACGGTATCGGCCCAATCTCTCAATATTCTGAAGGAGAAGCCCAGCTACAGGCAAAAGTCAAGAAAATAAACCCAAAGTCTCTCCCAAACTGGGGATAAACTAAACTAAAATGCAATGTTTCCACTTCTGTTGTTCTACTGAATCATCTGCATTTAAACAATTCATTCATCACCTCAACAGTACTTGAACCACTGCATTCAGAGCACAATATCTGTGCCCATCCTTGCAATCTCCAATGCCACTCTTAGCAGCCATTTGTTCAGCTTTGTAAAAAGTTATATCTAATAGAATCTGACATCTCTGCTGCCCAGTGGGAAAGGAAAAAAATCCTAATGAGCTCTGAAGAAGCTTGCTAATTTTTTTTAATATGTCTTTCAGATTTACGATCAAATTTTAAATTTAATAACCTGTTTACGACTTCTGCTTCAGTTATGTCGACATCACATCTGTATTCCGCCAACATTTTCTTAAATTATGAATGTGGATAACAATGCGATAATGACCAGATAATCTGTTTACGTGATGTTGATTGAGGGATAGATATTGGCCAGGACGCCGGGGATAACTCCCGTTTTGTTCTTCAAAGTAGTGCCATTGTATCCTTTACATCCACCTGAACAGACCAACAGGACCTCGGACAATGCTCCCTTAGTACTGCACTGGAGCATCAGCCTTTTATGGGCTCAAACCCTGAAGTGGGGCTTGAACCCAGGGCCTTGTCATTCAGAGACGAGAATGCTACCAACTGAGCCACATCTGACACTGGCTATGTAAACTGCAATCCCCAGCATTCAAAAGGCTGCATCATAATCCTTGCATATTATCTCCTGAAGTCTCCTTCAATTAATTATATTATGAAGCCTAAAATTTCACTCAATATCCAAAACATTCCATCACCCATCACCCATACAAATTTAGATACTTATTTTGATTTTAATATTGAACTAGATTCTTAGTTAACCTAGTTTACAACATCTACATATTGACTGAGTGCTTTCACTGGTCAACAGACATCTAAATACAAAACACATCCCAAATATGAAATGCATTTCTTCAAATCCATTATCCCTCCTCCCCGTCATCTTGAAAACATGCTTAAAAATAAAAAATGCAGTCAGCATGTCAGGTAGCATCTGTGGAGGCAGAAATATAGGACCAACAATGGTGATGTTACAGGTGAACAACTTATAAAAAGGAGGTAAAAGCAAAGAACTGCGGATGCTGGAAATCCAAAACAAAAACAAAAAAATAAAAAGGAGGTACAGAAACAAGGAATAACAATTATCCATTATTTAACCATCTTTGGCCTTTCCTCCCATACCTTAGCCTCTCTTTTCCTGCTCTCTTTCAATTATAGGGTTCTAATCTGCCAGGAAATAGCAATTTTCAAGAGGGGTCACTCAGCAGCTTGGAGCTTCAACTAGTTGAATGTTTGAGAACCATCCCAAAAATGGAATAATGCCAATAGTCTTGAATTAGAAAGTATGTTTCTTGAAAACCAAAAAAAAGTGCCTATTCTGTTTTGTTTCTAGAAATGAATTTGGGATGGAAGCAAGGGGAAAGAATCGAGGCGATTTAAAATAATGGCTGGAATTTTCCAGCCCCGTTGTGGGTGGGACCCGCCGTGGGAGAGACGGCGCCCCAGCCAGAAGTCCATTGACTTGCGGCAGGGCCGGAAGATCGCGGTGGAGGGCA
Source organism: Cetorhinus maximus (assembly GCF_964194155.1). Taxonomy (NCBI): domain Eukaryota; kingdom Metazoa; phylum Chordata; class Chondrichthyes; order Lamniformes; family Cetorhinidae; genus Cetorhinus; species Cetorhinus maximus. Next base: position 1,983,484 of record NC_135886.1, on the reverse strand, counting down.
GGTGGGCGGAAAATCCCACCCAATGAGTTATTTTTGTAGCCCTTCAAAGTCATGCTTCACCCATTCTTCTCCACCCTGCCCCCCCACCCCCGTTCCCCCCCCACCAAACCCATTACACAGACACAAAATAGTTTCAAAGGAAGAACTTATTTGGAATAGTAACCAAAATCCCTTTAAATGCAAAATAGCTATCAACCGCATCAAACCACAACTTAATTTCCAGCTGATATCTTATAAAAAGAGATTCCTGGAAAATCAAGAGGTCCTCAAAATTTTTATTGATTCTACATTTGTTAAACTTGATAGCAAATTACTTCTTTTGGTACACACAAAACATTTCTTTTCTGCAGTTATTAATTTCCCCTAGCTTTAGGGAAAGGGACCCGTGGAGAATGTGTGCTAATATTCACAAAACTTTAATCCAACAAAGAGATATTGACAACTGCATTCAAACTAGTGAAAGCCAAAATTTCTCAAAAATTAAACCAAATGTCGTCACCAATATAGAAAACCCAAAATACTCAAGCAAACCTTTACCGCTAACCTCAAGAGTTTTGATAAGTTGGGGAGACCAGCCTATGCATTTGTGCAAGTTGAAGTTGGGTTTTTTTCTGTGGGGGAGTGGGGGTGAGGCAGAGTCAAATACTAAGTTGAATGCCATTGTGAAATGGGTTCCGGCGTTTTCTCTATCCAAGGCAGAAATGCCACAGCATTACACTGGGAAGTAAATCCCAGGAGGCATGTTTATTTCAATTTTAGATAAATGAAATGCACTTGAGCAATATTATAAGTTGATACTTGATACAAAAGTTTAGACAAAGATTGACCACATATAATAAAGGGAAAGTGCACTAGGAAGAATAGATAGGTATAAGAACTGTTCAAAGCTTGGGCGAGTTGCTTCTTCCTGAGTTTTGAAAGTACCTAATTTTATTTCAGAGAAAATGTTTTGGCTCAACATAAATTTAAAAATCAAGTTCACTTAACAGACACACCTGAAAAACCCCAATACCGTTACATTTGCAACAATCAGAGAAAAAAGTTAAATTAAAATTAACAGCGCATTTAACTCGGCTTTTATCAGTTTTCTTTCTTTCCATCCCTCCCAACCATCTTGGCCCTGTACAGGAGCTCTTATCTTAGTGCTTTCCATTATCATCAAGAATCAATCAAATTGCTAACCCATTTTTTCTTTACAAACACTGATGGACATGTTGTGCATTTCCTGCCTTTTATTACAGGAAATATAAGTAGATATTAAAACTGATTTATGGAACTCTTGGGTAAGCATTGTACACTCACAGTCTAGCATACTTGCAGGATCATGGTCAGCATCATTTTACCAGTTAGCAAAAGACAATTTAAATTGCAGCCCATTTGATACTAACTCGCTCCTGCTCGAAAAAAAAACCGGAACATCTCAATGTCAAATATATCCAGAATTTAATGGCAGCAATGGAATTGGAACTGGAAGCTCTGGGACAGATATTTCACCAAATTAAGCTCGGGACACTGGTGACAGGCTGTTCATGGACTTTAAGCCCCTCATACCACGTCATGCACTTTAAATGCTCGAGCAAAACAGGCAGATGGGGCAATGCATCACCTAAAAAACAGCAGCTCCAACAATGCAGCACCACTTCAGGATTGTATAGATGTGGGGGCCTAGGTTATATACTTGAGTTCTGGAATGGGACTGGAGCCTTTTAATTTGGAGGCAAGATGCTATCACTAAACAAAGGCTGATAATCTTTAAACAAAAAGGATTTTTTCCCCCATTTTTTACATGCAAAAAAAATTACTGCAGAAATACCATAATGGTAATTGACTGCCGTTAACCTCTTAGGTGCTGTTTCAATCAGTAACATGTGAGGTGACATTTAATAAATTATTTAAATGCTTTTAGGATATATATTTCCTATGTTAAAGCAGTTATATTGTCTTTGTTGCAGCATTGAATAATGCATAAAGCATCTAATCAGTACTGACTTTCATAGATGGATTCACATACTAAACCAGTCAAGCTCTGTTCATCATAGCAAGCAGACACTGCTCTTATACGAGACAATTTTTAACCCCATCAGGTTGGCCCGAAAGTGATCCACTGAGACACAACTGAAGAATGTTGAGCATACTTGGATGATTTCTGAATAATGATTAGGAAGAATAATTGTGGTGAAATCTTTCTAAAGTAGATGCTTTGGAACATGGCTTTTCAGAACCCAGGATATACACATTTGATCCTCCCATAAGCTCATCAGTGAGTAACATGCAATTTCCGTTTGCATGTCGGCAAAAGGTTTACACTATTTACAAATTCATCCAAAGTGTCTGAGTTCATTGATTGGCCACCCGCAAAAGGAGCGTAGAGATGAACAATAAAGTGGAAACACTGTGGGAACGTACAACACAAAAGACATACGAGGTGCTGAAAAAGACCTTCTTGGTTTGATGGGATAGTCAGTTGCCAAGGCCTTTGCATCAATAAAGCCTTCTTTCAGGAAATCTCACCCAGTGAGGCCCTTATTCGACACATAGCAGGACGTTCAAATTCAGACCACATTAAAAGAACAAACCTGGTTTACCAGAACCACAATTGCAGCTTTTCAAAAGAGCAGTAACATTTTGTTTTAAACAAGGCAAAATGAACATGCTCACATGCACATACAATATACACACACAATATACACACACACATACACAAACAACCTACCTTCTACTGGAGAAGTTTTTAACCTTCTACAGATATCCTGAACATCACCATAAGTTTCATGTATTTTATTGACTGCTTCACCAGATCGCAGTTCCATAAGGGCACGCAGATCCCCGACGGTGCAGCCAAACTCGCCCTCATGATTGCCCTCTGCAACAGAGTTGCCTGGATGGTGGCTTGTTGTGTTGTTAGTCATTTTTTCCCCTTAGAAATTATAAAGGTTGCAGCTGAAGTTGAAAGATCCACACCAGACACTGGTACGGCAGTCCTACTGACAGTTCCGATGGGAGTCTGCAAATTTTAAATTGGTTTTTAACTCTCGTGGCAATGATGCGAACATCAGCAGAGTCCAACTTCTCCAGATCAAGGTGTCATAAGGAAATGCATATTACTGCAACAGCAGCCTAGCAACAACAGTTTAATTTCTGCTCTTGCATCTCTTGGTGCCAGTAAGCCGCTGAGAAAATCTGAAAGAGAAGGTGCAATGTGTTACTCAAATGATTGATACTTGACATGCAACTTTTAAAAACCAAAATAAGCTTAATGAAGAATTTCACACTTAGTGGTGCAATGTATAGAAATTCGTGGAACTTTGTAAGAACACTCCACAGCACCATTCACTATTCCCATGGTCAAAAGCATTTTCAGTTTTGGTAGTGAAACAGATTTTTAAAAAAACTTTACAGAAGATAAATCATAAAAGTCAAACATTTTAAACCGAATAAAATTAACAAACCTAACTTCAAAGGATGAAATTATGCAAAGCTAAAATGACATTTCTAATGTCCTACATGGGTCAGAATATCAATATTTCTGCAACAAACTATTGTACTATAGGTTGAGTATCCTTTACCTGAAACCCCTGGGGCAGATTGCGTTTCGGTAGTCAGATATTTTCAGATCTACCGTATATACAGTCGGCCTACTTACATTACAATAGCCTAAGATAGCTTTAGTCTATGGCTCTGTAGAAGAGTCATATGGACTTGAAACGTTAACTCTGTTTCTCTCTCCACAGATGCTGTTAGACCTGCTGAGTTTTTCCAGCATTTTCTGTTTTTATTTCAAATTTCCAGCATCTGCTGTACTTTGCTTTTATCTACAAATATTAGGCTGTTCTTCATTTGTCAACTCTCACACAACCTACTTCTTTCTTGTTGACACTTATTACATCTGTAAAATTATATTATTTTGCTTTATTAACATACAAATTAACTGCACAGCCATTCAAAAAAAAGTTTGGTTTTGGCTGTGTTTGGTTTTCGGATGTACGGCTAAAGGACATTTGACCTGTAACTAGTTTCACCAGTGATAGTTCTGCCACCCCTCTCTCCGCCTGCCCTCCCCTCCCCAATAAACTGTATCTTTGGGGTATAAATATTTGAAGCAGTGCAAATGTACACTTGCGAGCAAGTATGGTCCTCCAGTGCATCAATGAGGCAAATTTAATATTTTAAATCATACATGGTCACCAATCAAGAGTTATACGAGAAACACATGCTACAAACTTAATCATTCCATAATCAAAATACCGCTACTTTTACTATGAACTTCCCAGCTAAGCATTCTACTTTACACATGGGGCTGTATGCAATGATCATACATTGAGGCTAGAAACTACAACTAGATTCTTAACACTTCAGCCCCAGGCCCTCAACAACCAGAAGGTCCTCCTTCTATTAATTAGTGTCTCTCCCTTCCTTTATTGGAAACTCAGCTCATTGACAAGCTCAGCTCTACCAATAGATGCTCTTCCCTCCACCCCAAGCCCCTAAATTTATGATTTTTGTCCTCTTCCAATTAAACTTCAGTTACTTAAAAATGAATGAACCGTTCCTTTAAGTGCATATAACCTGCAATGGTAAGTGTAGTGAGGCACCTCATCTACTGCACCAAAAAACTTATCTGTATTGCATTTCATGTAATGTCAAATTTATGTAATGTACTTTCACGAATGTTAATAAAGTATATTTTTAGGAAAGAAAACACTTCAAGCAAATTGAAAAGAAAATCTACGTTGCCAAGTAACTGAATTATTTCAATGCTTTCCACAACACTATTGTGCAACAGCAAAGCTAGCAATTGACTTTTTTCAAACTAATGTGTAGCCACACACATTTATATCTACCCATTACTGGGGTCAAGAAGCTTATCCACCAGATGGAATTGGGCAGACTTACAGTGAAGCAGCGTCACTCGCTGGCATTTCCTCACATTATGGAGAACTTTGAAACCAAAATGCACACAAATGAGGACCAATTTTGGATGCATTTCACTACATTCTGAAGTCTAGACTTGACTACAAATTCAATTCAATTCTCAGCATGCAGTACTGTAATACTATTAACATTTAAAATGAACAGAGAAATCCACACTGCACTTTTAATGGTTTTTTAAGAATTTCTTTCATGGGATATGGGTGTCGCTGGCAGGGACAGCATTTGTTGCCCACTGCTAATTGCCCTGGAACTGAGTGGTTCGCTTGGCCATTTCAGAGGGCAGTTAAGAATCAACCAGATTACAGTACTGTGGATCTGGAGTCACATGTAGGCCAGGCCAGGTAAGGGTGGCAGATTTCCTTCCCAAAGAACATTAATGAACCAGATGGGTTTTTACAACAATCAATGATAGTCTCATGGTCACCATGAAACTGAGACTAGCTTTCAATTCCAGATTTAATCGCATCAGAGATAGAATATTTGTGGAAGGGTGGGAGATGGGGGCTGGGTAAAAAAATAAAAGGGAAATAATGCATGGAAGTCCATGCATTAAGCATCCTAGCCTAAATGTATATGTTTTTTATTCATTCATGGGACGTGGGCTTCACTGGCTGGGCCAGCATTTATTGCCCACCCCTAGTCGCCCTTGAGAAGGTGGCGGTGAGCTGCCTTCTTGAGCCGCTGCAGTCCATGTGGTGTGGGTATACCCACAGTGCCGTTAGGAAGGGAGTTCCAGGATTTTGACCCAGCGACAGTGAAGGAATGGCGATATATTTCCAAGTCAAGATGGTGAGTGACTTTGAGGGGAACTTCCAGGTGGTGCTGTACCAATCTATCTGCTGCCCTTGTCCTTCTAGATGGTAGTGGCTGTGAGTTTGAAGGTGCTGTCTCAGAAGCTTTGGTGAATTCCTGCAGTGCATCTGGTAGATGGTACACTCTGTTGCTACTGCGTGTCGGTGGTGGAGGGAGTGAATGTTTGTGGATGTGATCCAATCAAGTGAACTGCTTTGTCCTGGATGGTGTCAAGCTTCTTGAGTGTTGTGGGAGCTGCACTTATCCAGGCAAGTGGAGAGTATTCCATTACACTCCTGACTTGTGCCTTGTAGATGGTGGACAGGCTTTGGGAAGTCAGGAGGTGGGTTACTCATCGCACTATTCCTAGCCTCTGACCTGGTCTTGTGGCCATAGTATTTATATGGCTAGTCCAGTTCAGTTTCTGGTCAATGGTAATGCCCAGGATGATGATAGTGGGGGATTCAGTGATGGTAATGCCATTGAACATCAAAGGGCGATGGTTAGATTATCTCTTGTTGGAGATTGTCATTGACTGGCACTTGGCGGTGTGAATGTTACTTGCACTTGTCAGCTCAAGCCTGGATATTGTCCAGGTCTTGCTGCATTTGGACATGGACTGCTTCAATATCCGAGGAGTCACGAATGGTGCTGAACATTGTGCGATCATCAGCAAACATTCCCACTTCTGTCCTTATGATGGAAGGAAGGCCATTGATGAAGTAGCTGAAGATGGTTGGGTCACAGACACTACCCTGAGGAATTCCTGCAGTGACTGTCCTGCAGCTGGGTTGACTGACCTCCAATAGCCACAACCGTCTTCCTTTGTGCTGGGTATGACTCCAACCAGCGGAGAGTTTTCCCCGATTCCCATTGACTCCAGTTTTGCTAGGGCTCCTTGATGCCACCCTCGGTCAAATGCTGCCTTGATGCCAAGGGCAGTCGCTCTCACCTCACCTTGGGAGTTCAGCTCTTTTGTCCATGTTTGAACCAAGGCTGTAATGAGATCAGGAGCTGAGTGGCCCTGCCGGGACCCAAACTGGGCATCAGTGAGCAGGTTATTGCTAAACAAGTGCCACTTGACAACACTGTTGATGACCCCTTCCATCACTTTGCTGATGATGGAGAGTAGACTGATAGGGCAGTAATTGGCAATTCGAGTCCTCCTACACTAAGGTGGCTGCAACATGTGCCACCCACAAGGTTCACCACACAGCAACGATTCACAACTTCAACAGCACCTTCCAAACCTACAGCTCCACCACCTAGAAGGACAACAGCAGCAGGTCTATGGGGTCACCATCGCCTGCAAGTTCCGCTCCAAGCCATTATGAAAGACATGTGTCGCCATTCAGTATCACTGGGTCCAAAACCCTGGAACACGCTGCCTAACAGAGTTATGGCAGCACCTTCACACCACACGGTCTGCAGCCATTCTAGAAGATGGCTCACTGCCACCTTGTCAAGGGCTACTAGGGAATAGGCAATAAATGCTAGCCTTGCCATCAATGCCCACATCCCAAGAATTCCTCAATTTCTCAATTATAGAGCACCGAATCAAGGCACAATCAGAAATACAGATCACTATTTCAACTGAAATTCTGGTTTGCATACCAAATTAACTGGCTGGCAGCAATACTTCACAAGAGCCAAGGTAGTTCTGCCCACCTCCTGTCACAGAACAGATAAATGAAAGGAAGCAGTATTTAAACAACACCTCCTTCCCACCCCACACTTCATTCAGTATGTTCCCTATCTTTTTCTGTGCAGAACTTCCTTCATTCGCCAACACCACCATTCGCCAAGGCCACTACTCCCAAATCCCAATACAGAAACTGCAGAGTTAATTCTGAAATGTAAAAAAAAAACAATCATGAACAAAAGCAAAACAAGTGCAAGTTTCTACATAATTGATGTTCTGATTCTGATCCCTTATGATTTAACCCTTGTACACAACAGCTACAATGGGACCACCAGGACAACATTAATACTTCTAATGCTACCAAAGTTGAACTGCTTTTGGTTTCAGTATTTTCAGAGAGACAAATGTCAAACCAGGGCAAAACTCAAAAATATACTTCTTCATGCAAGCTTCAGCATATAATGCAGTGTTTTCCCACAGCACAAACCTATTGAGGATATTTAATGGCAATTGATTTTTCATTCTATGAGCAAGGGAGACTCCATTTAAAGAGGGTTTAACTTGGGGGCTGTTCCAGGATAAATGGTGTAAAAATACATTAGATTTGCATTTAGAGTTAATAAAGTTTTAATTCTGAAAATATTTGTGGCAAAGTCCTTCCCCTTCACCAATTGAGGACACAAGTCTACACAATCCCCCTCCAGGCACATATCAACACAGTTGCTTGGTCTAGCCAACAGGTGGCACACACATGACCACTGTTTAGTAGGCGACCCTTAATAGCCTGGTCTCTCTCCCTTCCCTCAGACACCTGGCCAAATTGACACACTTGTCAATAAACACCACCACCACCCCCCCACCCGAGAGGACAACTGCAAAGCAGTAAATCAAAACAAGAATTCAAAGCTGAGTCACCCAATTGAGAATCTGGAAACAGACTGGTGTTGTAGCTATCAAGCCACCTGTTTGTCACTTTTATAACAGCTCCTGTAACCCTATCAGTGCCAAAAGATTTTATATCTTACACAAGCATCTCACTAGCATTTGTTGAATAAACACAGAGCTAGCTTTAAGACAGCCTTCTGTGTACGGTAACTAAGTGTTTAAGTAAGCTACTCACACGCATGATATTCGTGAGCTGCAATTTCCAAATCAGCAAAGACTTGTTTCATTTAAATTCAATGCTATGTTGCATCCTGATATCTCCCTCAAAAACACCGGCAAGTCATCTCAGCAGAAAACAAAAATTACTTGCTGCTGTCCTCAATGCAACACCGCCAAACCCTGAACCAAAAAAGGTTCTGAGAATGAGAATTTTGTTTTTTTTTAAAAACAGCCATACAATGAAATGAAACACACTTTGTGACACAGACCATTTAACACTGTCCTCTTGTAGAGTACACATATCTCTTGGAAACAGCATATGTTCAGTAATCAGTAATATGAAAGAGACATAATAATAGTAATCTCCATTCAACAAATTTAATTGTAGTAAGCAATTAAAAGTTACCTGCTAGCACCAGTGAGAACTGCCTTAAATCAATAAATCACGATTAGCTGACGAAACATTTGCTTTTCCCAAATGACACTGCTCATTCTCCATCTCCACCGTCACTGACAGAGGCCCAGAGGCCAGTCATGATGAGCTTTAGTTCCACATCGCCCACTCCCTACTCCTGATGGGGTCTGTTTATGTTTGGATGAAAAAGTGACTCAGCCGTGGGCCAGAGAAATCAGTTTTGTTCCGTGTAATGTGAGCAGCCAGGAAAATCTAGCAAACATCACTCTGCAGTTGCCTAGTCTAGGGAGACCAAGGCATGACTGCAATTCAAGCACAGGCAATTCCTTAGAAAATACTTGACGTTCTAATAAGGGAAGGGCTATTGAAAACATTCAACATCCTTCTTTCCTAGTCGCTGATCTCTTTGGCTGTTAAAAACATACTGAGTCAAACAATTATTCTCACAGTTAAACAGATTAGGATAATGTTGGCACTCATTAAAATAGGTTAAAGAATTTCACCATCAATACCCATTTTAAACAATCAGCTGCAAAGAATTAAACAATATCCTTCAGTTTTGTTTGCTCTGATGATCCTACTTTAACTAGTTAAATGGTGAGCCCAATTTCCAGGAGGAGCAAAAAGAAAAACAGTAAAAGATTGCTTAGAGGAATTATCAAGCCAAATATTAGAAGAAACTCAATTAGCATGCTGACAGCTGATGCACCCTAGGCTAAATGACGACATCAATTAACGTTATTTTAGTTCCCTTACAAAGAATCAGAAATGCTCAAAGTCAGCACCTCCAGTCATTGCGAATCACTGTTCAATACTAAAAAAACAAACAGATATCCTGGCTGTAATTGTTTGCTTTGTTCCCTTCCCCCACACACCTCCACCAGCAACCCCACCCAGTCAAAAATCAGGTCCCTCTTCTCAAGTCTCTATATTTTAAACACAAGCCCACTTGTGTACACTGCAGTAACATTTAGCTCTGCCATCCCATTACAGCATTGGTTCAGGAGAGGACAGCCTGATCTCTCCTCTGTTTACTATCAATTACATTCTGTGGTCAAGCAGGAAATTTATTTCAGTTGGCATAATCTTTCCTTTTCCTCCCTGGCTGAAATGAAATGTTCCATCTGGCAGTCTGGCTCCTGAACTAGCGAAACACACCCACTGATGACAAGTCAGATTCAAGGTCAGTCACAATCGTGATCTCAACCCATAACTTGAGTTGACAGTCTTACCATTCTACTGCTGAAACTACTGCATTCCTTTAATAGTGGGATTTTCTGTGCGATTATGGAGCAGTGATTGAGATACTCCAAATTAAAGTGATGGTTGCTTATACTAATGCAGCTACAATAGAGGTGTCAGCTGTGGCTCAGTTCATAGCACCCTCGCCTTTGAATCAGAAGGTTGTGGGTTCATGTCCCACTCCCGGAAACCAAGAACTGTGAATGTACTCGAAAAGAGTTACATTCTGTGACTGTTGATAACTCGAAAGAGTTACAATCATAGGTGCAGTACAGACAACAACAGCTTACTTACATAGCACCTTTATCATAATGAAACCTCCCAAGGCACTCACAGTAGCATTATAAAACAAAAAGTACAACACCGAGCCACATAAGGGGATATTAGGTCAGCTGACCAAAAGCTTGGTAAAAAAAGAGGTAGATTTCAAGAAGTGTCTTAAAGGAGGAAAGCGAGGTAGACAGATGGAGAGGTGCAGGGAGGGAATTCCAGAGTTTGGGGCCTAAGCAACTGAAGACACAATCTCCAATGGTGGAGCAACTAATTTTAGGAATGCACAAGAGGCCAGAATTAGGGAAGTGCAGATATTTCGAAGGGTCGTGGGGTTGGGGAAATTACAGGGATAGGGAGGAGCAAAACCATGGAGGATTTGAAAGCAAGGATGAGAATTTTAAAATGAAGGTGTTGCTTGACGGATAGCTAATGTAGTCAGTCAGTCAGCACAGGGGTGATTGGGGAACAGGACTTACTGCGAGTTACACGGTCAGCAGAATCTTGGATGACCTCAAGTTTACGGAGGGTAGAATGTGGGAGAACAGCCAGGAGCGCATTGGAATAGTTGAGTCTAGAGTTAACAAAGGCATGAAAATGAGGGTTTCAGCAAGAGAGGAGCTGAGACAGGGGCAAGGTTGAGCTTATAGAATTGCAGGACAACCTGCAATTTACCCAGTTATCAGTGTGGAACCAGAAAGATAGTCTGAGGACCAAGTAATGCACTAGAATGGACCAAGCAGGCACATTTGGTATCAGGTGGTTCCCCATTCGCACAACAGACAAGGTGAGCCCATGTTGGGCTGAGCTACTTCAGAAATGGAAAAAAAACAGAAGCATGAACAAAACACTTACGAGTTTGCATTTCTAAAAGTAAAATGTTTTAAAGTAAGGAGGTCTTGATGTTTTGGACAGAAACTTTAAAAAAATGAAGCAATAAGCATTTTATAATGAATCAATGCATAACTGTGCACAAGTGACACTTCTGGAGTGGATGAATTACTCTGGTCACCATGTGTAATGAGATCAATACATTCAAAAAGAACTATTCTTCATATTTACCTGCAATATCCTGAAGTTCATCTTTTAATAGAGCGCAAATGTTTATGGAAATCACATTTTTACTAGTGTTTAGTGTTCAAAATATACAGAAGCTGAACTGCAAGTTACAAGAATTCAGTCAACTCAGAAGTTTGCTAGATGTGAATAGTGCACAGTGGTGATACTTGAGAAATCTTAACGTACCATCGAAATTAAAAATCAACTTACTGAAGGGGGGAGGAGGGGAAAACAGAGGAAAGAAAATGCTGAACAGGTTAAAGGAACAATCATCTTCAACACACCATGGACAGCTTCTCTAACATTACATTTATTGCTGAGTACAACTCCTAGGAATCAGCCGCAAATTTCTCAAATGTTAGATATTTAAAAGCTGCAGTGACTGACTACATGGTGTGTGTGTTAACATCTACCCCACCAAAAAACCCTCCCTACAAAATTAAAATTATTTCAAGGCTGCAGTCTTTACTTGGCACTCAGATGATAGTTATACACTGCTTGACCTTCATTCTTGCAGTTTATAATGCCATCTGAACTGATGGATTAGATTACTTTCTTGCCAATTGCTCTCAGATATCCATTCTACTCTATTTCTGGAACACGCTTTTTGACGAGCAACCACCATGAAACTCAACTTACGAATTTTCGGTGTCTACCTTGCGTTATACACTTGAGATGTATTTGTCCTGCAGGAATCCACTGAACTATGTTAACGTAATCCACTATGCTGCAACTTTTAAAAAAAATCCATATGGGAATATTTCAATTAAAAAGTCAACCTACAGATGTTGATCGTGTTTGATCTGTTTGAAAAATGGATCCGCCCAGCTAAACGAGCCACATCCTTATCTTGACAGCTACACTGGCATGAATTAAATTTTCATGCCTTTGAACTTGCACTGCTGTGGACTGATCAAAGAATATAAACTCACTTTGCACTTTAAAAGCTGAAGAGCAATGAACAGACATGCCATTAGAAACAATTTGTCACACATGACATTTATGCAGCTTTCAGCAGCAAAATGAAAACATCTCAGCACCAGGACAGTGCTGCATGAGGTCCTCAGGGTAGTGCCCTAGGTCCAATCATCTTCGACTGCTTCATCAACGACCTTCCTTCCATCTTACAGTCAGATGAGGGGATGTGTACTGATGATTACACAGTGTTCAATGCAATTCGTAGCTCCTCAGATACTGAAGCAGTTCATGACCATATGCAGCAAGGCCTGGACAACATTCAGACTTGGGCTGATAAGTGGCAAGCAACATTCATGCCATACAAGTACCAGGCAATGACCATCTCCAACAAGTGAAAATCTCACCATCTTCCCATGATGATTAGTGGCAACACCATGACTGAATCCCTTGACTATCAACACCCTTTGACCAGAAAGTGAACTGGACCAGCCATATAAATACTGTGGCTACGGGTGCAGGTCAGAGGCTGGATATTCTGCAGAAAGTTAACTCACCTCCTGACTCCAAAACCCTTCAGGTCCACCATCTACATGGTACAAGTCAGGAGTGTGATAGAATACTCTCCACTTGCCCGGATGAGTGCAGCTCCAACAACACTCAAGCAGCTTGACACTATCCAGGACAAAGCAACCTGCTTGAGCAGCACTCCATCCACCACCTTAAACATTCACTCCCAACACCACCAGCACTGATGACCATCTAAAAAGTGCACTGCAGGAACTCATCAAGAATTTTTCGACAGCACCTTCCATAACTGTGACTTCTACCACCTAGAAGAGTGGTAGTGGGAGATGGTGGCATTGTAGTAATGTCACTGGGCTAGTAATGCTGAGGCCAGGGGACACAGGTTCAATTCCCAACACAGCAGCTGGTGGAATTTAAATTCAATTAATAATATGGAATATAAAGCTAGTCTTAGTAATAGTGACATAAAACTACTGATTGTCATAAAAATCCATCTGGTTCACTAATACCCTTCAGGGAAAGAAATCTGCCTTCCTTACATGTGACTCCAGATCCACAGCAATGTGGTAGCAAGCCACTCAGTTCAAGGTCAATTAGGGATGGGAAACAATCTTTTCTCCAAAAATATATTTTATTCATAAAATTTGTAAAAGTACATTCAAAACATTTTGATTTGAAAATGACAGCAAGTTCAATAAAATTCAGTCGGAAATCAACTTGTCTCCAGACAACATGTTTCACTAGGATGCCTCAAATAATTGTAAATACTCTTGATATTTACAACATACATTCCTCGTCAGGCATTTAGCCGAGGGGTTCCACACAGTTTCTAGTCCCTCGGCGTACTATGGCTGAAAGGGCTTTGACAGTGACCTTCCCCCATTGCGCCTCTGCGGCGGCTGCCCCAATGCTTTAGTGTATCCCTCAGAACATAGTCCTGGACCTTGGAATGTGCCAAGGTCAAGGACAACTCTTTGCAATGGGGGGACCAGCAAGTTTCAGGCAGACCAAAGAACATCTTTCACCGAGTTGATGATCCTCCAGCCACAGTTGATGTTTATCTCGGTGTGCGCCCCTGGGAACAGCCTGTAGCGCAGAGTGTCCTGTGTCACATGGTTGCTTGGGATGAACCCCGACAAAAACCACTGCATTTCTCTCCAGAGCTTCTTTGCAAAGGCACATTCCACAAGGAGGCAGACGATAGTTTCTTCCCCACCACAGCCACTTTGAGGGCAATGTGAAGAGGCGAGACTCAAGGTGTGTAGGAAGGATAAGACGGGAAGAGCCTTTCTCACCACCAGGCAAGCTGCATCTTGGTGCTTGTTTGAAAGTTTTGGTGACAAGACATTCTGAAAAATAACTGACAATCTGCTTAGGGAACCATCCGACAGGATCCACCATCTCCTTTTCCTGCAGGGCCTCTAGGGCGTTACATGCCGATCACTGCCTGATGGACTTGTGGTCAAAGGTGTTCTTCTGCATGACCTTTTCCACAAGGGACAGGTGGTACGGCACCGTCCAACTGCTCGAAGTATTCTAAGGCAACATGGCCAGATCCACCTGCAACACCGGGGACAGGTAGAACCTCAGCATGTAGTGACACTTGGGTGTTTACCGTGTGTCTAGGCACAGCTTGATGAAGCCATGCTAACCTTGCCAACAACGGCCACATCCCAAAGAATAAATGAAGAACAAGAGCAGCAGACACTAGGGTAAACACCACCACCTCCAAGTTACACACACCAGCCTGACTTGGATGTATATTGTGGCTTCGCCACTGACGCTGGGTCAAAATCCTGGAACTTTCCCCCCTAACAGCACTGTGGGTGTGCCTACACCATACGGACTTCAGTGGTTAAGCAGGCAGCTCACCACCACCTTCTCAAGGGCAGTTAGGGATGGACAATTAATGCTCACCTTATCAGCAACGCTCATATCCCATGAACAAATGGGGAAAAGGCTTAAAATCCAAACAATATCAAAGCCTCGGATGCCATTAAATTACAGCAATATTTGGGAATAAAACTGGGCAGTTTTACTCTGCTTTTATCTTGGACTACAAATGACACAACAATGCAGAGTTTCTTCCGAAGGAAAATTTTATTTTCTTTATTCTACAGTTAAGCTTAAATGTCCATTATAAACCATTCCCCCTTTCAATTATATAAACTTTGGCCTGAATTTTCACTCCCACATCAGGAGCACAAGAGTCAGTACATTTTCTGGCTCTGCAAACCAGATCCAGAAGCAAGTACCTGGAAGAAAGTGCCCAGGAGGTGGGATTTTCGTTCCCGAGTGGCAGGGTTCTCTGGGGGTCGGACCAGGTGACTCACAAATGAGCGCAGAGGCGGGCTGGGCGGAAGGCCTGCCTCGGTGCACTGGCACTTTGTCACAAGATTTTTAAAACAAAAAAAAAGCCTTCCAGCCCTCACCCATCAGCCCCTCCACACACTCCCCATCCATGCAAACCCATGCCATCTCATGCCCTCTACCCACACCCGTGGCCCCCAACCCTCTATTCCAACCTATGCCCCTCCACCCATCCCATGGCTGTTTATAGTCCCTATGCCAACAGTACCAACTCATGCCCCACCACTTACCATCCTTTGCATCTGTTATGCCAACTCACCCAGTATACATGGGAAGACCTCAGGAGCCAAAGTTGTAATTGCTTTTTAAAAAAAAAGTAGTCTGCAATTGACAATCTTTCAAAAAAACCTATTCACTACATTTAAATTCTGTCAACTACATAATCCCTATAGAAATAAACATTTCATTCAAGTGCTTAATATCCCTTATAAAACAAGCATTGGAACACACAGTCCCACTTCAAAGAGTCGCTTGGAATTGTCAAACTGTGGAATGAAAGCCATTCCACTGTGATAACAGAAGGTTGTAAAATCAGTCATGCAGTACAAATCCAGTAATTACAACCCTCAGCTTTATGTCAACAGAGTGACAGTGAAATTGCAAGCAATGATTTTTTTAAACACTTCACAGTTTTTCCAAAGATTTAAAGGGCAGGAGCTTTAAATGCCTCGACAGCTTGACAGTTGCTTTTGACAGTCCCAATGAGTTTATGCGCTTTTTACACACAATTATGTCCACTTCTAACAATCCCAAACTGCACTTTACCTCTCCCAAAGGTATTCTGGGACCATATCCAAAGGGGGTATCCTACCTCTCCAAAAAGGTATCTCACCTCTCCAAAGGGCTCTGCAGTTTGGATCTGTTCCTACCAAGTCTAATCTGCACGTCTCTATTTTAATATTCTCAAGCGTGTTTTCGAATCCCTCCATGACATTCCCCCCTCCCTACCTGTGTAATCTCCTCCAACCCTACATCTCTCCAAGATAGCCACACTCCTCCAGTTCGGGCCTCTTGAGCATTCCCAATTTTAATTGTACTACCATCGGTGACCATGTCTTCAGCTGCCTGGGCCCTTAGCTCTGGAATTCCCTCCCTAACTCTCTCCACCTTGCTAACTCACTTTTCTCCTTTAAAACGCTCCTTCAAACAACACTTTTGACCAAGTTTTTGGTCATCTGCCCCAATATCTCCTTATGTAACTCAGTGTTGAATTTTGCTTTATAACGAGTCATTTTATTACATTAAACATACTATATGAATACAATTTGTTGCAAGGTTTACATAAAAGTATTTGATCATAGTTCAGAGATTTCAATTGCACACATACCTGTTCCAATGATCTACTTATAAACAATGTCCGTTCTCTTTATACATGACTAAATTTTGTCCTTGAAAACTCTAAATGACGATTCAAAAAATTAGACGATTTAGATCCAAACAGTACATATGCCTGAACGAATGAAGGAAACCTACACAAAGCTGTTTATAAGCAGGGTGAGTTTCTCAAATCGTGAAGGGTACGATGTAGCAAAGTATTAAATGCGCAAGACCTTGCCAGCAAGCCAAATTTGCCATTTTGTTTTGCAATTAATAGAATGAATACTGATGAAAATTGAGAAAGGCAAATTTGATTTCAAGAAAATGCATGTGGTTTTAATCAGCTAAATGGTTTTGGTTTGGTTTATTAAATAGTGATAAAGCATCCACAATCATTTCTATAATACACTAATGTACTTCAGTTGATAGTTAACCCATCCCAAATTAACTTAATCTGCTGCATCAGCAACATAAGTGATAAGGTTGATTTGACAATGCTCAATTGATATAAAATGGTTCATCCGGTAACTATCCGAAATGCTAATTGAACAAAAATAGACAAACGAGAGGCACAATTTTAACCCTGTCCATCCAATGAGAACAGGGCAGACTGGTTGTTAACATAAGTGTACTGTGTCACTGATAAACCTGCACCTGGCATCATTTTAACCATGTACTTTTTGAAGGCTGCTGAGGGTTGGGGGCTAACACATCTATACATGATAGAAGTCACACCCAGTGCCAAACCAGCCAGTTAAACCCAGCATGACTTGTGCCTCTGAAATGCTCAGGCAGTATTTAAAGGGGTACTTCCCTGCAGCTAATTGGATCACAGGATCGTTGCGCCAATTCGATCGCTTGGAGAGCTTCCACCTTCCAAATTGCCTCTTTCACACTTTGATTTTGCCTCTTCACTCTCGGTAAGCTTTATCTGCTTATAATGGGCGCTATTTATTATCGGTTTCATTTGTAAGGAGGAACAGTTACAGGAAGAATCGCAACAGCAGCTCAAATAACCAGCACCTGCACCTATTAAAAGACAGCAGGTAATGGGGTTGCCTGTAGCAAGACATACTGGGCACAAGCCAACAATCACTTTCTTGGAACTGTCCGAACAGCAGTGCATCAGGAGCATTGCACGTCCCCAGGCAGGCTGCTATAGGCCTTGTGCCAGCAGGTCAGTAGCTGTCAAAGTCATCACAGCCCTCAACTTGTTCACAAATGGCTCCTTTCAGTCTACTGCAGGGACATCTCCACAATCTGCAGTACACAACTGCAGTAAGAAGCAAGTCACTGACACCGTGTTTGCCAGAGCTGAGCGACACATCATCTTCCACAATGACCAAAGTCCACACGAGACAGCTCGAGAATTTGCAGCGGTGGCTGCCTTCCCTCACAGCCAGGCCATCACTCGTTGCACATATTTTACAAGCAGGGCATCAGAACACCAGCATGCTTCAATAGGAAAGCCCACCACTCCATTAACATATATCTAGGGTGAGATTTTAATGCACTCAAAACCCATTCACTTAGGAGTTAAAAATTGGGTACCTGGTGTCTGGTAACAGAAAACAAAACATGCAAGATACCCAAGGAGATATCATGAAGTAGCTAGCCTAAGAGTCCACCATCTCAATAATTCACCTGCCCAGTAATGTGGCAGGACAGCTGCTGGGGGCAAGAGTAATAACCCTCGCATGTGTGGCTCATGTCATCCCTCTGCAACCCAGCATGCCTATGGAGCAAGAAGATCGTTACTGAGCACATCACAGGACTGCTGCAGCAGGGGTTTTGGTGTCTTGTCAGATCTGAAGGTTCCTGACAATACGCCTCCTGCATTGTAATAGTCTGCTGCATGCTGCACAGCCTCACACTACAAAGGTCTGCATTAGGGAGAGGCACAGCGGATGCAGCCTTCATCAGAGGAGGAAAACTAGGGATAAGGCAGCGAAGCAACTGAAAAGGAGAAGACCAATTTAATGCCTTGCAGCAAGAGATGTGAAGGAGCAACTCGTTGCACAGTGATTCTGATGACCTGGCCATTCCTCTGTATCAGAAACTTACACTCCTTCTCCACTGTACTCATCCTCCATTAAAGAGCATTCTGGCAATCTCTCAACTCAATGACATTCTGACAATGCAGGCTCGAGCGTTACTCTTAAACAAAAATACAGACTAAAGTGCAAAAGTGCCAAATGCAATAAAGGTGATTAACTTAATGGCAAACATATTAATTATTTCCAACTCATCTAATCACTTAAGTGGTCAACACATAGTGCTTTTTTTAAAAAACGTTTTGGGTCATAGTTGTCTGCTCAATGAAGCTCCAAGATATTGGTTATGATTCTGAGGCCCAGCTCGCAAGTAAAATGTCAAACCACTTATCTGCTAAGAGATAAGTACTTTAAAATTACTGTAAATTCAAGCATTTTCCAAAGAAAGCCATGAGCTAAGAGACCAAAACAGATTACCTATAGAGGGCTCCACATGGGTTAGTTGCGATCACAAGCATTAAGAAATGTCCATGGTTTGAATTGTTTGAATGGCTGGAGGAGTTAACCACAGACTCAAACCTTGTGAAGCCCTCTGCAGCCTACGGTACCTCTCCCTCTCTTAGCTGCTGGCTTCTCTTTGCAAAAATCACCTGACATTTGGGTGTTTCTACACAGACGAGAAACAATCTAACACCACAAATCAATATTCTGGTTCTTCACCACATATTTGTCTCAAAATGGTTGATTGTAAACCATTTATATGGCAGAGTTGACAGGCAAAGGTGCACGGAGGAGGGAGCAGCAGCCAGGCACATTGTGGTGCTGGCCCTTCCTTTGTATATCACTGCCCTAAACAGCAGCACATCACAGATTGGAGAATTCACTGTGTTGAGGGGGATGAAAGTGGAAATCATAGGTGCAAACTCATGTCCCATTATTCCACACCATAAAACTTAAGTTTAACATCCTTTAGCACTGTTCTTTTAACTTAGACCTTTCATTTTGAATTACTTCAATTAGATCCTCAAACCTCCAAAAAACCAAAACTTGACGCTCAACTAAGTATCAAAGCCTATGACTCAAAACAGAATTCTTGGAGAAAACCAGCTCCCAAGTTGTGCACTCTGCAGTTATTCTTTATATGGGTCTTGTTGAAAACACCAATATCTATGCCAATCACAGGTCAAAATTCAAAGCATTTAATAGGGACAAGCCTGCACTTGGCAGGCAATGTTAATGAGCTCCAAGTGATAACTTATAGGCCAGTCAAGATCTAAAGAAACTAAATTGGAAGCACATGCTGCAGCCAAATGAGTTGAAACCCATTTATAAACTCTAATCTTGAGAGACTAATTTAATTTATGTGAAGGATCAGGAAAAGTGGCTGGGTTACCCTAAAATTAAAAGTCAGTATCCACAACCATATTCCAAAACAGAACAGAAATCCTTAAATGTGGCAGCACAGAACTCGATAAAACTTCGCAAAATAAAATTAACTTTAAAAAATAGAGAAAAGCACTTTCAAATTTACATGGGTACCAATATAGTCAACAAGGCTATTAAAAGAATTCCCAACACCCCAAGCCCTTCAACCACCTCAAAAAACACTTCAAATGCACAAAAAGAAATATGCAGCATATTTTTGAAAATCAAGAGTTGAGAAATACCAGAGAACTAATATATATTAAATTAGAAGTTCTATTTCAAACAAAATAAAATCTAACGTACATCTTAAAAATCAGCACAATAAGTTTTAAAAACTGTTGTAATACTTTTTCGATGGTTCCTAGCCTTATATGAAATATTGATGTCTAAATCAGTGAATGGCATCCTACTGAAAAACTAATGTAACTCAAAATGCTTTATTATGGTAGGACTGCTACTTTCAGGTTTGTGGTTCTGGTTAAGTCTCCAAAAGCAACGGCATGATAAGTGTTGCAGATGCTTAGATATCTTTTAAGTGTAGGTCAGTCAGTACTGACGAAGAAAGCTGATTCTATACTAATGGCCATAGAGACTGGTCTCTTTATTTGAGCTGGAATCAGCCAATGGTCTTTTCCAGATAATGGTGCTAGATAACTATTTTTGGATTTTTTAATTCTCTTGGAGGGTAATATATTGATGATAATTTTTCTTCCTACCGTATGGCAACTTCAGGATAAAGTATTGGCAATAACCAAGTTAAAACAAAATCTGGTGTGGTAGGAAAGCCCACATAAGCAGATGGTCGGCAAAGAATCAAAGTCTGAGGTCAAACTAGGACATTACTTGGATATTTTGTAACTTCAAAAATAAAAGTATCAAACCACAATAAATTCTGTAGATTCTGTAAAACCCTGAGTTTGTGGAGCTGCCAAGTAATTCATTTACAGCAAATGTCATAAAATTGCGAGATGAGAAAATCGTGGCAGCCACAAAAAAGATCAATTTCCCACAGATGCCGAACGCCACAAAGTCAAAGAAATTAGCAATGGGTACGTTCAACAGGCTTAACTAGATCAACTACAAAAAGAAAGATTTTAAAAATGGCAAATGTTTCTTTTAGGGAAAGGTTTGTGGTCAGTAGTTCCCACCATCACTGCCTCATTGATTGAAATGCTCTATTGTGCAAGATTACAGATTTGATGATCAAATGGAGGATTTTTCCACCCAAAAATGATGGAAAGAGATAAGCATTTTTTAAAAATCTGTGCATCACATCATTAATTTTTTAAAGGATGAATTAATATCCTTGCCCATAAGGATCTTCCAGATAAGCTCAAGCTACAATACCCGGACACAAAGGGTGGGGTTTTCTGGCCCCGTCACAGGTGGGACCCGCTGAGGGCGAGGCGGCGCCCCAGCCAGAAGTCCGCTGACTTGCAACGGGACCAGAAGATCCTAGCGGCGGGCGGGTACAGAAAATCCCGCCCAAAAACTTACAGGAGGGACAGGATTTTTTCCTTCTATATTGTCCCGTTAAATGACAACACCTATATGCTGTTAGCAGCTTAAATATTTAAATGGAAACAGTGATAGGGGTTTGAAGGAAAAGAAGAATGAACTAGCGTATACTTAAAAAAAAACACTCACCCTTCCGGAACCGCTTCATCCAATTCAGTGTCGCGGGGAGTCAGAGCCCATCCCGACATGCAATGGATACTCGGTGGGGTACACCCAGGACAGGACGCCACACCATCACAGGGCACATACTCACACGTGCACGCACAGACACACACTAAGGGGCAATTTAACCGTAGCCAATCCACTTAACCATCGCTTTGGGCAGTGGGAGGAAACCAGAGCACCCGGCGGAAACCCACACAGACACAGGGAGAACTCCACACAGACAGACACCCGAGATCAGAATTGAACCCGGGTCTCTGGAGCTGTGTAGCAACAGCGCTAACCACTGCACCACCTAGAAAACCAATCTAGTCTAATTTACCATGGATCACAAGCCAGTCAGTCAAGTCAATTAAAGTAACTAAGGCAGTTACGGAACAGGAACACGTAAAACGTAGTACCATTATTTTACAGGATGGTTTAGTAACTACTTTTTTTTTAAAAGCAAAGTCAGCATATTAAACCCCCAATTCCTGTATTTGTGCAATATTATCTTCAAACCTATTCTCTACCTAACAACTACAACTTGTATTTATGTAGCTCCTTAACATAGTAAAATATCCCAAGGTGCTTCACAGGAATGTTAATCAAACAAAAATGTGACACCAAACCATAGAAGGAAATGTTTGAACAGGTGGCCAAAATCTCAGTCAAAGAGTCCAGTTTTAGAAAGGAGTGTCTTAAAGGAGGAGAAAAAGTTAGAAAGGTTTAGGAAGGGGGTTTCCAGAGCTTAGAGCTGCCAATGGTGGAACAATTAAATCAGGAATCGGCAGGAATACCAACATCTTAAAAGGGTGGAAAGGCTGGAGAAGGTCACAGAGATATGGAGGGACAAGGCCATGAAGGAATTTGAAAACAAAGATGAGAACTTAAAAGAGAGGCACTGACAAACCTGGAGCCAATGAGCATAGGGGTGATGGGTGAACTGGACTTAGTGCGAATTAAGATACTGGCAGCAGAGTTTTGGCTGAAGTCAAGTTTATGGAGAGTGCAAAGTGGGAGACCAGTCAGAACAGCATTGGAATAGTCAAGTCTAGAGCTATAAACATAGACGAATGTTTCAACAGCGGATAAACTAAGGCAGGGGTGGATATGGGCGATGTTACAAAGGGAAAAACTAGCAATCTTGGTGATGGAAAGGATATGGGTTCAGAAGGTCAGCTCATGGTCAAATAGGACACCAAGGTTGTGAACAGTCTGGTTCACCCTCAGGCAGGGAAAAAGGAATGGAGTTTGTAGCAATGGCAATGGCTTTTATTTTCTCAATACTTAACTGGGAGGAAATTTCTGCTCATCCAGTACTGAATGCCAAACAAACAGTGTTACTAATCAGATAGATCCTTGGAGACTCCAGAGGTAACAGCACGGAAGCAGGAAGAGAAGCCATGGAGGGTGAATTTCTGGCTAACATTCATCATAAAATGGAAATCTTTTTTCTACAAATACCGATAAATATTAAACTTATAGCTGAAAATGCTGCTAGTGCCCGTAGATGCTGTTAGTGCCTTAATGCCTAATTGCAATTTCATCTTAAAGCCAACATCAACACATTCAACATTTTAGGCAAAATGCCTTTGTTAATGCACTGGATTCAAATAGCTTCTTCTCATTACACACTACAGAGGACCGTGCGTGCCCACCATGTCACCATTCAGATCATAAATCGGCAGAAATAACACAAAGCAGACAAGGTCAGCAGCCAATTTGCTGCTTGTGCAGATGCTGTAAAATTAGTTTGATTATACTGAAGATTAGCATTTGTAGCTGTCTGTATGCAGTGGGATGGAACATACTGTAATTAAAATCAATACGTCACGGTACAGAGATTATAAGCAGCAATGGGGTCTCCCAGCAAACCGATGTTCTCCCAACTCAAGGAGATTGCAAATCCAACATTCCAAACCTGGTTTCTGATATTAAACCTTAACAGAGTACAAATCCCACCAAATTGCTTGAATTTTTTCCTATTTTGAAAGCTAAAAATCTGAATTCTACTGTGCAGTTTATCTATTTAACATTTAGCTTTACTTTTAAAAAAAATAAAATCTTATAGTTTCACAAGACAAATACTATACCTGCCATGTAAATGCATTCCCCTTCTGACTACATTAAAAATACAGCAGAATCAATATGTAAAAAGACACAGAAACAGATCATTTGGTCCATGAAATGTATGGTGTTTTTACCCCATGAACCACCCAATCTAATTCCACTCTCTTCCTCAAATCATTTGAGCCTTTAATATTCCTTTTTTTCAAGCAACTATGTAATCCCCTAAGGACTCTGATTCAATACTGGTTTCTGGCAGAGAATCCTAACCACTCTGTAGAGATTTTTTTTTCCTCTAAGCACCACTTTAATTATCTTAAACTTGTGCCCTCTTATTACCATCTCACCAAGCAGTGGAAACAAGCTATCAATTTAGATTATAATGTTCAAGAACTCTAACCCATCAAAATAACTTAGGTCGTCAAAAAAAAAAACAACTCTAAGTCTCTTCTCATAATTGCAAACCTTCATCCATGGGAACACTGCAGTGGATCTGCACCTTTTCCATTGTTTTAATATTTAAGATCGAGCAACCAAACCTGACAGTGCTCCAACTGCAGGCTTGTCTTGTGCAAGCTCAGAATTATCTTCTTGCTTTTGTATTCTAAACACAAGGGTAACTAATCAGCCCTTCTTTGGGGGGGAATAAAAAGACTCTCACCGCATGTGCTATAAAGGGAAATGCGCCGGATAATTCAGAAATGAAAGAACTGCTGGAGCAACACCACTCGCTTCAATGATTACCAGATGGAGGACACTGCTCACCGCCTTTACCACCAGAAGACATAGCCCACTGCATCATTACTTAGAACAAAGTAGTGCCCACTGAGTCACGACAACAACAGTTACTGCTTCAGGCTACAGCAGAATAAGTGTGTATGCTAGCATTGAAAGGCACAGTTTAGGAGACCGGAAAATGAAAATTGTAGCAGATGGGCTAATGGTTGTGGACACAGCTAGCTTTATAAGTTACATTTTATTGAAAGACATCACAGACTACAGAACCTATTGACCATCTCAAGAGATGTTTCCATTACTTTTAACTTTAGTTAACATCCTGGCTGTAATATATGACAGGACAGCAGCAGGGTTAACAGTAAGATTATTAGAATACATAACTATTCTACAAAACAGCAGGGAACAAAGCCATGTATCATCAAATGCTTTTATGGTTACTGGCAAAATGTCAAAAAAAGGTGCATGTATAAGTGAAGGAAGAGGAGCTCAGAAGCTACAACCTTGGGAATCTTTCCAGATTAGGAAGCAAAAATCCTCCAGCTGTCACACAGCTATCTATTCCAAAAAACAATTAACATTTCAATTCTAATGATGCAGTGTAGTCCCCTGTATTTCAACAAAGAGAAACTGCAGCTAGCTTCTGCAGAAGTAGTGATGTCAACATGCTAAGGTAGATTTTAAAAAGGCAACGCCATGGTTCATTAAATTCAGAGAATTTTCGGTGGTAAACATGGTTTAAGATTCAGGGAAATGTACAGTTAAATGGACAATATTCTTGCATTTTGAAAGTAATATTTCAAAAAAGATTACCAGCTATATTACTAGCATTGTCAATAGGGCAAAACGTCTGGCAATGCACCTTGAACATATAATCATTTGTGCTTTAAATTATGGATATAAGAAGTTATTAATTGCTGCAACAGGTTAAAATGCCACCATTATTTTTCAGACAGGTTTTCCCATCAAGCAGGCAATCTTTAAAAAAATTCACAGGATATGAACATTGGTAGCCAGGCCAGCACTTTTTCTATTCATTTATTGGATGTGGCTGTCACTGACTGAGCCAGCATTTATTGCCCATCACTAATTACTCTTGAGAGCTGCCTTTTTGAACTGCTGCAGTCCATGTATTGTAGGGACACCCACAGTGCAGCTTGCCATCTTAAAGGACATCATTATTTAAAGACCCATCTGGTTCACCAATCAGTAGTTTTGTGGTCACCATTACTGATACTAGCTTTTAATTCCTGATGTATTTAATTTAATGAATTCAAATTCTCCAGCTGCCATGGGGGAATTTGAAATGAGCTCTCCAGATCATTAGTCCAGGCAAAAACAAAAATAGCTGGAAAAACTCAGCAGGTCTGACAGCATCTGCGGAGAGGAATACAGTTAATGTTGAGTCCGTATGACTCTTCATCAGAACTAAGAAATATAGAAATGAGGTGAAATATAAGCTGGTTGAGGGGGGTGGGATAGGTAGAGCTGGATCAAGGGACAGTAATAGGCGGAGGCAAAGAAGAAATTGCCAAAGATGTCATAGACAAAAGGACAAAGGGGTGTTGATGGTGGTGATATTAGCTGAGGAATGTGCTAATGATGACATTAAGGGTGGAAAGCAGGGCGAGCAAGTGACAGATAACCCAAGTGGGGGTGGGGTGGGGGGAAAGGATCGAAATAGGCTAAAAAGGTGGAGATAAAACAATGGATGGAAATACATTTAAAAATAATGGAAATAGGTGGGAAAAGAAAAATATATATAAACAATAAATAAAAAATGATAAATTATTGGAAAAGGGGGGATCGGAAAGGGGGTGGGGATGGAGGAGAGAGTTCATGATCTGAAGTTGTTGAACTCAGTATTAAGTCCAGAAGGCTGTAAAGTGCCTAGTTGGAAGATGAGGTGCTGTTCCTCCAGTTTGCGTTGAGCTTCACTGGAATATTGCAGCAAGCCAAGGACGGACATGTGGGCATGAGAGCAGGGTGGTGTGTTGAAATGGCAAGCGACAGAGAAGGTCTGGGTAATGCCTGCGGACAGACAGAAGGTGTTCCGCAAAGCAATCACCCAGTGTGCGTTTGGTCTCTCCAATGTAGAGACCGCATTGGGAGCAATGACCATTGGGGTGGCTAGCCCAGCGCAAAAAGTGCACTGTAGCTGTGAATATCCCAGCATTCTATAGCACGGCAAGCTGGCTGCTAAACTACTCTTCTCCACTACTTAACTACCGATTTTCAGCTGTTAAGACAATTCAGTCCCTACTTTCCCCTGCACAATGGCACTTATAGGTCTGGAGAAGTGACACATGCACGAGTACAGAGGATGAAGAAAATATATTGATGCTTCTTAGTGCCTCACTATCTAGTTGCAGTATCTTCCAGTCTCACACTACCTCCTAATCCATTCTAAACTGCTCTAGTCAAGAGACTGCCAGAATCTTCTACTTCCTAGGGTTCACTACAAATGGTCTAACTCCTACACAACAGGCCCCTTAACGACTGCTTGGCATGACCTAAGGTCTTTACTAAAAATATTCATAGAAACACGGGATGTTATATAGTTTCAGGTTAGGTAATAGTCATCAGTAGACAGACACTGCAATCAAGGTGGCAAACGGATTACCACATTATGTTACAAGAAATAAATCATTCTCCATACTAAATAATTGCTTAGCTGAAAGCTTCAATTAGAATGATATAGATAGATGGATACATATATATGTGTCATGCATGCACACAACTTAACCTGGAGAGATCAAAAGCTAATCAAATAGGTGTGGAAGTTCCCCTCCAAGCCACTCACTATTCTGACTTGGAAATATATCGCTGTTCTTTTACTGTTGTTGGGTCAAAATCCTGGATCTCTCCGCACCCACCCCCCAACAGCGCTGCAGGTGTACCTACTCCACATTAGGGATGGGCAATAAATGCTGACCTACCCAGCCACACCCATGTCTCATGGATGAAGGAAAAAGGAATGGAAGGACCATCAAATGGTCTGAAATGTATGTATCCTGTCTGGAATTATTCACAGTATACATTATATCTATATCGGACTCTATATAGAAGTGAGAAAACATGTTGCTAAAGGGGGGAGATTCATTGTGATTCAAAGCAATGTGAAAACCCAGCAAAAAAAGAAAAAACAGGCACATACAAACTGATTTCACATAAAGCTGCTGCAATTTTTCATTGGTCTACTCTTGTCTGACATACATGGGAAGACAATGTTGCTTGTGTTTACACAGGATGACTGAAATCTTGACCGGTTGAATTGTGACATGCTGTGCTGTGAGGAGAGATCTACACTGAGCAACGGGTCAAAACAAATATATTATACTCCACACCTGCAACCTCAAGATTAAACTGTGCTGCCTCTACTGATCAACACACACCCTGGGAACGCAAAGGCAGGTTTTCAACCCATTGCATCAATTCATAGAATCCTACAGCACAGGAGGCCACTCAGCCTATCGTTTGCCAGCTCTTTGATACAGATATCCAATTTATTCCAATCTGCTGCCCTTTTCCCATAGCCGAGTTTTCCTTTTCAAGCAGTTAACCAATTCGTTTCTGCAAATTATTACTGTGTCTGGTTTAGCCACCCTTTCAGGCAGTTCATTCCAGTGCCAAAAAAAATTGTTTCAATTAAGATCTGAGCACCTACCAAATCTTCCCTTAATCTTCTTTATTCCAAAGGGAGCCACCCTACTTTCTATGTAACTTAAGTCCCTCAGCCCGGTACCATTCTAGTAAATTTCCACTGCACCCAGAGGCCTTCACATGATTCCTAAAGTGTCATGTCAGGATTGGCCAAAATGCTACAAGCTGAGGCCCTGTCATGAAAGTCTAATAATTCTCATAATATTATTGTGATTTATTGGAGACAGCTGGTCTGGTGGCTTTCGCTCATCAAAAGCAGCTAGGTTTCAAATGCTAAATATGTAAACATGGCTGAAGTTTCAGAAGGTGAAACGAGGAGAATTTGCATTTTTTAGATAAATCAGGGTAGTTTGAATTTCAAAGAGATGGTAGGATGTTACGCCTAGCCAGAGGAGCTAGGCCAAGCAGTGTGTTTATTTTTCCCAATGGTTACTGACAATATTAGCACCATGAAATGATTTATATTATGAGAAAGGTAAAGGTCAAAAGACATATGGGAACAATGGAATTTGTATTAAAAGGGAGAAACAAGTATGAAGGATTGAGGCTGTGTGTCAGAGGAAGGCATTGTAAGATCTACAGAAGTGTGAAAAGCCTCCAGTAGTTGTGCATTAAGCTTGCTGTCTACAGAAACCAAAGCTGGGAAAAGTCATTTTGAATTCTTCTGTCCAGGGTATTGTGTTAACTGGCTGGAATCTATTTAAAATCTAATTTTTTTGTTTACTGTTGCCTTAACTGGGGTGTAACTGGAAACCAGATTAATTAGGGGTTTTAGGAGTTATTATAGTAGGAATTTGTACACCTATGTACATGCTTGAAATCTTTTCTTTTGTTAATAAATGTTTAATTTAGTTTTGTAAAAAATCTCGAGAGTCTTGGTGGACTTATTACTATGAACTCAGGGTACGCATCTCGAAATAAAATACAAATTGCAAAATCGTTGTGCCCACGTGATCAAGTTCCCTCATGGATTTGATCCGCCTGGCACACATTTACTGCGCCATAACAGGCCTAACCAGTGCCATATAAAGGTTTATCATAACTTCATTGTTTGTTGTCTCTTAAGCCTCTAATCATAAATCTAAGGGTCTTGTATGCCATTTTAACAGCTTTTTGGCTTCTTGTGCTGCCTTCAAAGACTTGTGCGTATACACCCCAGGTCTTCATTCTTGCACCATTTAAAACTGTATCATTTATGAGTCTTAACTTCAATTTATTTTAGTTATATTCGTAAGTAGCAATTAGATTTGATCAGGCAATCTCTACAAAGACTGCTAACATATGCAATGCATCTTTTGTCATAAAATTTTAGTTTAAAAACTCTATAGGCATGTCTCACGCTTGACTTTGGTTGACACTGCAGTGGGATAAAAGCAATAAATTAATAGCCATTTATTAAAAAGTTTACACAATTCAAATGATATTAGGTCTCCCGAATGAAGTGCTTTCAAATGATTCAGGAGACATGCATGTTGTTGTTTTTGTTGGCCTAGTGATCCTTATAACGTACTCCTGTCAATTCTGCTCTGCAGCAATTCAGTTTATGTAGAGGCATTGCAAAACTGGTAGGAAAAGTTGAAGGCGGGTAATGTTTACTTCACTGCAGATCACAAAGCAGAACAAAAAGACACAAGTGTCAATTTGGTATAAGACATTTCATATCTCAAACTCCAACACGCTGCAATGAATCAATCCTGGGTTAACCACTGCAAAAAAAAATAATAAATCCTAGTGTGATCCTTGGACTAAGATACACCATAGGAATTGTGTGCAGGCTACATCCAGTTTCTGTGAAGCCACCTAATTGGTCTGGGGGAAAAAAAATGCACTAATGGATAAAATAGGTTCTATGAAAGCACCAGATTTCTGATCTTTTGCTGTCTAAAAGGTTGTGCCTCTTGGTCATCAGGGAGATACCTTTTTAAAAAACTCATGTCCCTCACATCACTAAAAATCTATTTTCCGTTCAAACACACACACTATGCCATACAATTTTTTTAATAAATTATTCTCTGCCCTGAAGCAAACCACCATTCTAAATTACAGTATCCATCATTCAGCAATGCCTCACATTTTTAAAATTTACCCAGCAGTTGGTCCAATGCGGTGATACTTTTGAAGAAAAGTCCCAAAGGGTACTGATTGCTATAGCTGCATAAAAGGTTCTTGTATCATAGACGTCACACAAACAAAACCCTGTATTTGCTCTTGAAGTTCAAAATGTCCACTGAAATGAATTCTGGGCATTAGAGCACCGAACTAAGCAAGAATTTTAGCTTTTTAATCTATGAAAATTGAATGCTGAAAACAAGTTTCTGAACCTATTCCGTTGGACATTGTGCACAAATAACGGAATCAAAAGATTTTGATGCTTTAAACCAATGAAGTAGGAGATGGCTTGCAAGTTGCAGGACTTACCATTCCAGATGGTACTTAATCAGATCGTCCAACAAAATAAATCATGACAGGTCAAGATGATGGTGACAGGAGTGGGAAAGAGATGAAAAACATAGAGTCCCTATCTGTGGCTTTAATGTCAGTAACTTTATTTAAACACATGCCAACACTTCACTATTAAAATGAACAACCAATTATAGGAAGTCAACCATTATGATTCACAGCAAAGGGCACTGCATTAAATAGTTATGACCAATGTCCTGATAAAGGAATCACGACCAAATCTCCCAACCAGCAATCTTAGGGCCAAATGACCATAGCCAATGCAAATTCAATCTTTTCCAACATCACCTAGAAAGTGAAATATGTGCTAACAAAATTACTTATTTAAACATCTGTTTCTTTCATGGCAAACTTTATATTAAAATGGAAGTGCATAATTTAAGCCTGAGCAGTTTATTCAATCCAACCATACCTAGACTAGAAAAATCAACCAAATATGGATTAGAATACACAATGGAATTAAATCCAGCAACCAATCTGTGCAGTCTAGTAAGTAATCATAATAAAAACGGCACTAGTATTTCACTATATAACTAGTTAACCATTTCTCAGTTACAAAACTTCCCTGAAGGAAAATTAACCATCTAAGAAATTGATAACTTTCTCAGGTCAATTTAGCCATTTTAAATTTGCCTTAACATTGAAGCTCTCAGATGCTTTTCAGAGGGTTATGATGAAACCTTTGGTTAACAGTTAAGGTAGTTCTAGTAATTCCTTTACAAACGATAAAGACACTCACATTTTTTAGATCAACAGTCTTTGAAACAAACTTCAAAAAGTCCATAAACTTATGACAGACGACAACATGAGCAGGAACTTGTATGGCTGGATTAAGTGACTATCATGCAATGATTCAAGCTTTTATGTGATTTGAGACAATTTTCCCCAACCCAAGCAGAACTTAACACTTTAGTGAGAAGTGCAGCCAACTATCTTCTTTAAACAACCGCGGAAACTAAAATTGGTCAGCAACAGCAATAATTGTTGCATTAAAGCCATCAGAGGACTGATGACTGGGTTAAGTATGATACATCTCATGGAATGTTAAACACATGTTCTGGAAAACCTGCTAAGCAAGAGCAGTGACTGCGATCTCTGGAATAGCAACATTGGGCTCTTTAATGAATAGCTCTCTCTCAGATACTAGGAGGCACCAGTGTGGTTGGGTGTGGGTGGATTTCCTACAAAGTCACTAATGTGAAGAGATTTCTTCCCCCCGCACCACCCCCCACCCAGAAGACGGGTTTCCGAGCAATTGTATTTCATCTTTCAAGCAAGCAACTAGTTTTGGTTTCCTGTGCACAGATGAATCCATGCCTGTACACGGAAGGCGTAGTTCTGGACATAGGGGCCCTTTATCTCAGAACGGGGAAACTTTCCATTGTTAAGATCAGTCAAACAAGCAGAAACAGATCTTCAGTATGTTTTTGGAGAATACTAAAAGAGCATTCTTACAAGTACTACTTTAAACCGGAGTGCAATTCCAGTTTAGAATTGTGTGCTTGCTGCAGTGAATTCTTCTAAAAAGAACAGGATACTGAATATATGTATTCTTTGCACTTCAATCAGATGCTAACAATTACTTGAGGCAGAGGAAACAAACAGGCTTTTAGGGCAGAATATTTACAGTAGCTGAAGAATACAACTGCTCACATTAACATATTCAAGTCATTGCTCTCAGTCACTAATATTGTGACTGACTTAAACCGTGAAAGAAGTTTCATTAACAAGTCCTTTACCTAGAATGCATAAACTATCCACAAGGATGCCATTACAGTACATCAATATACACAATGCTGTTCCTTCCAAGTTCAAACTAGGGTCCCAAATGGGAAGGGAGGAGGTTTTTTCATCCTGACTTGATGAATATTTTGCCACAATTCTCAATTTTGCAAGTCTGTGGAGTACTACAGCCACTTTATAACAACAACCCGCATAAAGAAGCGTACACGTTTCCTTGGTAAATGAAGATGAAGTAATGAAGAAAGCTGAGCATTTCATTGGGCAGCTCTATTAATTTGAGCTTTTCTGATGCATAAGAATTCTTTAAAAATCTGCAACTTGAAATCTCTGAAATAAAAGCAGAAAAAAAACTGAAGGTAGTTGCTCCGAAGGCATTTTGAAAGGAACACACATTAAATGTGCACACTGTCAGAACCAATTCTCATGGAGTCTCATCTGAAATGCCAACTTGTTTTCCCTACCTCATCCATTCCCATCCCCACCTTCTCCAGCATTTTCTATTTCTATTTCTTGATGCACAATCACCCAATTGACATTGTATACAAGCAAGACAGCAAGTCCGTCAGAATTCCTCTTTCAATTTGTGCTGACATGTTGGAGAGCCATTCCACGGGCTGAAAAAGGGGGACGCAAACATTTGCAGCAAGAACTGAATGACTGCAGCATAACTCATTCAAAATAAATCAAAACTCTGCGACTGACACTTTCACTCATTCTGATATGGACAAAGTGAAGAGTCAAAAAGAAAAAACTACTGCGGATGCTGAAAATCCAAAACAAAAACAGAATTACCTGGAAAAACTCAGCAGGTCTGGCAGCATCGGCGGAGAAGAAAAGAGTTGACGTTTCGAGTCCTCATGACCCTTCAACAGAACCAGAGTCATTCGTCCACCTGCTTGCTTCAATGGCTAAGGCTTTAAAATTGTAGCTTTAACAAATTTTACTTGGTAAATGCAACTTCCTCCATTCTTGCTAAAATTTGGAAGGGACATTGAATTCATACTTCTCCATTTCTTTTGATTTTATTACACTGGATACAAGATGCACTTCAGCAATTTGGCAAACCTTCTTCAAAGGCATCTCCCAAATCCCTGATCTCTACCCCCTAGAATGTCAAGGGCTGCAGGCGCATAGGAACACCATCAGCATCAAGTTCCCCTTGTGACAAATATCTCGTAGATAATTCACATGTTTCAGAAGTCTAACTTTTGATTTTGGGGAAAATTAAATATTTTAAAATGTAAATAAATGGAAACGCCTGGTTGAGAAGCTGGTAAACGACACTGACTTAAATGCACAAACAGACCTGGACCAATTACAAAGCAAAGAGGGAATCCTATTGTTTTACAGGGATGGCGGTGAGGGGCATTCACACCTCGGGTTTCAGTGGCTACTCTGGATTTCTCTAGAGGGGACAGTTTGTCTCGAAGCATCTTATAATAGGCTTTAAAGCTGGGTGTAAACCAGGGAGATTTCAATTGCTCATATTGTTTCCCCAGATCAAAGGAGCTCTGAATGCAAATTGTAAACAACTTCTTGATGGAGCCAGCGAGTCTAATGAGAATTCAAATATGAATTATTCCTGTGGATCTTGGACCCAAAAGGGTTGCTTTCAAGGCAAAAGATAATTAGTTTAAATTCCTGTTTGGAACATCCCAGGAATTCCACACTGCAGTGGGGATAGATGCAGGGAGGTGTACATTTGTTTGAGGCTTTTATCTGTGTGTTTTCTCTCAGAAACCAGCAGCCAGCTTAGTTGCAGCTGGGGTTTAGATAAGGCTGTGAAAGAATCCGCCAGGAGCTGTAAAGCAGTTGGACTATAGCAGAGGGTTATCAGCAACCAAAGGTGATTCCTGATGTTTTAAATCGCTAAGCAAGAGGCAGTGAGGCCCATGCTTGAACTGGGGAGTCCACAGTTGTGAGGTCTTGAGGAGAGCTAGAGGGTCCCCTAGTCGAATCCCAATGGAAGGATCCCAAGAAATGTCATTTCTTGGAGAATACCTGGGACACTGAGGCGAATCAAAGTGAATTTTGGAGAGCTGTGGCATGCCTTGAAGAAGAAGTGCATGAACCCTAAAGGTTCTGTAAATGTACAGGGGGAACTCCTGGGTAAAAGTAAAAAGTAGAATGGGATTTAAAACTTAAGTAATTACAAAATAGTGTTAATTTAATAGTGCTTGCTTTTAAAAGTCTTTGTACAGTAACATTTTTGTTAAAATGCAAAATCCTGTGGCGTAGTTCTTCCAGTTAATAACCAGGGGTTCAAATTTCTTTTAAACCGTTACCGGTCTCTACAGAGGTCATAACATCCTCCAAGTCACACATCATTCTGACCTGGAGATATATCACCGTTTCTTTATAGTCACTAGGTCAAAATGCTGCAACTTTCTATCTAGCAGCACTGTGAAGTGATGAGCACCACATGGATTGCAGCAGCTCACCACCACTTTCTCAAGGGCAATTAGGGACTGGCAGCAAATGCTGGTCTTGCCAGTGACACCCATACACCACGAATGAATACGGAAAATTTTAAACTTGCACACAGTTAAAATGGGAAAAAAAAAACTTCTCCACAGGGCAAAAGCAGGTGGCCTTTTTCCCTCTCATTACAGCTGATTTGGCTGTGGGTTGGAATGGAAAATTCATTGCAGATCTCTCTCAAGAAGCAATTGCAGGTAGTTTTAGAAACTGACAGGACTGTTCAATTACGCAAATTAGAATGGACATTTCAGGCAGAAATTAAGGTGTTAACATATTCAGAGTTTGTGCCACTTAATCTGCATTTTTAAGGCTTCCTTTCGAAGACTAATATTCAAGGAAACACAGTGATATTCCCGAGCATGCCGCACCATTTTGGCAAAAGGAGCCTTCAGCATTACGAAAGTCACCTGTCAATATCTCATGTTTCCTTGCTACTAAAATGGACAGAACAACAACCCATTTGCAAAAGGGGCACATTACCTGGTAAGGGAATGACACAAATTTAATTTAAAAGCTGGTGAACTACTCCTAAAACTCAAGCAGTGAGATAGATTCATCGTGAATGTTTAACTTGCGAAAATGGACCCATTGATCCCTGTCCAAAGTATTTTAAATTAAAAAGTTTGTAAAATGATGCAAGTTGCATGTGCTGAGTGCACTATTTAAAGCAGACCATCATATTTTAAATTCTGACCCATGAACTAATTGATTAATGACTATCTTCACACACAAAAGCTCAAAACAGTAGATCTGTAGAATTAACATGAACAGGAAAACATATTTATTTAGTACTTTTCACAACTTCATGATGTCCCAGTGCTTTACTAGCAATCAAGAATACTTCTGAACCGCAGTCTCTCAGACCAAATGTTGGATAGAACCTGGCCCAGGCCAGTAAAGGCTCAATGTGTCTTTTAACTGAGGAGCTGTTTAACAGCAGAATGCCAATCAACGTTCAGACTTTAAAGCAACAAAAAGAACTATCCAATAGATTCAACAATTCAAATGTAATAAATTACCAGGATTGAATTGGAAGCAGTTCAGAGAAGGTTTACTAGACTAATATCTGGAATGGGCGGGCTGTCTTATGAGGAAAGGTTGGACAGGCTAGGCTTGTATCTGCTGGAGTTTAGGAGAGTAAGAGGCGATTTGATCGGAACAAATAAGATTCTGAGGGATCCTGACAGGGTGGATGTGGAGAAGATGCTTCCTCTTGTGGAAGAATCTAGAACTCGGAGTCACTGTTTAAAAATAAGGGGCCGCCCATTTAGAACATAGATGAGGCAAAATGTTTTCACTCAGAGGGTCGTGAGTCTTTGGAACTCTTTTCCTGAAAAGACGGTGTAAGCAGAGTCTTCGAATATTTTTAAGGTAGAGGTGGATAGGTTCTTCGTAAGCAAGGGGGTGATGACAGGTTATCAGCGGTAGGTGGGATTCAGGTTTTGCATTACAATCAGATCAGCCAAGGTCTTATTAAATGGCAGAGCAGGCTCGAGGGGCTGAATGGCCTACTCCTGCTCCCTGTTCGTATGTTCATTTGTTACCAAGGAATGAGGTATTCCTCTAATTCATTCACCCGAGCATGGCAGAATTTGGTTACACTGGCTCTGTGACTTGACATGCTTCTTTCAGTACAGATATACAGAGTGGATGCAGCCTATAAGAGATATCACCATGGTAGACGGTTAGAGTTTTAAAATGCACAAAAGTCACTTTCCTTTGCTCTTTGGGTGGGTTTTACCGATAGAAAGAGCTCAGACACTCTTGGCATGGCAACAGCTGTCTCAGTTATATGATTCCCCTTTCCTCCACAAAAAATGCAAAGACCAATAAAAGTTACGCATATGGAAAGTGTTTCTAGTTTGCAAATGTTTTGTGTGTTTCGGAATCTAGTGTTGACGTGAATCATAAGGAACCCATGAGTTCCATGGTAAGGGACACTTCCCTACCAGTTTATAACATCTGTTTTTAAAAGAAACAGCAGACATTTCAAAGAGCTTAGGATAGAAAGTTCCAAGAGTTCACAACCAAAAGTGCCTTCAAATTTGGCTTCATGATTCTCTTTAAAAAAAAAAGCTTTTCATTTTTAGTGGTTTACATTTGTGGCTGATGCCTCTGCAAAGTCAATCAAAAGAGCACAACCCCCACCAAAAGTAACAATTTTGAATGCACAAGTGCCATGTCATGCATAAGAATTGTGTATTTGTTCTTTCACTAGGCTTATTTTTGTTACTACATTTATCTTAATAACTGGATCCCTCAGAATATTAAAAAAATTACTGGCATATTTATAAGTCTCAACACGACAATGCAGCATTGTTGTATCAAGATTAGCATAGCAATAAATTGTGGAGGTAGTTTCCAAGCACACAAGAGGCATCCTGCTTGGTATTTAAAATGCAAAGCAAGCTGCATGCTATAGTCAACATTCATCTTCCTGCAGTCCTCAAAGTTAAGTTCAAGTGCTAATTATGGCTTAAGTGTAGGGTTGCCAAACCTCCAGGATTGGCCCGGAGGCGCCAGGAATTTAAAGATCAATCTCCAGGACACTGCTGAGTGCAATCCTGGAGAAAGATCATCCGGATATTAAAAAAAGATTTTTTTCTGTCATTTTCTTTGAACTTCTCTTTACCAGATACAAAAATACTGAAAATGGGAAGAAGGGCCGTTTTTGGCTGACAGTTAAGCATCTTCCAATTGGGCAATGAGTCTTTTTGCTTTCCAATTGGCATAGGAAGGTAGTGCGTCCCAAGGATGGATGTGTTGGCTGACAAATGGCCACAGCGTGGGGGCAAGTGATGGAACCTCCAGAAATACATTTAATCACAGTTGGCAACCCTACTTAAGTTATTCCAACATGTGTAGTTCAAAGCAGGATCTTCTGATATTTTGAAGGGTGCAGCCAAATCCGTGAACCAATTTCCACCTTGCAGCAATGCAAAAGAGAGCATAACTCCGCAGCTGGGATTTAAATCACTGATGTGCAATGGTATGAGAAACTTGGCTTCTACTTTACATGAATTATAGCTCTAATCTTTTTTGTTAAAAAAGTACTCCAGGATGTATACATAAATTTTAAAAAGTCTTAGAAAAGGAATACTCTCATTCAAAAATGATTTTAGATTCACCAGCATGGTGCTGAATACTAATTCACAAGCATGGCTTTCTCTTGGTGTTTAATGCTTTATTTCTGAAAGGCACTAGGAGGCCGGTGTGACCTTCACCAACCAAATTCTGGAGCTAATAGACAGCTAAAGACTGGTAACAAACCATGCAAGAACTTCCATCAATAGATTTCTAGCATTTAAACAATATAATTACCATTATAAAAAGAGCAGCTAAAGATGCAAAAAAATCCCGCAGTTTGAAGAGAAGCAGGGAATATACCTCATGTTTTTTGTTTTTAATATACCTCAATGCCCTGGCAAGCATTTATCACTCATTATCTGGTTATTTATCTCATTGCTGCTTCTAGGATGCTGCAGTGTGCAAATTGGCCACTTCACTTCCCAATACCCTGAGGGTTTGAAAGACACTATGTAATTGTGCTTTTTCTTCCTCTCCTTCTCATTTTGATAAACTTTATTGGCTCAGCAGCTTGAGCATCTGTTTGACTTCAGATTGCAATGTAAAAAATGCTCAGCTGTTTTTGGGGACCAGGTTTTTATTTTATTTTTAGAGAATCAAATTTTAAAAAATGGCAAAAGTGCTCAGCTGGGGAAAAAAAACCTCAGGCGACAGGTTTGCATGCGAGATCAATATTGGAACCATTTCATGAACAGTCACAAGAAACACCCAATTTATCTTCATTCTACATCACAACAGTAAGCTTTCAGACCTGGACCACTGGTATGCAAGGCTGCAGGAGCTGTTAAAATGTAGGTGTTAGGCAATGGAGCAGCTGCACTGCATTCCTCGATCCTTTAAAAACAGTGCAATATGAGTCTTGAATTAACAGCGTCAAATGAAATTCTGTTCAAAATTCCAAACTGTGAAGTATTTACCGTATGAAAATTGCTTCTCCTGCAGGATGCGTGGGGGAAACATAACACTGATGAAATTTAACTAAAGACTTCAAAAGCTGGAGGAGTTGTACCAAAGTTCACATCTCTTCCAGAAAAGATTTGATTTTACTCGCCACCACTTCTTAGCCTCAAACAGCAGCCAGATCTTTGAAAATCCAGAGTGGCCCTAAGAATCAAGTCTTGATTCAAACTAGAAGTTGGAACTCACTGATATAAATTTCACCACATTCCAACATAAACTGAATTGGTTTTAAAACATTACTGAAGAGCGTTTACCATGAAGGCTCTAACTTACCCCCGTTTGACATCAGTGGAGTGGGATTAACCCATGGGAAATTAAACCTGTTACCTTTACTTTAAGGCATAGGTTATAAACTGAGGTTTGTGGATGCTAAGGAGTCAAAGTTCTGTAAACATTGATGAGCATAATTTCCACTATTGTAAATGATTTGAAAGTACTTTGCTATCAACGTTCTCATTGGGTGACGAATAGAGTTCTGACTGTAGTCAGTGACTTTTGATTTATGACTAACAAAACTTACCTGAGACAACTTGGGGAAAAATAGCTTAGTGACACTCCTCAGTTTAATCCTGATACAATGCAGTCGGCTGAAGTTTTGGTGCAAACCAAGATGTATGTTAACCAGCACACATGTTGTTCTCCTGTCTGGTCCCACCCATTGCCACTGCTGATTGCCTGCTTTGGAAACTGGACTGCCAGATCGACTGCAGTGATTGGTCGAGCAAACTGTCAATCAGGGACTAAGCACCAGATTCCCCATTCCCTCCTTCCTCACTGGCCTTGTGTGAGATGTTTCTTTGTTGACATCAGTGAAAACACCCAGAAGTGAGGATGTAACTCTGACTCTTGAGTTAGATAAAGGGTTTCTGCCCGGTTCCCTCTTCAGCCCGAAAAGCTTTCTATACCCGCCCCTGCCCTCACCCTTCCATGGCCGTAGGCAGGGGCTGGGGAGAGGGGCTAAAAGCGAAACCTTGACAGTGTTACATGTATTACATGTACTAACCGCATTAACTGCTGAAATGTTCAGGTCACTTTACTAATTACTTTATACATAACACGTTATTGCTCTCGCAAGCTATACAACAATCACATAGTCACCAAAAGTCATATCATTAGGTTATAAAAGTTATGAAAGTTCAAAGAGAACTGCTGTCTGTAAAATGTGTGGAACAAAGTGGTTGGCGGCCCTGCAATGACACGAAATTTCATTTGCCACATAAAAAGCCAATATGAAGAATAAGTTTAACATGTTTTTCACAAACTAAATGCAATTTTTACATATGCTTACATTTGAAGAAAGGCTCTTTTCTGAATTTACAGTTCTGAATGACTTCATTTTATTAGTTGTAATATTGTCATTGAAATCTTTCATCATGAACGACTGTAAAAGCTCCTGGTAACGTTCAAGCTACCAATAAACTTACAATCGATTGTCCTATCACTAATGTCAGAAAAAGTGTGTCTGGAAAGTAGGCAAGGTTCATCTAACAACAGGAATAGGCCTAAACCTAGGACTATTATTGCTCAGTCAACAAATAGAATAAAGTAAAAGCTTCTTCAACTTCCATATTATAAATAGGGGTTAAAATGCAAACTGGTCTATCAAATTTGCAGAGTATGCTGAAGTAGAGCAAAAAGTGTAAGAGGACATGTTACTGACTTTCACTTAAAGAATGACTTGTGACTTGACTTGGGGAAAAAAGCAAGTTGGTTACAACTCTAATAACCAACACTGCCTTTCAACAGGTTGAACGAGTGTCAACATATGCAAGGGTTCCTCAAAAGAAAAGTTCAAAACCCACCATCTTAAGGGTTCTCTGCTTCCGTGAGAGCAGTGACCAAATGAGACCTGTTTCAAAACTTTATTGAAATGCAAGTGGTAATGGAGAGTCAGGTTACAGAGATGGTCTGCCTCACATAGGCCGATTCATTTTTCAAATTCCGGGCTATTATATACATTCGTAAAACTCGCAAATATATCATCTCATCAAAATCTTTCAAAGGGATTAGGCTAGATTAAATATAGTCACCTGAGGTGACAGCTCTCCCAAAGTGGTTTACAGTCCAGCTGTGATTAATAAATAGGATTCAAAGCATTTGGGGGATTTTGTATTGCTGCGACTGCAATGTCAACTTGTAAGCAAGACAGAGCAATCACCAAGATGCTTTTTTTTGGTAAAACACTATTTAGAAAAAAATCCACAACTTTAAACCGCATGTTTAATTCACCTGTCTGTCCATCACAATGGAGCTTGCTCTGTATTCACAAAATGAAAACCAAATGTCATGTTCTAAAACAAAATCACTTCAAATATAACAAGGGGGCGGAAGGGGCAAATGCACCATTTAATTAATCTGGTGCAACCTCTGAAACTCTTGAACACACATCTTAAAAAAACTAAGTTTAATCTAAAGTGCCACTCACATTAAAAATACAAGTTAAAGACAGACAGAAGGTTCTCTTCTTGTTAAAAAAAATGCCTTGTCTGACTGGAAGCATATGGGACATTTTTTAAATTAAGTCTCTTCATACAATAGCCTTCTTCTAACCCCAGTGTGCTTTAAATAGAAACAAGAGTTGGACGAGTCAATGATCCATAAGTGAATAAAATGCAAACAAACAGGCAAGCAGTGTCAAGATGAGTCAATGCAAATCATAGCGCAACTATGGAAACAAAAATTCAGAAGAAATGCAACAAAGTAGACCACGTGACACAAATAGTCCAGGATCATTAATTCCAAGACCTCAGAGCAATGGACTCAGGGAAAATAGAATTTTATTTAAAAATTGCAAACAACCCCTTATATTAAATCTGCTAACATTCAACTCAAGATGTACAGTTCTAACTTTTAGAAGTGTTTCAGAAATTTCTCAAGAATCTTATCTGGCAGAGCTCTTAATAAGCACACATAGCAAGTGGAAAAAGCAATAAAAAGTTTATGAAGCTCAATTAGGAATGCAAGGCTCACGTAGTGTCTGAACTGCTCCCCAACGCCCCTGGTGCCTGTATTTTAATTACCTCATTAGCAACTGATGTGTGTACACATTTTCTCTGTTGTACCATCTCATTCTTCCAAGTTTTCTTTGACAATCAATAAAAATCTGAGTGAGGAAGCTCACTTTGATAATCACTGATTGCATCAGTGCCACGATGGCTGTTTCACCAGGAAGCATGTGGCTGAATTTAATCAGTAGCTCCCCCATTCTGGATGGCAGAACCCAAAGTGGGTGCCCCTTCCACTTTCGTGTCACAAGCTGGCAACAACGCAATTCATGTGAAAATTTAAAGGGTCAGTGGTGGGCACATGAAACACATGCAAATGCATGGGGAGGGAGGGGGAGGTTTCCATTGGAGGATCCCACCATCAGGTGACAGTGCAGCAGGTCTAGGCGGGCTGTATGAGAGCTGCTTGGACAAGCAAGGAGGCTCTGCCTCAAGGCCACAAGTTCCACATCAAACTGCGCTTTATAATCCTTAGCACCCCCCCCCCCCCCCCTCCCCCCACCCGCCCCCGCATAAATTTATCTCCTGGGACCCTCCCCAGCGTCACGTCTGGGTCCATTTCACGTCACTTTGGAGATGTCAGAACATAGACCAGTGCCACCCCCTGCCCACTCCTCCTCCCATCACCGGTTCAGCGATGCCTGCCCGCAGATTATCCTTCAGGCTGTCAGGGAACGGCGGGAGGTGCTCTTCCCAAGCGATGACAACAGGCGACCATCCTGGCTGACCCAAGGTGGCCTGAACAGAGATCGCAGAGAAAGTTAGAAACCGTGATGTCTACCCAAGATCATAGGTAAGTGGCATGGGATTGTCTCTCACTCATGTGGGCATTAGGCTTTGAACTTGTGCAACTGTGCAGCTAGGCTAGACAGGTGAATGTGTGATCAGCCTCAGGACCATGTGGCACTTGAGGGCAAAGCATATGACAGTTTGGCTTGAGTGAGTGATTGGATATAAATTAACACAGCGACAGACCAGTGTGTGTGATGGGGATGAATGCAGACAAGGGGGGTCAGCTGGCATTTGTCAAGTGGCTAAAATTCCACTTTCTTCTGCACGACAAGCAGACCCACAACCAGAAGGAGAGGTGAAAGTTGGGTCAAGGGGTGCCTCAGCCCTGCTTGCTCCAGATTACTGGGGAACAAGGAGGCCGATCCATTGCTGACGGCACAGCTGGAGTGACAAGGCAGCAGAGTGAGAATGCATCCAACCTGGTGATGCCATAATGGGTGCTCAGAACCACATGAGGAACTGTGATGTGCTCACAGGCTCGGCAGAACCCTAACGTGTTTCTTTTTGTTCTTCTTTACATGTGCCCAGAATCCAGACCCCGGGCCTCAGCCACTGAAGACCAAGGCGACTTCACCTCGGAGCACAATGACACCAGTGACCAAGAGAATGCACCATCACCCACCTCTCTCATACCCTTAAACAGCTCAGCTACAGCACCCACCCCCGGCGGATTGCGGAGGAGTCAAATTTAGAATCGGGCCAAATTCTGGTGAGCACAGCACAGATATGCCCAGCAGCTGAGAGAGGCTGTGACAGTCGAGGTCCCAAACACCTAAAGGACTGTTGGGGATCAGGCCCCCACTTATGATACACCTCTGGTCGCAGCCACAAGAAGCCTGCTGGAAATGCAGCAGCGGTTAGGGGAACACATGGTGGAGATTGCCAGGGGTTATGTGTAGCTTTATGCAGAGTATAAAAGGAGGCTATGCCCGCCATGAGTTCTCATCTTAAGCAAGTGAGTGCATGGCATCCTCCATGGATAGATTGGTGACTGGCAGCCATAGAGACCTAGTTTGAGCTATTGATTAATATGCATTCCAACCTGCACTCCATCACTCTAGTCATGGGCTCTATACAACAGAGGCTGGGTGAGAGGGGGATGGCACACCTTGGCCTTCCTCCATATACCCCTTTGCCTCATGGAGACAGCGAGGTACGACTGCACACTGTTAGGGACAGGGAGAGGTGTTGAGATAACATGCCCCCTTTTCTCATCTCTTGGCTGACTGCAACAACATGCATCCTTGAGAAAGAGTGTTTTAAACCTTTTGAGTGGTGTGATGTTAAAGAAAAGACATGAACAGACGTTTTTTGTAAGTTTAAAATCAAGGATATTTATTTTCACAATACTTGAAATTTAAGCGCAAACACCCACTCCCCAAACACGCAAACACACATACACAAAAGAAAAGATGGTTTCTAGAGATGCAATATGCACTTGGATTACTAACAGAGTAACAAGAAACAAGTCACTTGTTTAAACAGTCCTTTAAG
Source organism: Cetorhinus maximus (assembly GCF_964194155.1). Lineage (NCBI taxonomy): Eukaryota > Metazoa > Chordata > Chondrichthyes > Lamniformes > Cetorhinidae > Cetorhinus > Cetorhinus maximus. The sequence goes on along the minus strand of NC_135886.1, from coordinate 1,939,330 downwards.
ATGGAGGTTGAAAACGGTGCAGACCTGTAAGACCATCTCCTGGTTCTTTGAAGACAAATGGAGTGTGGAAATTTCTGGCTTTTCCAGGCCAAATTGTGGCCGAGCTCCTTTAGTGAAGAAATATAATCTTGCAGGTAAAACAAATGATTCACTTTTCACTGCTTAAGGTGATCGTCTTTTAGAGGTAGGGTCCTTTCCTTCTTTGCTAGGCCTGATCACCATATGCTGCTAATCCCAGGATGACTTGCTGGCTTCCCTTGAGAATTAATGAAGTTTTATGCCACTCCAGCCCGTTTTAGTCATGTGATGGCAGTATCCACATAATAGGTTGGAGCTGATGTGATTGATACACAATGGGGAGAATGATTGATATCCCATCAACATTCCAGGTATGATTAGCTCACTAAAATACTTTATTTGACATCCCATCTTCATAGGACCAACAGGTCTGGTAGCCATTGTCTTTTAAATCTCTTCCATTGAAATGGTGAGGTGTAGTTAATTAATTAACCCAAGGAGCCCATTTTCAAGCATCTTCTCAGACATATTAGCCGGAATTTTCTGACTCTGTTAGCAACAGACGTCATGGCGGGCGGGGGAATGACAATTAGGCAAGAGGGCCCAAAATCATGCTGTCGTGAATCCAGTTTGTGATTGTCCACTCCACCCATCAATGGCAGGCTGCGTTTCCCACCCCCACACATCAGGAATGTCATTTTAATACATTTGCATCTAATTTTAAGCCCTGCTCACTGGAATCATCCCCCCAATGTCAAATTTACTGCCCATGTCAGCGTGACTTCAGAACAGCGCACTTCACGACTGCCTTTAAAAGGTGTGCATCTGTCGACCTGAACTTCAATGGGAACTTGGAGGCGAGTGCACACAACCTTGCACAGCACTCATGAGCATCACCCACAGGACATCAAGGAAGAGGCGCCGCGCATTCATGGTGGGGCACAGGCAAGTCGCTTTTTCCCAGCTGGCTTTCAGTGCATACCAGAGCAAGGTCTCCAGTGCAGGTCAAACCAGGGGAGGAGTGAGGGTAGGGGGGCGGTGGGGAGGTAAGGCAGCACAGACAGACTGAAGTAAATACTCAAGCACATGCCCGGGAGCGAGGTGTTGGGGGAGGAGAGAGTAAGAGAGATGGATAACAAAAACAGAATTACCTGGAAAAACTCAGCAAGTCTGGCAGCATCGGCGGAGAAGAAATCAGTTAACGTTTCGAGCCTTCATGGCCCTTCGGCAGAACTGGAGCATAGTTAGAAGAAGGGAGAAATATAAATTGGTTTAAGGTGGGTTGGGGGGGGGGGGGGGGGGGGGGGGGTGGGAGGGTGGAGAGACACATTGAGGGTGTGGTGTGGTGATTGTGGAGATGAGCAGATAATCAAAAGATGTCACAGACAAAAGGGTCAAAGAGGTGTTGGAGGTGGTGGTATTTGTCTGAGAAAAGTGCTAATTAAGAATGGAAGACAGGATATTCAAAGTACAGCTCTAGTGGGGGTGGGGTGGAAAGACTAAAGGTTTTAGTTTTAGATTTAAAAATAATGGAAATAGGTGGGGAAAGAAGAATCTATATAAATTATTGAAAAAAAAGCGGGGGGGGGGGGGGGGAAGAAACGGGGTGGGGATGGGGGGAGGGAGAGTTTAAGATCTAAAGTTGTTGAATTCAATATTCAGCCCAGAGGGCTGTAAAGTGCCTAGTCGGAAGATGAGGTGCTGTTCCTCCAGTTTGCGTTGGGCTTCACTGGAACAATGCAGCAAGCCAAGGACAGACATGTTGGCAAGAGAACAGGGTGGAGTGTTAAAATGGCAAGCGACAGGGAGGTTTGGGTCTTTCTTGCGGACAGACCGCAGGTGTTCCGCAAAACGGTCGCCCAGTTTGCGTTTGGTCTCTCCAATGTAGAGGAGACCGCATTGGGAGCAACGAATGCAGTAGACTAAGTTAGGGGAAATGCAAGTGAAATGCTGCTTCACTTGAAAGGAGTGTTTGGGCCCTTGGACGGTGAGGAGAGAGGAAGTGAAGGGGCAGGTGTTGCATCTTCTGCGTGGGCATGGGGAGGTGCCATAAGTGGGGGTTGAGGAGTAGGGGGTGATGGAGGAGTGGACCAGGGTGTCCCGGAGGGAACGATCCCTACGGAATGCCGTCAGGGGGGGTGAAGGGAAGATGTGTTTGGTGGTGGCATCATGCTGGAGTTGGCGGAAATGGCGGAGGATGATCCTTTGAATGCGGAGGCTGGTGGGGTGATAAGTGAGGACAAGGGGGACCCTATCATGTTTCTGGGAAGGAGGAGAAGGCGTGAGGGAGGATGCGCGGGATATGGGCCGGACACGGTTGAGGGCCCTGTCAACGACCGTGGATGGAAAACCTCGGTTAAGGAAGAAGGAGGACGTGTCAGAGGAGCTGTTTTTGAAGGTAGCGTCATCAGAACAGATGCGACGGAGGCGAAGGAACTGAGAGAATGGGATGGAGTCTTTACAGGAAGCGGGGTGTGAGGAGCTGTAGTCGAGGTAGCTGTGGGAGTCGGTAGGCTTGTAATGGATATTGGTGGACAGTCTATCATCAGAAATTGAGACAGAGAGGTCAAGGAAGGGAAGAGAAGTGTCAGAGATGGACCATGTGAAGATGATGGAGGGGTGGAGATTGGAAGCAAAATTAATAAATTTTTCCAGGTCCCGACGAGAGAGATGGATGGTGAGGGAAGTGGCCACACGCTTGGAAAAGCTGGTCAAAAAAAAATTGAGCATTCTTCTGCAGCTGAGACCGGTCAGCAGCAGCTCCAGTGACATGCTTGGAGTCAGGCCTCTGAAGCTTTTCTGCTCACTCAAGCAATGCAAAAGCATGAGAGTGCCACCAAATGCTCCAGAACTTTTCACCCCTTGGGCGCGGACTGAAAATTAATGTGCATTTTACAGGGCAGCAGAACAATCGGCTGACTGGGCAAGTTGTACAATCCCCTTGCGAAAGGTGCCATTGCGCAGTCACTGGTGGAGGTGCTCACAGCCCCTTGCAATGTCTTTATTCCGGTTTGGACCAGAGTCCATTATGGTTCAAACTAACAGCGCAGCCTTGCAGTGCGGGTTAGGAGATGGCCTGCACTTGAGCGGAGAGCACAGCATGCAGCCCAATAGCCAAAGCTGTCGTCAATCGGTCAAGTGGAGTGCGACAGTGGGGTTTTGGACAGCCAATGAGCGCACTGCACACTGGCCATCCAAGTAGTGGCCAGCACTCTCCCGCATGCGTGAAGAGGCCTTCAGACTTAACCAAGAGAGGTTCTTCGCACTGACCCAAGCGTCTCTCTCTTTGATCCTGCAGGAGGAAAACTTCAGGATCATGGAGCCTGGTGATTTAGCGGTACGCCTCATGGCTTACAGACACCGGGGAAGAGGAGGAAAATGGTAGAGGTGCCTGGCTCAGCAAAAGCAGGAGCACTTCCCTCCAGATGAAGGGGCAGCAGGGCCTGGTGTGCACACAGCTGAAGATCCAAAGCGAGCTGTCGCTTGTGGGCACCTCGCTAGGCCCAGGGTCCATAGACGGCACATGTTATTCCTCCAGATGACCGAGAACCAGTGTCATCAAAGACTGCGCATGTCTAGGGAACTGGTCGGTCACATATGCTACCTCCGCAGGATTTGGTGCCATGGGGGCATGGAGGGTACTCACTGCCAGTGGCCATGAAAGTGACTGTGGTGCTCACTTTTTAAGCCAGTGGCTCCTTCCAGGGCTCCACAGGTGACCTTTGCGGGATCTTGCAAGTCTCCACGCACAAGTGTATCCAGAAAGTAACAGATGCCATCTTTGCAAAGGCACAGAACTTTGTGCATTTTGCCCGGGATCAGGAAAGCCACGAAGCAATAGTGCTGGGATTTGCCCATATCTCAGGTAACCCACAGGTGCAGGGTGCCACCGACTGCACTCACGTGGCGCTCAGGTCTCCTTGTTATAACAAGCAGTCAACTACATCAACTACAAGGGCTTCCACGCGCTGAATGGTCAGCTGGTGTGCGGCCGCCACAAACACATCCTGCAAGTCTGCACAAGATTCCCAGGGAGCCTGAGCCACTACCACATCCTTAGTGGGTCTCAGCTCCCTGACATCTGCCAGGGTCCAGAGAGGCTGCAGGTTTGGCTCCTGGGGTACAAGGGCTACCCAGAGGACGTGGCTGATGACACCCGTGCGGTGGCCTCGGACTGCAGCAGAGTGAGGGTACAATGAGGCTCATGCCACGACCTAGACTTTGGTGGAGTAAACAACAGGCAGTTTGAAAATGAGGTTGCAATGCCTCGACAGGTCGAGTGGAGTACTACAATACAGTCCCCAGAGGGTGTCGCGTATCATCATTGCTCGCTGCACGCTTCACAACCCGGTGCTGCAAAGCAGGGAGGACGTGGCTGAGGAGGAGATGGAGGAACTGCACATATCGTCCGATGAGGAGGACATTGAAGGGGGTGACAATAAGGTCCTCCAAGGCGAGGATGCTGGCGATGAGGTCATTGCACTGGTCAGACGAGGCAGGCGTGCTTGGGAGGCCCTAATAGTGTAAGATTCATGGACGATGACAATGAGATGCGGTGAGGGAAGCCCTGACATCTTCACCTTTCATTTGTGAACGTTTGACTCCTGTGTGGCTGATGGCAGTGCACATACCCTCAGTGCTCAGGCTCATGTCATGGAGACACAGTGGAGGCCCTATTAGTTGCTAGGTTCCAGGAGGATGATGACGACATGCAGTGACGACACTCCACAGATCTTCACATTGCCTCTGTGAATGTCTGACTCCTGTCTGGCTGAGGGAAGTGCGCTTGCACTCTGTGATCAGAGTCATATCATGGAGATGCAGCCGTGAAACTTTAAACGCTCCTGATCCTTTGTCAGCCTACAACACCTGACCCCTTCAGGAGCACAGCATCACTGGTCACAGATACTGACAAGATGGGGGCTAGCCCCATGACAAAAGGTGCTGAGCACAAGGAGAGAATGATGGAATTCTTTGATGCCTGCCCATGATATTCTGGCAGCAGTGATTAGCACCATTGAGGTGCAGGCATCACTAATGCATCCAGTGAGTGTGAAGCCGGACCATCACTTTGGTTTGAAGGTTACACAGTGCACAGGGAAGAGGCCCTGGACTGAGACACTTGCCTTTATCTTGTGCATGAACCATGGTTCCACATCTGAGTGACAAGAATATTGCTCATCAAAACAAGGAGCCATTGGCAAGGAGACATTTTTGAGAGTTTATTTACAACAGCAAACATTATGTGCAAGTGCATGGCAAAGGACTGCGGAACAGGGGAACTCACTCACAGCATGGTTGTCTGATGGATGTTGTACTGCTGGACCCTCACTTGGTTGAGCATCGCGGGTCTCACCATCAGCACAGGAACAGTCGAGGTTATCGCCGGCCAGCTGGATGACTCTATTTTCAAAATCTGTGAGGAACCTGATTCCTCCACCAGTCTGCGACTTCTCCCTTTTGTTGTGTGCCAGCTTGTCCTGCATGAAGACAGATGGAGAGTGTGTAAGCAGGATGCCTGCCAGGCCAGATGAGAAGGATGCCTGGCCTGCGTGGGTGGCGAGTGGTGCCATGGACGGGATGGGGGCACGATCCGCAGGGCAGATGATGGTGTGTGTGACAGAGTGAATGGTGATTTCCCTTGAACTGAGAGTGATTGAGATCCCTGTGGATGTGTGATGGGTTTGTGAGTGAGAGAGTCGAGTGTGATAAGAGTGACTTACTCTGACGGACAGAGGAGATCATTCATCTTCTTTCGGCACTGGGTAGCTGTCCTCTTTTGCAGGGTGTTGGTGCTGACTACCACTGCCACCGCCTCCCAGGCTGGATTGGTGACCTTGCTTGCTTCATCCAGAGCAGGGGTAGAGGGCTTCACAGCGGGCCTCCACTGTGTCCAGTAGGTGCCCAAGGGGGTTGTTGCTAAATTTGAGCATTCTTCCTTCCTTCAGCAGTCATAGCTTTGCAGCAGCTTCCGATGTCTTAGGTAGTGCTTGATCTGTGCAGGGGCGCCCATTATATATGGCGCCCGGATTACTGATGGCCTGAGGTGACAGTGGGGCGGGCGAATCAATGACCGCCCCATCAGCAATCTGGCATGCTTCCCAGGAATGCATTATTAATGAGGCAGGATGCACCGGGAATGGGATGATATGGCGCAAAAAACCCACCATTGTGGCCGGCGGATAAAACGTCCTTTTCCCTGCCCGCAAATCTGGGGTGATTCCGCCCATTCCTTCTTTGTGTTCAGAAATCATAAAAGCAGTCAACTGACTTTCCAGAATCTATTTTGAAGGTATAATTCCCATTTTTTCTGGTTTTCATTTTATAAGTACAGTGTTCACCTCCCAATTAGCTTCACGGGCATAACGTGACTGCCACAGCATCCAGATGGAGGAGGAGCGCCTGCCAGCTGTCCCAGGGGCTACTTCTCAAGACACCCCCAGGGTGAACAGTCTATCATCCCCTCTGCCAATGACCCTGTTGCCTCCAGCAGGTAAGGCTGAGGAGGTTTCCCCTGCACCAGTGCGAGACACCCCCAGTAGGACAGAGCCTTCAAGGCTCCAGATCTCCAGCAGATGCAGGCTAAAGTCATTGCCTGCCTCCACCTCAGATGCTGATGTCAGGTTCACACTAAGGTGTAGGTGGTAGGAACAGAAAACTAAGAATTTATGAGAATACAAAGGTGACATGGATGTTTTTACAAAATTCACTGTCAGATATAAATGTCGCACAAAATATTGTTTCCACTTCACTCACGTGCGCATCATTCTTCTTTTTAGGGAATTAATTAGTCAGGGATCCAATGATACTGGCATGCCTCATGGCTGGGACTCTTGTTGGCTGCAGGGAAATGTTAAACATCTCTCTTGTTGTGTAGGAGCTTATGGTGTTGTGTGTTTGCGATCAGTCTTTATTTAATGTTCATGTGTGTGTCCATTTTAATGTTTGTGGGACATAGAGGTACACACGGGCTCTGCAAACACTCCACTATATGTGGTGTCAAGAAGGTTGCCCGAGATTATGTTGCACAGGGACTATTGGACTGTCTTGTGAAGCCAAGGACCTGTTATGATGCAGCAGGTTCCAACAGGCTACTTGATGTATGCCCGCTAGCATGTCAGTTCTCCTGGGTATCAGTCTTCCACAGTGCGACAGACGGACATCCGCTCCCCTTGCTATTTTAGGTGTTAGAGGACACAGGTTCAGAGGGCCACAGCAAGTTATACACTCATTACTTTCAAATGTACCAACTCAAAATCCATGTGCATGGCATCAAATGCTCTCAAATTCTCTTATTTACTTAACTGATACAAACTTACTATAGGATTTCAATGGAACATAATGGTGGAGATGATCAATCAATGTATGCAATATTAGTTGATTCAAAATGTTAAACCTCCATTGCTGCCCCTAACAAATCTTTTCCTTTTCAGTTCAGCATTTTGTATTTTTGGTCACTTATCTGTGTGCCTCTTCCACCGCCCTATAAATGTGGTTTCAGATGCAGATTCCACCAATATTCCTCCGTGTGGATAAACTGAAGTCACTAATCAAATGTTAGAGCTATTTCATTCTCAGTAATTAGCATAAGTAAGCTTTACCTCCATTCATATGAATAGTCTTTTTCAACCTATAGCAGGCACAGTACCACACCGCTGATGACATATGGCTGATTCCCTCAAATGGGCCCGTAACTACTCTCGCAATATTAAATCTTAAAACGCTCACCTGCTCCAGGCTAGCCTCCAGGACCTACAACACACCAAGCTGTGCCTCCTGCCAACGCAGCGTGAAGTATTAAAATTTATAACTTGTCAAGCTGATGACTAGGTAGTGCTTTGCCAGGAACACCCAGGGAGTAGCAGGAATCTCTTGACATGTCTAAGATGGATTTAGAAGCAAGAAAAAGAAGAGACACAATCTGAAGGAAAGTCTGCTTTGCGGTCCATTTTACATGAATCATCCACAGCTTCTGTTAAATATTAACAGCACAAAGCCAGGGTTAATCTGATCCAGAAGTCATTGTGCTCACCAAAACATTTGGAGTTCACTCAGAAGTTGTAATCCTTCAGAATTAAGTGGCAGCATTGTGGATTTTCAGACACACAAGTCAATATAACTAAAGCATGACCGGTATCCAGTAATGGGCTTTGGTGCCAGAAATATGCTGTGAAGCCCAAAAGGAAATTTGCTTTGAGAGTCAGAATTGGCAGAGAACTAGAACACATTACACTCTTATGATCCCAGGATTTCTAAAGTATGTCTTGAGCTGATATTTTTCAATACACTTGTTTTATAGGTGATAAATTAAGGATCAATTCCAGGTATCGTTACTGGAAAGTTACATTATAATGGCAGAGTAACTGCCTTTTAAAAGACAAAGTCTAATTCCAAGGTGATAGGTTGAAACTCTCCTGTGGTGGTTGTCTGGGTCTAGTTATTAGCTACCCTATTCAACTTTTTGAGTAGAACTAAAATTGGTCCCTCGACTGGACTCCAAGATTCTAGCATTCCTGATGCATACGTTCTAAAATTATGCAACAAGATCACTTGAGAGAGCCAAAAAGGGGTTTCAGACATTACTTTACATGATTGAGTGACTCACATTTCTAAAACAATAGATAATTATAACAGAAACACGAACGAAATAGAATGGGTTCAATTATCAAAATCAAGAGTTAAACAACACCTTTTTGACTTTTTCCCCTCCTTCCTGAAGACAGGAACTCTGACTTATGCTGCAGTGTAGTTCCCTACATGCTGGCACCTCAATGCACACAGCTATTCTTTGTTAGCGAGTACCAACAGATGGATGCTTCATCCAAATCATCGGTGTCTGCTTCGACAGGCCCTGACACTACCACACTGCCCTTAGTCACAGGGCAACTGTCAGGAGTGGAAACTCTGACCTTTTCTCCCACACCTTCCTAGCCATGAGGTTGTGCCCTCTCACCATGATTCAAATCACTTTTAAACTCATCTCTGACCTCTCGCTATAGCTTCTCTAAAGTAATATTATACACAACTCCCAACAAGTTTTGCAACAAAATTCCTTGCAGAATAGGGGGAAAATTGTTTTGAAGTTTAAACAGAGTATTTCCTTGCTCCAGGAAATATTCTAACATTAATTTGAACTGTTAGCATTTTAAAAAACATACAAATACCGTATGGGAGTCAACGGTTCAAGGTGACAGCTCACCATCACCTTCTCAAGAGCAATTAGGGATGGGCAACAAATGCTGGCCTTGTCAGCAATGCTCATATCCCATGAAAGGATATTTTTAAAACTCTAGCTCTGAAAGATCCAGCCCATTGCTAAAAGGTAGCTGGAAAAAAAACAACATTAATGATGCCCTTAAAATATCTCCCTGATGTAAAGATTTTTGCAGATGCTCTATAATTATCAGCTGAAGCCAGTAATCTTAACATTATTTAATCCCACAGTAATGAGTGAGGTTTGTGCCATATTGCATCTCCCCTAGATTTCAAGCAAGCTGCCAGATGCCAGCATGCCCAGATGCTATGGGCACAGTTCACCCAAGTGTTCCAGACTCCTTGGCAAATGAACGTTTTCAGCTGGGCACACAAAAACAACCAGCCATGTGGCTCAGGTTATCATGAATCAATTGTACAAACCAATGCAAACTTTATTGCTACAGCACAAAGTACAGACAATTACCTGAAGGATATTATTTTAAACAGCAGGTAAGCAAAAAACAAATGCTAATGCACATTTTATGTACTATTTCCAGCAGCCTCAAATTTTTGCCAGTCATAAAAGTTGCTTACACAGTTTCTAACATGTACTTACAGCAACAATGGTTAACAAGTTTGTAATTACACAGCAAACAACGGAGGAGTTAGAGCATTTCCCATCACTGGTCCTTAAAGTGTCAGATCAAGCAAATTTCTGGATGAGGCATTTTTCTTCCTATTCAATCATTTTCTAACCGTAAACTTTACACCACTTCTGAGTGGCTAACTCAGCACAGACTATCACAGAACTTCCTGATTCATAGGTTCTTGTGGTCATCAGACAGCCAATGCTTTTCTATTTTTAAAAAATTTAGCCTTTCATTCTTTTCTCAATCTTCAGTCTCCTCCCTGTCTTGAGAATTGGGAGAATGAATAAATATTCAGGAATTTTGCTCAATTTTGCTCTTTGGTGATCAGCAAATATTTACACAGAAATGCCCCTCCCCAGAGAGATTAAATGGGTGAACTTCATTAAATGAAGAACAGGCTTGTTAGGAGACTAAGCATCATTTAGCATCTTACGCACATACCAACAATAAATGTCACTGTACTAGATTACTAGAAATGGGTGGGTATACCAGGAAAGGGTTGGCTGGTTGGGTCCTTCCTTTCTTGAAAAAAGGCTGATCAAGGTCTTTAAAATTATGGAAGGTTTTGATAGAGTGGACATAGAGAGAATGTTTCCTCTTGTGATGAAGAGCATAACTGGAGGCCGTTGCTAAGAAATCCAATAGGGAATTCAGAAGTAACACCTCTACCCAAAGAGTGGTGAGAACGTGGAACTCATTAACACAGGGAGTGGTTGAAGCAAATAATATAGATGTGTTTAAGTGGAAGCTAAGCATACGAGGGGGAAAGGAATGGGTGGGTATGATGGTAGACGAAGAAGTCCATGAGCTCCGCACATTCATTGTTGGAGATGAGGATGGAGGAGACAGGAGTTTACTAATAAACTTGCAAAATCGATGTGTAATTGGCAATAGCACTTCAATATAGATAAGTGTGAGGTGGTATGCTTTTGTAGGAATATGCTCCTTAGAAAACAAGGCCTAAAGGGAGTAGAGGGGCAGAGGGATTTGGTAGCACAAATACTCTATGATCATTTAAAAAGTAGCAACACAGGTTAATAAAGGTCACAAAAAAAAAATCATTGGGGACCATTGCTGGAGGAACAGAAATCAAAAGCAGAGAAGTTATGCTAACCTTGTTTAGGACCTTTTATAAACCATACGTAGGAATACTGTGAACAATTATCGTCTCCATATTATGAAAGGAGGACGACAGAGGCACTGGAGAATGTGAAAAGGATTTACTAGAATGACATCAGAACTGAGAGGTTATGCCTATCAGGAAATACTGTACTGTCTGCGGCTCTTTTCTCCAGAAGGAAGATTGAGGGGTGACCTAATAAAAACGTTTAAAGATTACAAAAGAGTTCAAAGGTATTTCGACTTGCATGTCAACCAGAACTAGGGGTAGTAAGTACAGGTTTATCCTTACAAATCCAATAAACAGTTCTGGAAAAACCTCTCTGCCCAGAGATTGGTTAGAATGTGGAATTCACAACACAAGAGCAGTTGAGGCAACTGGCAGAGGTGCATTTAAGGGGAAGCTGGCTAAACACAAGCAGGAGAAAGTAATAGAGGGGTATGTTGATGGGGTTAGATGAAGAATTTGGGGGTGGAGAAGAGACTTGCATGGAACATAAACACCGGCAAAGACCTGTTGGGCCAAATGCTTAGTATTTACAATGCCAAAACACAGCAATCTTTCCTGGGGTTCTATATCCATATCCTAATGCAGTACAGCATAACTGAAGGCCATTGATATAAGAAAGTCACCAAGCAACCCAGTAGGGAATTCAGAAGAAACTTCTTCTTTCAGATAGAGTGATGAGAATGTGAAACTCACTACCACAGAGTGGTTGAAGCAAATAGCATAGATTTTTTTTTAAGGGGAAGCTAGACAAACATGATGGAGAACGGAGTAGATGGTTACGATGATAGGCAAAGGAGTCCATGAGCTCCTCAGACTTATTGTTGGAGGTGAGGGTGAAAATGCTGCCTAACTAAGGCTCTACAGAACTGAAACATCACTTCCTCATTTTTGTTATCAATGTAACTTTAGATAAAAGCCAATATTCCATTAGCCTTTTTGATTACTTTGTGTGCCTGCACACTAGCTTTTAGGGACTTTCATAGGCACCTTTTGCTCTTCCATTGCTCCTGATCTCTCATTAAGAAAATATTTTGATTTTTCTTGGCTCTGAAACGGATGACAGTGTACTTCCCTACAATGAGCTTCATGTGCCAGAGTGTCTCTATGTCCTTTTGTAACTTAGTGCACCCATCCACACAACTTACTGTGCTTCCTGTCTTTGTGCTACCAGCAAACTTCGATATACAACTCTGTTCTTACACCCAAGTTATTAATATACATGGTGAGATGCTGAGGCCCTAGTATAGATCTCTGGGGAACTCTATTTGTCACCTCTCAATCAGAGCAAACTTTTTATCCCCAATCTCAGTCTCCTACTAGCCAACCAGTAATTTTTAAAAAAATCACTCTCCTGCAAGGGACAGCACAGTATGGTTAAAATCAGCAGTTGCAATAAGTACCTATAGACAGGACAAGCTGCACTCCCTTTGTCACTGATCCCAATTACAATGTGTACAATTTTGTCAGTATTCAAGCCATGGCTCAAAATTTCCATTTACATTGACCCTTCCATATCCTTAAAGCCACCATAGGAAATGCTAGACAAAACCTTATTAGATTTACTGTACCATGGGAGTAGATCATTTTTAAAAAATCCTTACTATAGGAGCAGCTTAGCGACAAGAATATAGCCCAAAAATGATTTACATATTTCAAGCACATGCATGATTAAGAGCCTATGGAAATTTACACACTTGATATAATCTGTCCACTTTATCCATTAAGCTAGGCAACCCTCAGGGTCCGTTCAAGTATTACTGGTATAAAGAGTGTAATATTCAGATAAATTTCACTATACTGTAGGTAAGCACTAGCACAAATGTAATACATGCCAGCAGCACTCTCGTCTCTGGAGTCAGAAGGTTGTACGTTCAAGTCCTGTTTAAGGACTTGAGCCAGCAATCTAGGCTGACACTCCAGGGCAGTACTGAGGGAGTGTTGCTCTGTCTTTTGGACGAGAGGTTAAACCGAGGTCCTGCCTGCCTTCTCAGGCAGATGTAAAAATATCTCATGCTACTATTTCAAAGAAAAACAGGGGAGTTATCCCTGGTGTTCTGGCCTATATTTATCCCTCAATCACTATCACAAAATCAGATTATCTGGTCATTATCATAGCACTGTTTGAGAGAGCTTGCTTTGCGCAAATTGGCTCCTGCACTTCCTACATTACAGTGATTACACTTCAAAAGTACATCACTGGCTGTAAAGCATTTTGAGATGCCAGTGATAGTGAAAGGTACTGTGTAAATGCAAGTCTTCCTTTTTTAAAAAAAAAACTTGTTTGTGTTATTTAGTAAACCCCATGAAGAACTGTACATGCTCACTTTAGTGATGAGCTTTCGAATTTCTTAGAAATTCCTACAGTGTATTCCTGATTATAATCTTTGTTTAGCCTATATAACAGAAGTGAGTTACAGCCACCTTGTACAAAGCTCCCAATTTCACTGTAGAATCCATAATTCCCATAGGAGGATAGGGCAGGGATGGGGGCAGAGAGTGCTTGTGGTAAAAGGAAAGATAAATGTTATCTGTACAATGAATATAGCTCGACAAAAAACATCAGGGTGAAGCCAAAGTATATGACTAATTTCCCTACTTTTCCCTAGATACTTGCAAAAATCTTTGCACAAATGTAGTAATGCAACAATCTATCTTTAAAAAGTGCCTTTACCATAGCAAAATGGCCCATGGATGAATTTTTTTACTTTACTTTTATATAGTTGCATCCGCTTTGTGTGTCATGGGGCATAGCATTTCATTTAAAAAAAGGTGTCATGCTATCTCTCCAAATTATTTCTCCACACACACTATCCCCCTGCAGCCATAATCCAATGGGAGTTTTGCTTTGTGAGACGTAACATTTGTAGTGGATATTTTTGTAACAGATCAAATGCAATTTGAATAAATCTCTACAGAAACAACAAACACAAACCCTAAGCTTAATTTCTAAGGAAGTCTGAATCAGTTCCAGGGGCCAGTGGGGTAATTGGCACTTGGAAAACAATGATGTGAAAATGGCTACCATACATGCTCAAGATTAATCATTCCTCGTTCACAAAGGATTCTTCACAAACATTTTTGTAAATAGGTTAAATTGAAAAGGTCAAAGGGGCTGGCATGAAGGGGATGGGAGGGGGGTTAAAATTTAAAAAGTACCATCTATCCATAGCTGTAGCCTCATGATAAAAATGATTCGCAACATTTGATTACTTCACAGGGCATGGTTTGCTAGATGCACAGGTTGCCAATTTAGGTTTTCACAAGATGGACGGGAAGATCCAAATACCAGAATACACAAGCTAAAGCAGTTTGCCAAGAGAGTTTAGCATGGTTAGGGAATAATCATAATCAGGAAAGGTACCTCTACATGAGAACAGATCTCCAGCTGCAATATCTGATCTGCCAAGCCTTTTTGCAATGCAGCGTGTTTTTTTTTGGTCCAGTTTCACTGATCTGAAGGTTTATTTTAAGCAAAGATACTGTGTTGGGGTTAGAAATAATAAAGTATCACACCTTGGTGCTCAGGGTTATCCCAGCAGGACTGACAAACAGCAGACATCAAGATCATTTACTCAATACAATCATCAGGGTGGGAATAAAATATCCTCACTATTTCAGCAGGATGCAAGGTAACAAAAAAATCATGCTTTCTCTTTCTCACAATCCACACCATGCAAAAACCACAATCTGGTACACCCATTTGGTGGAAGTCAAATTAATGAAACACTACCTTCAAGCCTAATTCAAACATTCGTTAACATTTTTAAATATACATTTTGAAGCAATGAACTGGAAGGAATAAAAAATGGAGTCACAAAAAATCTGACATAGAAAGGAACATCAAGTGTTGGGTATAATTGTGACCCCTTGAGAAAGCATCAACCAAAGGTCCTCCAATGGCACCATTGGGAAAGTCAACCTCAGGTTCAATTGCCTTTCATGCCAAGTTAATGATATCAGTCAGGTTGACAACTGGAGTACTAGAATTGGTCTGTGCCCCTTGGCTAACAAGTGAACAAATAAAGTCCGCATCCATGATCCTGACTACGATTCAGTATTCACCTCTGGAAAGCGAACCTATACAGACAGGACTGACAGTGATGCCCCTTCGGCAAAGCTGGTAAACGTTCCGAGATACTGGAGGACAAACAACAAGGCATACATAATCTACAAGGGAAAGGAAATAAATATTGGGAAGCAAGCTGAAAGAGAACCAGGCTTTTAAGTAAAACTCTCTCATGATATTCAAATCAGTGAGCATTTCATTAAGATGTATGAAAATAAAGAACAAACAGTATTTCGGGCAAAAACTTAAGCTTGTTAAGTATAAGATCGATAATGGTGTAAAAAAAATAATTACAATAAAGTGTAAAGAGCATGGATACTAGAGTAATTAATACATTTAAATAAAATATGATAGTGATGGCAGGACGGGTGATGTGTTGCTGCTGCAGCATGTGGGAGCTGATGGACACCAAGGTGATCCAGAGTGAACACATCTATAGTAAGTGTTGGCAGTTCGAGGAACTTCGGATCCGAGTTGAGGAGCTGGAGTCCAAGCTGCAGACATTAAGTCACATTAGGGAGGGGGAAAGTTACCTGAACACTTTGCTCCAGGAGACGGTCACACTCCTCAGATTAGGTCATTCAAATCTGGTCTGCGATCAGGGGCAGGAGGGTGTGACTGCAGGTGAGGCAGTTATGGGGAACCAGGGCATGGCATTTGAGGAGCTTTGGCCCCTGCAATTGTGCAATAGTTATGAGGTTCTTGCAAGCTGTGTGGACAAGAGCAGGGAATGCAGGGAGGATGAGCAAACTGACCACGGCACTGTGGGGGGAGGAAATAGGAACGTGGTAGTGGTAGGGGGCAGTATAATTAGGGGGATAGATACTGTTCTCTGCAGCCGTGAGTGAGAGTCCCGAAGGCTGTGTTGCCTGCCTGGTGCCAGGGTTAAGGATATCTCCTCAGGGCTGGAGAGGAACTTCGGGTGGCAGGGGAGGAGTCCAGCAGTTGCCGTCCACATTGGTATGAGTGACGTTGACAGACTGAAAAGGAGGTTCTGCTGAGAGAATTTGAACAGTTAGGGGCTAAATTAAAAACCAGAACCTCCAAGGTTATAATCTTGCAATTACTACCTGAGCCACAGGCAAACTGGCATAGGGTAAATAAAGTCAAAGAGTTAAATGCATGGCTCAAAGATTGGTGTGGGGGGGAATGGGTTTCAGTTCATAGGGCACTGGCACCAGTGCTGGGTAGAAGGGAGCTGTTCTGGTGGGATGGGCTTCATTTGAACTGTGCTAGGACCAGTGTCCTGGTGAACAGAATAATTAGGCTGTAGAGAGGGCTTTAAACTAAGTAGAGATTGGGGGGATTGGCGGCGTGGGAAGTTCTGGAGAGTGGATACGTAGGCTTACAAAGCAAAAGGATATGCCAGCCTTGCAGGGCAGCTATTTAGGTAATGATACCCAGAGTGTGACAGGAAGGGACAGAGTGTACAAACATAAAAAACCAGCAGCAAATAGGGTCAAAGGGGGAAAAATAGTAAAAAGGCAAAATTAATGACTCTTTACTTAAGTGCATGCAGTATTCCGAACAAAATAAATGAATTAACAGCACAAATAGAGGTTAATGGGTATGATCTTGTAGCTGTTATGGAAACAGTTACAAGGAGATCAAAGCTGGAATCAAAGCAGGGGTGTGTGATTTTTTGAAAGGACAGACAAGGAGGAAAGGGTGGTGGGGTAGCTTTGTTAGTACAAGATGGAATAAGTATGATAGCAAGAAATGATCTTGGATCGGAAGATGTAGAATCCATATGACTGAAGGTAAGAAATAACAAGGGTAAGAAATAACAAGGGTAAGAAATAACAAGGGTAAGAAATAACAAGGGTAAGAAATAACAAGGGTAAGAAGACACCGGTGGGAGTAGTCCATGACCCCCTAACAGTCTCTATACTTTAGGACAGGGACTAAATCAGAAGATAATAGGGTTGTAAAAAAGCAGTACATTAATCATGGTGACTTTAATATTCATGTAGATTGGGAAAATCAAATTGGCAGAGATAGCCACGAGCAGGAATTCAAAGTATATTTGGGACAATTTCCTAGAACAATATGTTGTGGATCCAACCATGGATCAGGATATTTTGGATCTGGTAATGTGTAATGAGACCGGTTTAATAAATGATCTGAGTAAAAGATCCCCTAGGAAAGTGGCCATAACATTCAGTTTGAGAGTGAGAAAATTGGGTCGGAAACAACTGTGCTAAACCTAAATAAGGGTAATTACAAAGGAATGAGGGCAGAGTTGGCTGGAGTGGACTGGGAAAGCAGCGTAGCAGAAAAGACAGTTGGTGAACAATGGCAGGCGTTTAAGAAAATGGGTCATGACTCTCAACAAAGATATATCCCAGTGAGAAAGAAGGATTCTAGGAAGGGATAAACCAACCATGGTTAACCAAGGAAATTAAGGATAGTATCAAATTGAAAGACAAAGCATACAATGTGGCAAAGATTAGTGTTAAACCAGAGGATTTGGAAAGTTTGAAAAACCAACAAAGGATGACCAAAAAATAATAGAGGGAGAAAAACTTTTGAGGGTAAACTAGCAAGTAATTTAAAAATAGACAGCAAGGGCTTCTTTAAATATATAAAAAGGAAGAGAGAAGCCAAGGTGAACATAGGCCCCTTAGAGAATAAGTCTGGGGAAATATAGTCATGGGGAACTAGGAAACGGCAGAGGAGTTGAATAAATACTTTGCATCAGTCTTCACAGAAGACACTATTATAGACACTAAAAATACTAAATAATCAAGGGGCAAAAGGAGGGAGGAAATAAATACAATAACTATCACTAAAGGAAAAGTACTAGGGAAACTAATGGGGCTAAAGGCCGATAAGCCTCCTGGACCTGATAGGTTGCATCCAAGGATATTAAAGGAAGTAGCTACACAGATAGTGGATGTACTGGTAGCAATATTCCAAAAATCCTTAGATTCTGGAAAAGTTCCAGAGGATCGGAAAACTGCCAATGTAACACGCTTATTCAAAAAGAGAGGGAGACAAAAAACAGGTAACTATAGGCCAGTTAGCTTAACATCTGTCATTGGGAAAATGTTAGAGTCTATTATAAAGGATGTAATAGCAGAGCATTTAGAAATACATAATATAACCAAGCAGAGTCAGCATGGCTTCATGAAGGGGAAATCATGCCTGACAAATTTATTAGAATTCTTTGAGTTAACAAGCAGGATAGATAAAGGAAAATCAGTACATGTGATTTATTTGGATTTCCAAAAGGCATTCGATAAGGTACCGCACATAAGGCTACTTACTAAGATAAAAGCCCATGGTGTTGGGGTTAGTATATTAGCACGGATAGAGGATTGGCTAACTAATAGAACACAGTTGGGATAACAGGGGCATTTTCAGGATGGCAACCTGTAACTAATGGAGTGCCACAGGGATCAGTGCTGGGGCCTCAATTATTTACAATATATTGACTTGGATGAGGGAAGTGAATGTACTATCGCCAAGTTTGCGAATGACAAAAATAGGTAGGAAGGCAAGTGGTGGGGATGACAAAGAGTCTACAGAGGGATTTAGACAGGTTAAATGAGTGGGAAAATGTGAGGTTTTCCACTTTGGCAGGAAGAATAGAGGAGCTAAATATTATTTAAATGGAGAAAGACTGCAGAAATATGCAGCAGAGGGATTTGGGGATCCTCATGCATGAATCCCAAAAAGCTAGCATACAAGTTCAGCAGATAATAGGGAAGGCAAATGGAATGTTGGCCTTTATTTCAAAGGGAATGGAGTATAAAAATAGGGAAGTCTTGTTAAACAACACAAGGCATTGGTTAGGCCACACCTAGAATACTATGAACAGTTTTGGTCCCCGTATCCAAGGAAAGATACACTGGCATTGGAGGCAATCCAGAGAAGGTTCACTCAGCTGATCCTGGGATTCACTCCACGTGATATCAAGAAAGGCTGAAGGCACTGGATATGGCAAAGGCTATGGGCCCTGACAAAATTCCGGCAATAGTACTGAAGACTTGTGCTCCAGAACTTGTCACGTCCCTATCCAAGCTGTTCCAGTACAGTTACAACACTGGCATCTACCCAGCTATGTGGAAAATTGCCCAGGTATGTCCTGTACACAAAAAGCAGAATAAATCCAACCCGGCCAATTACCACCCCATCAGTCTACTCTCCATCATCAGTAAAGTAATGGAAGGGGTCATCAACAGTGCTATCCAGAGGCACATGCTTAGCAATAACCTGCCCACTGATGCCCAGTTTGGGTTCCACCAGGGCCACTCAGGTCCTGTCCTCGTTACAGACTTGGTTCAAACATGGACAAAAGAGCTGAACTCCCGAGGTGAGGTGAGAGTGACATCCCTTGACACCAAGGCAGCAATTGACCAAGTGTGGCATCAAGGAGCCCTAGCAAATGCGGAGTCAATGGGAATCAGGGGGAAACTCTCCGCTGGTTGGAGTCATACCTAGCACAAAAGAAGATGGTTGTGGTTGTTGGAGATCAGTCATCTGAGCTCCAGGGCATCACTGCAGACGTTCCTCAGGCTAGTGTCCAAGGCCCAACCATCTTTAGCTGCTACATCAATGACCTTCCGAATGACCGTCAGAAATGGGGATGTTCACTGATGATTGCACAATGTTCAGCACCATTCACGACTCCTCAGATACTGAAGCAGTCCACGTCCAAATGCAGCAAGACCTGGACAATATTCAGGCTTGGGCTGAAAAGTGGCAAGTAACATTCGCACCACACCAATGCCGGGCAATGACCATCTCCAACAAGAGGCAATCCAACATCGCCCCTTGATGTTCAATGGCATTACCATCTCTGAATCCCCTACTATCAACATCCTGGAGGTTACCATTGACTAGAAACTGAACTAGCCGTATAAATACTGTGGCTACAAGAACAGGTCAGAGGCTAGGAATCGTGCGACGAGTAACTCGCCTCCTGACTCCCAAAGCCTGTCCACCATCTACAAGGCACAAGTCGGGAGTGTGTTGGAATACTCCCCACTTGCCTGGATGAGTGTAGCTCCTACACCACAGAAGAAGCTGAACACCGTTCAGGACAAAGCAGTCCACTTGATTGGCACCACATCCACAAACAAACATTCACTCCTTCCACCACCAACGCACAGTAGCAGCAGTGTGTACCATCTACAAGATGCACTGCAGGAATTCACCAAGGCTCCTTAGACAGCGCCTTCCAAACCCACAACCACTACCACCTAGAAGGACAAGGGCAACGGATAGATGGGAACACCACCACCTGGAATTTCTCCTGCAAGTCACTCACCATCCTGACTTGGAAATATACCGCCGTTCCTTCACTGTTGCTGGGTCAAAATCCTGGAACTCCCCTCCTAACAGCACTGTGGGTGTACCTACACCGCATGGACTGCAGCGGTTCAAGGCAGCAGCTCACCGCCACCACCACCTTCTCAAGGGCAATTAGGGATGGGCAATAAATGCTGGCCCAGCCAGTGAAGTCCACATCCGTGAATGAATAAACAAAAATGGAGGGGTTTTCCTATGTGGAGAAGTTGAGTAGGTTGGGCCTGTACTCATTGGACTTTAGAAGAATGAGAGGTGACCTTATTGAAACATTAAGGATTCTTAGGGGGCTTGACAGGGTAGATGCTGAGAGGGTGCTTTTCTTTTTGGGAGTGTTTAGGACCAGAGGGCATAATCTCAGAGTAAGGGGTCGCCCATTTAAGGTAGATGAGGAGGAATTTCTTCTCGGAGGGTAGTGAATCTGTGGAATTCTTCACTGCAGGGGACAGTAGGGGCTGAGGCGTTAAGTATATTCAAGGCTGAGATGGACAGATTTTTAATCAGTAAGGGAATCAAGGGTTATGGGGAAAAGGCAGGAAAGTGGAACTGAGAATTATCAGATCAGCTATGATCTCATTGAATGGCACAGGAGACTCAATGGGCCAAATAATCTACTTCTGCTCCTATGTTTTATAGTCTATAGTCTAATGCAGAGCTAATGTCAAAGCCCACAGTTTCTACTGAAAGTACACAAGAAAACGAAACACAATAGGCCATATTCAGAATCTCAAGCCTGTTTCACCATTCAGCTGGGCCATTGACAATGTATACCTCAACTGCATTTACACAGCTTTGTTCCATATCCTTTGAAACACTTACCTAACAAAAATCTATTAGTTTCAAGTCTTGAAGATTTCAATTGACACAGCAACCACAACCTTTTGGGGAATATGCTAACTGCTACACTCATAAGTGGCCTGGCTCTAATCTTAAGAATATGTCCTCCCACCAGATGAAATAATGTGTTTGCACTTACTTATTGACTCCCTCAAAATCATTTTCAATACCTAGATTAGATCACTCTTTAACATTTTAAACTCATGGAGATGCAAGCACAATTTATAGAAACGGTCCTCAATGTGACACTGAGCCTTGGCATCATTCTGGTGAAACTGTGCTATACTCTTTCCAAAGAGAAGATAATCTTTCCTGAGATTTGATGCTCATAACTGAATGCAATTTTCCAAATGGGCTCTGGCCAAGTCTTTGAACAACAGAAGCATCACTTCCTCACTTCTCAATTCCAATCCCCTCGAGCTAATGGCTGACACTCCATTAGCCTTTTTGATTACTCCTTGGAACCGCACGCCAGCTCTTGGTGATTTGTGTACACAAACACCTAAACCCTTTGCTCCTCCGCAGCCCCTACTGGTTCACAACTAAAGTATCCCAGTTTGTCTTTCTCTATTCCGAAGTGGCTGACCCCTCACTTCCCCACATTGAACTCCATCTGCTATAGTTTTGCCCACTCATTTGATCTGTCCCTCTTTGCAACTTTCTGTTCCCATCGGCATAACTTGTTGTGCACCTTAATCGTCATCTGCAAACTTGAATATGTTACTTTATACAAAGTATTTTTGTAAATTTCCAATGGAATGAGGATTTAAGTTTATGTTTAGGAAAAACTTTCACTACAGAGTAATATGGTTGATTATAAATCCAAATGTTGATACAAGTTTCTGCAGCTGAATATAGAAAAACAGGCAATTAAATACAGATGATAGCAGCAGCTGGACAACACAAAGGATCAATCCCCTGTTAGAACAATTGGAGCTTTGACTTAAGAAAAATTCACTTGTTTGCTTTCCCTGTTGAATTATGGACAAGTACACAAATAGTACTAACACATTAAACCTTCTGTCCCCCAAGTCAGAAGCATTTTTCTATAATCCTTCTAACTTTGATTTAAGGGTACCTAAAATTTCAGAGGTCCCAATATTTTTATACCTGATATAAAATCAATGGTCTCAGTGTCATTTGTAGTACAAGATTCTTACAACTGCAAGTTAATAATCTTCAATTGGGTGAGTCTATGAAACTCATCCTCAGTGAATGGTGTTTATTGGCTCTAGCTATAAAGACACACAAAGCTTTTATAACCCCATGTTAAGCATTGCCAGCACTTTATTATAATATATAATTTCATTCTGTACAAGGACTTCAAGCTGTATTTTATCTAATACCTCAGCCATGGCCTCTTTGTGCGATAGAGATGTTCAAAATCATGAGAGGGCTGGACAGAGCGGATAGGGTCAAGAACGAGAGTGCACAGATTTAAAATGATTTGTAAAAGAAGCAAATGTGACCCGAGAAAACTTTTTCACACGAGTGGTTCGGGTCTGGAATGCACTGCCTGGAAGTGTGATGGAGGCAGGTTCAATCAAGGCATTCCAGAGGGCAATAGATGATTTTTTGAAAAGAAACAATGTGCAGGGGTACAGGGAAAAGGAAAGGCAATGGCACTAGGTCACAATGCTCATTTGGAGAGCTAGTACAGACAAGATAGGCCGAATGGCCTCCTTCTGTGCCGTTAAAATTCTGTGATTCTGTATTCGTATCAGCAACCAAGGCATTTCTGGGATCTGGAGGAGAAAATCCAGCACACCACCAAACCCAGCGTAATAACTGTGGTAAAAGTTTAAAATGCCTTTAGCGAGGTCCTACTTGTAGTACAAGTGTCTGGCACATATAGGGTAATGTGGAACTGAGTACAGTGCCGCTCACACAGTGATGCAAGAGAACATATGAACCGCACCTGGGGATCAGTCTAGTGTTGGACAGAGCCAAGTGCACAAGCAAGCATAGAGACAGCTCCTAGCTTGAACTCTTTACTGTATACATGTAGATAGTTCTTGTAGTTAATAAATACATATAGTTAATCTAATTAAGGCTATGAAGACTTCAATAAGACCGAACAATAACCAACACCCTACAACACTACCATCAGTCTTCCTCCGAAGAGATTTCAATTTTACTTTTTTTTTTGGAATTCCTTAAAAGCACATCTGCACAACCCTGAATTTGTTCATTATTGGTACTACCTTCTCGGTGAATTCACTGGTTAAGTTCTAGCCGTTCAAAAGGTTTTAGGGCTTAAAATCTACAAGAGCTGCAAATGCAGGTGAAACAGTATTTTCTAAAGCAATGCGTTTGTAATGCTCCAGCTAGCCTTATGTTGGCCATTTTCACCAAACTCATTTAGGGGATAAAAAGATCATCAGCTGATGGGGTTATGTACATTTAGAAACATTGACAATTCGGCTCATATTGTAATACAAAACATTTCAGTAGCAGGCTGAGCATAACTTTTTCCAGGATTCAATCATTGCAGAATTGAGGCAATTAAGTTATTTGCTTCAACAAAGCATATTCATTTGAAATAATTTGCTTAGCTTAAATGGCCAAGAGATGAGAGTTATTTACACAATGCTACATGACAGCTGCATGATTGCCATGGCAAATACCTTCAATAGGATTCAATTCCTTCTGGAGAGAATTACAGCAGCATCAAGGATACACTTACCTTGGAAGTGCAACAAAGGCTCACTGGACTGATTCTTGGGAGGGGAGGGTTGTCCTACGAGGAGAGATTTGATTAGAATCGACCAGGGTACATGGTTCAATTACAGGCTCTCCCCACAGCACCAGGCTATTAGTGGGTTTGACACACAGAATAGGGTTTCAGCTCCATTTGCTTTTATATAGAGTTTAATGCTGTGCTACTGGCTCCAGGAAAGCACATCTCACAAGCTAGTGGTGATAACGCAAACTTAACAGATTTTCAAAGGATAGCAGCCATGAAAAATACTATAAATGGCTCTTCCAGGCGTCAGCTGCAGCAAAGCTGCAAGCTCACTTTTGTACCATCACTGCCTGCAAGAGACCCATGCAGCAGGAACCAATTGCATTGGCACAGCACCAGATGCAAAAAGCAGCTTTAATGTAAGCCAACATCCAGTACAGACAGTGCTTTATTGTCATGAGGGGCTGTCCTTCAGGTGGGAGATTCACACGATCACGTTAAAGCATCTCCAAGTAGTTCAAGAATGGAATTGCTTTTGAAGTGCCAGCATAGCAATGCAAAGAAGCAGCATTTCTACACACAACAGCATCCTGCAGTCAATTGCATAAGTAACTGATTTATCTGTTCTTGGTGATAATGATGAGAGAAGATTGACCAGGATACCCAGAGAATTCCCTGCTCTTTGGTTTGGACCACGTAATCTTTAAGATCTACCAGACAGGATGAGACCCCATTTTAATATCACCAACACTGCAGTTGTGTCCCACACCCTGAAATATAGCGTCCCATATTATTGAAGGAAATTGGTCATAACTGATCTAATGAAAAAGAACAGGTATACTTTCTACTCAAAGGTCATTTGGCAGATCTAAGGTCACCACCAGTTTCGGTAAGAAACACAAATTTTGAAAAACATCTTGCAATCTCAGAAATCAGTCTTTGATGCCTATATTGATAGAAGTGAAGGGGCGCATGTTTGAGAAAGCTCTCCAATCAGAAAATCACCACTTCAGGGTGCCACCTTGAGACTGATGTACGGTGGTTATTGCTGCTGTTCGATCTTTTTGAAAACATGGTCCTAAATAACCAGGAGGCTTGCCCAGACTTTGCCCAAATTGCAGCTCAGGACAAAATAGCCGACTGAGTTAGGCAGAAATATTGTGGTGCTGCAATGTCATGTAAAATATGTATAAAATTAAAAAAAAGGTACCTGTATTTAAATTTACCCTTCTTTTGACAGGCACACTTATCAAGAGTCATTTCCTTCAAAGAGGAAAATAAATCCAACCTGGTCAGAAAAATAAATCAATTATCAGTAGATTTTTCCTTTGTGGGGAGCAGGCATAAATTCAACTCGTACTAACAGTGGTTATTGGAAAACACTATTTTATAGGAAGTGGTGCAAACATGGTTATGGGTTTGCAGGCACATTTTACAAAGTTACCCAAAACATTGTGGCAGAAACAAAGCCACTTTAAGGTTGCATTTATATTACAATAACTGGATCTGTGTTAAGTAATTTTGTTTCACATCAATGCTAAAATGCCAATGTAAATTCAGAGTTGGGCCCCAAACCAACTGCAAAGTGAAGTGGACTAAGGTCCCCTGACAGTTGGGTCAAGGCTTTGGATTTACACTAAAGCCTCTTTCTTGGCTTTGGTGCAGTCAAATGTAAACATTCAAACACTTTCACATCAACACAGGCAGCCAGGGTTCTCGACCTAACATTATTTGCTTCATCTGGGGTGGTGGAGTGCAAGAGGGTGGCATTCGGGCTGGCAAGAATCTATACCAGTGGTACAGTGCAACTGTTCAAAACTGAATAACAAGTAGGTGAAAAATGTCAAATGACAAATTTGGCCAGTTTTTACCCCTTTGAAAGAGAGCACTCTGCTATTGCAAAAACAGTCACATAAGTAGCTCATGCCAAGAACTGTTAAATCCAAGCCTATGAGGATAGTCAAAACTGAAATGACTGTGCAGGCTGGGAATTGTGCCCTGAACCAAAGAAAAGCTTTGCAATCACAGCTACAATGCAAATATAGCTATAACATTAGCCATTGCATTACCCAGTTCTTTGTGACCACTTAAATCAGTTAATCTGAGGGATCATATATTTGATATAACTGTAAATCTGAATAAGCTTTGGGCATCTGAGCCCATTTAGTTGTGTCCTTTGGGTTATTATTTAGCTTCAGCTGTTCTGTCCCCAGTCCCTCAACTGCACCATTAGCAGTCGCTCATTTAAATAACATGTCCCCGCCCCCTGGAATTCCTTCTTCTACACCTTCACCTTGTCTGACTTTAAAAGCTCAAAAGCTACTCCAACCATGTTTTCCCCCCCCACCCACCCAAAAACCCAAAACTTCCTCCAACAGTTTGGTACCCACTCTTCGTCCACCAACATGAGACTACTTTTCGTGCAAAAAGACAGTTCTATAGAAATGAAAATTATTGACAACAAAACAAGTAGAGTTGGTTAATCAATTATTGAGAAACTGTTGCGAAGGTCCAAGAGTGCAGGGTGGGGGAGAACTGATTCGGGATGCTAGGCTTGGGTTTAAACTATCAAAAGGAAAGGTTATGGGAGGGAAGACATTCCATTGTTTTGATAAGATACTTTAAAAAAGGTACGAACATGAACTTGCCCCTCCCTTCTCCAACCAAATTTGCCTCTCTTTCTGGTGAGCTGCCATGTACTCCAAACCGAGGTCATAAGCTTAGAGTGGAGAACTAAAGGCAGTGTAACAGCAATTAGGAGAGAGTGAAACAATCCCTGATAGTTCTGGTGCAGCACACGGGCAGCAAAGACACTGCACCATCAGGTAATTTACTCTTTGAAAAGCAATATTGATTCAAAGATCAATATCCAGCACTATTTGAATTTGAAAAGCTGGGCACAAGAGTATTCAAAATACTGGTTCCAAAGTGGAACGGATCACACACAAGCACACTGCCTCCTGCAAAGCCACTATGAAAAATACCAAGCCCTCGTTCACTAGTCAATACATTTAACATTTTCAGCAGATGGTCTCAAGAGTTGCAGCTTCTCATTAGTAAACACCATTTAATTTGCTACACTAGTGATGTATTATTTCGACGTACCCTGATGTCTCTGTGGAGAATATGTCAGCATCAATTCGAGTTCTATGTATTCGAATAGGGATTAAACAATGGTCTCCACAAAGGAGTTAGTAATGATGTTATCAGAAGGTTTAACAACCCTCGAGTAATGTTTGTTCAGACTAACACAAAACAGACAAGAAAGGGAAGTCTAGCCAAGTTGAAGGAGATATTTAAACATAAAACATTTTAAATATGAAATCTGAAAGACAACAGAGACAGACAGCTTGAAGTATAAAAGCAATCAAGAAAGTTTCATCTGTTGCAAGAAATAAAAAAGTGCTGATTTCAAAGCAGTTCATATTTAGAAAATGTTGAGGTTACCTAGATGCTTCGTTAACGAGGGCAGTAATCAAACTGCACGTCTCCTTTTATTTTGGAGAATAATCCCTGCCAATAGTAACGCAGGAGAGCAAACAGACTGGCCCAACTGCATACCACATGTATTTACACATAGAGCAAGAATGGAACGATCCCTCTACTGCACATCTCCGATTTCAGCTAACTCCTAGGCGCCTGCCTGATTTATTTAAATAGTCCAACCCTTCAAAATCCAGTGGTGTCCCAGACTATCTTCACACTCTCACTTCATAATACCTACTCTGCTGCAGATACAGTAGCAGATGAAGATCACAGATATTTAGGCCCCCTAATCTCCAGTCTGTAGTGGTATATCTTTTTTTATACACATGTTCATTCGTGGGGTGAGGGCATTGCTGGCTAGGCCAACATTTATTGCCCATCGCTAATTACCCTTAAGGTGGTGGTGAGCTTCCTTCTTGAACAACTGCAGTCCAGATGGCATAGCTACACCCACAGTGCTGTTAGGGAGGGAGTTCCAGGATTTTGATCTAGTGACAGTGAAGGAACAGCAATATATTTCCAAGTCAGGATGGTGTGTGGCTTAAAGGGGAACTTGCAGGTAGTGTTGTTCCTATGTATCTACTGTCCCTTGTCCTTCTAGATGGTAGTGGTCACGAGTTTGGAAGATGCTGTCTCAGGAGCCTTGGTCAGTTCCTGCAGTGCATCTTGTAGATGGTACACACTGCTGTCACTGTGCGTCGGTGATGGAGGGAATGAATGTGTGTGGGTGTGGTGCCAATCAAGCGGGCTACTTTGTCCTGAATGGTTTCAAGCTTCTTGAATGTTGTTGGAGCTGCACTCATCCAGGCAAGTGGAGAGTATTCCATCCTGTACTCCTGACCTGTGCCTTGTAGTGGTGGATAGGCTTTGGGGAGTCAGGAGGTGAGTTACTCGCTGAGGGATTCCTAGCCTCTGACCTGCTCTTGTAGCCACAGTATTTATATGGCTAGGCCAGTTCGGTTTCGGGTCAATGGTAACCCACAGCATGTTGATAGTGGGGGATTCAGTGATGATAATGCTATTGAATGTCAAAGGGCAATGGTTAGACTTTCCCTCGTTGGAAGTGGCCATTGCCTGGCACTTGTGTAGCATGAATGTTATTGCCACTTGTAACCCGAGTCTGAATATTGTCCAGGTCTTTCTGCATTTGGACATGAACTGCTTCAGTATTTGAGGAGTCCCAAATGGTGCTGAACTTTGAACAGAGAACATCCTCACTTCTGATCTTAGGATGGAAGGTCATTGATGAAGCAGCTGAAGACAGTTAGGCCTCGGACACTATCCTGGAGGAACACCTACAGTGATGTCCTGGAACTGAGATGATTGACCTCCAACAAGCACAACCATCTTCCTTTGTGCTGGGTATGGCTCCAACCAGTGGAGAGGTTTCCCCCGATTCCTATTGACTCCAGTTTTGATAGGGCTCCTTGATGCCACACTCGGTCAAATCCTGCCTTGATGTCAAGGGCAGTCACTCTCACCTCAGGAGTTCAGCTCTTTTGTCCATGTTTGAACCAAGGCTGTAATGAGGACAGGAGTTGAGTAACCCTGGCAGAACCAGTATTGCTAAGAAAATGCCGCTTGATAACACTGTTGATGACCCCTTCCATCACTTTACTGATGATGCAGAATAGACTGATGGGGCAGTGATTGGCCAGGTAGGATCTGTTTTGATTTTTCTGTACAGGCCATACCTAGGCAATTTTCCACATTGCCAGGTAGATGCCAGTGTTGTAGCTGTACTGGAACAGCTTGGCTCGGGGCACAGCAAGTTCTGGAGCACAAGTCTCAGCACTATTGCCAGAATGTTTAAGGGCCCATAGCTTTTGCAGTATCCAGTGCCTTCCGCCGTTTCTTGATATCAAGTGGAGTGAATCAAATTGGCTGAAGACTAGCATCTGTGATGCTGGGGACCTCAGGTGAGGCTGACATGGATCACCCACTCGGCACTTCTGGCTGAAGATGGTTGCAAATGCTTCAACCTTATCTTTTGCACTGATGTGCTGGGCTGCCTCATCATTGGGGATGGGGATATTTGTGGAATCTCCTCCTCCAGTGAGCTGTTTAAGTGTCCACCACCATTCATGACTGGATGCGGCAGGATGGCAGAGCTTAGGTCTGATCCATTGGTTGTGGGATCACTTAGCTCTATCACATTCTGCCAATGCTGTTTAGCACACAAGTAGTCCTGTATTGTAGCTTCACTAAGTTGGCATTTCATTTTTTGGTGCGTGTCTGGTGCTGCTGCTGGCATGCCCTCCTGCACTCTTCATCAATGCAGAGTTAATCCCCTGGCTTGATGGTAATGGTAGAGTGTGGAATATGCCATGAGGTTACAGATTGTGGTCGAGTGCAATTCTGCTGCTGCTGATGGCCCACAGTGCCTCATGGCTGCCCAGGCTGGAGTTGCTAGATCTGTTGAAATCTATCCCATTTAGCATGGCAATAGTGCCACACAACAGGATGGAGGGTATCCTCAAGGTGAAGACGGGACTTTGCCTCCACAACAACTGTGCGGCAGATTGGTGATGAGGTCATAATGTTTTTTGTTGGTGCAACTCGCACAGCCTGCTGCAGACCCAGTGTAGCAGCTATATCCTTTAGGACTTGGCCGGCTGTAGTGCTACCGAGCCATTCTTGGAGATGAGCATTGAAGTCCCCCACCCAGAGTACATTCTGTGGCCTTGCCACCCTCAGTGCTTCCTCCAAGTGGTGTTCAACATGGAGGAGCACTGATTCATCAGTTGATGGGGGCAGTATGTGGTAATCAGCAGGAGGATACCTTGCCTATGTTTGACCTGATGCCATGAGACTTCATGGGGTCCGGAGTCCATGTTGAGGATTCCCAGGGCTACTCCCTTCCGTTGTATACCTCCATACCGCCACCTCTGCTGGGTCTGTCCTGCCATTCAGACAGGACATATCCAGGGATGGTGATGGTGGTGCCTGGGGCATTATCTGTAAGGTATGATGTCGTGAATATAACTATATCAGGCTGGTGCTTCACTAGTCTGTGGGACAGCTTTCCCAATTTTGCACCAAGACATTAGTAAGAAGGAATTTGCAGGGTCGACAGGGCTGAGTTTGCGGTGCCTAGGTCGAGGCTGGGTGGTCCGTCTGGTTTCATTCCTTATAGACTTTCTAGCGATTGTGATATAACTGAGTGGCTTGCTAGGCTATTTCAGAGGGCATTTAACAGTCAACCAAATTGCTGATGGTCTGGCGTCTCACGTAGGCCAAGTAAGGACAGCAGATTTCCTTCCCTGAAACGACATTCGTAAACCAAATGGGTTTTTACAACAATCGACAATGTTTCATGGTCATCATTAAACTTTGTAATCTCCAATTTTAAAAAAAAAATTCAAACTCCACTATCTGCAATGCATTTTCACCAATTTTGTACCAGCTAGGGGAAAGGCATATTCCAATCAATGTTGCTTGGTATTTGAACTGAATCTTGTGGTTGAGAGATCCATTACTGCTACTAAAGGACTATGAAATGTACGGTTCTTTCTCCTGAAGCTGGCCTAAGTGCTATATATCTAAAGCAGTGTCTTATTCAAAGTGCGGACTAGTTACTAGATTTAAGTGACAGTTATACATCAATTTCATAGGAAATCAAGCTAAAACCTCCCACTTAGGACACCATTTGTCTCAAAATAAAAACAACTCCTCTCCCAATCTCTCAGCTTGAGAAGGGTCAAGAATACGAGATACTGTGACACCATTTCCTTTAGATGAAATATGAAACAGGAAACACATATGGATTCTTAATGCGACTCGCCTTGTTTAACGTGCATTACACTTGAAAAACACATTATTAGCTCAAAGGGGGTCATAATATTGTCCTATACAAGTTTTATGTTGTTGACAAATCATGCTCAACAAAAAAGATCAAAGTGCAACACATAAAACAAAAATCTGAAGCTCAACTTTCCTCAGTTCCCTCAACACCCTCTGCAAGCTCCTTTGGGGAAACTACACACATTGCAAGGACTGTTGCTTATGGGAAAACAGAACACATCCCAAGTGTTGCTTTGACTCGAGCAAGCAGCTGCAATGTCCTGCAGCATAAAATCACTAAAACCCTTCTTTCTTCTCACAAACTGAAAAATGATATAAAAAGCAACTGCAATTTAAGGTTTAACATTAAATTATGCATCGGACCGAGCCTTGTAAAAAGCAAATATTTCCTACATACAGTTCACCAGCAGCAGGCTACATCCTCCCCAGGTTTTTTTGTGCAAAGAATCTTTTGCAGCCAATTAACTCTAGCTCTAATACCATCAGTCAACTCATCCCCATCTCTCTCTCTCTCTCATAACCTACAGCACACATTACAACTACTGACCTTAGCCACCAACCTCCCAGGTGATGCAGTAATGTTCCAACCCCTAAGATAATCCCAACCCACTGCCATTTTCTAGAGCTTCTAGCTGGATGCAAACCTTTCAGTGACTAAGCAAGCTCTATTCAGTCACACAAGGAACACAACTACCACATTGTTCTCTCTCTATAATCAAATTATTCCGTTTCTGCTTTAGTTGTGCTAGCAACACAGACTAATATTTGTATTCCACCAACATTTATATGGGTAACTCCATTGGGGAAGGCAACAGCAATTTACAAAAAAAAAATATTTCACAGGATGTGGGCATCACTGGCAAGGCCAGCATTCATTGCCCATCCCTAATTGCCTTTGAGAAGGTGGTGGTGAGCTGCCTTCTTGAACCAATGCAGTCCATGTGATGTAGGTACACCTACAGTGCTGTTGGAGAGTTCCACAACTTTGACCCAGCGACAGTGAAGGAATGGCGATACAATTCCAAGTCAGGATGGTGTGTGGGGCTTGGAGGAGAACTCAATGGGTAGTGGTATATCCATGCATCTGCTGCCCTTGTACTTCTAGGTGGTAGAGATTGTGGATTTGGATGGTGCTTTTGAAGGGGGCCTTGACGAGTTGCTGCAGCAGCATACATATGTAATGCTATGCATTACTTGGCTCTCTGACAATATTATTAAAAAGGTTCCACAATGTAGGCACAAATACAAGGCTAGTTAATTGGCATACATCAGTCAGCTAAGAGATTCATAGAGATTACCCATTGTTATACTTTTAATTCATTCATGGGATGTGAGCGCCGTTGGCAAGGACAGCATTTTTGATCCTGTGTTAAAGTGGAGTACCATGTACCTTTAAGGAGTGCAAGTGGACTAACCATGTGACAGTACTGACCAATCAACATACAGCGCAGGCTACTGGTTAACTGTAGTCTAGAGCTGGAGGTGGTTGTGGTAGCACGTAAGGATTTAGTGCTCCCCCTCTGTTGCAATAATCACAGTTTGTTCTTGTCGGTCTCTCCATTATTGATAGCGAGCATCAACTAACAAGTGTATACAAAGGCATGTAATTCAAGTTTATTTGACTAGTGAACTCAGACTCAAGACATAAAAGATCCTTAATAAAAGAAATCAGCAACCCACTACATTCACTTCTTTGACTCAAGGTTTCCTCAAGGCTTTCCTTGGGATATTCTGACAAAATTTCCACAATGTTCTAGTCAATGAGATTTTCTTTATGGTTGATGCAAACTTTAAAATTAATACTTCACAAGAATTGAAGATAAATATGATGTTTATTGAATCTTCAAGCTGAAGCTTATTCATAAACAAGTACAAATATTCTCCTTTGAAAAAAAAACAAGCTGCATTTATAGAGTGTCCCAACACTGCTTTCACTAGGTGTTAGCCCTCAACTGACAAGAGGGAGCCTCAGTTTAAAGAATTTTGTAACTTGGATTATAAGAAGTCACTACCACTTTTGTTTTCAGGTCCTGGAGTGGGGTACAAACCCATAACCTTCTGAAACAAAAACAGAATTACCTGGAAAAACTCAGCAGGTCTGGCAGCATCGGCGGAGAAGAAAAGAGTCGACGTTTCGAGTCCTCATGACCCTTCAGTAGAACTCTTTTCTTCTCCGCCGATGCTGCCAGACCTGCTGAGTTTTTCCAGGTAATTCTGTTTTTGTTTTGGATTTCCAGCATCCGCAGTAGTTTTTTGTTTTTATCATAACCTTCTGACTCAGGTAAATGTTCTACCAGCTCAACCAAGCTAATACCTTAAAGAAACAGTCAAATGCCCACTTCTGGCAGCGAGAGGTGATAGGTTGGTTCAATGTTTACATGCTCAGAGAATCAGAAGGTTGTAGGTTCAAGCCTGACTCCAGGACCTGAGAAAGTAATTTAGGCTGACACTGATAGTGCTGTGCTGCCAGAGGGGCCTCAGTTTAATGGCATTTCTAAAGTACAACACCCTCAACAATGCAATACTCTGGCAAAAATGCGCTCAAGTGCCAACCTACATTAGGACTCAAGTCCTGAAATTGTGCCTACAACCTGCTGACTCAGACATGAATGTGTTACTAAATAAGCAAAATTGACACTTAAACAAGAAACGACAATTGGGTGGAGAGCTGAAGATGGGTGGAGAAAGTATTGAAGCAATATGCAGACATTCAATTTCCAAGTTGCCAGAGAAATTGAAAATGAACAATTCAACTCACCTTCATATCCCTCTCCTGGAAATGTACCACAAGGACAGAAAATGTGAACAATATTGAATGTAAAAGGTTCAGCATCGATTCATTTTATCTTGAACAGTTCTGTATATTAGACAACTCTCATATCCCTATTTAAGTCAAGAGAATAGGTTTATGAATGAACAGAATGTTTACTACCTTTTAAAAAAAAAATACATTTTAAAATAATGTATGCAGCACCTATGGATGTAACTCTACAGAAGCCAAAAACTATATACAGGTTGTCTGACATATGGGTTACTTTCTGCAACCGAGCCAAGCTTTCATTGACACCAACACAAGTACTGTTTTCACAGAGGCACCAACCCATCATGTACTCCCACAAACTATTTATCTGAAGCATGTTTTATTATTTCACACCTTCTTTTATCTAAATGCAACCGCTGCGCGCAAAGTCTTGCCAACTTCAAATCTTTTTTTTTTCCCCCATTAATTAGGAAAGTATCTATGTTTAAGGGCAATCCAGTGCTGTCGAGCTTTTTCCCACTTTTTACAATAAAATCATTAAACAAAACACTAAATTAGGTAACAATTTTCTTCTGCGTCAAACAGAATACATCACTTCATATCTGATGTCACTCTGCCAGAGAAAATGCAATCCCATAGCCCACATAGGAGCTTTGGCGTTGCCAACCACACTTTTCCAAAATTTGCTTAAAAGTTTCTGTACACACTTCACTGAAAATAATTGAACAGTAAGCATGAAAGTTGGAAAGATGGCAAAACAGCAGTAACAAATGGGAATCCTCCACAGGTCAGAGAACAAAGTTACAGTTTTTGGTATGGGTGGAAAGTGCACACCCAAAGTGTTAACTCCTCTATTCTCTCCTCAGATACTGTCTGACTGGGCGAATATTTCTAGCATTCTCTGCTTTTAAAAAAACAGATTTACAGAATCTGCAGTTTTCTGCTCTTTACTTCAACATCAGTACCTTCCCCAAGCTCAAACAATTTGAAAACTACAACATTCACATTCAACGTGTACAGACAAAGCATCTTAGAATTTAGTGGAGATTCTCAAGAGAGATTATAAAGTAAATAATTACTGGGCAATTTCTAGTGGATGGACAACCAATACCTTACTACAACTTCAGGATAGAAAACAACCTTGGGGACTTCATATTCTCCATCAAGAACCAGTGGGCCCTCTTTAACTATTCTCAGCGTGGGAGGTTTCAGCTAAACCAAATTGATGGAGGACAAGTATCACATGCACATAGTCCTTATGTCACCTTATTAAAAGAGATGCACATAAAAAGAAAGACACAAGTCTGCCAAGTACCAAGTGTGCAAAGTATACTTCCAAGTAGAACTTTGTGGTCCAATTCGATAACTTTTAATGTAGTTAAACACAGATTCTGAATCTGGATTTCATCTGATTTGCTTCTGAATTTGACAGGCAGCATTTGACTCAAGAATTCCATAAGTTGATTATTAATGTGATGCTTAGATTAACTTAGAAATTGTATCCCTTGGTTTAGTTTAACTACTGCAAAACATGCACTTTAGCAAGAGAAAAAAAAATCAAAGGGCATGGATAGAAATAGGGAAGCAGGAATATAATAATTTGAGGCATTAACCAGAGTCTAATTTTGAAAATTTCACTAATAAGATTTGTGGATTTTAATATGCATCCATGGACTGGGCCATTATAAAGTGCAACAGACTAATTTATACAAGACCAACATTTCCAAGCAGATAACGCAATTTGGAAATTGCGAGAAAAAAAAAACCAAGGTAGAAACATCCCAAAGGAACAGGTCAAGTACCAGTTCCTGTCTAAAGTAACAGCAGGAACAGTATGCCAAATCCATCATTGCGATTTGAACACAATTGCTAGTTTTAAAAGCACAATCACATATGCATATTAAAAGCAACATACTTGAACAAAACACTGCCATATGGTCAAATCTGTCCCATAATGCTGAAGGTTGCAATAATTCAATAGGAAGGGTTGGTTATCCAAAGTCAACAATACCAGTCATGAAAAAAACCACACGTCTTCCCCAGAGGGTATACTTCTGCTCCCACTTTCTGCCACATGCTGCTCTGTATAGGTAGTCAGGCAAGAGTCCTTCTCCCACATGTTACATGATAATTTGGTCTTGCCTGGAACCAGTGTGTGCATTCAATCTGATTTTCTTAAAAGCTTTGCTTACTCCTGAAGAAATAATCACATGATTACATTGCCGAGGCCTGGGCAACATAACAGGGAGCATGACAGAAAGAGCAATGAGAAAGAGGAATTAAAAAAAATAGAACAGTGGGTGTATTTTCCTCCCCTTCTCCCTCCACAAAACTTTACATATTGCTGTAACTGAAATGTTGAGTTGATGTTATGCAGATAGTGATGCTATTTTGCCCATTGAACTGCTCATGGAACACACTACTCAACTTCCAAAATTCAAATCAGTGAACATGAAATTTGATCCGTATGCAGAAATGGGAATGTAAATAACAATAAAGGCAGAGTTAAAATGATCTACTGTGTCCTAAGTACCACATCACCCCCGGAGGACAGAAGGGCTCTTAAAGAAAAAAAATCAACTAATAATACTTAAACTGCAACAAACTATTCAACTTCAAATCTGTGCGCAAATTTGTACCAGAGGCTCAAGTGAATGAATACAACCAGATTGGTTGGTGGGCACCGCGGGAACTCGGGTGTTTTACTGACCTTGTTACTCACATTTTAGTTTAATGTTTGCAAGTTTCCTTTAAATTTTGTCTTTGTTTTTGCAGTTTCCCTTTAAGGGACTACTTTTTACTTTGTCCCTGATTTTGTTAATTTAGTTCATTTGGATGACTCAAAAAAGTCTGCAGCCAGATTTGCAGACCAAAATTTTCCCCAATTGTTAAAGTAAGTGTTATAGACAGGAGGGGGTTTAATTTAAACAGCCATAACCTCACCTCTCACCACCCCTCCATAAACAGAAAGGCGTTTTTGACTTGCTTCCCCTTTATAAGCAGTGATGTATTTCCCAACCCCTCGGTTTCAGTGTGAACCAATTTATATTAATAACCCCACAGCAAATTCGTGATAGGATGAACTCAGAGCGTTAGCTTATTTGCACGCAGTCGAACACAGGAGTGGGGGAGCAACGTTGCCTCCTTTTCATTCATACAATAAAAGAGGGGTTTGCAGGCCAAAGACCACAGGGAAAAGAATTATTGTTTCACCCGAGTCCAGAGTACAGAATCAAAGTCCAATGGTGTATTCCTTCACAGAGGTCGGCAGGCTGAACTGATGCTGAATAATTCACTTTTTCAGTAGAGGTGACTTCCACAATGAGATGGGCACACAAAGATGATTCAGTCTTGTAGGCGATGGTACAGAAATTCCAATAGAAAGTGTAGATGGGGCCAGGCATTCAAACCTGGACAGAGCCCCTTTTCTGTGCTGCTGCTTGGCAGATGGAAAGATGGCAGACCGAGCTTTGCAATACAGCAAGACAGTATAATTGGCTCTCCCAGCTAGAGGTTCGTGTCACAAAATTCCCACCTCTCTATACCACCTTTGACAAAGGATGCGTATTCTTCATCAGGGTCCCCAAGGTTGTTAAATGTCCCAGCCATCAAGAATTGAAGGGAAGGTTGCTGGACTCTTTTGTCCTAGCAGACTAGTAGACTCCGGTAGGTCAGTCTGGGTTCTGAGATGCAGATGGCCTTTGTATAGTTCCCTTTGAATTTGGTCTCTGCAGCCCATTAAGGGGAGGTGGGGGCAGGTGTTGGGGCTTCTTCAGAGATAACGCAGTGCAAATTTCTTCAATACTATGAAATAGCTCTTTTGTTCAGGGGTCCAGACGGACATAGCTTCAGCTACTTAAAAAGGTCATTATCTATATATATGTATTAATTTTTTAAAAATAATCTTTACACAACTATGCAACAAACCCATTCCAGGATATTTTATTCAACTCAAATAATGGAAAATAAATACATGGGGAGCCATGGTTATGATAGTGCACGTGCATCACAAGTTGGGAGATCAAATCCTACCATTCAATAAATCTGATAATCAGCCATTAAAAACCCAAATACTGTCCTTCAGGGAAGAGAAACGGCCACCTCTGCCTAGTCTGGTTTATACAAGACTCTGGGCACATATTACATGTCTAATTCTTAAAACTGTTGCACAAGAATTATAACAGACAGAATTATATCGGGATTTGAGCAATTTCAATAAAGTCCCATCTGTAGTTGCCAGGCTTAACCCCTTCTAACAAAAACACAACAGGGGCTTAACATTTACAATCTTCCAGTCCTCTGTCGCCATATCCATATCCAATGAGGACTAGAAGATTGTAACTCAAGCCGCTATAGTATCCACCCTTACTTCCTCAGTAACCTAGGATGTATCTTATCCAAACCAGGAGACCCTTCTACCTTTGAGGACTGCCTACCTTTTAATTACCTCCTCTATATCTATTTTAATCCTATCAAATATTGATTGTGTCTTCTCCTTTACTGCCACATTAGCAGCATCTTCTGCTCTAGTGATGACGGATACAGAGTAATCATTTAGTATCTCAGCCATGCCCTCCGCTTCCACTTGTTCTGCATTGAAGTCTTTCATTCATGTAAAGGTCAAGACTATAAGGTTATTGGGAGCGGTTCCAGAAGAATCCAAGCCGAGCAGTTATTGGTGAGTTGCATTGTTGAAGACACCAATGATGACTTCTTCCATCACTTTATTGATAAGCTGAAGTCAGAGTAAAAATGGGATGAGGTGTAAAACGATTGGTGACCTGATCCCATCAACATCCAACAGGATGCATTAGGTTAAAAATGACCTAATTTTATCTAAAAAAAGTCAGGATAAACGTAATCTAGTCAATTATTGCTCCATTGGCCACCTTCTCATCATTAATAAAGGCCTCCACAACTTCCCACCTTATGGTCCCCCAACCCCAAACAACTCACTTCTATCTCCTTCCCAAAATCCACAAACAGGACTGTCCTGATGGACCATCGTTTCAACCTGTTCCACCCCACTGAACTTTTTCCTTCCTATCTTGACTATTTTCTTCTCCCCTTGTCCAATCTCTTCCCACCTACATTTGTGATTCTTGTGACGCCCTTGTCATGAAGCTATTAATGTATATAATATTATTGGAAAATATTTTTCTTTTAAAATAGAGGTTTAGTCTGTGGGTGTGCCTTAATTGGATTAAAGCCAGCTAGCCTGGGTGCTTTGATGTGTACTAGTTTTGAGATGTAAGAGAGGTAGAGTGTATTTGCATTTTTTGAATAGAGCATTCAAGAAGGCAAGTGAAATCTGGCACCTAGCTAGCAGAGACCAAGCTATATGTTTATATTACTAATAAAACTGGTACTATGTTCAAAGAGGCTGGTGATACAATGAGAATTTACATTCAATGAGCTGTGCTAGGTATAACTTCAGCAGTTTCCATGTGTGCAGAGCAGAGGTAATGTAAGATCAAAGTAGCTGTAAGCCTACAACTGTCTCCACAGGAACCAAAGTGAAAGGAACCTTATTTTGAATTCGTAAGGTGAAAATGCTTTGCCTGGTGTCTGGTTAAGTCTATGGGTTGCTGTTGCCTTAGTGGAGATTAGTTTGGGAATTTGTTAAAAGTTATGATAGTAGTAATTTGTAGCCATGTGTATATATTTAACTTGTGTAAATTAATAAAACGTTTCATTTAGTTTAATATAAAACCTCTCGAGAACAGGTGGTCTGATTCCTGAATTTAGAGTTGCACCTCAAACATATCACTTAAAATTATAGGTTATGACAGTTGTTTAAAGTTTCCCTCTGGGATTTTTAAATAACTCAGCTTTACCAAACTGCTGGATCATAACAGCCCTACCTCATTTGAACAGTTTTCAGTTTCTTAGTCTTAACTGCCTCTTCTTCACTATGGCTGGCCAATCCCCCTACACCTGATGGACTGAGGGCCCTCTGCCTCTTCCTTGAACAGAGGCCCGAACAGTCCCCATCCACCACCACCTTCCTCTGCCAGGCTGAACTTGTTCCCTTATTGAACAATTTGTCCTTTAACTTGTCTCACTTCTTCCAGATAAAAGGTGTGGCTATGGGTACCTGCATGAGCCCTGGTTAAGCCCACCTTTTTGTTGCATATGTGGAAAATTCCTTGTTCCAGTCCTACTCATCACCCCTCCCACAACTCTTATATCCAGTGCCTCAATGACTGTATTGATGCCACTTCCTGGCCTCCCCTGGAGCTGGAAAAATTAATCAATTTTGCTCCCAATTCCCATCCCTCTCACCTTCAACACTTCTCCACTGGTCCATCTCCAACACTTCTCTTCCTTTTCTTGACTTCTCGGTCTCCATTTCTGGGGATAGACTGTCTATTAATATTCATTACTTCCTCGACTATACTTTATCACACCCTGCTTCCTGCAAGGACTCCACTCCATTCTCCCAGTTTCTCAGTCTCTGTCTCATCTATTCTGATGCTACCTTCCACTGTGCTTCCAACATGTCTTCCTTTTTCCTCAACTGAGGATTCCCCCCACTGTGGTTAAAAGGGCCCCCAACCATGTCAGACCCATTTCCAGCACTTCTGCCCTCACCCTTCCTCCTCCCTCCCAGAACCACAGTAGGGTTCCCATTGCCCTCACTTTCCATCCACCAGCCTCCATATTCAAAGGATCATCCTCCACCATTTCTACCACCTCCAAACACATCTTCCCTTCCCCTGTCAGCATTCTGGAGGGACCGTTCCCTCCGTGACACTCTGGTCCACTCCTTTATCGCCCCCAACACCTCATTCCCTTCCCACGGCACCTTCCTATGCAATTGCAGCAAGTGTAACACCTGCCCCATTCCCTCCTCTCTCCTCATTGTCCAAGGCCTAAAAACACTCCTTCCAGGCGAAGTAATTATCTACTTGTACTCCTTTCAATTTAGTGTACTGTATTCGCTGCTCACAATGCGGTCCCCTTTACATTGGGGAGACCAAACACAGACTGGGTGACTGCTTTGCAGAATACCTCCGCTCAGTCTGCAAGCATGACCCCCAACCTTCCGGTCTCTTGGCATTTCAATTTACCATCTTGCTCTCTCATATTTCTGTCCTTGGCCTGCTACAATGTTCCAGTGAAGCCCAACCCAAGCACGAGGAACACCACCTTATCTCCCAGTTAAGCACTTTACAGCGTTCGGAACTCAACATTGAGTTCAACAACTTCAGAACATGAACTCTGTCCTCCATTTTGATTTCCCCCTGCCCCACACACCCCCAATGCCAGTTTGTAACTTGTTTTCATGGGCAGAATTTTCCGTGCCCGCTGGCAGTGGCTGTGTTTGGTGGCGTGAGCAGACAATATGGGGAGAAGGTCAAAAATCGGTTTTACGACATCGTGAAACCTGTTTGCAATCGTGTGCTCTGTCCGTCAAAGGTGGACCGCAATTCCTGCTGTCGGATGTCGAGAACTTCATTGTAATACATCTGCATATCATTAAGCTCAATTCACCAGGATCATCCCCCCACGCTGGATCATCTGAGCACGTCGGTTACATAAGCGCCTGACAAGCTGCAATTCGCTCAGGGCTTCAAGGTTTGTTTACTTACCTTGCTTCAGGTAGCACTTGCTGTCAACAGCGCCAGGCTTCGCCAACAGCACATGGCTTTTAGGGGGGCTCACTGGCAGGTCTCTACCTACCAGGCCTGCCATAAGGTGAGGCTGGCTTTTCAATGGCTACAGGGCTAGGGCTTGCTTGGGGAAGGGGGAGAAGTGGCCTCAGGCAAGGAAAAAGGCTGCAGGGCGAGGGAAGATGGGGTATCCCAGGGCGTGTGTGGGGGCACAAGTTGATCAGTGCAAGTGGCCTCAAGATGGTGAGGGCTGAGGAGGCAGTCTCCAGAGATGAGGCCAGATGGAGATGTGGGGGTGCATGTGAGAAAGAGGGTGGTGACGACCCTTGAGCTAGCAGTGAGTGAGATGCCAGTGAATATGTGATGGCCTTGTGAGTGTGTACGTTTAGAGTGATGAAATGGTTGCCTTACCCTGGTGGCACAATGAGTCGCTCATCCTCATTGGATGGCCAACCTCTTCTGTACAGCACTGGCACTTAGCACCACTACCATCGCCTACCAAGCCGGAGTGGTGAGATTGCTGGACATCCTGCGGCCAGAGCGAGGGTGGAGGACATCACGGCGAGCCTCCACAGCATTTCAGGGATGCACCAATGAATCAGGGGGCTGCAGTCTTCTTGCCTTCCGGGGCCATGTCTTCTGTGCAACAGTGCTGGGCTGGAAGCACTGAGAGGTGTGCGCGTGGCTACACTTTAAAAGATGGCACTCGGTGTGAGGAAGCAGCGAGGTGATTGCGTGGCGGGCAAATGAGAGCCCGCCTGCCATTGAAACTGACTGTTTCCCAGGAATGCAAGATTAATGAGGTGGGATTGGGATGATATGGCGTGAAAAGCCACCATTGCGGCTGGCGGGTAAAATGTTATTTTTCCCGCCTGCTACCGCACTTAATGCAAATCTGGGATGATTCTGCCCAATCTTTTTTGCTTTTGGTCTTTATTCTGCTATTAACACTCACTTTGGATCAATGCTTTGTTTCTTTACTACTACCATTACCACTCCCTTTGCCTTTTGTTCCATATCATCTTTGGTATTTAATCTCCCCCATCCTCTAACCAATCCCTGACCTTGCCTTTTGTTCCACCTGACCCCCTCCCCGCTTTTTCAACAGCATGAAACCCATCCCATTTCTACCTCTCTTCAGTTCCGAAGAAGTGTCATATTCGAATGGGAACATTAACTCTATTTCTCTTCTGAGTTTTTCCAGCGCTTTCTATTTTTATTTCGGATCTCCAGCATTTTCAGTATTCTGCTTTTATTTTAGTGAATGATTTTTCTCAATTAATGGGTTCCAGGTTGCAACACAGATTTCAAATGAATTAAGCCAAGTCAAAACGTCCCATTTTGTTTTTAGGTGGGGGGAGCCAGTGGAAAAAGTAGTACAATGCAGTTTAAAACCTGCCCTCAAAATTACAACGTCTAATTCAGGATATTTCTACAGCAATAGGACCATGAATAGAAGGGGAAGAAAGGAAGAGGAGGAGGAACGAGGGGGAGAATTAAATTTCAGGGCATCAAGATAGAAAAAATTCTTTCACCAGTGTTGTTACCTGTCATTCAATTTAAGGGAAAACAGCCAGAAAAAAATGAAGATGGATATAAACCATGATGCACTTTTTGCAGCATGTCAGTAACACAGGATTTCAGTCTGTAGCAATTGTCTAAGTCGCCAGTGCAATTTCAAGATTTCAATTGAGAGATGGTAAACCTGTGACAAAACCAGTGTACACTATGATGCACTCTGGATAGCCAGGTGGTGAAGCATAGACCTGGAGCCTGGTCTTTACACACTTATAAGCTTCTACTTAGAAACGCACATTGTAAAACTTGCAACCCTAAACATAACAAATAGTTTCAGTCTGCTCCTTGCATGGGAAGATAAATTAATGCCCACCATCAGGGTTCAATTAAAAACCCAATTAACATTGGGCGGTAGGATTAGTAAGTTTGCAGATGACACAAAGATTGGCCGGGTGGTTAAGAGTGAGGTTGAATGTCTTGGGCTACAGGAAGATATAGACGGGATGGTCAAATGGGCAGATAAGTGGCAGATGGAATTTAACCCTGAAAAGTGTGAGGTGAT
Source organism: Cetorhinus maximus (assembly GCF_964194155.1). Lineage (NCBI taxonomy): Eukaryota > Metazoa > Chordata > Chondrichthyes > Lamniformes > Cetorhinidae > Cetorhinus > Cetorhinus maximus. The sequence goes on along the minus strand of NC_135886.1, from coordinate 1,895,689 downwards.
ACACTTTGGAAGGAGTAATGTGACAGGGAAGTATTCAATGAACGGCATGACACTAGGAAGTTCTGAGGAACAAAGGGACCTTGGCGTGTGTGTCCATAGATCTCTGAAAGTGGAGGGGCATGTTAGTGGGGTGGTGAAGGCAGCATATGGGACATTTGCCTTTATCAATCGAGGCATAGATTACAAAAGTAGGGAGGTCATGTTGGAGTTGTATAGAACCTTGGTGAGGCCACAGCTGCAGTACTGTGCGCAGTTCTGGTCACCACATTATAGGAAGGATGTGATTGCACTGGAGGGGGTGCAGAGGAGATTCACCAGGATGTTGCCTGGGATGAAACATTTAAGTTATGAGGAGAGGTTGGATAGACTTGGGTTGTTTTCGTTGGAGGAGAGAAGACTGAGGGGCGACCTGATCAAGGGGCATGGACAGGGTGGATAGGGAGCAGCTGTTCCCCTTAGTTAAAGGGTCAGTCACAAGGGGATATAAGTTGAAGGTGAAGGGCAGGAGGTTTAAGGGGTGGGGGGGGGAATGTAAGAAAAAATTCTTTTACCCAGAGGGTGGTCTGCAATGCGCGGCCTGGGAGGGTGGTGGAGGCGGGTTGCCTCACACCCTTTAAAAAGTACCTGGATGAGCACTTGGCACGGTCATAACATTCAAGGCTATGGGCCAAATGCTGGTAAATGGGATTAGGTAGGTAGGTCAGGTGTTTCTCACGTATCGGTGCAGACTCGATGGGCTGAACGGCCTCTTCTGCACTGAGATTCTGTGATTATACAATTAGCACTACCGTCAGCTCATAGCCTCTTTCTATTCAAAATGGTTGAATTGGTTTGGGTACCTGAATAAATGAATATACATTAGGGACGTATAATAAGTTAGATCAGTTTGAAGACTTTAATGTAACCCTAACCATCTTTGTTGGACACAGTTCAAACTTGCTATTATACATTTAACAAAAGCTACCACCTGAGGGTGATTCTAGCAGATATCCAAAACAACTTCTGTACAATTGTGCAGACTAGAAAATTGGCCAGGAAAACAACCATATTTGAAATAACCAAAATGCTGAGATTTAGGGAGCAGAACAAGCTTGACCTATCACCTTGTGAAAATAACCCATATAAAGAAAAACTACACCAGTGTGGAAAGCCCTGAAATAAACAAAAAGAAAATCATGCCTGCCCCCCAAGAAGGGTTACTTACCTCAGTCAAGGGAAATAAAGATTATACTTTATTCCTATAAGTCATCTTCTGTTGATTCCCGACTTTTAGCATTGATCAAGGTTAGGCAAAAGAAAGTGTTAAGTCATCACCCCTAAAAGTGATGATCCTTTTTAAAACAAATACAACGCGTGCTTTCATTACTACACTATCTTCCCTTAAAGAACGGTGTTAAGAAAGGGAAGAATGTTCTGTAACATCTCAGTACAGAATGTACACAGGTTAACCCTCTCCCTCAGAACCTTGCATCGCCCTTAAACAACTTGGTATCAAAGCTGGATGAATGCAAATTTCCTCATTTGTTAGGCCTATATGCAAATATTTCACCCCCAGGTCTCAACTTCCCACTGTAGGGATCATGTTCAAGCTACACTTAGCCAAGAACAGTTACATGTTTTCATTTTAAATTGAAAGCAGAAATTTCTCAATTTGACAAGCTCAGTCAAAAGAACTTCCAGGCTAAACAACTTTCGTTTCAGTTTTAATGCACAGAATACAGCCCAATCTTTTACTGTGACGCTAGACTTGTGAGGTAAAGCGTCAGTTTTAGACCTGATGTTTTCTCCATAGCTGAGACTGTGATCAGCAGCTTCTCACACCAGATGTTTTCTTGCTGACCTGGGGAAATGCAAAGCTGGGCTTTTCAAGTTACTGTAAAGCCCCGTGGCTGCACAGCTCACCTTCATATATTTTCTTTTCAAAACTCGACTGAAAATCTAGTGGAATAAGCTACCTTTTGCAAAATCTCCATGTCTTTATTACCTCTAGACTCGGCTATTCCAATCCACTCCTGGCTCGTCTCCCATATTCTACTCTCTGTAAACTTGAGGTCATCCAAAAAACTCTGCTGCCTGTGTCTTAACTCAAGTTCCATTCCGCTGTCACCCCCATGCTCGTTGACCTACATCCCAGTCAAGCCACGTCTTGATTTTAAAATTCTCATCCTTGTTTTCAAATTCCTCCAGGGCTTCGCTTCGCCCCTCCTTATCTCTGTAATCTCCTCCAGTGTTACAACCCTCCGAGATATCTGTTCTCCTCTAATTCTGGCCTTTTGTGCATTCCACATTATAATTGCTCCACCACTGGTGGCCATGCCTTCAGTTGTCTAGGTGCTAAACTGTGCATCTCCCCACCTACTTCCTTCCTTTAACAAACATAAAATCTACATTTTTGACCAAGCTTTTGGTCACCAGACCCAATATTTCCTTCTGTGGCTCGATGCCATACTTTGTTTTATAATGCTTCTTGTTAAATAAAACTTCTTGAATCCAACCAGCAGCACCAAGTAGGACAACAAGGAAACTATCCCCAATTTGGGTTCCACAAGATGGGATGCCACGCCTGCAGGATTCACACCATGTGTAATAGTATTTAGATATTATTCCACAAGTATAGATGGATCTCAAATAAGCAGTGTTGCATTATAATGGTTTTTCTGAACTGAGAATAGGAGGAGGAAAGCCAAAACCCAAATGTGCAAAACACCACAAAGCTTAAAGAATTACAAAATAATGGTCAATCTGGAACTGGCAGTGAGGATGAGGACCTTAACAGGGGTATGGACATGACACAGTGGTATAGGGCTAAGTATGACTACTCGTTCAAAGAGACAACGCAGGCATGAGACACCAAATACTGCGGGTTGCTACAAATCCAGTATTTTTAGTTCTAGGAAGTCCACTGACCCAAAAAAACAAATGCATGGTTTACATCGTTTAACACTATGTGTGTAAATTAATGAATAACAAATTGTCATTTGTTTAGTGTAAAACCAAAACTGAAGTAAACTTTTATGTTTTGTTTTTCCAGACATACATACTGACAATAGAATGGCTATCAACATCAACACTGGTGCTGTTCCAAAGCTGACCAACAAATGCACAAGTCATTCAGGTCAATAAACTGGCTACTTTATTCTGTTTCCAGGATATGGATGATGCAGGTAAGGCTGCTTTTATTGCCTGTCCCTAGTTTGTTCCAAGATGCTGCTGATGGACCTTTTCCTTTTACCACTCCAATCCTTATAGGGATGATGCACCCACAAAGCTGTTAGGTGGAGAATATCAAGATTCTGCCCCAGCAATGATTAAGGAATGGCAACATATAGTGAAAGCTGGTTGGAGGGAGGTGTTCTTCTTGGTGGTCAGAGGGGAGGGAGGTGCAGTCAAAGTGACCCTTGTGAATTGCTGCAGTGCATCCTGTAAATTGTACATACCACATAGGCATGCCAGTTGTGGATATGGAGCTCAGTGCAGAACACCACTGCTTTGCCCTGGCAGGTGTCCAGTTTGATTTTCAGCTAGCATGTCTAACGCATGTCCATGAAATAATGATAATTCCAGTATCAAGTTTGCACTTATTCCATCAGTTTTATTATTGAAGAGAGGTAATGTGGGACCAGGTTTGACACAGGATCTCAAGTCTTTAGCAATAGTCTACCTAGAATTTTAGAGCAGGTAAAAATGTTAACCCAAGAGGATTAAATACATTAACAGAACAGTAATTTGCAAGGAACTAGGGATGGATTGCAGTAATTAAATAATACAATCATGTTGAATAAAAAAAACTCATGTGGGCTGAGTCGAAATCTTGAAAAGGTGCAGAAAGTGAATTCTATGGGGAGAATTTTCTCCCCGTCGGGCGAGGGCGTGGAGCCAATTGCCACCCGCGATCAGCTGCGTGCCACCATTTTACGTGGACTGGCCAATTAAGGCCCGGCCAGTGTGATGCATGGGAGAGGTCTGGAGGGTTATGGACTAGGTGCAGGTCAATGGGACTAGTGGAATAATATTTCAGCACAGACTAGAAGGGTCAAATGGCCTGTTTTCTGTGCTGTAGTGTTCTATGGTTCTAAACATGGAAAAAATAAAAAAATAAAATCATTCAGACACGTCCCCTCATGTGACAGTGTCACATGAGCTGGGACATGTTTATGAATTTTCATTAAAATTTTTATTTAAGTAATAAACCCTTCATGAAACCTCATCCCGCCCATGTATGAGGTTCCATGAAAAACGTGAAGACTGCCTGGGCTCTTTGCCTGCCCGCCAACCTTAAGATTAGACGGGCAGCCCTGACAATTACTTTAATTCGTTTACGAATGGCCAGAACAGGCCTTTGACAGTTTGGCAGGCGCGCAGCCGACTCCGGTGCACGCCCGCCGACAGATCAGAATGATGCACGGTCACGCCCGACATCACTTGTCATTTTACGTGTCGGCCCCTGCACGCCGAACAGAAGATTCTGCCCTATGTTTCTTCACTGATTTCCCCCTGCCTTAATTTTTATTTTTGTTTGCACTGCAGGTCAACTGTCAAGTTGTTAGATCACATCTTCAAATTCATGTTGTTTGCTACTTAGCAATAAAGACAAATGGTTTAATTCAAGGCTATGACATTTCTGCAGGGGGTTATTACAGTGGGTTTAGACTCAAATAAGGCACAGATAAACCACCACTGTATTTAGCTCCAAAGTTATACTGGTAACCGCATATCACATTCAAACTTCATGACTTGAGAAATACAATACATCAAAAACATGAGTAGAACTATGAGTAGCTTGAAGACATTTATAACCACTCATGGATAAAGCAGCACAGATGGAGGGAACCATAATTAGTACAAGGAGTTCGGTGAGGGCTGTAGGGATTGAGCTACAGGCAGACAATAACAAAATGGCACATCCCACCAGCATCCGACCACGCCCACTTGCCTATTCTACCTCAGCCGACAAAGATAAAAAAGGTGAACAGAGCCCACCAGAGCCATTGCTTACTGAATCAATTCACTAGCACAACCTCATGAGCCAGCAATACAATACACATAACTCAATACATAAAACATGAGTGAATCAGTGTGTTGTGCAGACTCGGGCTTGATCCCTCAAGCTATACATCCTACGCTTTTTCATGAGTGTTAGAGATGGTGCTGATGATTAAAAAGTATTTTCCACTAAACCTCCAAACAGTCCCCTTCCCTAACTTTGTGATTTTGATTTCTCTACACTAAACAATAACTCTCAATTTTGGCCCACTTTCCCAACCTATCAAGATGCTTCTGCTTTTTGTAAATTTGCTGTTATTTACAACAGCGACTAATTTTGCTACATCGGAGAGCTACAGGATCCCTGCTTCCAAACCACGAATAAACATTGAAAATGGCCAAATGGCCCCAAAAGCCAACCCAGATTCTCTACCAGTCCATTCCCACACGAATGCTGCACTTGTAACCACTCTCACATCTTCGGATTTTGTTACCACTACAAAAGGTTTTCCTCTTAGCCACACCTTATTATCCATCCTCTCACCAAGGGAGCGAATGAGTGGCTGTGTAAAGATTTTATTCCTTTAGAAGAAAGTAAATATTCTAAAAAAGAAATCAATATATTTGCGAATTCCAAGTTTCAGTAGTCATGGCAGCAAACATCTGACAGAAATGCCACACAAGTCATTTGAAAGCCATCAAATCACTACTTGATCTTGCTCTACAATAATGTTTCCTTTATTTCACCAGGAAATGTTATTGGGGTGGGGGTGGTGCAGAAGAGACACTGTGAGCTTGCTTGTCTGCATAACAAACATGGAACATAAAAGCAAAATACTGCAGATGCTGGAAATCTGAAACAAAAACAGAAACAGAGTTGACGTTTCAAGTCCATATGACTCTTCTTCAGAGCTAAATGGAAGTGGAAGTGTGATGAAATTTATACTGTTTGGTGGGGGGGTGGTGGTGGTGGAGCAGGATAGAAGGCCAGCGATTGGTGGGAGCAATGAAGAGATTGACAAAGATGTCATGGACAAAAGGACAAAGGGAGTGTCAATGGTAGTGGTGAGGGCTAAAAAAGATGCTGATAGTGGCGTAAAAGGTAAGAAAACAGAATGTGATAATAGCCGAACAAGGGTCAGCACTCTGAAAAGAGCAACATGAACAAGTAATAGATGGTCCTTGTGGTGGTGGGGTGGGGTGGGAGAGGGGTGGTGGTGGAGAATAATGGGATAAAAGGGGAGATAAAATAAAAGGGGATAAAACAATGAATGAACAAAAATAAAAATAAATTTTAAAAATAAAAATAAGTGAATAAAAATGGAACATGCCAAATTACCAGTTAAAGCAAAAAGGAATCAAGGCTTCAAGTCAATGCATGTCGGCAATATCCACAGCTACGCAATCCCTTCAATAGCAATTCTACACAACAGTTTCAACAGCACGCTAGACATGCACGGTAAGAATCTGAACTACTGAGAGAAATGTCCTTAAGACGACAGGGGCTGTGTTTAAATGGACTTCATAGTGCACCAACCAGAAATTGTTACAAGTTGCTTTTAAATGGATGACAATCAAGGGGCTCTGACAACATTAAAAAGTCAGTAGAACCCTAGTAATTGAATTACAGTCTTACAACTCCCTACCCAGCAGGTTATTTTATAGAACAGATGCTAGGGTTTTAAATGCCACAACCGTGCTTGCTGCTTCACTGTTCGGTTGCCTTAGCAATATAGCCACTTCTAAATGTGAATGCTTAGTGGAAAGTTACAAATTTGTTGCATAATTGCATCCATCAAACAAAGATACACACAACATGCTGTGCAACAAAAAGGGACAGAATAGAGATTCACATAATGAGAATGTAAGGTCAGCAAGACCAGCAATGGCAGAGCATGGAGCATGGCAATTCCCAGAAAAAGGTGGGGGGGAGGGGGGGCGGGTGTGTGCTGAGGAAGAGAGCATAGTTGTGCTATTTTTAAAAAAAAAATCTATCACCTTAGTCTGACCTCTCACCTCTCAGCATGATCTACAATGGCATTAATAGCAGAAGCCAGAGAGCAGGCTACTTCCTCAGCAGAGGTGCGATGCTATACAATTTATTAAAATTAAAGACAGCACAAAGTGATTCCAGAATAAAACCAGGAGTTTCACAGAATGCATAGTCAGTTTAGATCAATTACCACGAGAAAATCCAAATTTAGGTCACAAGGGATCTCTGCTGCAAGAATACCATAAGTATAAAAGCAATCATTTTTCTAAAATTGACACTAAGATCGATATCAATAAAAGGCCAAGTGCTTCCACTCAGCTTCAGAGCCGAACTTCAGACAGTGTGATGAACATCATGCAATAAACAGCTACTGTACAATGAAGTTACAGCATCCTTAGAATATATCTGCAGATCTCCCATGGCATTGCTCACATTTAGTTTTGGGATTAAAAATTCTCATACCTTGGTAGTGTGCTCTTGAGGGACACCGCAATTGTTGAAAGTATCAGTGTAAGCGTTCTGATAGCAAGTTCTGCCGATGGCTAACAGCATGACCGTGCCTGGAAGCAACATGGAATTAAGCTGAAGATGAAAGTCAAACTTTACCAGCCTACATGGCGTGGAAACCTGGATCCGCTACAAGCGTCACATTAAAGCTCTGGAACTTTTCCTCCAAAGACACTCGAGGTTGATCATTAGAATTCAACAGCAGGACGAAAGCACAAAGAGCGAGATCCTTCAACGTGCTGGGCTCAACAGACTCTCCAGAAAATTCAATTTAGATGGGCAGGCCATGTCTTCCACATGGGCGTCTACAGGATCCCCAAGCGGATCTTCTATGGAAAACTGTCTCAGGCTGGTAAATGACATCAAGGTGGTCAGTACAAGCAACACCCTCAAAAGAAAGTCTTACAAACTTCTACATTGCAGACAACCTCTCTTGGAGGACACTGCAGCTGACCGGCCCACATGGAGGCACACAGTGTAGTTTGGTTCATCATGCTTCGAGGACCATCCACGTCAAACTTGCAACATCTGACAAGCCAGCCAGCTACAGAAATTCCCCCAAGCACCAACATGAACTGCCTGTTCTGTGGATGTCCATGCCAATCTCTCTTCAGTCATGAAGATGATGCAGTAATTTAGTGTGGGCTTGCTTAAAGAATGAGGAGTCTACCATCATCAGCTCCCCCCACACTCAGATTAGAGACGCTTAACACCTTACCTGGCATAAGAACATATGGAATAGAAGAAGTAGGCCATTCAGCCCCTCAAGCCTGCCAACGCCATTCAATAAGATCATGGCTGATCTGCCCCAGGCCTCAACTCTCAACTCCTCTTTCGCGCCAGCTCCCCATAGCCCTCAACTCGATATTTCAAAAATATAAATCTATATACCTCCTCTTTAAAAATCCCTTTAAAAATCACTGCTCAATTACTCTGTGTAATTGAGGCAATTTGTACCTTTCTAAAAAAATATATAATGCTTGTTATTACTTCCAAAAGGCAAACAAGGCTGCCAAGCTAAAATAGGACTGAAATGAGCTTGAAGACTAAGGTTTCCACTGTGATATCATCACGAGAAAATTATACTGTGTTTGTAAATTTTAGTTCCTAGGATGAAATCCCTGTCTTCGTTTAAAAAAAAAGATTAGTTTGCATCTGTTACAAAATGTGACAATGGGCGTATACTTGATAGAAGAGTTCATTCTGTTGTTGCTGCTCACACAAAAAGTGCTGTTTTTATAGGGACTGGAGTGTCAATGGTCAATGTGTTACTCTGTTATCAAGGTGAAGTTTAGGGCTACAAAAGTCAAGTGATGTAAATTAAATAGGGCTGAAAATTAGAATCAAAAATTTGCTTAAGGACTCACCTTCAAGTTACAAGTCAAAGCTGAAAAGAAAGATCTGGCCTTCTCCTACCACCCCCATCCCCCAACCACTGAGATTGTTTGAGTGATAGGTTACAGAAATTCTGATGACTGTGTTAATAAGATATCTTTCTGTTGGTGAGGGAACGCAAGAAGAAAGATTGCTTGAATGGCTTATGAAAATTTAATCAACTAAGAATTTCTGCAATGAATGCACCCACCAAATGTGATGTGATGGACAGGAGATCTGCACACATAACCTAGACAGGTACTTCACTTTGAATTTTCTAGGATTCAAATATATATTATGGCTTTATTAATACTATAATTTGTTCCAACCGCAGGACATTTCACAATACTCTGTCAATCACGAACAGTACAATTTTGCAGTGATGGTATCGCATCAGAAATCTTCGTATTGAATCTAATTTCAGCACCATTTTTAACTTGGCAGAAATATTTTCCTTTCAGAAGTAATAATAAATGTACAAATAAAATGCTGCAATTAAATGTCAAGGTTCAAAAACAGACCTATTGGCAATCCCTTGGGTTGACAATGATTCTTCGAATTCGAATACAGACCATAAGCCACCTTAACCCTGTAGAGCCATCAGAACCCACATATTAAATTTGAGCTGCATTATTCACTCTACACTATCCACAGTTCTACCGCTACATGCATAATTCAATAATCAAAAATTGGCAGAGTTTAACCAACCTGGGATGTGAAGCTAGTTGAGGTACCCAAAACACCGCAACCTGAAATGGTACCAAGTAGCTGTGTTCACACATCACATTCTGGGTCTTTGTTATTAGCCAGGAATACTAAGCAGAGGTTAAACTAGGGAGTTCGTTCAATTTTCTCTCACAGATCAAAAGAAGCAGTTATAGGGTTACGCTGACACTGACTAGGTTACAGTCCATTTCCAAATCAATAAATGAGACATGTTTTAGTAAAAGGAAGAAAAGACAATTCAGATGGATAGGGGAGAAAATCACAAACAGTAAATACAACCATGTAGCTCCATATAAAGACTAACATATCATCTCAGTTATGCCGATTTTTTAAGTGAAGGACATTCTCTTAAACAAGTGCTGTTCTGAATGTTTCAAACAAGGATTTCACTGAAGTATTCAACAGCAACATCTTAAGGATACTGTGGATAAAAAGCACAAAGGCTCCCAGTAGCACAATCTGGCAGGAAATTAATTTTCTAACAATTGCATCATGTGCTGCTGAGTAAATAACACATTTTTAAAGAATTAAGACAGGCACCATCAATAACCCTTTAAGCATCAACTGACAACCAAATCTTGGGAGCTGAAGTGGTCCTGACAGAGATGAATTAGCAGTTGAAACTGGAGCACTGATGTGCAACAATGGTCTCTGATCCGATGTTAGCTTCGGTCCAAAGGGTCATGCTCAATAACACCTCCTGGTCAATACACTATCAATGCCTTCTTTCTACCATCTAAACGCAAATTATTTTATTAGCATTTATCCCCCCCAGAAAGTTGCTGATAGGGTGATTTAAAAGAATGAAGACTTGCATTGACATAGCACCTTTCATGACTTAGAGTCACCCCAGAGCACTTTACAGCTAATTAATTAATTTTGGAGTGTAGTTACTGTTGTAATGCAGGAAGCACAGCAGCCAATCTGTGCACAGCAAGGTTCCACAACAGCAATGTGATAATCACCAGATAATCTGTTTTTATGATGCTGGTTACGGGATAAGTATTGGCCAAGACACCAGGGATAAACACCCCTGTTCTTCTTCAAAATAATGACATGGGATCTTCTCCTTTTAACTGGTGGAGCAGACAGGGACTCAGTTTAATGTCTCATCTAAATGATGCTACATGATCTAAGGTGGATCTACTCTACAATTTTAAAAGAATCTTGCATTTTCAGAACAGCCATCTCATAGATGAGACGTTAAACTGAAGCCCAGTTTAGCTGCTCAAACAATGCAAACAAAATCCTGAGTTTCAATCTGAAGAGCAGACAGTGAGACTCATATCCTGGTTAACATTCTTCCCTTAGCCAACACAAACAGATTAATTGGTTATTCCTCTTACCTAAAAGACCTTGTTGCATCAAAGTGGCTGCTGAGTGTGCAGCATTTACATTTTGACACTATCTAGCTCGAATATTAACTGTAGCACTTGAATCACAATGCATTGATGATTAAATGCTTTGGGCTTTGCTAAGGATATACGATGTAACACAAGCGCAAATTATTTTAATGTAAATTCTACAGGCAGCCAGCAAAACATAAAAAGTAGATAAATGACATTTTTACTCCCTCAACAAGTTCAATAAATTTTACTTAGTGAATTATCCAAAAATTCTAGCAAGAGGAAAAAGGTCACCACCTACTGTTGGAGGACCCCTCCCCTCCAAACCACCATTCCAACCTGTCTGCAACAGAAAAATAATTAAATGATTGATTACGTGGGTATGATGTACAGCATGTCAGCACATATCAAGAATAGTTTTACATTCCCCTACCCGGGAGGTTGCCAGGGAAGCCGCTCTCCGGTTTCTGCCAATGCCACCCTGTACCAGTCAATAGAAAATGATGCAACTCTGGTTGAGACAACAAACCTTCAGCATTTCCCACAGTAAGAGAAATGACTAGCCTCTACAAAAAAATTAGCAGACTAGTATAGGAACCACTCTGGGACAGAAAAATAATAAATCTGAAGACTCTTAATTATCAATATCAATCATACTTATCTCTGAATGAACTCGCCTAGCATTCACTTTCTAATTGGATTTTGTGCCCTTAAAAAGGATAGGGCTTCACTTTAGTAGCAGAAGGATGATTTGCACATTATGTAGCATAATGATCTTGCCCTTTAAATCAGCAGACAAATTTAACTTGGTGATCATAAGATAAAAGAAATACAAGCTGGAGTAGGTCGTATGGCCCCTTAAGCCTGTTTGGCCAATCTGTATGACCGTGACTGAGCTTCTATATCAACTCCACTTTCTGCCCCATCCCCATATCCCTTACATTGTTGGCACTATCTAGCTCAAATATTAAAAACAGACTTGCATTTCTATAGTGCTTTTCACAACCACTGGACATCTCAAAGCACTTTACAGCCAATGAAGTACTTTTACAGTAGTCACTGCTGTAATGTAGGAAAAGCAGCAACCGATATACACACAGAAAACTTCCACAAACAGCAATGTGATAATGATCAGATAATCTGTGTTTCTGATGTTGATTGCAGGATAGATATTGGCCAGAACACTTTGGATAACTCCCCTGCTCTTCTTCAAAATAGTGCTATTGGATCTTTTGCGACCACCCGGGCAGGCAGATGGAGCCTTGATTTAACATCTCATCCGAGAGATGGCACCTCAGAAAGTACAATGTTCCCTCAACACTGTGCTAGAGTATCAACCTTGGCTTTTGTACTCAAACCCCAGAGTGGGGCTTGAACCCAGAACCTTGTGACTCAGAGGTGTGTGTGCTACTAACTGGGCCACAGCAAAGTATTCACAGTTCACTGGGGTAGAAAATTCCAAAGATCCACAACCCTCTGAGTGAAGAAATTTCTCTTCATCTTTGTCCTAAATGGCTAGCCCCTTTTACTGAGACTATGACTCCTAGTTCTAGACTCTCCAGCTAGGGTAAACCGCCTCTACTTGCTCAGAATTGTTCATGTTTCAATGAGATTACCTTTCATTATTCCATACTGACCAGAAAGGACAATCTACTCTCTCTCTTCACAGGACAGTACACTCATCCCAGGAATCAACCTAGTGAATCTTTGTAGCAACACCCTTCCCTTTCCCCAAATTCACCGTCAGCATGCCATAGAACCATAGAAAAGCTACAGAACAGAAAGATGCCATTCAGCCCATCATGTCTGCGTTGGCCAAAAAAGAAAAAACTTGCTGCCCATTCTAATCCCACCTTCCAGCACCAGATCCGTAGCCTTGTAGGTTATAGCACTTTAGGTGCAGATCCTGGTACCTTTTAAATGAGTTGAGGGTTTCTGCCTCCACAACCTAACCAGGCAGTGAATTCCAGACACCCACCACCCTCCGGGTGAAATTTTTCCTCATGTCACCTCTAATCCTTCTATAAATCACCTTAAATCTGTGCCCCCAAGTAATTGATCTCTCTGCTGGGGAAACAGGACATTTCTGCCCATTCTATCTCGGCCCCTCAATCTTTTACACCTCAATCAGGTCACCCCTCAGTCACAAGGAAAACAAACCCAACCTATCCAATCTTTCCTCATAGCTGCAATTTTCAAGCCCTGGCAACATTCTTGTAAATCTCCTCTGTACTCTCTCCAGAGGAATTATGTCCTTCCTGTAATGTGGCGACCAGAACTGTAAACAAAACTCCAGCTGTGGCCTAACTAGCATTTTATACAGTTCCAGTATTACATCCCTGCTTTTAATTCCATACCTCGTCCAATAAAGGAAAGCATTCCATATGCTTTCTTTACCACCTTATCCACCTGTCCTGCCACCTTCAGGAACCTGTGGACATGCACTCCAAGGTCTCTCACTTCCTCTACCCCTCCCAATATTCTCCCATTTATTGTGTATTCCCTTGCTTTGTTTGCCCTCCCCAAATGCAGTACCTCACACCTCTCTGGATTGAATTCCTTCTGCCACTTTTCCAACCACTCAGCTAAACCACTGATATCATTGTGGAGACAACAACTATCGCATAGGAGTTCTATTGATATTTCATAAAATAAATTTTTAAGAACCTAAGAAATAGGAGCAAGAGTAGGCAATTTGGTTCCTTGGACCTGTTCTGCCATTTAATAATGTCATGGTTGATCTGATTGTGGTCTCAACTCCACTTTTCTGCCTGCCCCATTCCCATAACCTTCAGTCCCCTTGTAGATCAAACATCTTTCTAATTCAGCTCTGAATATATTCAATGACCCAGCCTCTGCAGTAGAGAATTCCAAAGATTACTCAGCCTCAGAAGAAATTCCTCATTTCCCATCTTAAATGGGAGACCCATTGTTCTGAAACTGTGTCCTCTAGTTCTAGATTCCTCCCTCCTCCACACCCCAAAGGGGAAACATTGGGCGGAATCGTCCCAGATTTACACAAAGTGCAGTAGCAGACGGGTAAAACGATGTTTTGCCCGCTAGCCACAATGGCGGCTTTTCACGCCGTATCATCCCAAACCTGCTGTATTATTCATTCTCAGGAAACATGCCGTTTTGATGGTGGGCGGGCTCCAATTCACCCACCATGCCGTTACCTCACTGCTTCATCATGCCGGGCACCACATTTAAAGTACAGATGCACGCATACCTCTCAGTGCTTCCAGCCCAGGGCTACTGCAAATAAGTCATAGCCCCGAAAAACAATAAGACTGCGGCCCCCAGGTTTAATGATGCATCCCTCGAGAACCTTTTGGATGCTGGAGGCCCACTGTGATATCCTTTATCCCCGCTCTGGCCGCAGGAGGGGCAACATTACCACTCCAGCTTGGTAGGCGATGGCAGTGGTGATCAGTGCCAATGCTGCACAGAAGAGGCTGGCCATCCAAGCAGATAAAGGATGGATGATCTCATCTGTGCCACCAGGGTAAGGCAACCATCTCATCATTCTAAATACTCACACTCAAGCCCATTACACATTCACTGGGATTTCACTCTCTGCCAGCTCAAGGGACTCCACTACTCTCTTTCACACACACCCTCACATCTCCATCTGGCCTCATCTGCTCTTGAGACTGCCTCCTCAGCCCTCAACATCTTGAGGCCACTTGCACAGATCAACTTATGCCCCCATACTCATAGATGTTTACAGCACAGGAGGCCATTCGGCCCATCGTGTCTGCACTGGTAAACAAAGATCTGACTACACTAATCCCATTCTCCAGCACTTGGCCCATAGCCCTGGAGGCTATTGGAACACAAGTGAATATCTAAATACTTCTTAAATGTTGAGTGTTTCTGACTCAACCACCCTTTCAGGCAATGAGTTCCAGACTTCCACCACCCTCTGGATGAAGAAACTTTTCCTCAACTCCCCTCTTAGCTTTCTACCTCTTACATTAAATCCAGGTCCCCTGGTTATTGACCCCTCTGCTAATGGAAAAAGTGTCTTCCTATCCACCTTATCTATACACCCCTCATAATCTTATACACCTCAATCAGGTCCCCTCTCAACCTTCGTTGTTCCAAGGAAAACAACCCCAGCCTATTCAATCTTTCCTCATAGCTCAGACCCTCCAGCCCAAGCAGCATCCTGGTAAACCTCCTCTGCACCCTCTCCAGTGCAATCACATCCTTTCTACATGGTGACCAGAACCACACGCAGTACTCCAGTTGTGGCCTAACCAACATTTTATATAGTTCCAGCATAACCTCCCTGCTCTTGTATTCTGGGATACCGCAGTACAGCCCTCAACCTCTTCCCTTGCCTGAGGCCACTTCTCTCCCTTCCCCAAGCAAACCCTAGCCCTGCAGCCATACAAAGCCACCCTTGCCTTATGGCTGGACTGAAAGATAGAGACCAGCCTCTGAGCCCCCTAAAAGTGCTGTGGTGCTGTCTATGAAGCCTGGCGCTGATGATTGCGAGTGCTGCCTGAAGCAAGGTAGGCAAACAAACCTCGAAATCCTGAGCGAAGTGCAGCTCATCAGGTGCACGTCGCTTATGTGCAGTTGTAAAACATGTTGGCGTATAATCACACCGATGTGGGTGGATGATCCAGCATGGGGAGGTGAGTCCGATGGGCTAGGCTTATAATGGCATGCAGATTTATTACAATGAGGTTCCCGACAGTGGGAAACGGTACACACCATCGACAGGCTGAGCAGACGATCGTGAAACCAACTTTTGGCCTTCTCGCCATATTGTCCGCTCACACCACCGAGCACACCCAACGCCAGCGTGCATGGAAAATTCTGCCCATTCTCTCAGCACGTACCCTGTCAAGGCCCCTCAGAACCCTATATGTTTCAATAAGATCACCTCTCAATCTTCTAAACTTGAATGAGTATAGGCCCAGCCTGCTCAATGTTCCCTCATAAGACAACCCCCTTCAACCCAGGAATCAACCTAGTGAATCTTCTCTGAACTGCCTCCAATGCAGTACACCCCTCCTTAATTAAGGAGGCCAAACTGGATGCAGGACTCTAGGTGCCATTTCATCAATGTCCTGCACAATTGTTAAAAGACTCCCCTACTTTTAAAAAGCAATGTTAAAAGATCAAAACTTCATTTCTAAATGCCGTCACTGATTCAAGCACTCTACTTGCAACATCACATTTATTGCCTACAGCTTTGATGATGTTATTTGCTGTAACCTTATGCAATCTGGACAACTGCAACACCAGCTGGCATCATCTTAATATCAGAGACTGCACTGGAAATAAAAGATCATCATTAAGAGTCAGATGCACATTACTACACTAATTCCAAAATCACAGCAGAGCCAACCTCAGCCTGTGAAGATCAAAAAAAAAATCCACTGGAGTTATAATTGCTTCATAAAAAACACAATTTCACTAAACGGCAAAGTCATTACGTAGAATGTTTTGCAAGTGCATCATACCTTCAATGATTGCCTTCACTATTACATTCACTAAATAATTTTATGTACAAAATAAAGTCCACTCTTGAGATGAGGCACCAATCAAGGATGTTCAATTTTTCTTTTGTCAATGTACACAAAAGTTACCCTTGCCTAGGGCAACGCACGTTTCTTTTACCCTCTTACCGTTAGTCGAAGAACAGAGATCCAAACAATATTAAGATTGAAAGCCAAAATCTGGAGTCAGGGGAAATAAACCATTCCAGCCAGGAATGGTGCATCATTGATAATGAAATCAGGAATTCTGTTTGCTTAAAAAGGAACCATGCTGCATATATTAGCTGTTAAGTATACTGGTTTCACCCTTAGTAAATATTACAACTGAACAGTGAAAAGCATTCAAGATGAGGAACAGATGCAGCGGCGTTGGTTTAATTTCCCCCTATTATTTACCAATTATGGAATCGTATTTCTATTCTCCAAGTGTTGAGTTAGTAGTATTGTGACACAGCAAGTGCATTTCTCATGAGGCAGGCTATGTCTCTTAAGTGCTGATTTTAAAAGCACATTAGTGCAGTCCATTCCTTGCTCCAAGGATTTTGGATCCTTGCCTCAATATCGGAGGTAGAAATGAAAGACAATGAGTTGGCTGCATGCACATCACACCAGAATAAAAGGAGGCTCCAAATGAAGAACTTGTGCAGCATTTCACTTCTTCAAAGAGGAAGGTGATTACTGAATCAGTAAGAGGAATCACGAGTTATTCTTCCCTGGATGTATCGCAACTTAGTCATTTTTTAAAACAGTGATAGTGATAACAGGGGTTCCTTAATGCAGCCCTAGTTAAAGAACTGGAAAACAGGATACAAGTCAAGTAACCTCTACCTCACATCAATCAAATCATATCAACACTGCAGGTAGCTGCTCCTCTCCCCTTCACTCAGTGACAGCATTTCCACCTCTCAGACAGAAGGCTGCAGGTTTCAGCCCCAATTAATCTTGTCCGGCATTTCAGAATATTGAGGGTGTGCCACATGGCCCAAGTGCCATCTTTTGATAAGATGTTAAGCCAAGGGCCACATTTGTCCATTCAAGTGGATGTAAAAGTTCCCATGGCATTATTTAAAGTAGTACTGGGAATTCTCCAAGTATTCAGGCTAACATCTAGTCCTTTAAAACAACTGATCTGGCCATTTATTTCATTGTTTTTTTGTGGGAGCTTCCTGTGAGCAAATTGGCTACCATGTTTTCCACATGACAATATATTTAGAAATACTTCTTTGGCTACAATGCATTTTGGAATATCCAGAGGGCATGAAAGGTGCTATGAAAATGCAAGTTGGTTCTCTCTTTGCCCAATCCTATCCATGCCAGGCTTTTTTTGTTAAATGAGTAAAAGGTCAAAAGGGAAGAAACTTGAGGCATAAGAGTGGATCACTCTTACGCCTCTAATAACAGAAGATGATGTTATTGGCAGCAGGTCAACTGTCCACCCCTTCAGCTGGAGAACTGCCAATCTTGTGGAGAGAGCTGAAGGACAGCGAGAACTTTCTCTCCGCCCCACCCCCAATCATGTATACAAATTTTGTTAAAGGAGGTTTGAAACCGGCTGTGAAATAAGTTAACTTTGGGTTAGGCTTTACTATCTTTGCAAGGTTTCCACATAGTCATTTTCCCCACTTTTACCACTTCCTAGTGACAAACAACAGAATATTAAGCACATGATATTAACCAACGAGCTGAGAGGCAAAGTATCTATGAACAAATGTACCAATACAAAACTGATCCACATACATGAACATTATTGCAACTGAAAAACTCCATGAAAAACCAAATAGAGCACTACAAAGCAATTTAAATATAGTTGTTTGGTAGTGTTGCTGAAAAAAGAGACATGTCGAAGTTTTTCACCTTGTACATATCAGGACACTCGCAAGAATACCAATAAAGAGGAAAACAACAATTTATACAGTATGTGAAGAGAGTGTCGGTTGGTTGGCAAGTGGACTCTGATTGGTTGATGCATTGCCATGGAGAACGCACCTGTGATGGTGACTGACAGTTAACTGCCAACCATTGTTTGAAATTTAAACCAGGCAGCTTGACTCCGATTGGTCAAGGCATTGCCCTGAGGAATGAATCAACGAATGGTTGTCACTTATTTTGTTTAGCTGAAACAGGTGCACTGTGTCTACATGTTCCTTCTGTCTGGAAAGAACAGGGCTCTGTGTATTAATACATGTAGCTTCCAGTACACATGAATGTACCACACTGCGAGCCCAACTATCTTAAATTGGTTGTCAGCGCAAATCTTAGCACACTGAGGATTACTTAACAAATGTTGCCCATTCACGGAATCACATCTAATGCTGTACACTGTGTTGAGTTTTGCAAGCATGGGCTGGTTGGGTATGATCTGTATTGCGAACAACGTCTGGAACATGCTGTTTGATCCAATCCGCCAGTCTTTGGGTCGTATGGCCTACACACCTGGCATCACACTGGCACTGAAATTCATATACCACATTACTCATTTGTGTGATAGGCAGAACATCTTTATGGCTTGACGGCAGCATCCTGTTAGTGGCAAATATGACTCGTGTTGATACTGCATAGTAGCAGCATGAAACAGCTAGCTTCACATCTTGCTCAAATTTTTGAGATACCTTGCCCTTCCAGGTTAATCTGAGGTAGACTGGGCACTTTTCAGGGCCGAAAGTGACAGCCTTCTTCCCGTTCATGAGTCTGCGTGATATACAGTGCAAAATGATCTGATCAGGGTAGCCATTATCCCGCAAGATGGCATCAACCTTGCAAGGTGAGCAACTGGATTGGGCCCTATTTACAAGGTCGCCATTAAGACCAATACCGTGTGAAACTGTAAGAATCCCAACGTGTATATTGACCAGTAAAGGTAGGCCTGCAGTAGACCATAGTAGAGGCCCCCTGGCAGATTTCTCAACTATTAAGTCAAGGAAGAGGAGTTCATTTGACTGCTCCATTTCAGTGTAATGCAGGATGGAGCCCATTAAGAGATATAAGGAAATTATTATATTTAAATCCACAGCTGCATGTAATGAACATATCATCCACATATTGGAAATATGCAAGTGGTAGGAAGTTAGGTGTAATTCCATCGAAGGCACATCGAAGTTTCTCACAGAAGCCAACAAAGAGCTGGGCCTGGGAGGCTCCAGTGGTTGGCAGTTAACTGTCAGTCACCATCACTGGTACATTCTCCATGGCAATGCCTCTATCAATCAGAGTCCACTTACCAATCAATCAGCATTTTCTTCACATACAATATAAACAGGTATTTTGGCGGGTGTCCTGATGAGTGCAAAACGAAAACCTTCAACATGTCTCTTTTTTCAGCAATACTCAATTTAAATATTGTAAGACAGGAGATGAGACACCAAAAATAATTAATGTAATCCTTCCTTGCAGGGGAAACCACATTGGTGAGGAGCAAACTATGCATTTTGTTGTGAAAGTCAACCTACCTTCGCAGCAAGAGCAGAGGTTGGGAACTCCAAATCCCAACAGACCTCTGAGATTCCACGCAAGTGCAGACCAGGAGCAGGCTGCACATGCGCAGTTCTGCATTTTTACATTCTTTGGGCTTAATGCGCCTGTGCATAAGGCAAAACAGTAGGAAAAAAAAACTTGGTCACATGACCAGGAGAGGGGACAGGGAGAGATCCAGGTTAAGGAAAGGAGCAGAGAAAAAAGGCTCCAAGTAGGAAAAGGGCTGCGGTTAGCAGACTTTAAGTAAAGAGGGCTCAGGAGAAGCCCTGAAGATTCAAGGAGGCAGCAGAAAGTTGGGGACTCGGTGCTGTGGGCCGTTGGGTCAAAGCTTTCCCTTTGGAACAGTAGTGTTCTGCTCGGCGCAGCTTGTGAGTTGGTGCTTGATTGCATACTCTGTAATCCAGGGGAACGGAGTCTCAGGAGATAAGACTGAAACCCTGCAAGGTGGGCCATCATTGAGGCCACCCGAGTTGCAGCGACCTGTGGACAGAATTCCAAGGTGAGATCTTCAAAAGGTGAAGACTGTAATCCCTTGCCAGAGAGATTGTGTTTACTGACGTCTGGGTGGGTTGTTGAAAAATCCATGGAATCTGTCTTGGTTGCACCTGTCATTTAATGTGCAGTATGATGTGTTCAGCCACAGGTTGCCTGTTAATGCACATGCACCTCGTATTAGCCCTGAATGTTAAAGTATAAGACAGATATTGTAAATGGTTTTATCTTTCTGACCTTGTATAGCAGAGTTTATTTTAGTTTGTTCAAAACCCATAGAATCTTGTGACTTTATTCTCTGAGCAGGTGTCTTGAATCTCAAACTTGTCTACTTTAAAAAAAACGTATTGGGCCCTAACCAAATCTTAGGGCTCTGCTCTAGGATCACAATTTCTAAAGATGTGACAAAGCAAAGAACGCGCAAACATCAGAAAAAGGTGTGTTTCATCATTAAACATGTTTATTCTATGCTCTTAGAGATTGAAATACAAAATACCAATATAAACTGGTACTTCTGCAAACAGTGCAAGTCAATGCCACTCATAACTTTAAAACAAGTCCTCCTAAATCACTCATATACTTCTGTTAAATTGCCTAAATTATTAAAACAAGTTCTGCTTCGGAGTGGCTAGTATGGTCAGGAGGCTGGGGTTAAGGAGAAACAGTCATGCCATATATTATATGTTGATCCTGCCTAAGACTTCACACTAAATAAAAGGTACATTCTACACCATGAAATAAATATTACATTACAAGTTGTAATTTCCAATAAAATCCAAGTTAAGAAACAAATAATCCAAAACAAAAGCTATTTACTTTTTGTAACAAATTCTCTAATTTAAACAAACAATTGCCACTCTCCTGCTTCTGAAGCTGTTAGATGCCTACTGCTTTTATTCTTCCCCTTTTTTAGCTAGGAGCAGAGAACCACTCCAAATGTCAAGATAGATTCAATCAAAGCTTATCCCATGATCAACACAAGATGCATCTCTCTGTGACAGGGAGAGCGCCAGTTTTTTTTTAATTCTGCACCTCAGCATGCTCTCCACTTTCCTCCCTGGCCTTTAATCACCAGCTAAAAAAAACTAAAACAGAAGCAAAGAATCAAGCCGATAAGGAAAGCTCAGAATACCACCAAAAGAAAATTGAACAGGCCTCATGAAATGATTCAAATTAGGGCAAAGTTTTAGTCTCCAATTCCACATTGAAGAACATACTTTAAATTAAATATCTTTGTCTGTACAGAACTAAAAATCTCATGCCATCATACAATTTAATACATTGCAGTGAAAAAAGTGGTTACCTTTTGTCATTATGTCTAGTCGTAGATCTAAAGGGCTCATCCCAGTTTCATGACAGTGCTGTAAATAATTCTATTTTAGGCCAAATCTATGCTGAGTGCATCAGCCCCACTAATGGGATAAAAAGCCTACTCATTAGAGAGGTATGAGGTAGCTCAGATAACCTGTCAAAGATCATTATAAACAACCTACACAAATATATTTTTCAATAACAGAACGAAGTACTACTCCAGTATGAATGCACTGCATCACAAAATATCAGAACTCAAAACCACAGACGTAACAGCCCACATGCCACATTCTTCATCTCAACTAGGAGGTAATTCCCAGATGATGGGGGTGGAAATGATTTTCAAAGGGTGATTCAGTCGCAGGCCATGTTACAGTAGCATTTACAGAACTATATTTGTTAAGTTGCTTAGAGCAGGTCGCCTGTCCATCTTTGTCAAGGCAATGGCGGAATGCCACACTAGCATGTGTTGGAGTGGGGGTGGGTAAGGAAGAGGGGGAGGTGAAGACCAACAAAAGAAAAAGCAGCAAAAACAAATCTTTATTGCATAGTTTTTTCAATCAGGCACTGTTTATGGGTTTGATGTAATCACTGAACAGTGTATTTTTTCCTTTCTAGAAGCATGTACAAAGTGATTATATTAATTCAGTTCTGGTTGCAGGGATTTTATTTCTGGCTGTCATAAATGAGGGATGTTAGAATTACTCTATTGCACTGAAACAAAACTAAATTTCCTATACAACCTTAATTCTGGCAGTGTCTTCCACAGCAGTGCCCTATGGCCAGCAAAGCCCTTAAAGGTCAACGTTCAAATTTACATAACCCATTTCCGATAATGCCAGAAGTCAATTTTCCACTATTTAAAATCAGCCAATTAAGAAGCATTGAGCACTCAGGCTTCAGTTTAAAAATAGTGAGCAATTCAGTTCAGGAGAGGGACTGCAGAAATAAAATAAAATACATTATGTGATTAATGAAGTCAGTTGGATCTAAAAAACGAACAGTAAGATTTCAAGACACACTTAAGATACTTGAAAGTAGATATCAAACTGTAACAATTTAATACTGTAAACCAACATTATACTAACCTCCCTTCTAAAGCGATATCTAAAACATGGGAACTTGGCAAGTCCTGTGTCATTGCATGGAACTTAAATGCAGTTCAGAAAACACCAGTCACAGGAAAAGATATATTTTACAACAGCTAGGTCAGAATACCACTATTGTCCGACTAACATCTAAATATCTAAGTATTTCTTATTTTGGTAGGAACCAATTAATTACATGCACAATCTCTGTCAGAGTTCTTTGGAACACCGGTTTTGCACAATCATGTTATCTCCCACACAGATAGGATTTATCCTCCTTTACTGGATTAGCGATACAAAATCAACATTACCATTTGCGGCATTTTGAAATATCTCCAATGCAGTTTTTGTATTTGTTGTACATTTATAGGGTAAGAAAGTTTTCTGAAACAATTAACTCCTATATATTAAATATTAGTCAATTTACACAAGCGACTTTACTTCAGGCACACCATGTACAGAGGTGTTACTGACCCAACAGTCACACTTATAGCAATGATCAGTGCATTCTCATTATAACCAAATGCCTTCCTGTGTTCCTACAGCATTTTTTCCCCTAGTAATTTGGGAAACAGCAAAGAATTTGCAGCGACTCAAGAGCTGCAGATCGACAGCAAAGCGCAAATCAGACAAAATTTAGAAATACGTTCATTTGAGAAGATCTTTCCAATCCTTTAACCTGATGTGATAAATGCTACTCATTGCAACCAGATTTTTAACGTAGTAATAAAACAAGGGCGAGGAATTTACACTTCACATATTTAAAATAAATGCTCAAACAAATGACATTGGGAAACTGGGATTGAGATTCTCGACATCCTCCTGCCCTCTCGATTTCAACCTTAAAAAGAGGGCAGAATAATTCCCCAGGGCTGAGGGCACTGCGAAACGTGCATTTCATATCAATTCCGAAAACGCATCGATAATTTTGAGTTAGATCCACTGTTTTAAGTGGTTCTTATCTGTGGATAGTGGATGAGAAACGCATAAACCCATCTGCCAGTTTATTAATCCCAATTATTTCCTCTACCGCCCTCTTCCTGCACAGTGGTTGGAGGGGGGGGGAAGAGAGAGAAAAAAAGCTATTAATTCATTTTAAAGCTACAAAATTCTGGCGGTGAGTGATTTCTTTCCTTTTCACATTAGACGGCAAACTCCCACATTATGGCTGAGCATCGGTGGGGCGGGGGGGCGGGGAGAAAGCCATCTCACATCAACTAAAATTGCATCCTTGTAACTGCAACTTCGAATGACATGCAGGCTTCCAATCCCAACACAACCTAAGCGTCGTTCCATATACCTGCCCAATAAATCTACGGAAGGAAGCCCGACTGTCTGCACAGCAGATACACGATTGACGTCTAAACATTTCCTTCATAATGTATTTTTTTCGGGGGGGGGAAAAAAAAAGGCACATCAATATCTCAGGCTGCAAACCGTTACACTGTGCTTTGTACAGTAGCTAGAAAATAATTAAAGGCAAACACCCCCCCACCCACCACCACCTCCAACACCCACTTCCCCCCACCCCTCCAACCCCACCCCAAATACACAATCTCATGTTTTTCGTGATCTTTAGAAATTCCCAAATTGCTGCAATGTCTGCAGGGGATCCGGATCATAAACAACAGGATAATTAAGTGCAATATAATAATAATAATAAAAACATGGTGACAGTCATCCTCCTCTCATTTAAAATAAAAATGTCAAAACCATTTTTTCCTTCCCCCCCTCCACCCCACCCCGCCAAGGACTTGTCATCGGTTAACCAAACCGGGCTTCAGCCTTGCTGGAAAATTTAGCAGCAATGAATGTCAAAGCTGGAATTATTCTCATTAAAACCAAAGGTCAGGAAGGACAATCCAACAGGAGCTTCCACACATCCCAAAATTAGTGCCTCACATTGCAATGGGGAGGGGGGGGGGGATGAGCGAGAAGGGGGAGGGGGGATGAGCGAGAAGGGGGAGGGGGA